>NC_054477.1:147701253-148326253 GCF_017639515.1 Carcharodon carcharias
AAATCACCAACGTTGGGATATGTACACTAATGGTCTGCCAAATAACTTTTACAATTAAAAGTAAATTAATAAAAGTATAAATTAATTAGGGGCACAATGACACTTTTCTTCTGTTAGGTCATCACTTTGCAGGTGGGCTGAAAAAAGACTGAAGCTTCATATCATTCCTGATGATAGTGGATCTCCCATCCGAGACAGTGCCTGGAATAGTGACACACTCTAATCTCTAATCAATGTGAAATAATAAAAAAAAAATCAAAAATTACAATTACATGAGGAATTATTGTACATTATATTTGCATAAATTATTTTAAACATATATAGCTCCACTAAATTTCAGATTACTAATTTAACTTTATGACATTCATACGTTAATCCTTTGATTTCCACACCATTTTATTTTGTTTATATTCTAAGCCTGATGTTCATCAAACTTTGGATTATCTTTGAAATGAATAACATTCCTCTTTATTCCAAGTTTAACAAACATAAATAGAAATTGGTGGAATGTGAAGAGAAAGTGCTACAGGTCAGATCTTCAGCTTAGTCCAATAGAACAAGAGGGCTTTCATTTAAAATGACTAGTAAAAGAAGCAAAAGTGACATGAGGAAAACCTTTTACATGCAGCAAATGGTTGGGGTTTGGAATGCATTGCCTGAGAATGTAGTGAAGGCAGGTTTAATTGAGGCATTCAAAAGGGAATTAGACTGTGACCTGAAAAGGAAGAATGTGCAGGGTTGTGAGGAGAAGTTGAGGAATGGCACTAAATGTATTGCTCATTCAGAGAGCTGGTGTAGACACGATTGGCCGAATGGCCTCCTTTTGTGCTGTAACAATTCTGCGATTCTGTGAACTCTGAGGATCTAGATCCCTTCAAAAAGGAGCTAGGAAGTTAGCAAAAGCAAAAAAATACTCTGGAGCTTTCTTGCTCAGGTGTTGTTAAGTTCATTAATAACGTGGTAACCCCACTTAGTAGATCAAGCTGAAGAGAGTGGCCCCAGAAATTTGCAGGAGTTCCACCTTTTGACTTAACTGAGAAGGTGTCCTTGCCCCTTACCACCCCCACAGATCCCATCAAGGGTTGTGGGGTTATGGGAGGTCACCTGCTTTGACAGCTGTTGAAAAGTCTAGCAAAGGGTTGGAAAGTCGGGGTGGGTGGGGAGGATGGGAAGGGGTGTGCAGAGGAGGGGGAATATCATTAACCTTGCCAAGAACTCCATTTGAAGGTAATCCCAGTCACTGGGGGGAATGAATGGTGGTGGGGAGAACTGTATCAGCCTCTTTACCAAATGAGCTATGATAAATAAGTTTAGCGTTTATTGCTGAACTTGGACAGATAGAAAGAAAGGCTTCATTTACATAGCACCTTTTGCAACCTCACACTATCCCATAGTGCTTTACAGCCAACTGAGCACTTTCAAGTGCAGTCACTGTTGTAATGTAGAAAGCACAATACTCAATTTATACACAGAAAGGTTTCACAGGCATAAGGGCCATATTTTAGTGATGATAGTTGAGGGATAAATATTAATGCTGGAGAAAATTCCCTCGATTTTCTTTGAAATAATGGCACAGGATCTTTCCCATCCTCTAAGAGGACAGCTGGGGGGACCTCACTTTAACATCTTATCTGAAGTGCAACACAACCATCAGAACTGCACTGGAGTACCAGCATAAATTATGTGCTCAAGTCTCTGGAGTGGGATGTGAACCCATAACCTTCTTGCTCAGAGGTAACAGTACTACCAATTGAGCCATAATAGATACCACATCAAGATGAATGGCACATCACAGGATATCCTACAAAGGCCCTTTCACCACACTGAAGGTATCTGATTAGAAATCTGATAAGAAAACTCAGCTCTTGGAAGGCATTAACTGGAAGAAGGGCACAAGCGCATGTGCTCATATATAGGTGGAACATGATATGGTTGAAAAGGCAATAACTATGAATGACGGCCTTTAGTTGACATGGGAGTCAAGGATTATGGACAGGCAGGAAAGTGGAGTTAAGACCACATCAGATCTGCCACGATCGTATTGACTGGCAGAGCAGACTTGAGAGCCAAATGGCCTGCTCCTGCAAAAAACTAGGTCTTATGTTCTTATATTTTTAGGTGGTAGATGTGCGTCCATGATGTAGCATACAGATGCTGTAGATACCTTTAGCAATGAGCCATGTTGTTTGCCATGCTACTTCAGAGTTGTTCTGAGTGTTTGGGAGGACCTCCTGGTTCCTGCTGTGAACCTAACATGGGGTCAACCCCACATTTGCCAGTTGTCTAATGACCAACTAGTGATCACCCATCTTGACGGGAGCTAAATGGGGTGTCTCATTACAGTCAAGCTGGTTCCACAAGACATGCAATGGGAGTTTGGAACCTAGTTATTCTTCCAGAGGCTCAATAACATGTGACTTGAGACAGGCAAATTCATGGTGTGTTGCCATTGATAATTGACCAGCTAGTTCAGCTCTTTGATGGACCTGGGATGCAGTGAGGTTGCGTTCCAATGCTATGGATACGCTGAAAGTCGATGTTCTAATGGATAGGATGGTCCGAGCTCGCCCAAGTCTTGCTGCTTAAATGTGAACTTTAATGGTTTTGTACTCAATCATTCAATGTATGATTAAAATGTTGTATACTATTAATCTTCCAAATCCATTATCCTATGCCCTCTAGATGCTTTGCTGAATGAATGCAGCTACTGCTTCCCCTGTCAGGAACAGGAACAGCAGTGGGCTATTCAGCACTTTGAGGCAGTTCTGACATTCAATTAGATCATCACTGATCTCTACATTTACTCCATCTACCTGTCTTGGTTCCTTGTCCTTTAATACTCTTAGCTAACAAAAATCTCTCAATCTTGGTTTTGAAATTTCAGTTGGCCCCAGTCTCAACAACTTTTTGTGGGGGCGAGTTCCAATTTTTTTTCTAATCTTTGTGCAAAGAGGCAATTGAGGTGTTTCATATGTGGAGATCCACCGTCTTTTCCACACTAGTGTGCCTAATTATCTACAAGTTTAGCTTTTAAGCATAACAGCATCAAAGAGTGAGAGTGGATTCCAATTACTTCATTAGCAGTTTTTAATTATGGAGAAAAACCTTTCCTTTTCTCTCATTTTTCACGAGGAGAAGAATATTCTATCCAAGATCATTACTGAAACTCTAATTGAGAAACCAATGAAGTTTTTAATTTTCCAGTCCCCAAATTCATCACTTGATTAGAATTCTATCATATGCCCTCAATTCAAGAAATTTGTCACAAACATTTTGGGATTAGCATTTCTGTTTAGTTTGGATAAAGCAAAGTGAGCTCAGACTACCTCACTGTTTGCACAACTGCATGTACGACAGCTCTCCTGGAACGTTCTCTGATATTCCGTGACCTCTGCTATAACATGCATTGTTTATGCCTTCCTTACTAATAAATAAACCATAGCACAACCTGTCTGCAACATATCCGTCGCTGTACAGTGAGGTGGTTTTGATGTATCTCGCATAGACAGCATTACACATATGATCTCTGTATGCTTCTACACATACAAAGGGATTCGCAGATTTGTCCAAACCAGTAGAATGAAGCTGCACACCAGTGTTATTATTCTTTTTAAAATCAGCATTAGATTTAAATTAATCAGTTTATTTCCAAAATGTTGTTGTAAATGTTGTATATTTAAGAGTTTGATATTTTAGGATTATCCTCTTTTTCTCCAGTTTATATGTTGCCATTTTTAATTGAAATCTGTTTACTTTTTCAGACTTGTGCAGATGTTCTGAGAGAAGATGCACCTGAGGGATTGCAAATATGTTCATGTTAAAAAAAAATCACTATTGTGTTGAATGGCGTTGAAATATAGCACATAGAAACATTCACAGCTGGCATCAATGAAATCAAAACTGCAATCCCTTCAGGATAGTTTGACAGATACTGACATCAGTTAAATTCAATTGATATTTCCCTTCTGTTGAAGTACCTATCCAAGTGCTGTTGAAGTATTAGTGAACTATACACCCCTCTCAGAATTGTACATTGATGTTTCTTTAACGTACATGAGCAAAATGGCAAAACATATTTCACTAAAGACATGTCTTTGTATAACATGTCATGTAAATAGTCACAATAAAAGTACAGTAAAGCAAAGGTAAAGTTCTGCCAGAAGGAATAAGGAATAAATAAGGGATTGGGGAAGACATAGTGGCAACGTTGCATTGGGCTCTGATGTATACTGTTGAGATTTAAGGTGCCCATGCTGACCCCCATGGCAAGTTCTTCATTCTGCAATGCTGTCCTGAAGGATAATGAGGCTGAGAAAGGGGTGAGAGAGATACTCATAGGCCATTTCACAAACTCCTTGTGGTCAGGAATAGTGGGGATGGCAAATTGGGATGACACATTTTACAGGGAAGTAAAAAGGAGGCAAAGGGAAAACATAAAAAAAGACAAGTTGGGAAAAAAAAAAGAGGAAGGCAAATTAAATGTGCACATCCGGACATTTTTGTATACAGCATGTATAAGCAAAGACTCCACTGACAATTGATAGGAATCCATAAGTACAATTAATAAATTAAGCACTAAAGTTTCCAAAGAAACTTTGCTTATCAAGTGATATCTGAGAAATGATTTTGTTTTGATGGAAAACAAAGCAAAATAGAAAATTTTAACTCCTTTAGCTTACATTTCAAGACCTTAGCTTACATTTCAGTAATTGTTGAATTGGTGAAGTTAAAGGAAGGCTGGTTGAGAAAAGTTGTGCCACTTTTGAAATTCCAGTTAATTTCAACCCTTGCTTTAGCATTTCCTTGTTACATCCCACCACCATGGTTCCATATTCACCAAAGTGGAAAGAGGTATGACTTCACAGTTCCCTCTATTTGATCTCAATAGTTCATTTCTGTGATTGACTATCAAGAGTCAGGTGGGGTGTGAGGTCATGGAGGTTTCTGAAATCAGATCCTGACAACCATTCCTCTTGGTCTAAAGGGAAATGTTTAATTGTTTCAAAAAAAACCTAGCAATTAATTACTAATATTATCTAACAAAAAATAGGTCATACCTCAGGCTGGATTTTGACCTCACAGCCTTTAGGTTGGAAGTCCAATCTTGTCCTGCCTTGGTTGCAGAGTAGCTGCAGTCCTGCATCTCAATTTAAAAAGAAAAATGTCTAAACATCTGAAATAACAATAGAACATATTGGAGAAGCGCAGAGGTCGGTATTCTCCTTAAAGAAAAAAACCAGTTACAATGTTTTGTGTGTTTACCCTTCACCCAATACATCATATCTATGTTTTATCTTCAAAAAGTGAAAGACATGTGTATTTTTTTCCATGTCTGTGTTTTTCAAAATCTGAAATTGGAATTGTTCTGTCTACACATTGCATTTCAATTGTTACTTGTCAAGAACACTCTTTGGCAACAGAAGTGAGACATATGACAGGATTAAACATTATTGCATACAATGAAATTGTGATGAGTTAAACTTGGATAACAAAAAATTTTGGTTATACCGAGATTGTCAAGCAAGCTCACCAGCAGAATAGCAAAACCCATAAATGGGGTCAATGATATGCCAAAATTCCGCACTGGAAGCTCTGGATTAGCTGAATTTGCCTAAACTTGTCATATGACTGTGTTGACCAATCAGAGCAAAGTTAGGCCATGCAAGAGTGCAAAGCTTTAGAGCGCTGGGCAAGCCATCATTTCACATCAAGGTCTCCCTGCGTGCCCTGACATTGCTGGCATCATGAGCATCAATTTGACGTTCTTGCCTCCCGACACTATGGCCAAGCTCCAACCAATGGATCAAGGGGTGATTAGGAACCTGAAGCTCCAATGCCGACAGTAGTTGATCTCCCAGGTTATTGAGGCCATCGATAAGACAAAGGAGTACAATCCAACTGTACTAGAGTCCATGTTCATGATTTAAAAAGTTTGGAAGATGGTGACAGAGGCCACAATTGCCAACTGCTTCCACCACACTGGATTCAAACAAGTTACAACAGCACAAGATGTCAAGAATGAGGGGGAGCAGGGTGAGGCCAACCAACCCGATGACAAGGCACTTTACACTCGCTTGCGGGAGGCCAGCATGGAAATTCCAGCAGAAACAACCATGGAAACTTTTGCAGAGGTGGATAATGCCATATGATGCATGGTGGAACTCACAGATGATGCCATCCTAGATGTTCTTCAATTAAGGAGCCTGAGGCAACCAATGACCCTGAAGAGTCTGATGAATGCCTGCCTGCTCGCCCACTTGTTTCCCTAGTTGATGCTGCAAAGGCCGGAGAGATGCTCTGAGATTTCACACCACAGTATGAAAACACGCCTGATAGCATTGGCAACATGGGGCAGGATTTTTCAGTCGGTATGCGGGGGTGGGCCCAACAAAATGACCCGCGATGATGTCGGGCGTGCGTCCCTATGTCATCACGTAGTCCCGCGATATCTTCTTCGGCAGGTGCGCGCTGGAGTTGGTTGCATGCCCACCGATACGTAAACGGCCCATTAAGGCCATTTAGAAAGTAATTGATGTCATTGGTAACGCTGCCTGTTGAACCTTAAGGTTGGCGGGCAGGCAAAAAGGCCAAGAGGCCTTCATGTTTTTTAAGGAACCTCATCCACGAGCGGGATGAGGTTTCCTAAAACTTTTATTAAATACTTTTTCTTAAAAATTCCTAAATACAAAACCATGTCCCATCTCATGTGGCACAGTCACATGAGGGGAAATGTTTAAAGAACTTTTTCAATCATTTATTTAATTATTTGAACATCGATTCAATCTCACTGAGGCAGCTCTGTGCATGTGTGAACTGCACGCTAGGCCCGGCTCTCCCTCCTCCTCCCACCCACACAGGTAGCGCTGAGTGCTACGGCTCACGTATTATCTTGGGCAGGCCTTAATTGGCCCTCCCACGTAAAATAGTGGCGTTGAGCCGATCATGGGTGGTGGTCAGCTCTGCGACTGCTCCCCACCACACCCTGTTCCCACTGAGCTCGCCCGCCGCCTGAAACATTCAGGCCCTGTTGGACTGTACTGTTCACATCCGAAGGCAACACGTTAAGCAGAAAAAGATTACGGAGCATTTCCAGAACTAACTCCCGACATGTTTTAATGCAAAGCTCCAACCTTGTCAATGCCTATGTCAAACATTGTAAGGTGTGAATAAATTGAATAAAGACTTTTTCAGACATTTACTGCTTTACTGTGTTTTCATTTGATAGTTGAGTCTGTTGTTTTTGACATAGACCATGTTTTTGGCATATCGGGTTACATGGAGATGCACTCATGTGGGACTGGGGCATTCTCGACTATCACAAAGCTCTACTTAACAAAAATTTGTGAACAGATCCCCGGGGATTTAACTTATTGGGATTTTACTGTAAATTTCCAGCTTTGACAATTTTCTCCAGAGTGGGATAAAGGTGCGGGTAGCAAGCCCGCACCCAGCACCCCCAATCTGACTGACTCCATTGCAGGAGTAGGCATCTCTAAGCCCCTTGCAATTTTCCTAGAGTCGGGTGAACACCTTCTCATGATTCATGGGCTCACAGAGGAGTCATGGACCATAGTCTGGATTCAGGAACTTTTTGAAAGCTAATTTCAAAAGATCTTATCCATTCCCCTACCCACTCCCATGGCACCTCATATTCTCTGTATCAACTCAATGCCAACTCATGCCCCCCCAGTCACTCAAAAAAACACCCATTCAGAAATGTTCTTTGAAAATAACCTATTGTTCCTCCAACCCTACAAAGGTATTAATCAAACAGACCATTAAAGTGTCAAGAACAGAGGATTAGACACTTCACACCTCTTAATCTTATCAAAATGAACATTGAGCCATTGACAAAAGAGATCACAGAAAGACCACTTAAGTATAACCACTTGAAGATGTCAATCAAGCAAATTCAACAACTCACTTCGCTTGTCAAAACAGATTCCCCGCTGAGCTAGTGCTTTTATTGTTCCCGGCTCTCAGCCGAGTATGAATAATAAGGACAGGTAGAAACCCAGTGCATTTCCATTACATAATATGCATGCACTTCTTTTCCACAACATTGAAAGCATGGGCACCCATTTAGCACCTAAAAATGGGCCAACACCATCCAATTTTATGACCAGTTACTTCTGGAGCACCTCAGGTGTTATTGACATTGTCTCTGCCGCTCTCATGCAGCAGTGGAGTTTAAAATCTGAGCGATCAAAAGTCAAACTGGACAAAAATCAGAAGAAAACCTATGCACATCTGAATCCAAATTGGACTGGAGCTCGTGGTTCACTTATGATCTATAACGAGCTGTTACCCACTAGGCCCATAAAATGATCAGAAACTCCAAATAAACATGTCAGAATGAGTCTATTATTATTGGATTGGAACAGATTATAAAGTGTACATTCATCAAACCAGAAAAACAACATTTGTTCAGGTATGGGTAGCTTTGATTTCAAACATGGTTTATATAGCTAATTTTTGTCAGTTAAGACGGATAATGTTTTGTTTGTTCTTCCCCCACCTCCAGTTGATTTAAAGCAAAATGCATTAAAAAATAAAATAAATAAATCCCCTCTATTACGATTATTGCTGCTACTATTTAATATATCACTAATATTATTCTGTTCTAAATCCATTGCTTATGCATGGCTGTGCTACCTATGCATTTCATCTTACACAATGCAGTTAAGCTGTGTGTGTTTCAGCAAACTTGCCAGTTCAATATACACATAAAAATTTATTGCTTTCATAAAGTCCACATTGAGGTGCTTGAGCCCATATCTGTGGTCCTCCTTTGTCACTGCTACGACTACAAAACTAAGACTTGATTTCATACAGGATTAAACAAGGAAACCTGCTTATGCCACAGACGCGCCAGTAAATGGACGCAATATTAAATAATAAGGAAATAATAAAGCCAGTATCATTGGCAAATATTGTCTCAATTGAACTGTTCTTTTGTTATTGAATAACACGGTAAAGCATTGAAAGACCTCTCTATATATACGAGTACCAGAAACACCCTATTCTGTTTTAAATCCTACTGAATAATTAATTATAATTATCATGGTGCAGTTATTATCTGTGATAACAATATATCCTTAAGGTGAATGCAATATTCTACCGCCAAGTACAGGGCTATGCCTAATATGCTAAAGAAATATTGATACAAGATAATTGTCTGGATTATCTTCTGATAAATTAACTTTAATTCAGAATGTTTTTATGCCCTTATTTTGGTGCTGAACGACAGAAAATAGGCATTTTATTTGATGCCCCTGACATGTTTGTATTAACAATAATGTGTGAGAAATTCATATACAAATTATTTGTTAATAATACAGCTGCAGGATTAAAATGTCACTCTTACAGCTCCAACAGCAAAAAATTACTATTGTCATTGACTTTAACATCTTCATGGGCAGAATATTTTGCCTGTCAGCTGGGTGTCCACCCATACTGAATGAACGTAAAATGACGGGCGATGATGTTGGGGGAGCGTCCCGATGTCATTGCGCAGTCGCGTGATAATTGGATTGGCGGCCACGCGCGGGAGTTGGCAGCACGCCCGCCAACAATTAACAAGAGTCACATGAGGGGTTACACTTTTAACAGTTTAAAGTTCTTTATTTTTTTATTTTAAAGATTTCCATCTCCCGGAGGCAGCTCTGTGCCTCAGGGAGCTTTTACTGCACGCACCCCCACGTGCATGCGTGAACTCGTGCTCGCCCTCTTCCCGTGCCTCCCCCCTCCCCCCACACCCCCACCAGCCCGGCAACACTGAGCGCTGCAGCGTGTGATTCACACTGGCTGGCCGCAAATTGGCCGGCCGGCGTGAAATGGCAGTCGGGGCCCAATCCCAGGCGGCGGTCTGGTTTCACGGCTGCTCCTGCTCACCCCCGCCGAGCCCGCCCGACGACCGGAAAATCCTGGCCCATGTTTCATTTAAAATACATTTTTAATGGCGGCACAGTTGGGGGGAGCAACTTTCATAGAGTTTGGAGCATTGGGAAGGTGGGAGATCTGATTTTAACACACAGTTGTAATTGCGTTATTGTTGACCTCTTTGAACTCTACACTCCCCAACCAGCTTCGCCCATTCTGGCGTTACCATTTAAAAAAAAAAAATGGTAGGTTGTTTAGTGCTTGTTAAAAGGCCAGACTGTGAGGACCACAAAACAGAATACTTTCCTATGTTTGTCATCCAGTGCCGTTGACAAGTATTCTTGGACGCAAGACACACACCTCTCTATATTGGGTTAACTCGAACCTCCTTTTAAAAATATTTCCTATAACATATCCTTCTGCCCTTTAGCATCAGATTCTTCGGGCAGAATATTAAGCTCGGCTAGCAGGTGCGCGTCCGACCTGGCCCAGCGTAAAATGACGTGCGTCCCAAAGCCGTTGCGCAGCCCTGCCATATTCTGTTCAGCGGGCGCATGCCAGAGTTGGCGGTGCGCCTGCCGCCAATTAAAAGGCCTGTTTAGGCCATTAAAAAGGTAAATTAAATTCAAATTTACGCTGCCCATCCAACCCTACGGTTGGTGGGCAGGTGAAAAGGCCAAGCGGCCTTTGCACTTTTTAGGAAGTCTCATCCACGGGCGGGACGAGGTTTCCAAAAGCAAAAAAATAATCAAACAAACTTTTACACTTGAATTGAAAACATGTCCCTGCTCATGTGACAAAGTCGCATGAGGGGACATGTTTTATGACATTTTTGTTTTCTTAATTTTGTTTTTTTAAACAGTGCTTCATCTCCCTGAGGCGGCTCGGTGCCTTAGGGAGATTATGAAGTGCTCACTCACACGCATGCTCGCCCTCCTCTCCCCACCCACACAGGGAGTGCTGAGTGCTGCCGCTCGTGTTCCACACTGGGCGGGCCTTGATTTGCCCACCAGCGTGAAATCGCGGTGCGGTGCCGATTGCGGGTGGCGGTGGGCCTCCTGATTGCCTCCGCCCGCCCCCCCGACATCAAGGGCAAAACTCTGCCCCTCATCCATCCTATTCCCTCATTGTACCTTTTCTAACTTACAACAGATTCAAAAATTACAATCTACACGTTATTAACAAAATAGAAATCTTGAACGATGGAACTTGTTTTCCTTATCGGCATTCCACGAAAAGAAATGTATAAACTTAGCACAATTCTAAAAGGGTTAAAAAGTTTCACACAAAGTGGTTAGATACTTTTTAATAATATAACTCATGGATCTGATATTGATGTATTGGTTTTATTATCTGTAGATGGGAATACTTTTCAAATACATTATAATAGCAATGGTAAATAGTACCTCCACATGAGGGGTTTAACAGGTCAACACTCTAGTGTTTTTTTTGTGGACCTCCCCATTAAAACCAGTTGAAGAAGATGGAAATTTTGAAATCATACAGCGATACTTTTGTACATCACTGGAGAGTTCTGGTACAAATGATATTGATAAGAAGTGACACTTGTGCCTGTTGTCACCAACTTATGGTAATTAGTCTTACGTCTTAAGTGGTACCAGGACCGCTGCACCCAAACATGTTCCATTAACATATTGCAGCTGTTGTCAGCTGGGAAACATAATGGAGTTAGTGGATCTGTGAAACACTGCATACCTTGGCTCAGTCAACTAAACTGCCCATAATGGGGTCATCAGGGATGGTAGGAGTAAATCTGGATTGTAGCCAGTTAGTACTTCTCTAGGTTTGCTTGACATGCATTATGCATTGACTTCAAGGTCATTCTGCCAGCAGAATCAAAATATCATTTGTAATGTTACTCTACCCCGCTGAATCTCCACCCTCTTACAACAGGGCTCTCTGCCTGTCACCAACATGCACCTATCTATACTGTGGGTGGAATTGTCCATGCCCACTGGCGTTGGCTGGGCTCAGCGGCATGAGTGGACAATATAGCGAGAAGGCCAAAAATCGCTTTCACAGAGTCGCAAAGCCAGTTTGCGGTCATCCGCTCAGCCCATCAATGGCGGCCCACGTTCCCTGCCAACAACGTTGGGAACCTCATTGTAATACATCTGCTTTTCATTATAAGGTTAACCTGCCAGACTCATCCACCTATGCTGGATTATCTGACCATGTCGGTGGGAAAACACACTGACGTGTTTCACAGTTGCATATAAGTGACATGTACCTGGCGAGCTGCGCTTCACTCGGGACTTCGAGGTTTGTTTGCCTACCTTGCTTCGGGCAGCGCTCATAGTCATCAGTGCCAGGCTTCGCAGGCAGCACCACAACACTTTTAGGGGCTCATGGGCAGGTCTCTAACTACCAGCCCAGCCATAATGCAGGGACGGCTTTTCAATGGCTGCAGGGCCAGGGCTTGCTTGGGGAAGAGGAGAAATGGCCTCAGGCAAGAGAAGAGGCTGCAGGGTGAGAGCTTTACTGGGGAAGGAGTGTATTCCAGGGTGTGTGTTTGCGCAAGTGGCCTCAAGATGGTGAGGGCTGAGAAGGCAGTCTCTATAGCAGATGAGGCTGGATGGAGATGTGAGGATATGTGTGAAAGAGTGAGCGGTGATGTCCCTTGAGCTGGCAGTGAGTGAGATGTCAGTGAAGGTGTGATGGGCTTGAGTGTTTGAAATTAGAGTAATGATGTGGTTGCCTTACCCTGGTGGCCTGGATGAGATCATTCATCTTCTATCTGCATTGGATGGCCAAACTCTTCTGTGCAGCAATGGCACTGATAAAACTGCCATCGCCTACCAAGCCGGATTGGTAATGTTGCTGCCCCTCCTGTGGCCAGAGTTGGGGTAGAGGACATCACAGCAGCCCTCCACAGCATCCAAAAGGTGCTTGAGGGGCGTGTCACTAAACTTGGGGCTGCAGCCTTCTTACCTTTTGGGGTCCTGATCTTACTTGTAGCAATCCTGGGCTGGAAGCACTGAGAGGTGTGCACGCGGCTGTACTTTAAACGTAGCGCCTGGCGTGATGAAGTGACGAGATGATGGCGTGGTGGGTGAATCAGAGACCACCCACCATCGAAACGGCATGTTTCCCAAGATTGCATAATTAATGTGGTGAGCTTGGACAATACGGTGTGAGAAGCCATCATTGAGGCCAATAAGTAAAACCTCATTCTACTCGCCCGCTACCACACTTAGTGCAAATCTGGGATGATTCCATCCTATATCTCTTATTCAAATGCCTCCCAGATAGCGTAGAGCTAATGAAGGTTAAGACTGAGAATGGGACTATCAAACTTGGTCAATTTGCATTGATCAGTGTAGCTGCTAGTTTCAATCAACACATTCCTTGTAAGAGGACTGATTGCTCTGTCAGGCAAGAGGTCGAAAGAATATCTGATGCATAGTTTGGAACTGAGCTGAGTCCTCAATTGTATTGTATGCTTTTGTCTCTTTGGATCTTTCCGCTCCAGTGCAGTACTGAGGGAGTGCTGTACTGTTGGAGGTGTTACCTTTCAATGTGCCATTAAACCATAATTGTTCTGTAAGGTGGACATTAAAGATCCCATGGCACTATTCTGAATAAGAGCAGGGCAGTTATTCCTGGTGTACTGGCCAATGTTTATCCCTCAATCGCGTCACTAACAACTGATTATCTGATCATTATTACATTACTATGGGCAAAATTGGCTCCTGCCTTTCCTGCAACAGAGGGGGAGATTTTATGTCCTCCCTCCAACCCCCCGAACTGGTGTATTTGCAGGAGTGGGGAGGCACATAAAATAGAAAGTGTGGCTAGCCTACCACCTTCCCACCTACCTCTGAGCTGTCCCCCATTATACAGTGGGCGGGTAGAGCATAAGCTGGCCTACTTGCCCTTAGGTCCACGAGGCCCTTAGCTGGCCAATTAATGGCCAGTTAAGGGTTTGTTTCTGCCCCTAGTGCAATAATACTTGCGGCTGGGGAAGAGAAGGGGGAATGAAGGAGGCCAGCCTACCTTTTCACCATCTCAGGGCAGGAAGGAAGGTGGGGGAGGGTACTACCTTTGTGGAGGGGGGGGGGGGGTACCCTGTGTCGATTGGGGAACCCCTCCCCCTAAGATCTTACCCCCCCCCACTTTCTGACTCCCATCCCACCACCCCCTCCAGCCTCCAGAGCCCAACCCTCTACCTCTCTACCCACCTGCCAGGGTCTCCCGTCTCTCCTTGTCCAAAAAACCTTAGTCTGGTATCCATGCTGTCTTCCTACTCGAGACTGCTTGTCATCCCAGCCGTAGCTGCTACTGAGATCTGGCACTGATTGGCCAGTAACTCTTGACGGAATAACTCTTCCTGTCTCTGAGGGGCAGAAGTCCCACAATTACCTTGTTAAGGCCATCTCTAGCGTATTATTGCTTCTGAGATTTTTAGATGGCCGGCTTTCCTACTGGGGGTGGGGAATAAGAAGTGTAAAATTCAGCCCTGTGACTACACCTCAAAACTATTTCATCAGTGGTAGAGCACTGTGGGGTATCCTGAGGTCCTGAGAGGTGCTAGATAACTGCAAGCCTTTCAAGTCTTTCTTTTTGTGGTTGCAATGTCCCAGTGCCTGTCTACTTGGATTTTCAAGACAGCTCTAAACCCAAAACCCAGTAACGCTGGGAGCTTTATAGTAACTTCAAGCTCAGACAATTTGAAACAAAGATTTGCAAAACAAACTTATTTTCAGGATAAAACAGAAACTTGGTTCTGCACCAAGTTTTATGTGTGTGTGTGTGTGTGTGTGTGTGTGTGTGTAAGTAATAGTTTGCCAAGTTATGAGTGTAAAGCAGTAAGTGTGTATTTCTTAAGCTTACTTGAGTAATCCATTGAAATCTTGCACAAATTTACAGCAACCAGGAAGAGTTTCTGTGGTTGTGATGTGGCGCAATGTTGTAAAGATTAGCATCATTCTATTGCCTGAAAGGAATTGTTATCCGCATTGTGAAAAGAAAGTGTCAGCACTTCTTTCGCTGTCAAGGGCTGCATTCGTTAACTATAGTGAATTAACTACCTCCCAACCATGAGTCACGTTTTATAAAAACTTTGTGAAGGTAATACAGCGAACCCATGAAATCATCAGAACGTTGCTGACATTTTTCCACACCTGCAGAAAGACTTTGTACCCTATTGGTGCCTGCTGCAACACCATGATTGTTTAAGAATACTTGCCATACATATCCTCATAATCAATAAATCGTAGTTACTCCTTCAAAATTGAGGGGTGATTTGATAGAATGCAAAAGATTATGAGAGATTTAGATAAGGTAGACAAAAAAAGCTGTTTCCCTTATTGACGGTACAACCACTTTCAAATCTATCTTTCTGTGGTTTGTGGACACCGCTAAGGTTTTAGGCGAGAGATGCAGGGGGGATGTGAGAAGAACTTTTTTGACTCAATGATTGGTAATGACCTAGTGGTGGAAGAGGAGACGGTTAAGGATTTCAAAAGGAAATTGGATGGGTACCTGAGAGAAACAAACTTGAAGGGCTAATGGGGATAAAGCAGGGGAATGGGACTGACTGGTTTGCTCTAAAAAGAACCATCATGGACTCAATGGGCTGAATGGCCTCCTCCTGGGCCACAACAATTCTATAACTCATCTGGACTAATGGGTACAATTCAGGGCAGCATACTTGAATGAAGATATCGAGGTCCTGGAGGGTGAACAAAGGGGGTTTAACTAGGATGAAATCAGGGATTAGGGAGGTGCAGATATGGCCTAACCTGTCTACCCCTGTGCCCAACGCACCTGGTGTTCCTCGCCGGGACCTGCCAGCCTGGACTCGGTGAGACCCCCAGACGTAACTCCGGCCCTGGATCTGGCGCGGTGTGCGTTCCTTTAGGCCTCGCTGCTGTACTGCTGTCAGTGGCCACCGCTCCCGGTGGTGCTGCCGGTACTGGAGAGGTGCCAACCTCTGATTGGTCGGCTGGTCCCTGAGGGGCTGAGGGGCAGAAGTCCCACCTCAAGCCAATTAATGGCCAATCGGCTGTTAAATGGCTGTGGCGTGAAATGGCCACCGCCAACCGGAGACGAGCTTACTGCCAGATTTTACGTGTGGGAGCAGGACTACTTTTCCCAATGCAAAACTTGAGATTTGTTAAGTAACACCATTGTACTGTTATCATTCCAACATTATGGATTAAAAAGGGGATTCACAGTGGCCTATTTTAATTATTAAATAGCTGAGAAACGAAATATAATTAATTTTTCTATTTTTAAAACATTTTTCTTTCTATTTCTGTAGATTTTGGTGAGGGAGGTGATAGGGCGAAGGAACGTTTTTGCTTAAACTGCACTGGTAATATCATCAGGGAATTGGCTAAGAAAATTTACTGTGCTTGACAGTTTGAGGGCACTGAATTCTCATCAATAGATATTGCTTTAACCTAAATTACATCAATTGGAGGAGCAAATACTTCTTCATTGGATGGCAAGACTCTGTAGAAATTGAAATTCCATGCAATGTCATTTGCACCCAAAATCATTGATTTGAAAAAAAACAGTCAACAAATATACTTAAAAAAGTATATTCTTTCCATCAATTATAATTCTTAGAGAAAGAGATTGTTGGTAGGACTCACATTTCTACTTCTCTTCAGCTCTGAAGAAGGGTCATACGGACTCGAAATATTAACCCTGTTTCTCTCCTCACAGATGCTGTCAGAATCATAGAATCACAGTGCAGAAGAGGCCCTTCGGCCCATCGAGTCTGCACTGATGTTTGAGAAACACCTGACCTACCTACCTAATCCCATTTACTCAGGCCTGCTGAGTTTTTCCAGCATTTTCTGTTTTTGTTTCACAATTTTAGACATGTTCTATATCTTTCCCAAATTGTACTTTATAAATTTAACTTTCCAAAAGTCTGCACCTGGCACCTCATCAAAAGTAAATGGGAGTCAGAGAAATATGTTTAAGAAGATTTCAATCCAGCAAAGTTAACAAATCATAATTTGAGTAAAGTCAAGATTGCGTATTCCTTTTAAGGCACCTGAAACAATCGTCTTAAAATAGATTTTCATTTCAAATGTACAGGTTTGCAGAGACTTATTTTTTCTTTGAATAATCTCACTGGTGACTAAGTGAAGGCTTGAAGTTACACTGTGACATACCAGCATTTAATCACTTAATACGTTCATCTGAAATCCCCCTCTGCTATTTTTGTGGAGGCGTTAACCAATTTAGTTTAAATGGGCAGACACTTCCATTAAAGGATGAACATGCTGTAAATACCCAGCAGTTCAGACTGCCTCTGTGGAAAGAAACAGAGGCTCCAAGGTCATCAACCTGAAACACTGACTGTTTCTCTCGCCACATAAGCTGCCTGACCTGCTGAGTATTTCCAGCATTTTCTGTTTTTTTTAACTTATTTCAGATGCCCAGCAATTGCAGTATTTTGTCTTTGTAACACTTCCAATAGGCTTGTGGAGAGATTTTGATATACATGTTGTAAGTGTCTAGATTTTAAAACCAAAGTAAAAAGAAATCTTACAGGAAGTGCTTAAGAATGTTAGTGAGGCCCTTCTGATGGCTCCTTAGGTTTATCCAACATGAAACTATGAGAAACAGGCAAGGACGGTATCTTTGCCCCTGGGCCAACGGGGGAGTGGGGGAGGGATGTGGTAGAAATCAGCCAATATTCCCATTCCAAATCACCAATAAGAAGCACACAGTAGGGATAGGAATAAATTGGTTGTGTTGAGGCAGGGACATTTTGTGTCTTTATTTGTGCGTGTGTGTGTGTGTTTATGTCTGTGTATTCTAAGTGTGTGTGTGTGAGTGAGCATGTGTGAACGCATGTGTGTGTTTGTGTGTGAGTGTATATGTGTGTGAGTGTGTACGTGTGTATGTGTTTGTGTATGTGTGTGAGTGTGTGTGTATGATTGTGTGTGTGTGTGTGTGTGTGAGTGTTTGCGTGTGAGTCATATGTGTGTGTGTGTGTTTACATCTGCTGGAGAAGTAGTAAGTGGACACAATAGTGTTTAACTGAGACCCCTGTGTTTCCTGCAGGTGTCCATTCTGAAAGGCTTTTGTGAAAAAATCTGTTGAAGGAACAATTGTAGAAATGTTTAACCTCAAGTAGCACTGTAGGGATCATCATGATCAAAGTGTCAGTGCTACATTTCCCAAACTCTATATAGATTCTGTACTGAAATCTAAATATTGGATATCAGCTAAGTGATTCATAACACACTACACAGGATCAGGAGTAGACCATTCAGCTATGTTCCACCATTTGATTAGATCATAGCTGATCTATACTTCAACTCTATTTACCTACTTAGATCCCTACTCCTTGATGGCCTTATCTAATAAAAATATGTCGATCATAGTCTTGATTGATGTTTTATTTAGGTTATAAGAAAACTGTAAAATGTCAGTACTCTCGTACAATTTTCTCGTATCAAATTTCTCCTTTCTTTTTTTAAAAAAATTATACCTGGGGCAGAATTTTGCCCTTGGTGGGGGTGCTCGATGGGAGTTGGCAGGGACAGTCGGGAAGCTCACCGCCACCCGTGACCGCCAATTAAGGCCCGCCCAGCATGCGTCGCGAGCAGCAGTGCTGAGCGCTGCCAGTGCCATGGTGGGGTGGGGGGTGATTGGGGTGGGGCAGGAGGAGGGTGAGTGGGCCGCGCACTAACTTGGTGCATGCACGCGAGTGAGCACTTCATAATCTCCCTGAGGTACAGAGCTGCCTCAGGGAGATGAAGAGATGTTAAAAAAAAATTTTAAATAAAAATGTCATGAAACGTCCCCTCCCTCATGTGACTCTGGGACATGAGCAGGGACATGTAGATAATGAAAAATTCAAACATTTATTTTGTTTTTATTTGCCTTTAGAAACGTTATCCCATCCGTGGATGAGATTTCCAAAAAAATGCAAAGGCCACTTGGCCTTTTCACCTGCCTCCAACCTTTATGGGCAGTGAAAAATTTGATTGAATTGGTTACTCAATGGTTTTAACAGACCTTTTAATTGTAGGTGGGCGCGCAGGCTACTGGCTCTGGCATGTGCCTGCTGACTGAACTATCGCACGGCTGCGCGCTGACGTTGGCACACTCAGCCAATGTCAATGCGCAGCATTTCATGCTCGAGCAGGTCGGACATGCTGCCACCCGCCGATTGAAAATTTCTGCCCCTATAGTTTATGTACTGTTTCTTTGAGATGGAATCGAGTCTAATGTAATCCGATGATATAGCCTAAACACCTAATTCAATTACATTGTCATATTAATAAGATTCAAACAAAGCCATCAGCTGAAGGGAAATAAATTTTGACATGATTTCTTATCATATTTGAAGTTTGCATAATTGCATCTGAACTCTCCATCCAACTTGCTACTTTTAGTTTTTCACACATTTTATCAACATGATATGTAATTGGGACCATTTATAAAAGAGTTATTGATTTTTTTGTATAAAAAATCTTAAAGATTATTGAGATTATATCTTTGCGGACTGAAAAGCAAAAGCAATTGATAACCTGATGGATTTGATGTCAAATTGGTCTAGTTTGTTGAAATTGTAGTTTAATAGATAGTAAAAATGATATGAAGACATCCATCCCACTTCAGTCTTTGCATAATGCCACCCTGACTTTATGCTGCCAATAGTGCTGCCTTTCCTTTAGCACAAATTGAAAAGAGCTAACCCGCCACCAGCTCTTCTTAATTGGTGGGGAGGTGACCCATTTCAGGTGCTGGGTGACAGCACTTCCCTCGGATGTTTGAGTGTGGCTCTGCCAGTTCCCTACTTCACAGAGATATGACTGGGCATTTTAATCATTGCTGCCAACATGCTTCACAGTTATGGATACTGCGCGAGTGGTTACAGTTATAAAGATAGATTAAAAAGCATGTATATTCTGCAGGGGGTTTCCTGAATCTGAAGCAGTGAGACCCATGGTAGAAAGCTTCAAAGCCTGAATGGTTCTGATGCCCAAAATCAAGCGTTTATGAGTACCGTGCCTAGTTAGAAGATTGACGTTTTCAATAGTCAGAAAAGATGAGCATCCTACATCGCATCAGCACCACAATGAACATTGGTGGCAAGTGGCAGGAATTGATTGCTGTCCTCCATGCCTGTCAGTTCTCTGGATTTTATTTCCAGTATTTCTAGTGTAGCATGATAAGAGGCACAGTCAAAATCTGCTGTGGCCTGAGGGCACTGCTACCTGAGTCTCTATCTTCTCTTCAATTAGCAGGTCTCCCGACTTTATCCTGAGATGCAGTTCTGACTGGGGAACCAAGATACTAGCTTGTATTGATTGGACATAATATGGTGTGAAAGCTGAATAAAGGGCTGTATGATCAAAAGTGCTCCATCTGTGACAGGCCAACAATTCTGTCGAGCTCTGATTCCTCTCTCAGAGAAGTTCATCAGTTTCAATAAAGTACATTCTTTGGATGGAACAGGCCAGTGGATCTGCTGCCAGAAGGACAGACAGATCAGGACTTGACAAGTACTTATCAAATTTTATCACACCTCTACCTTTCAGAAGTTCTTCTGAGTGGGAACTGGACTAATATTATGCAAGATTTAAAAAAAAATACTCGACTACTCTTCTTGTCAGTACCAATAGCCATCTAAACAGTTTGCCAGTCCTTTTAAAGAACATGCATCTCTTTTCATTTTTTAGCGAGCACGGATTCAAATAAAAAAAAAACAACTCTGAAGAAGAGCCATACGGACTCGAAATGTTAACTCTGTTTCTTTCTCCACAGGTGCTGCTAGACCTGCTGAGTTTCTCCAGCAATTTCGGTTTTTGTTGTCGAAGTGATATATCGTAGTCATTTGAAAGGATGAACTGGATTTTCTTGAAATGTTACTTCAAAAATTGGAAATAAATATTATTTATTTGGTCAATCGCACAGGAGTTTGTGATAAGGACTAAATAAAGAAGAGAATCTTGCATTTGATTAGTTTTAACAGCTTAGCTTGACATCTTTGAACAGTATGAAGTGCTGTCTCATTTCCACCTGTGAGGCTAGGTTATATTCCTTTAGTGGACTGAAAGTGGTTATGGCTGGTTGACATGACCAGTGGTAACATAAGAGAAGAAAACATTTTGTAGTTTTCTAGTTGCACCGAGACATTTAGCAGTAAAAGTATGCACCAGCTAATCTGTCTAAATTGGTGGAAAATACATACTTCTGTAGCTTACAAATTGAAGCAATGTGTTAAACAGGCGGATATGGGGCTGGATTTTATGTTTCACATCACCTCCACTCCGCCAGAAGGAAAAAACAGCTTGGACCAGTACTCTTATTTCCCAGTTTTTACTGTTCTTTCCTTCTGGGCCCCCCACTGGGCACATTTTTGGAAGAAGGGCATTGTAAAACAGATGGCTAGCCCGCTGCCTTCCTGCCCACTACCAACCCATTCCCCATAATATGGTAGGTGGGTGGGTGCCGAAATAGGCAGCCAGCCCTCGGTTTTTAAAAAAAACTAACTAATGTGAAACTGAGCTTGTTAACGAGTGAATTGGCCGGAATATTACGCTGCTCGTGCCATAATATGGTTGACAAAGGCAGGCGGGCGGGAGTGGGCAAACCGTTTTTTTTTAATTAGACTTGTTAAAAGGAGGGAAAAAAGTGGGCTATGCCCTGTGGGCGTTAGGGATCTTTACTAGGATTTTACCCCTCTTTTGTCACTTCCCACCAGGCCACCAAAACACGTCACCCCATAGCCCCTTGGCTGCAACACCCCCCCCCCCCCCACCGCCCCCAACCCCCCCGCCCCCCACCTCCCCCCACCCCTCAGTAGTCTCCCTGACCCTTCCCCGTCCAAAACCTGGGAATTTACTTGGGTCCAGATGCCATGGCTGTCTTCATTGTAGAACTTAGTTGCCGTCCCAGGAGTGCCCCCTACTGACTTCTGGAACTGTTGGGACTGCTAGAGCTGCCGGTCGATCTGATTGTCTGGCAGGTCTCAAGGGCCAGTTCTCCCTCCCACTGAGGGGCGGAAGACCCGCTTTAACCTATTTAATGCTGTCCGCAATGTGAATTGCCGTGGGCTGCCTTTTTTAACGTGAGTCAACTGGTCTCTGACACTTCTTCTGGGCGTGGAGTTCAAGCAGTATGTGCGCCACCCACCCCCAACCCACCCTAACCTCCGCCCCAGTAAAATTCAGACTAGGGAGTTGTTAGCTCTGAATAAAATAATTATTGTTTGGGACTGCACTGTACCTGGGTGGGTGTAAGAGAGAAAGAAATAAAAAGAGAAAATGTTTACATTTGCAGAGCACCTTTCATGAGTTTAGGATATCCAAAAGCACTTTACAGCTGATAAAGTATTTGTGAGGTGTAGCCACTGCTTTAATGAATGAAACATGGCAGCTAATGTTCACACAGCAAAATCCCACAAACAGCAATGTGATATTGAACAGATAAATTGTTCTAGTGATGTAGGTTGAGCAATAATTAGTGGTCAACATAACAGAAGAACCCACCTACTCTTCTTTAATAATGCCTTAGGATCTTTGACATTGAGCTGAAAGCACAGATAGGGATTTGGTTTAAGGTCTCACCTGAAATGTGACACCTCCAACAGTGTAGCACTTTCATAGAACAGTACCGAAAGCCCTGATGGTCTTACCCCGTGTATTTTTCACATATTTGCATTCTATCAAAGTGCATGTTCTCTCCTAGCGACAGTAAGTGTGTAGATGAATAAATAATTGAGTGCCAGGTCAACATTTTGTCAGTAGGGAACTCCGAGCATTTATTTCAAGTGTGTGAAAATTAAAGAAAACAATCTTTCACTGTGCTGGAGAGGTGAACACTGATATTTCCTTAAATCATTTTAAAATGAAAATATACCCCATTAATTTTGAGCACGTTAAGACTTTTCGTGAATTCAGGATTATTGTGCTGAGCAATATGTTGTTCTATTTCATTAATTTAAAGAATCCTGAGGGCTATCAATTTTGTGTGTATGCACAGTTCTGTTCTGGAAGGAGGGAATGAGACATGGGGTTGAATGTTAGGTACCTCAGCAGTGGGCTGGGGTCCATTCTGGAAGCAAGTGGATTGCCATCCCTGCTTTGGCCTTTGAAAGACATTGTTTAATAAATGGAGCAGCCAGTTAACAGACAGCTGGCAGGGAGCCGGCCAACAATATCGGACAATGGTGGGCAGCATGTCCAATTGGCCAATGAAGGCAGAATGTCTGGGGACAGTGGGGGGATGTTGTGACCTGGAAGGAGGTCACACCCAGCCATTTAAAGGGATCTGTGTCAGCTGCACCAGAAAACATTGTTTGGGCACATCAGAACTTTATGTTGGAGATTTTGAATTTATTTACAATCATTGGAGCAGGTGGGTGATTATTTATAAATGTGTACGTATGTTGTTATAACTGGAAAGCATTGACGATCTTTGCCAGGGAAAAAATTAGCACTGGAATGCAGCTGACACATTCTCCTGATGAGCATCAACTGTTTATGGAGATATTGAACATCAGGCTGTTAACCCCCTGCGTCTTACTGCAGATTGCCAAGAGAATGGAGCCAGGAGCTGAGGAGGGCAAAAGGTCAAGGACAACCCCAAGGTTTGACGATGACTTCCTGCGAGACCTCCTCCAGGCCTGACAAAGCAGCCTGGATGGAGGTCGCAGAGGAGGTGAGCAGCCTTGGGTCATTCAGTGAACCTGGTTTCAGTGCCGCAAAAGGCTCAAATGACCTTCTGAGATCTGCAAGGGTGAGTGTGTCACTATTCTTGAGATGGATATGTGGAAGATTGTGCCTTGGGTCCATTATGGGAATGTCTTGGGTGTTGCCCAAGCGTGTAAAGTGGCATTATACATACATGTCACTCTGCATGACATGGGGCTTATGAAGAGACGGGGTACTGGGGGGCAAGGGCAATGCAACACCTGTTAGTTGTCAGTAAAGATTGAGAAAATTGTGCTGCTGATAAAGTAAATAATGGCCAAACATTTGAAAGCATGATTGTATCACTGTGACATCATCATTACAACAGCCCTCTTTAATTGCAAGAGAGAAGGGCGCACAATGGGAGAGAAACAGGACTGGAGGAGGCTTGCCAAACCTGGCCATATTGACTTGCATCGAGGAGCAGGTGCTGCAGTTGGCAGCCAATGATTGGAGCAGGGCCATTGGTTGAGGCGAGATAGGAGGAAAGCCCCAATGCTCCGTTCTTTGTTTTCTACATAGGTGCAACATTGGCAGCCACTGGCACAAGCTTTGAAGGGCTGACATTAACCTCTGAAGAGAAAAATGAGCCCTCAGAAGCTGCAGTGTCATGTTCTTGCTACATACCCAGCACCAACATAGATGCACACACCTTGGTGAGTATGTGTGTCTCAGCTCCAGGGAATACACACACTGTGAGCACATGAGATGGAACCACATCACAATCACACGAACAGCCGCTGGAGACTGAGATGAAGTAGGCCTCTGGCAGTCGGAGAAGTGCTGGAAGAATCCTACCTGCTGATTCCCAGTCCCAGTCTGGTGACAAGCCTCTGGAGTCATCATTTCAATGGAAGGTGCTGGATGTGCAGTGTGAGGTTCCTGGAGATGAGCCAGAGATAACAGATGGGTTATCTGTTCGGGCACAAACTTTGGAGGTGTCAATCTGGGACATGAGTGCTGCAATCACCCATTCTACAGAACACATGGGTTACTCTATTGCCAGACTGGCAAATGTCATGGAGGGCCAAACCCAGCAGATCACTGAAATGACAGTGGGTATGCATTCTGACCTGTACTCCATCGCCTTGTCTCTGAGCAGGACAATAAACAGAGGGGGAGCCCATTGGGGGGGTACCTTTCAGGGTGCATCTGATAGAGACAACTTCTCCTCCACCCCTCTGTCATTGGCACAAATGTTGGCATATTGGCAGATGGGTGTTCTGCCAATGTGCAGGAGACTCTGGCCATGCTGGGGCCCTCACAGCCTCAGCTGACCAAAGGACGGTCATTAAAGTCATCCCAGACAAGAGGGTATAATGATCAGCAGCCTGTCTCCACTGCAGCTGGCAGAGACGGGGGAGAACCACACCACAGCACCTGGAAAAGATTCAAGAAAACCCCACACTAATCACACTTGGGTGCCAATGGGTACCTATCTAAATTTGCCCATGATCATGATGTACTTTTTGTTTACATGTATGAATGGTTTTTTCCATGCTCCATTCATTCATTGACTGTATGTAACTGTATGGCCAAGAATTCAACTAATGCTATTACTTACATACGAACATATGAATTAGGAGCAGGAGTAGGCCACTCGGCCCCTCACGCCTGCTCTGCTATTCAATAAGATCATGGCTGATCTGATTCTAACCTCAACTTCACATTCCCACCTACCCCTACTAACCTTTCACCCACAGAATTTGATTCTGTGCTTATTTTCATCTTATGGATTGACATTGTTTGGCTGATTAACATTGCCCATATGCAGCACCGGTGTCAATATCATGGAGCTGCTTGGAGACTGCCACTGACCATAAAACTGATTGAGTTGGAGAGACTCTGCTACGTGAATTGTCTGATGATCAGAGCTTCCCGTGTGTCTTGCCCATCATACCCTCCCTGGGACCGGCTTGGACATGTGCCTGCTGTGGCTCAGCTTCCTTTTCCTCTGATTCCTCATCAGGGGACTGGGCTGTCTCCCTCGTCCCCTCCTCTGAAAGGGGTCCCCCTCTTCGGATGGCCAGGTTATGCAGTGCACAGCAGATTACTGCCATGAGAGGGACTCTGGCTGCTGTATATTGGAGCGCTCCACCTGATCTGCCCAGACATCTGAATCTCATCCTGAGCAGACCAATGATTAGTGATGGACCTGATCGTTGCACCTTATATTGTAACGAAGCTCAGCTTCCGCCCTAGCACTTTGAGCCGGAGTCATCAGCCACTTCTTCGGAGTGTATGCTTTGTCTCTGAGCAGCCATCCATCGAATGCATCCAGGCTTGTATTCATCCCTGGCACCTGGGGGTGCCTGAGGGTAGATGGGTCATGGCTGCTTCCCGGGAACCTTGCATACCCCTGCATGATTCGCCGATTGTGGTTGCGCACAATCTGCACATTGAGTGAATTGTATCCCTTATGGTTTATAAAAGCCTCTGGGCTGTCCTGCTGGTGCCTTGATGGCTACACAGGTACAGTCAATGACCACTTGCACCCATGAGAAACAAGGCACGGCTACAAAGCTCTTGGCTCTTTCCAGTGGACTGTTGTGAAGGAAATATACTGATGAGCATGTTCAACCATGTGACAACCTTTAAGCAGTGATGGGGATCCCACTCAGGTTTCCACTTCCACAGGAGGCCTTGAAATTACTTGGAGGCGAAGAGATTCAAGGCAACAGGCAGTTTTGACGCAATAGGCATTGGGCGGCCACCCACACAACTGGAGGCGCAAGATCTCACATAGGGAAGGGACTGTGGCTCATGAAAGCAAAGTCTGCAGAGACAGTGGGCAGGATTTTCCACACTGCCTGCTGTCGGGATCTTCCCATCCCGCCGCAAGTCAACGGGCTTCTGGTTGGGTCCTGCCCGTGACAGGGCCGGAAAATCCCGGCCGCTGTCTCTCCATTATCTGAAAATATGACATTTGCACCCTGCACATGTGATTAGCAGGGTACCGCATTCGCATTCATCTCCATGCCTGCTGCTGCCTCCTCTCTGCACTCCCTCGTTCCTCAGCAATTTGCCCGCGATCCTGCCACCTCAGTCGCTCCTGCCCCTGGACAGCTGTCCTCCTCCTTCTCCTTCTACATCTCATCTCTTTCCCCTTCTCCTCCTCAGCGGAGGATGTACGTCCCACAGAATATAATAATGCCCACAGGGAACATTGTTTCTCATCACAAGTGGTGCAGTGCTCAAGGATAAAAGGAGCACCAACTTACTGAACACTCCCCTGAGGGATAGCCCTGATAATGATCAAAGGTTTATGAAAAGCAAATATTTCCCGATGAAGTAACCGTCAGCAGCCACTCCTCCTAAATCCAGGCATAGACCCACCTGCAGCTTTTATCTCTGCCATTTCCCAAGGACCTGAAAAAATGTGCTTCCCAGTAGGCATTTTTCACGTGCGCCCACCTTATCAAAGTGCCGAGGATGTTTTATTGCAATCAATTACATTCCTAACTAGCTAAAACGGCTTTTAATTGGTAACATCAGAATGACAGACGGGCTGCCGATTTTGCAGCACTCCTGCCCACGGTGTTATTGCGGACTGGTATGATGGTGTTGGGTTTGTGACCCATCGTCATCACGCTGGATATTATTCTGCTGGGCTGTGGCAGTCCTACTTTCGCGACATAAATTTCAGCCCACGCGGTTGTAAAATTATTGGCATTTTCAGCGTTGGATTTCACCGCTGTTTCTCATATGTGCACATACAGGAGAACTGACTGCATTTATGCATATATAAAAAAGACTTGCGTTTATATTGTAAGTGTATTTCAGAACAGGATGCTCCAAAGCGCCTTATAGCCAATGAAGTACTTTTGAATCTCAGTCTTGGTTATAATGCAGGAAATGCAGTAGCCAATTTGCACACAGCAAGCTCCCATTGACAGTAATGTGATAGTAATGTCCAGATAATCTGTTTCTGTGATGTTGATTGATAACTATTGGCCATTGGGTATAACTCCCCTGCTCTTCTTTGAAATCATGCTGTGGGATCTTTTATGTCCACCTGAGAGAACAGACAAAAACAGAATTACCTGGAAAAACTCAGCAGGTCTGGCAGCATTGGCGGAGAAGAAAAGAGTTGATGTTTCGAGTCCTCATGACCCTTCAGCAGAACTGAGTGAATCCAAGGAAGGGGTGAAATATAAGCTGGTTTAAGGTGTGTGTGTGTGGGGTGTGGGGGGGGGGGGGGGGGCGGGGGGGGGGGGGGGGGGTGGTTTGGGTGGGGGGAGAGAAGTGGTGGGGTTTGGTGTGGTTGTAGGGACAAACAAGCAGTGATAGAAGCAGATCATCAAAAGATGTCACAGACAACAGAACAAAAGAACACATAGGTGTTAAAGTTGGGTGATATTATCTAAACAAATGTGCTAATTAAGAATGGATGGTAGGGCACTCAATGACTGTTTCCAGGACTGTCACTGACCTCATCTCCTCTGGGGATCTTCCTCCTACAGCTTCCAACCTGATAGTCGCCCAACCTCGGACGGCCCGCTTCTACCTCCTACCCAAAATCCACAAACAGAACTGTCCCGGTAGACCGATCGTGTCAGCTTGCTCCTGCCCCACAGAACTCATTTCTCGTTATCTTGACTCCCTTCTCTCTCCCCTTGTCCAGTCCCTTCCCACCTACATCTATGATTCCTCTGACACCTTACGTCACATCAACAATTTCCAGTTCCCTGGCCCCAACCGCTTCCTCTTCACCATGGACATCCAATCCCTCTACACCTCCATCCTCCACCAGGATGGTCTGAGGGCCCTTAGCTTCTTCCTCGAACAGACGCCCGAACAATCCCCATCCACCACTACTCTCCTCCGTCTGGCTGAACTTGTTCTCACACTGAACAATTTCTCCTTCAACTCCTCTCACTTCCTCCAAATAAAAGGTGTGGCTATGGGTACCTGCATGAGCCCCAGCTATGCCTGTCTCTTTATGGGGTATGTAGAACATTCCTTGTTCCAGTCCTACTCTGGCCCCCTTCCACAACTCTTTCTCCGGTACATCGTTGATTACTTCGGTGCTGCTTCATGCTCTCATTGGGACTTGGAAAAATTTATTAATTTTGCTTCCAATCTCCACCCCTACATCATTTTCACACGGTCCATCTCAGACACTTCCCTTCCTTTCCTTGACCTCTCTGTCTCAATCTCTGGTGATAGACTGTTCACCAATATCCATTACAAACCTACCGACTCCCACAGCTACATCGACTATAGCTTCTCACACACCGCTTCCTGTAAGGACTTCATCCCATTCTATCAGTTCCTTCGCCTCCGTCGCATCTGTTCTGATGATGCTACCTTCAAAAGCAGTTCCTCTGACATGTCCTCCTTCTTCCTTAACCGGGGTTTTCCACCCACGGTCGTTGACAGGGCCCTCAACCGTGTCCGGCCCATCTCCCACGCATCCACCCTCACGCCTTCTCCTCCCTCTCAGAAAAATGATAGGGACCCCTGGTCCTCACTTATCATCCCACCAGCGTCCGCATTCAAAGGATCATCCTCCACCAATTCCGCCAACTCCAGCATGATGCCACCACCAAACACATCTTCCCTTCACCCCCCCCTATCGGCATTCCGTAGAGATCGTTCCCTCCGGGACACCCTGGTCCACTCCTCCATCACCCCCTACTCCTCAACCCCCTCCTATGGCACCACCCCATGCCCACACAAAAGATGTAACACCTGCCCCTTCACTTCCTCTCTCCTCACCATCCAAGGGCCCAAACACTCCTTTCAAGTGAAGCAGCATTTCACCTGCATTTCCCCCAACTTAGTCTACGCATTTGTTGCTCCCAATGTGGTCTCCTCTACATTGGAGAGACCAAACGTAAACTGGGCGACCGCTTTGCAGAACACCTGCGGTCTGTCCGCAAGAATGACCCAAACCTCCCTGTCGCTTGCCATTTTAACAGTCCACCCTGCTCTCTTGCCCACATGTCTGTCCTTGGCTTGCTGCATTGGTCCAGTGAAGCCCAACGCAAACTGGAGGAACAACACCTCATCTTCCGACTAGGCACTTCACAGCCTTCCGGACTGAATATTGAGTTCAACAACTTTAGGTCTTGAGCTCTCTCCTCCATCCCCACCCCCTTTCTGTTTCTTCCCCCTTCCTTTTGTTTTTCCCAATAAATTATATAGATTTTTCTTTTCCCACCTATTTCCATTATTTTTAAATATTTTTAAATCTTTTATGCTCCCCCCACCCCCACTAGAGCTATACCTTGAGTGCTCTACCATCCATTCTTAATTAGCACATTCGTTTAGATAATATCACCAATTTTAACACCTATGTGTTCTTTTGTTCTGTTGTCTGTGACATCTTTTGATGATCTGCTTCTATCACTGCTTGTTTGTCCCTACAACCACACCAACCCCCTCCACTTCTCTCCCCCCACCCAAACCACACCCCCCCCCCACCCCCCCACCCCCAACACACATCTTAAACCAGCTTATATTTCACCACTTCCTTGGATTCACTCAGTTCTGTTGAAGGGTCATGAGGACTTGAAACGTCAACTCTTTTCTTCTCTGCCGATGCTGCCAGACCTGCTGAGTTTTTCTAGGTAATTCTGTTTTTGTTTTGGATTTCCAGCATCTGCAGTTTTTTTGTTTTTATCTCTGAGAGAACAGACAGGCCTTTCTTTAATGTTCCATCCAAAGGACAGCATCTCTGGCATTGCAGCACTCCCATAGTATCTACACTGGAGTGCCAGCTTTTGATTTTTGTACTTCAAGCTGATCTTACAATGGAATTCCAAAAATAGATAAGCACTGCTCCTTCATTCGCAAACTCAACAGAAATACAAATGTTTATCTTTACATTATGTTCATGTGTATAAAGAAGTAGAAACTTGCTAACACAAATATAGGCCTTGAGGTAACTCTATAATGTTTGCTGATTGGCACAATACATTCAATGGTGTTTCTTCTTTAGTCAGAGGCAGTAATCCATTTAAAACAAAAGGGTTAGTGTCTCCATTATAAAAGTGATTGCATTAAAAGAGTGGCAAAGTGCACATTAAGCATATGGACATTATGATTATACAGCATGACTTCAAGGCTCTAATGAAGGCTTTCCATTTACCGGTCTGTATTAAATCTCTCGAGTCTTGACGCTGCACCATATATATCGTAAGTATTTTACTGAGTACTAACATTTATGCTGTTATGTTCAAAGTGCCAAAGCTGGGCATTGTGCCAATTCTTTGTATATCTTTGGCGAAAGGAGTGTCTACCACCTTGTATGACCACATGTCTGCTCCATCAACAATATTGCCAAATTCCACCTCCAAAACATCAACCATCTCTGCCCTGCCTAACTTTATCTGCTGTTGAAACCCACACCCATGGGCAGAATATTACACTCGACATGCTGGCAAGCGCATGATGTGCCTTAGCGTAAAATGATGCGCGATGATGTCAGGCTTAGATCCCAAAATCATCGTGCAGTCTCAGGGTATTTTGTTTGGTGGGCACGCGCTGGAGTCGGATGTGCACCCGCTGATAATTAAAAGACCTATTAAGGCCATTCACAATCTAATTAAATTCAAATTTACGCTGCCTGCCCAACCTAACGGTTGGCGGGCAGGCGAAAAGGCCAAGCGGCCTTTACATTTTTTAGGAACGGTTTCCTAAAACAAATAAACATTAAATAAAAACTTTATTTTTGAATTAAAAACATGTCCCAGCTCATGTGACTGAGTCACATGAGGGGACATATTTTATTAAGTTTTTATTCCCTTCATTATTTTTTTAAGCAGCGCCTCAACCTCCCTGAAGCAGCTCTGTGCCTCAGGGAGATTGAAGCGCTCTTTCTCACGCCGGTGTGAACTGCACGCTAGGCCCGGCTCTCCCTCCTCCCGCCTGCCACACAGGCAGTGCTCAGCGCTGCTGCTCACGATCTATGCAGGTCGGGCCTTAATTGGCCCGCCCGCGTGGGAAATCGCGGTGCAGAGCCAATCGCGGGCGGCCGTCGGCTTCCTGACTGCTCTCGCCCACCCCCGTCGAGCACTCCCTCCAAGGGCAAAATCCTGCCTCATGTCTATGTTACCTCTTGACTTGACTGTTTCAATGCTTTCCTGGCTGACCTCCCACCTTGCACCCTTCATAACTTCCGTGGCAACAGCAACTAATAATTTTATATCCTAATTATTATATATTATTATACATAATTATTATAGATATTCAATGTATACATAATAGTTATCAAATAATTTTTAAAAAGTAGCTCACTAAAAAAGTAGTAGAGGCAGAAACTCTCATGTTACTTAAAAGGTGTCTGGGTATGCACCTGAAGTCCTGTAACCTCCAGGGCTACGGGCCAAGAACTGAATATTGGGATTAGGCTGGTTGGCTCGTTTCTTGGCTGCCGTGGGCACGATGGGCAGAGTGGCCTCTTTCTGTGCCATAAATTTTTATGTATTTTCTAAATTTTCTGAATATCTGAAATGGAGCAATGTGCCAGGGATATGGGGAGTGGCGGGGGTGGGGGGTGAGGGGCAGGGGGGAAGGTGATGCAGTGGCAGCAAGTGAATTGTTCCTGAGGAGAGCCAGCACAGACACGATGGGCCGAATGGCCTTCTTCTTATCTGCAACAATTCTGTGATACTATAAACTTGAATTCATCCACATTTCTGCCATTCATATCCCAACTCACACCAAGTCCCATTCACACATTATCCCTGTCCTCACTGACCTACACTGGCTCCAGGTCCGACAACATCTCCATTTTAAAATTCTCACCCTTGTTTTAAAATCACTCCAAAGCCTGGCCTCTTCGCTATTCCTGTAACTTCCTTCAGTACCAAAATCCTCCAAGATATGTGTGTTTGTCTAATTCTGGTCCCTTCTGCAACATTGGCAACTGTGCCTTCAGTTACCTGGGCTCCCTAAGTCTCTTCACCTCTCTACCTCTCTCCTCCTATAAGCTGCTCCTTAAAACCTACCTCTTGACTAAGCTTTGTTCACCTGCCCTAGTATTTTCTTATGTGCGCCTAAGTGTCAGATTTTGCCCAATAACACTCCTGTGAAGTACCTTGGAATGTCTTAATATATTAAAGGTGCCATATAAATTCAAGTTATTGATGAAACAAAGGGAGTGCAATTTTTCTTGGGCGATAAATGAGAATGAATGATAGCACCTTTGCAACCTCTTATACTCTGCCTGTTGAACTTTTCCAAGTCAATGGAAATGTAAGTCAACTGGAATGTAAAATGAACTGTCAAGGCACAATCACCTGTTTTTATTCAAGATATAGTTCACCCATACCTTCATATTTATCAACTTGCACCACCTTCAAGTGTATTCCTTCAAGTGCACTCAACAGGGTAGAAGTTGTCCAGTGATGCACTCATTTTCCATTGGAGAGTGGAAAAAAAATGACCAACATTGTAAGGCTATGGCCTGAGGCCTATTGTGAAACCTGAAAAGTTCAACACTGTATTGGCATCAGATGAATTTCCGGAATCTGGGTGGCCTCACAAAGGGGGAATTAGGCTGCTTACTTGAGCTAAAATGGCCTTAACATCTGTTTGAGGATACCTTCATGAAATTGGGCTGAATGGAGGAAGGGTCTGGTCTATTCTGCTCAGCTTTTCCATATGTGGAGTTGGTCTAGTAAATGGCCACCAACAAAAAGGTAAGTAAGTATAAAAAAGTTCATCCAGGAGGAGCAGATGTGCTTCTCCCAATTGCAGTGGCAAGAGCTCCAGCCACCAACACTGTCATTCCCTCTCCTTAACCATACATACCTAACAATTGCTGACAGCAAGGCAGGCAGGCAGCTTGAAGTTGGTTGCCTGAGATGCGCATGTTGCCTGTGGAGGTGAGGCCGACATTGCCAGCTCACTCACGTTGTCTAAGTGAGGCCCAACGTCCCATTTCAGGTGGGCCATGCTTTGGGCACAGCCTGCTTATGAAAATGGGCCTGGATGAATTTCTACCCAAACATCTTTAGTTTGGTCTTTTGCTGATGGATTTGGCAAATCTGCAAATAGAACTGAACTCCACAAGATCCTGGATCCTTCTTCCCCTTTACTCTGACCTCCTCTCTCCTTCCAATCTCACTCTTTGTCTTCACTACCCCCTCTGGCCTTCCCTCTCTGACCCTTCTTAGATCAGACTTGGATGAATATTGAGCTCCCCTCCATTGTCTTCAGCTCTGCATCTTGTTCTTTGACCAGGAGTCTTCTGCCCACATGGTAGAATCTTTCTCCTGACTTCAGAATTCCCATTCCATTTGAATCCTTCTCTCTGGCCTCTTATTCTCTGTAGATCATTTCATTGAGAACTGCCAGCATGACATTGGCCATCTGAATTTTATACTCCCCCTCACTCACCCTAACCTACCTCCCTCTGAACATGCAACACTCTGCTCTCTCAACCCCGACATTGTCATTAAACTAAGGGTGGCTTTGCCGTCTGTTGAATGCTGCAGAGGCTGAAAGTCAACTCTCCGACAGCTCCTCCTACCCACCCCACCTTGTCCACATCCATCATTAAGCCATTCTTTCTTAGAGTACCACTAACATCATCTCCTCCGGAGATCTCCCTTCCACTGCCTCTCACCTCATAGATCCCAATCCCACACAGCCAGCTTCTTACCCCCTCAAGATTTAGGATTAGGACCGTTCTGTTAGAACCATTGTTTCAGCCTGTTTTTGGTCCATGGAACATATTTCTGAACTCTAGCTTTCTCCCTCTTGTTCAGTCTTCCCACCTATACCTGCAACTCTTTTGATGCCCTCTGCCACTTTAATCATTTCCAGGTTCATGGCCCTAATCATCTCCTATTCATCAAGGATGTCCTGTCTCTCTACCCCTCCATCTCCTACAAGAACAGTCTAAAGGCTTTCTGCTTCTTCCTCTGATCCCCACTGACCACTACCCTTCTCCACCTGGCTGAATCTGTTCTTACATTGAACAATTTCTCCTTTGACTCTACTCACTTCCTCCAAAAATATTGTTGCTTTGGGAACCCTTTTGGGTGTTATCTATGCCTGCCTTTCCATTGGATACATAGAATATTCTTTTCTCCAGTCCTATTCAGGATTCCCTCCTACTTTTCTTTTTCCAATATATTGATGATGGTATTGGTGCCAATACCACGGCAGCTTCCCATGTATGTGCAGGGGATACGATGCCTTCACTTTTACTCTCCTCCCTTCTCACTGCCCAAGGCCCCAAACACTCCTTCCAAGTGAAAGTTGGGAGTTCCAATTATTTTGAATTTTCAACATTTTTCAATTTTCAATGCACTGGCTTCTCACAATATGGCTGTCCCTAAATTGGATAAGCCAAATGCAAATTGGGTGATTGCTTTGCTGAACACCTCCTTGCAGTCTGGAAGTGTGATCCTGAGCTTCCAGTCACTTGTCAGCTTGGTTCTCCATCCCAGTCCTCCTCCGACCTCTCTGCCCTTCGCTTCCCATACTGTTCTGATGGAGCTTAATGGAAGCTCTAAGATCAGAGCCTCAACTTCACTGAGGCACTCTCTGAACTCAATATCGAGTTCAACAATTTCAGATTATAAGCTCCACTCTCATTTTCTCAGACAGCAGATGTTAGCAACGATCCTGCTGTTGCATTTACACCTCCCTGAGACATTCTTTTGTTTCTTTACTTGACCCATTCTGCCTTGCATCATCATCTTTTTTCTCGTTTAATCACTCCTTATCCTATCATAGACCTTCCCTTTTGTTCTTTCTCCCTTTCCCTGCTTCTGTACTTACTTAAAACAGGGTTAAAATTTGCTATCTCTAACGATTGCCAGTCCTGATGAAAGGTCATCGTCATCGGCCTGAAATATTGACTCTGTTTTTCTCTCTGCAGATGCTGCCTGACCTACTTAGCATTTACAGTATGTTCTTCTTCCTATGATTTTTGTGGACCTGCTAATCAAGCAAACTGAAGCCTAGGAGCAATATTTAATGGAGGTGATGGGATTACTGTCTGCCAACTATAGAGTCAGCGCCAACCCCGCATCGCCTCCATTAGGGAAGCACCGTTGTATCAAGTGCCATTGAGGCACTTCACTGGTCAGTGGGAGGACTTCCCCAGGATCAAGGACCCTGGGGGGAGGGGGTCCTATCCTCCAAGAACTGCCGACCAATCAGAGGCCTGCAGCTCTATTGAATGGCGAAACCAATGGGCTGCTGACAGTATGACATCCACCCGAGGCCCAGGGTCGTTGCTGGATCCCAGGCCACAGGTGAGCGATGGTGGGGGTGGCTTTGTAGGGGGGTTGCACAGTGATGGTTTTTGGAGAGGAGGTAGGGGTGTGGGGGCAGCAGCAAGGCAGTGCGGGGTGACTGTCAGCAGGCCAAATTCCTCGTCCTGATGATCAGGCACTCGAACAAGGAACCCCCAGGAGCCTGCAAGCAACCTTGCATGCATTCACTTGTCGAACTCCACACATGGCAAGCCCCCCACCTATGGCTGAGTTAATACCAGTAACAGCAGATGAAGCCATTGATTGCCCACTTAAGGGCCTCAGTTGGTGATGGGGCATGAAGTCCATCCATGGGCCTTCCAGCCACGGACCTAATCGAGGTGGAGGTGGGAAAGTGGTGGGGTCTCCACTCACCACGCTCCCGCCTGATTAAAGGCTCCCAGCCCACCATGGGGGAATGCATTCAATTCCGCCTTAGGTGCCTGTTATTTAAATTGGCACAGGAAGACTGAGATTTGCTTTGTACAAAAAGTCTTCTCCGCTGTAACAGTTCTGTGAATTTGTGATTTTATTATTAGATCTGTTAGTGAACTATTTTGGACAATGAGGGACGTTTCTGCTTTGAAAATCTCAAGTTAAGGAGAAGTTTTTTTAAAAGATAATATAAACATCAAGGAGTAAAGAGGTTATTGATGATATTAGAAGTCAGAAAAAAGTCAGCTTTCCAGATCTAAGGAGAAAGCAAAACTGGCTCCCATTGTGCAGATATTTGCATAATTTTGTCCCCCAAACTTGAATGACCAGGAATTGTGGAAAGAAGGCTTTTCTTTTCTATTAAAACCTTGTCTTTGTGAATTATCTTTGCTTGACATTTGATGAAGGTCTGCATTGAGAGTTGAATTGTTTTCAATGTTTGAAAGCCCAGTGTCAACATCAAGTACTCTTGACTGAAACATAACATGAGTCACTTATAGAGTAAAGTTCGATAATGTGCCTCAACATAAACTTCAGGGTATGCAGCCCTCACTGCACCAATGTTAATTTTACCAATGCCTAGAATGTGAATTCTATCGGTGCGGGAGGTCTTGTGGCGCAGTGGGTAGCATTCCAGAAGCCCTGGGGATCATGTTCGGGACTTGGTGGTCAAGGATGGTGAATGCAGAGTGTGGCCACACAGGTTGATTATCAGCCCGTAAATTCTTCCAATATGCCTGATGGCAAGCAATATAGAGCGGGAGAGTTTGTTGGTCAGCCATATTGCACAAGGCAACTGTAAACCTCTGCAGTACTTTGCCAAGCTTACTCATGGACCAATTCCATGGTTGTCAATGACCTCTGAGAGTACCAGGAGGAGGAGGAATCTATAGTTTTTCTGAGCAAGAATGTCAGTTTTGCACTAAAGCATGGGAAATGTTGAATTCAGAGCCTGGACCCATTAGAAACTGACACTAGAAAACACATTTCACATCGGACCCAGCATACTTCAGGGAAGACTTTGAATTCTGGCATTACTCTGAGCTTAGGAATTCAATATCGGAACTTACAGATGATACCAAATTGAGAGTACAGCTAACACTGCAGAAGAATACAACATTATAAAAGAAGACATTTGAAAACTTGCAGTCTGAGCAGTTAAGCGGCAAATGAACTGCAGCATGGATAAACATGAAGCGATGCAATTTGGCCGGAAAAATAGCAATATCACCTACAGCACAGAAAGTAAGAAACTGAGTGAGGAAGAATGGAGATACAGGTGAACAAATCATTAAAAGCAGCATCACAGGTCAGCAGTGCAATAAAAAATGCCAACAAAGAATTGGGATTTATTTTTATGGGTATGGACTGTAAAAGTAGTGAAATTATGTTAAACTTATATCGGACTGATCAGGCTGCATGTAGTGCACATTTCTGGTCTCCATACTAGAAGAAGGCCATTAAAGCACTGGAGGGAAAAAAAGGATTTACAAGGGTGACATCAGAAAGGAGAGATTACAACCATTGGAAAAATAAACAGAACAGCTTGAGGCTTTTCCCCTTAGAAAAGAGATTTAGAGGTGATCTGATTGAGACCTTTAAAATTATGAATGGGTTCGACAGAGTAGATGTGGACAGAATGTTTCCATTTGCGGCAGAATTCAAAACTAGGAGCCAAGATAGTTGATAATAAATCCAACAGGGAAATAAGGAAGAATTTCTTAACTCAGCGAATGGTTACAATGTGGAATGTGTTACCACAGGAAAGTGGTTGAGGCAATTAGCTTAGATACTTTCAAAAGGAAACTAGACGAGTACATGAGAGAAGATGGAATAGAAAGATATGCTGAAAGGCTGCGAAGAGGTGGATGGAATTGGAGGAGGATCTTGTGGAGTATAAACACTAGAGCAGACTTATTAGAAGCAATGGCTTATTTCAGTGCTGCATGGTCCATGTAATATAAAAGATTTGAAATGAAATGATCACATGCCGAGTCACTTGTCATCCAATCTCCTTGGAATGTAGAATAAACAAGAACGGCATTTGGAGTTCCATGTGAAGAGACAGAAGACAAGAAACAAAATCATTGGTCCTTGGTAGTTTTTGGTTAACTATATAGAACCAAAGTCAGAGTGATTCATACTGTGGAATATTAAAGGTATTGAGAAATCACCTTGATACATTCCTGCTTCTGAACAGCATCTTCTATTGAATTCTGGAATGTATGCTGCAAGGCAAGAAAATGATGGATAATCCTCCCTGGAACCAGAAATGAAAGGTCAGATAGAATCAATAGGTGTTGAAGAGCAGAAAGGAGCCCAAGGCAAAATGGCAACCTAGAATAGTGAGCATCTGAGCCTGCATGTCAACAACTGCATAGTGAGGTAAAACAAAATCTTACTAGCTGTGGAATGGAAATGCCAGACTTATTTTGTTTTCTTTCTTCCCCACCCACAACTTGATCTAGACGCTGCAGTGCATTAGGATAAAGAGTTCTGGAGATGAACATCAAGAAGTTCAGTGATAGCCTCAAGGAACAAGAGAATCTGAACCAGCAGGTGGTGCTAAAACAATAAGCAACTGATCTTTGCTGAAGTGTTTTCAGCACTTTATCAACTTATAAAGATTCAGGTCAATAAGCGTCAAAAATGGAGAAACATGACCCAAGAGTTGCAGGACAGGAACCAATTGTAAAAGGATAATGAATACAAGGATGGTAAATAAAAGCTGTTGCAAAAGTGATCCTGCACTTAATGTTAAAGTGGGAAAGATAATCCTGGCACATTAACTGGTGTCCCAATATCTATAAATATGAGGGAGTATTAGCCTGGATAAGAAACATACTAAAGGAAAAGAAGGACCCAAAAATTGGCTTAAGCACGTCAGATGATTCATTTTTTCAAAGGATGTTTTTATCTCTAAGCTTACTAAGTTTCCAACAGTACTTATACAAAATCACAATCCAGTGAATTATAAACATTTAAGCTTTTGTCTCAACTTCATGTTCATATGTACTTCCTGAGTTTAAAAAAAAAAAATTGAATTTATTTTACCAGGGTTGAATTAAAGCTTCACCTCACTATTTAGCAAATTATCAACTTCATTTAAATAAGCATCATATAAAGGAGTCTCTTACACTGACAATAATCTTATGGCCTTTTGGTGGTCTCATGAACCTTGTGCATTTTTGAAAACATTTGATCCGGTCACTTAGATTTCCCACCAGCTCCCACTGAAGAGCTAGAGAATATCTAAGTGGAGTATATTAAAATGTCATGGGAGAAGAGAAAACCTTCTATAACACAAATTATTATTTTTTAAAAACTTAGTACATGTTACAAGTAACCTGTAGTAGTCAGAATGATTCAATGCTTGGGCAAAGTATACTGAGAATGGAATTGGCACCTAGGTGTTAAACGATAGAGCATGTTTTCTACAGAAGGCTTGATGGATGCTTGGGACAGACTTAACCATTATTATCACCTCTTCCTTATTTTCATCTTAGTAATCCTCCATCACTTACAAATTTCAGTCTAAAAGCTCTAAAAGCACCATTATAAAAATGTAGAAGACATTTTTTTCCTAAATGATGGAACAATAATGGTGCAAGTTCATTCCCTATGTCATGACCTATCAGTTTTACTCAAGCTGGAGCTGATATAATTACCTGCATGAAGGTGTTAAAGAATATTCAGAGAAGGTGTTGCACAAAAACCCTCAAAAGAGAAATGCAACATTCTTAATGTATCAAAGTTTGGCAGCAGTACCAAAAATATCACTTCCCGAAAGATCTCAGCTGCTTGAGGCTACAAAACTACAACACACGGCATCTTTTGAATGCTGTTCCTCATGGGTCTCCAAGCAAGGGTAGTGACAATGAAATTCTTTCACGGATTAAAAACTGCATTTAGAATGTCAGCTTGATCCAGGGGGTATCAGTTCCTTAACAGGAATGGTGAAAATAAGAACAAAGGGACAGAATGCAATACTGAATTAGTGAAACCTAAAATATCTGTTGGCGCAATATCATTACCCATAAAGATGCCCTTTATTCACCTCCCTTTTCCCCATAGACCAGTATCCAGTTGTCTTACTGAAGATGACTGTGTGCTTCCTAACAGTTAAATCAACGGTGTCTCACATGAGTGGTGCCAAACATTCTGGTTGACTGATTTCATGAAAACTAATCATGTATTCATCATGAAGATCAAATATTTCATCAGTAATTACAAGAAAAACCAATTTGATAAGACTGGGAGAGGCAGCATACTGGATATAATGAATGAATAAGAAAACATTTCATTGTCTTATCCAGTTGATCATTTTTATTTTCTTTGTTAAAACAGTTTGAAGCATTACCTTTTTTTAAAAAAAAATCTTGTGTTAGTTTATATTTAACTAAAGAATGCTAGAATTTAGTTATAGGAGAAATGAACAAGAAAAAGAATGATAAAAGAACAATGGGATTAAAGCTTGAAATCCTGAAGGTTGTAATACTGCACAAGCTGATGATGTGGTTAAAAGTAAAACATCTACAGCAGTCTCATATCTCGCCTCCAATCTCTCACTCGCTCATATTTTGTTATTATCTTGCTGTATTTTAATGACACTACAATGCTTGTTCTTCCTAAACACCCCAGTGCTGCCCTACAGCATTTCTCTCCCCCATATCCTCTATATTGAAATGAAACATATCTTTTCATCTAACTATAATAAAAAAACAGAAAATGCCAGAAACACTCAGCGGGTCAGGAACATCTGTAGAAAGAGAAATGGAGTTAACGTTTCAAATCAATGAGGTTTCTGGTGAAAGGTCATTGGCCTGAAACATTAGCTCTGTTTTTCTGTCCACAGATGCTGCCTGACCTGCTGAGTATTTCTAGCATTTACTGTTTCTATTATCAAATTTCCAGGATCTGCACTATTTTGCTTTTGTCTTAAATTAACTAGTTCTTTCCAGGATCTCAAAACTTTGAATTTTCCTCAATCCTTACATCCTTTTGTGATCTAAAATCCAAGCTTGCATCACTTAGTCATCACATATGGATTTATCTTATTCTCTGTTCTACTTTTTTCAAACTTGATGCTGTTATCTCCTATTGCTTCCTCTCTCAATAAATAAAAACATTTGCTAAATGTATTCTGTGGAGGACATTAAAAAGTGTGGATTTTTTTTGTAATTTGTCCTCATGTGAATCTTTTAATGCCAATTTCTTGCTCTGTAACTGAGGGCAACTAGCAGCATTGTTAGAAATACAGAACAATTGCACTGGAGTGTTAATGAATGAATGGACACTTAGATTATGTGCCATTTGGATGATTTGGCTTACGATAGCATTTAGTTGGTGAAGTTTTCAACTTTAAGAACAACTCAATTCTTAAGATCCACTTTAACATCCATGATCTGGATCCATAATAAAATCTATACGATGAAAAAAGAATAGAACCTTAGAAGTTAGCAGGAACAGATGGAAGCTGTTTGGTTCATTGTGCCTTGTGTTGATCCTTAGTTGGAGCAATCTAAGCTGACACATGAAGACTTGACATTGGGTCAACACATGGAGGAGCACTACCACCATTCTCAACACAACACTTTGGGGGAAGAAATGTATTTTAGTGAGAAGGTGGAGCAAAATCACTGACAATACAAGCCAAAGTCTGAAGACAAATATTCATCCACAATTAGCTCCATGATGCAGTTGGCTGAATTGGTGGAGACCAATTTCAGCCAGCAGGCATGCCATCAGGGACACTCAGTTACATCCTGTAGGGACAGAGAGGGTGTCAGGGGGTGGTGGTGGGTGAGCATGGACAGGCAACATTCTGCAGTATGGCTGTGGATCTGGGAGAAACATTTCAATGTTCCTCCCAGCTCCACATTGAGATAAATTAAAACAAGAAAATTTATCTTTGTGTTGGCGACTTCTGGCAGTCCTTTAAAAGCTGGAGCTTAGTTTGCAGAAGACCTGGAGAAAATGGAAGAAGCTTGCACTGTGCATTCTGCATTCAGTTCTTGCAAAATTTGGGGTTGGGTCATAAAGCAGGTTCCCAAATGGCATTTATAGGGGGCTTATTTATTTCAACTTTGTGCACTTAATATATGGAAGTCACCAGCTTCTAATTTTGCAACCATTGCAACTCCAGTGAAGGTTCAAGCCTGAAATTCATTTTCCCTGTCCTGGTTTTGCACCCATAATTCAGGCATACAAATGCCTTCTCCTTTGCCTTCAGGAGGGGTAGATGACAAAAGAGCATAACAGGGAAAATTGGTGACTGAAAAAAGCAATTGGAGCAATGCTGTTTGCAGGGACATTATCTTTGCGCACCTGTTGTAGGAAAATTATAAGGTGGACTTATAAAGAATGCAAAATAGAGAGCTAATCTTCCCCTCAGTACCATCGAATGTGCACTTCAAAAGAGTTAAAAAAAGCAATGGAACTTCATTACTACAAGCCATACTGTTAGACATTTTCTTAGCATAATAAACCTTTCATTATTTGACAGTGGAGGAATTGAAATCTCAATGTATTACCAGGAAGAACTACTCTGCCAATCCCATCAGTTAATAATAATGAGGGATAGCAATATAATATTAAATAAGAAAAGCTACCTTGTAATGCATTAGATCTCCACTTCCTATCCTCTGTGATGAATGATCCTTCATGTACAGGTTCTTGTGTATCCTGGTAAGGATGCTGCTGCCTCTGAATCTTACTGGAAAGATTAACCATTATAGCCAACTCAGTTGGTTCAAGCAATACACCAGTAAGGATAATGTGCAGGGCAAGATTTAAACATTTGACAGTCAGCATGCAATGCTGCTAATTGTTTTGAGTAAGTATTGAAAAGGCCTCTCTACAAGATCAGCAAAGTCGTTGTTACCTCATCACTAAATTTAGTAACAATAAGGTTTCATGAATCCAGCTCTTAGATTTAACATTTACGATCCAGCAAGAACCTTGGCATCACCCATGGCTTAAACTACAGGATATAGGTAACACAGATGAAGATTTTTTTCCATGTTAAAAGGGGATGTTTTACCTGGTTTAGCTAGCAGTCTGCTAGAAATCCATAAAATACAGGATGCAGGTTCACAGGGGTAAATGTATTTCCCATTCAGCTCAACACAACTGACTCCAAGCCCTTAAACTCCAAATCATACTTGAACAGGAGCAATTCCTGTCCAATTCAAAAATACGGTGGGAAAGTAGGGTTGGGGGGTGGGGGGTGCGGGCCACGGTTGCTGCAGGTTTTAAGCCCTGAATTTTTTGTGGAGTAGAGTAATATAACTTTAAGTAACAAGATGCCAAACTTAACCCTCTGGCTAGCCAAATGTGGATGAACGTGAGTTTCCAATGCACTGTAATACCCATCTCAATGATGCAGTTCAGTATTGGTCAGTTTAGAATAATGGTAGCTGTATTTGATTTTCTTGTGTATTTGAATATTAAATAAATGAAGCAGAATCTGAGAGAAGTTTGAATTATACAGTTAGCCTTAACTAACAATGTGCTCAGAATGAAAGATAAAATCAATTTGCCTCTGTGTGGTGATCTATATTATCCTGTGAATTTTGGTGGAGAAATGATGCTGCAATGCTCAAAAAAGCTGTCTGGATGAAAGCACTTCAACTATTTTGGGCTATAATTTAAATATAGTAGGTTTGCAGCAACTAATCAATACTAAGCATCAATACAGATAAAATGAATAAACTTTCTACTGACATGGTCAACATGTCCTTGTCTAGACCATGGTCTGAGGTTACTTAACTTGCCATATATTAGCAGATCAAAAAGAACATCTAACCCCAGACATTGATTGCTTATTTTTTGGTGTGAAGGACAACAGGAAAATAACATTTTTTGATAATTAAAATTTTTAACCCTCACACAACTGGTAGGCTCAATGCAATTCATGTTCCCCCAGTCCAATTGTTGTTTAAAGCTAAACTTCAATTCTAACTAATATATAGGAATGGGAGTAGGCCACTTCAGCTACTTGAGCATTGCTATTCAATTAGATCATGGCTGATCTGTACTTTAAGTCCAAACACCCACCTCAATTCCATAATCCTTAATATTTTTATCTAACAAAGTCTGTTGATCCCAATCTTCAAAGCTCTAATTGGCTGAGCATCTACAGCCTTTTAGGGTGAGAATTTATTGTGTTCTACATGTTTTGATGACAAATAATTGTTTGTTAAAGTAATGATAGGCTAATAGTACTACACATGCAGTAACTTCAGACAGGAGCAGATGCATGGTTTAACATAGAAGTCAAAAAGTTATTGTCTGAATTGTACCACCCTAGATCCAGCTTTGCAAAAAAAGCACCACAATTGGGTCACGAATTAAATGCACTGAATCATGTGGTGTTGTTGTATGTATGGGGTATAACAAACTAAACTCACCACAGAAAGTTAAGCCCTGTCCATTTCAGTCCTCTAGTACACCTTAAAAAATGTGATAGTTAGTGATGGCCAACCTCTCTGGCACTGAAAGTTAACTTTTATATGTCAAGTAGTATAAAACTTAAAGGTAAAAAAAAAAATTTTCCTTCCTTGCTTTTTGTTATCTCTCACTTAAAATCCTGTCTTTCTTCTCCCCTCTTCATTTCTCTTTATTTACCTGATTTATAATCGAGCCACCCACTCCAGTTTATAATCCTTGCCTTGTTAAATTCACAATCCTTCAATGTGATTGGCTAAGGTTGCTTTCCCTGTTCACTCAATCCCCAGGTGCTGTGCTTTCCTCACTGTGTCATTTTCAGCTCATACTTCCAGCAACCTGACATGCAAACATTGAAAAACCTAAAAATGCAAATACAAATTTAACTAACAGCATATGTGTTAAATGGCCTGTCACAGAACATTATGGCCCATTATTTAATTTTCATGTCTTTTAAAGACAAAAAATCAGCTTGGAACTTGACATATCACTGAGGAAATACTGCATTTTTGGAGATGCTGTCCAATGATGAGACATTAAATTGAGGCCCCTCTGTCTGCTCAGAAGGATAAAACTTATTTATTGGTACTTTTGGTGGATAAAACAGCATTATTCTGGTGTCCTAGCTAATATTTCTTATGTAATCAGTGCTGTCTAAAAATGACTAGCTGATCATTCATTTATCTACTGTTCATGGGAGCTTGCTACGCACAAATTATCTGTCCTGTTTGTCTATGGATGCCATTTCAACAGAAACTTGTTGTGAAATTCTTTGCTTGCAGTATCTTGCTGCTTCCTTGATTCCACTCTCCATTTTGAAGATCCATGCAACATTAGGGAAAATGCCAGTTACTGACTATTCACCCTCCCAGCCCCTCCCTCAAATCTCCTACCGATCGCAGCCTCTCCTCCCTGCCACATGCCTTCTGACACCCACCTCCTGGCCTTCCTTCCTCGAAATCTCTCGCTCCCAGTTACTGGTTTGACTCCTGCCTTCTGCTCCACAATTTCGCCCTCCCTTCTTTCCTACACCTGCACCTCCTTAAGCCGACAATATCCCCTAGACGCCAGAGAACATCCTCAACAATATCCAGCTGCAGCTTCAAATTAGAATAAATAAAATGTCATGACTCGCTGCTAAATTCAGCAGGAACACCTCACCCCTGGGCTTTCCAGGTTTCTCACCACAACAATGCCCCTGCCCCCACTCCCACCCCCCACCCCCCCCCCCATTCCTCTCTGCTGCTCGGGGGCGATGGTGTAGTGGTATTGTTGCTGGACTAGTAATCCAGAGACCCAGAGTAATGCTCTGGGGATCCGGGTTGAATCCTGATACGGCAGATGGTAGAATTTGAATTCTATAAAAATCTGGAATTAAAAGTCAATTGATGACCATGAAAATATTGTTGATTGTCATAAAAACCCATCTGGTTCACTAATGCCCTTCAGGGGAGGAAATCTACCATCCTTAGCTGGTCTGCCCTACATGTGACTCCACACCCACAGCAATGTAGTTGACTCTTAAATGCCCTCTGAAATGGTCAAGCAAGCCACTCAGTTGTATCACGCCACTAAAAAGTCTCAAAAAAGGAATTAAACTGGTTGGACTACCCAACATCAACCTAGGCACTGGGAAGTACAATGGCAAACTCAGCCCTATCAACCTTGCAAAATCCTCTTTAGTAACATCTGGGGGCTAGTGCCAAAATTGGGAGAGCTGTATCACAGACTAATCAAGCAACAGCCTGACATAGTCATCCTCATGGAATCATACCTTACAGGAAATGTCCCAGACACCACCATCACCATCCTTGGGTAGGTCCTGTCCCACCGACAGGAAAGACCCAGCAGAGGTGGCGGCACAGTGGTATACAATCAGGAGGGAATTACCCTGGGAGTCCTCTGGACCCCATGAAGTCTCCTGGCATCAGCTCAAACATGAGCAAGGAATCCTCCTGCTGATCGCCACATACCACCCTCACTCAGCTGAAGAATCAGTGTTCCTCTATGTTGAACACCACTTGGAGGAAGCACTGAGGGTGTCATGGGCACAGCATGTACCATGGGTGGGGGACTTCGATATTCATCACCGAGAGTGGCTCAGTAGCACCACTACTGACCGAGTCCTAAAGGACATAGCTACTAGACTGGGTCTGCGGCAGGTGGCGAGGGAAGCAGCAGGAGGGAAAAACATGCTTGACCTCGTCCCCACCAGCCTGCCTGCCAAAGATGCATCTTTCCATGATAGTATTGGTAAGAGTGACCACCACAAAGTCCTTGTGGAGACGAAGTTCCACCTTCACATTGAGGATACCCTTCATCATGTTGTGCAGCACTACCACCGTACTAAATGGGATAGTTTTTGAACAGATCTAGCAGCTCAAGACCAGGCATCCATGAGACATTGTGGGCCATCAGCCGCAGCAGACTTGTGCTCAAATACAGTCTGTAACCTCATGGCCTGGCATCTCCCCCACTCGACTATGACCATCTAGCCAGGGGACCAACCCTTGTTCAACGAAGGGTACAGGAGAGCATGCCAGGAGCAGCAACAGGCATACCTAAAAATGAAGTGTCAGCCTGTTGAAGCTGTAACACGGGACTACTTGTAGATTAAACAGCATAAGTAGCAAGCAATAGACAGAACTAAGCGATCCCACAACCAACAGATCAGATCTAAGCTCTGCTGCTTTGCCACATCCAGTCATGAATTGTGGTGGACAATTAAACTGCTTACTGGAGGAGGAGGCTCCACAAATATCCCCATCCTCAATGATGGGGGAGCCCAGCACATCAGTGCAAAAGATAAGGCTGAAGCATTTGTTGATGATCCATCTCGGCCTCCTCCGGAGGTCCCCAGCATCACAGGTGCTAGTCTCCAGCCAATTTGATTCACTCCACATGATATCAAGAAATGGCTGAAGGCACTGGATATTGCAAAGGCCATGACCCTGACAATATCCTGGCAATAGCACTTGTGCTCCAGAACTTGCCGCATCCCTAGCCAAGCTGTTCCAGTACAGCTACAATACCGGCATCTACACGGCTATGTGAAAATTGCCCAGTTATGTCCTGTACACAAAAATACAGGAAAAATCCAACCTGGCCAATTACCATCTCATCAGTCTACTCAGAATCATCAGTGAGATAATGGAAGGGGTCATCAACAGTGCTATCAAGCGGCATTTGTTTAGCAAAAACCTGCTCACTGATGCCCAGTTTGGGATCTGCCAGGGTCACTCAGCTCCTGACCTCATTACTGCCTTTGTTCAAACATGGACAAAAGAGCTGAACTCCAGAGGTGAGATGAGAGTGACATCCCTTGACATCAAGATCACATTTGACCAAGTATGGCATCAAGGAGCCCTAGCAAAACTGAAGTCAATGAGAATCAGTGGACAAACTCTCTGTTGGTTGGAGTCATACCTAGCACAAAGAAAGATGGTTGTGGTTGTTGGAGGTCAATCATTTTAGTTCCAGGACATCACAGGATGCAGGAGTTCCTCAGGTTAGTGTCCTTGGCCCAACCATCTTCAGCTATTTCATTAATTACTTTCCTTCCATCATAATAGTCAGAAGTGGGGATGTTCGCTGATGATTGCACAATGTTCAGCACCATTTGCGACTCCTCAGATACTGAAGCAGTCCATATCCAAATACAGAAAGACCTGGACAATATCCAGGCTTGGGCTGACAAGTGGTAAGTAACATTCTTGTCACACAAGTGCCAGGCCATGACAATCCAACAAGATAGAATCTAACCATCATCATTTGGCATTCAATGGCATCACCATCACTGAAACCCCCACTATCTTACCATTGACCAGAAACTGAACTGGACTAGCTATATAAATACTGTGGCTACATCAGTAGGTCAGAGGCTAGGAATCCTGTGACGAGTAACTCATCTCCTGATTCCTCAAAACCTGTCCACCATCTACAAGGCGAGTCTTGCCTGGATGAATGCAGCTCCCACAACACTCAAAAAGCTTAACACCATCCAGGACAAAGCAGCCCACCTGATTGGCACCACATCCACAAACATTCACTCCCTCCACTACCGACACACAGTAGCAGCAGTGTGTACCATCTACAAGATACTGCAGGAATTCGCCAAGGCTCCTTCGACAGCACCTTTCAAATCCATGACCACTACCATCTAGAAGGACAAGGGTAGCAGATAGATGGGAACACCATCACCTGGAAGTTGCCCTCCAAGTCTCTGACCATCATGACTTGGAAATATACCACTGTTCCTTCACAGTCACTGGGTCAAAATCCTGGAACTCCCTTCCTTACAGCACTGTGGATTTACCTACACCACAAGTACTGCAGTAGGCTAAAGAAGGCAGCTCACCACCACTTTCTCAAGGGCAATTCAGGATGGGCAATAAATGCTGGCCTAGCCAGCGAAGCCCATGTCCCATGAATGAATAAAAGAAAAAGGACCTGACTGTCTGGAGTGCTACTTAGATGCTCCAGGCAAATTATGGGGCTTAGTTCTAATTTTATTGAGATTTTTACCCTTAACACCATTGTGTAGATTAAAACTCTTGGCAGTTAAATTGATTAGCATTCCACCCCCCCAAAAAAATAGGTTCAGGGGTCGTGAAGAACTAACTTCATACTGTCTGCTCATTATTAAGACTGTTTTGATGAGGTGAATAGCCTCTGTCAGGTAGATTGTAAATAGTATGGGGCTTGATCCTCGTCTGAATTTTGAAGGCATTGAACAAATGCTAGTGTCCTTCTTAGAGCCAGATCCACAAGTATTCAGGCAAATCTCCTGGAAAATCAACTTTAATTGGATGAATGGATGTGTCTGGGTGGCTGAAAACCATCCCTCCCACTAGTCCTGTTCCATCAACTCTCAAATGGCCAATGTTGCAGAAGAAGACAAAGAAAATGCTTCAAAGACACGGGGAAGCTCTCCTTGAAGTATTGCGGCATTGACCTTAATAATTGGGAGGAGCTTACTAACTACCATTCAGAATGGTTACAACTTGTCCATCAAGCTGCATCATGCTATGAGTCCCAACGTTTTATTAATGAGGCAGAGTGGTGGTAGAGAAGGAAAGAAAAAGAACAAAATCCTGTACTCCGAATCCCACTTCCTCATGGGATGTCCTGCCTCATGTGCCCAAAGTGCTGTGGGTCAGGAATTGGTCTGTTGAGTGGCAGAGATTCACGACGAACTAGAATTGAGGGACAGCCGACACCGAAGATTAACGCTACTGTGTGCAGTCAGTAATAACCATGCTACTCATTGGCTGAACATGTTCAGCAATAGCCCAGTATCATAATTTCCGAATGCCATTTAAAGATAGGCTGCACCCCTTTTGAGAGTATGTGGAATAAGTGTTGGGACTCATTCTACAAGTGAATCTAACTTGATGAATGATTGGCCATAGGAAAACGCAAGCATCAAGGATTTTGGGTGAAAAGGCAGAATGGAGAAAAGATGTCTTATATGCTCAGGGGGGCTGGCAGACCTTCAGTCATTTTTCAGAAAGCAGTGGCAAGAAATATCAGAGGAGGTCAATGCCAAGAGTGCAAATCTGAATACATGGGCACAATTCATGACCTCACAAGATCAAGGTCAATTAGTGCATCTTCAAACTGCACCGCTAGCCTCGGGCACTGCTCAATTCATACTTGCCTATCACTCAACTACCAACAACCTCCATCAATCAGGACCCATACCTAACCTCACCTCACCTCCCACACTTAGTGCTACGCTTAGTTGCAATCCTCACAGCCACATCTCAAAGCTTGCAAGCTCTACTAGCTACTCAAGCATAACAGCCACATCACCCACACACATTCCACCATACTCATTGACTCACTTCCCTGTCTCTTGCAGGAGAAGCTGGCACACAATGGAGGCAGCAGGAATGAACCAGAGGAGGAGAGGCACACCTTCATGTTTTAGGGCCAATAGAGGAGATAGTGCTGGCCATTATGAGAAGTGCAATTGGTGAGGTCATGGCCATCGGTGGAGCTGAATCCATTCAAGATGAGGGTTTATGCATACCTAACCTTTCCACTTTTTCCTCATGCCACAATCTCTTCTGGCTTACAAGCTGTTGATGGTGTAAGCATGCATTAAATCTGTACCCTCTTGTTCTCGATCCTTTCACAAGTGAGAACGGTTTCTCCCTATCTACTCTGATCTATCTACACTCAATGTGGTGCAGTTACACCTAAGCTGCTGTTAGGAAGGGAATTCCAGGATTTTGACTCAGTGACAGTGAAGGAATGGCAATATAATTCCAAGTCAGGATGGCTTGGAAGAAAAGATGCAGGTGGTGGAGTTCCGATGCATCTGCTGCCCTTGTCCTTCTAGGTGTTAGAAGTTGCATGTTTGAGAGGTGCTGTTGAAGCAAACTTGACAAATTGCTCCAGTACATTGTGTACATGGTAGACACTGCTGCTACTGCACGTCAGTGGTGGGATGTGGTACAGACAAGATTCACTAGATTGGTCTCTACTATGAGAAGGTTGTCCGATGATGAGAGACTAAGATGTCTTCTCTGGAATTTAGACCAATGAGAGGCGATTTAATTGAAATATACAGGATTCTCAAGGGTCTTGACAGGGTAAACACCAAGAGGTTGGTAGCCCGGGTCGGACAATCTAAAACACGGGGGCACACTTTCAGGGTAATTTACAACAGAGATGAGGAGAAATTTCTCTATTCAAAGGATTGTGAAACTTTGGAACTCTCTACCACAGAGGGTTGTAGATGCTCCATCGTTGAATACACTTCAGGCTGAGATAAACAGATTTTTGGTCTCTTATATGGCGAGTTGGCTTGAGAGTGGAGTTGAAATCCAAGATGAGCCATGGTCATATTGATTGGCAAAGAATGTTTGACCAGCCCTGTGGTCTACCCCTGCTCATATTTCTTATGATATCTTCCTATGTTCATATGACATGAGGTGTGCACAAAGCAAATTGGAGGGAAAGCGAGTTGGAACCACTCACAAAGGGGAGTCGATAGCCTCGATAGCAGTTTTTATATCGCCCAGAGGAGCCCTCTTGTTCCTCCTAGACCCACAATAATTTTTGACTTACTTTTTTGAGTCCATCACACTGCTTCACTGTCCAGTACAACTAGATGCATCATATGTTCTGCCCAGGTGGCCCTTGAAAAAGCATTGGGCTCCAATATATGTTAGATGATTTCAGTGAGACTCCAGCTTGACTCTGGTGGTGAGTGGACAGTAATTGCATTGGCAGAGCAGACATGAGCTATTTTAACATCCTGTTTCTGCTATGGCTGCTTTAAAGTGATTCAGGGTTGCCTTGCTATGGCCAATGTACATTGGGTGTGTAGTAAGCTCATGCCTCCTTGCCCAGTAATATGGATTATTTTTAATTTGTGCGAGTGGAGTGAAGCTTTTTAAAATTCTTTCAAGGAATGTGGGCACCAACATTTGCTGACCATCTTTATTTGCCATTGAGAAACTGGTGGTGAGCCACCTTCTTGAACCACTGCAAATGATCTGATGAAGGTACTCCCAATGTGCTATTAGAAGGGAGCTCCAGGATTTTGATCCAATGACAGTGAAGGAACGGTATTTTGTTCCAAGTCAGGATGGTGTGGTGCGTAGATAGAGAGCAACTGTTCCCACTGCTGACAGGATCGAGAACAAAAGGGCACAGGTTGACGGTAATTAGTAAAAGAAATAATAGTGATATGAGAAGAACTTACAGGTAGTGGTTTTCCCAAGCATCTGCTGCCCTTGTCCTCCTAGGTGGTCAAAGTCAAAGGTTTGGGAGGTTCTGTCAAAGGAATCTTGGTGAATTGCTGCAGTGCATCTTGTATATGGTATACACTGCAATTGTGAATTGGTGGTGGATGGAATAAATGTTTAAGGTGGTGGATGGGGTGCCAATAAAATGGGCTGCTTGCTCCTGGATTGTATCAAGCTTCTTGAGTGTTGTTGCAGTTGCACTCATCCAGGTAAGTGGAGAGTATTCCATCACACTCTTGACTTGTGCCTTGTAGGTGGTTGACAGGTTTTGGGAGAACAGGAGGTGAGTTACTTGCTGCAGAATCCCCAGCCCCTGACCTGCTCTTGTGGCCACAGTATTTATATGGCTAGTCCCATTCAGTTTCTGCTCAATGTTAACCCCCAGGATGTTGATAATAGGGGATTCAGCGATGGTAATGCCATTGAATGTCAAAGGACGGTAGTTAGATTCTCTTTTCGGAGATGGTCATTGGCTGGCGCTTGTGTGGCACGATTGTCACTTGCCACTTATCAGCGCAAGACTGGCTGTTGTCCAGGTCCTGCTACATATGGATATACTGACTAAGCAGTTTGACCGTGAAGAACACTATAGCTAAATCTGACACAATCTGATGCCCACAAATAAACATCTTTTAGCACAGAGTTGCTGGACAATGATCAGAAACGGAAACAATGGTTAGTTTATGTCCTCCCTAGCCAATGGATATCATAGCTGTGGTAACACTAGCACCATCCAGACAAAAATCAAACTCCACCAAAAACACTCAGCACAGACCAGGGAATAAACTTGGAGCCTTTACGATCACTGTGTCTTCAATGCTGCTTCAGCCAATGTTTTATTCATAAAGGAGGATAATTTGAACCAAATTTGCTGGGCGGGAATGTTGATTTTCAGGTGGAATGCTGGTTTTATACCCTGCCTGATTTTACCCTCCATTGAAGTCAATGAGTAATATTGGTCAGGTGTAAAACCAGCATTCCCATGGGTTTCTCAGCTATCAGGTCAGGTTAAAATTGGGATAGTTCATTTCATCCATTCCCCATTGGGATAGTTCATTTAAAAAAAATCATTCTAAATTGTTCATAAGTGCTCAACGAGATATAAAACTTTTATCCTTGTCAGCAAAGAGATACCACTGTTCCTTTAGTGTTTAGTGTTAAAAGGTCGGGTTATTTTTCAGTGGAAGTATTTTTAAAGTGAAACTCATTTTTATCCATGGCACAGCAAATGCAACAATTAATCAATAAGGCACTGAATCCCACATGTTGAGAAAGGGACAACAGCACTATGAAGTTGATTGTAATAGCTTATCCCTTTCTCTTATACTACTGACGGTGAAATCTGTGAAGGACAGCATCGCAATTATAAGCACTGATGATGGCATTGCTGTTGTTCATTGTAGATATGCCAGAATTCCATTAAGAATAAAGAAAGAAGGTAGCAGGTGTTCTCAGTCAACTTCATTTCTTCTCCTCCTGTATCAGAAATAATTAAAATAGAAGCATAACCTTCTAATGTGTGGTACATTCATGTTAATTAGACGGGTGAACTATAAGCCTCCACTAACTTCAAGCAGCATTGCGAAACAAAACAAAAATTGGAAATCTCAGTTTTATTACCTGGCGACAGTAATGATGTCGACCTTGGGTGATTGAGTTGACATGGTCTACTGTGAACATGTTGATCGGCCTATTTCAATGGAGGTATTTTTTTCAATAAAAGAATTAACAGTAACTGCAAACATCATTATAATTCCACTGACATCCAAAGATATAAAATTTGCACAGGAGATATTTGCTGTGATTCAGTTACCTGTGCTTCACACTGTCAAAACCATTGTTCCCTCACTGGTTAATATTAATCTTACTGCTGTTAACCTTATTAACGTGCATTCATTTCCTTTTTTCCATTTCTCTCCTCCTGTAACCACTTGTGGGATATGGTGCTGCTGATCCTCCAATACCAAGTTCACCTTGTCTTTTATGCATGGGCCAGAATGGTGAGTCAACAGAATATTCAGCCAAAGCAGGCAATGCAGCCAAGTCCTATCCCAATACACATTGCAACTGGATGATGAATCAAAGCAAGAATCCCATATGATTTTTGTCTTTCCTAGCTAGCCAAGGGTTGCTGTGGTCACTTACACTTCCCATTGCTCTACCTGAGCCAAATTCCTCAGCATGGATTAGAAATCACATCAGCTTTTATCTGTATGACTTAAAGTCACACTAGGTAGTGCTTTCAATAAGTAGATCATTAGGGCTGGCTATGGTTTTTACAGTTAAATATAAAAATGTCCCAAAGAGATGGGCAGAATCTTCTCAATTTAGAAAATTCTTGGGCATTGGAAAAATATGAGGGCCCTGACACTGCTGGTGTTCAAATCTTCCCAAAGGCAGCCAATTAAAAGCTGCCAGAGTAGGTGGGGTACTTGCAAGGGTACCAGAAAATGGAGGCTCCCCCTGAAGATCTAAAAATATGAGAAAAATAAGTGATACATAAAGGTCACAGCAGACAGGCCATGATGCTGGAGGGGGAATCCATCCCCCTTACCCCCTCAGGATTGCCCATGGCCACAGCTGTCATCCTCTGGCATCTGAGGCTCTGGGTTGGTGGGAGCTGAAGATGGAATTAAAGGAGGCCTGTGTGCACCCTCCCCCCACTCCCCACAACCTCTGCCACCAGGAAGCCGCCTCCAGGCACCTGCCAGGTTCAGCTTCAGCCAGGAGCCTGGCTGCTGCTGATAAGATCCAAGTGGCTTCAATAATTTGCACCTAAGTGGGCACTTCATTGATTCTAATTAGCTACTTGCCACTGCCGGTTGGGTAGCAGTTGTTGGCATGGTCCTGCCCCTGGCATCTGGCATGTTCGCTTGCAGACAGGGACATGTCAGGTAGACAGCCTGGCACACTACTTTCAAAAATTCCCTGTCCTCCCTGTTCCAAAGTCACAGCACGTGGCTGTTAAGATTCTACCCCCAATGCTTAACAGGCAGCAAGATACTAAGGCCTGAATATTGGGGAGTTTCATATTCAGAAACCCTAGAATGGGTTAGCGACATACATGGAGCCACTAAATTTGTTTTCTAAGAGTGGCAACTGCATGCTCATAAATGACTTGCTCAAACTGCAACGATAAAATCAATCATTAACTGAAGAGAAAGATGAGCAATTTGCAAGGACAGAAATGGCTGTTTCTCTTCAACTATCTACCTTCTTTATCATCGTATGCCTAAAGTAAATCAGATTCCAGTTACATCCAGTGATATAACTTAATGTTATATTTTTAACTTGAGTTAATAATTCTAACTTACTGAACGCTACTTGTATCTATTGGACTGTATTATGAATACAATAATGCCTTTCATCCATTCAGCATCATCAATTACCAGTTTGGAATGCCATACAATGCTCAAGAGTATTACAATGCACTCGGATCCACTTCTGTGAGGATTCTACTTCTATACATTGCTGAGATTAGTATGACAGTTTTCATATGAATACAAAAATAGTTTGTCATAAGAGGCTTCATTGTGATGAACTCCAGTTCTGCCACTGTCTCTGTTTCTAGATGCCACAAGCAGTTTTGAACCAAGATGCAGATTAAGATATCTCTCTTGAGCAGTTCCTCAAAGTGAGGAGGGCTTCTTCAGCTTCCCATGATGCCTGTAGTGAGAGCTTACACAGCCTTTTAACATGGGGATGCTGTTACACTGCAGCTACAACATGGTCCTGACTGACCAGGAAACTCTCCCACTCTTACAGCCTGCCACAGACATATTGTAAGGAGTTACATGTTGACAGCCAACCTGCTTGACCATACCACAAACACGCTTTCTGTGGCTGACTTGTCCTGAGGTTGGACTTGAATCTCAAGCTTCTGGCTCACAGGTAGGAATGCTATCACTGCACCACAAGACCTCTTAGATTAAGATATAGCAATGGATATACAGTAAAGCCATGAGCTCTTAGAGTTTGTTAATGCTGTTGACATTGCTAAATGGTGGAGAATAGTGAAATAGTTAGTGTCTTGGTTTCCGAGCTGCTGATTAATACACCAGATAACCAAATATGCTGATTCTATTTAGATATTGAAGATGGGTCTTCCTGAGGAAAACAGGATCCTCTAGTTCAAGAGTATTTCACAAGAGTCTTTAATAACTAGCATGGGAATTATAATAACACCTAGTTTTCAGATCAGGGCTAAAAAATAGAAGCCAATAACAACTAGGAGATTACTCTTTACATCAGATAGATTGCTGTGATTGAACTCATGATATTGGAGATAGTTAAAGTAAAATCAGTGATCTCCTATGTAGGAGATAAATAAAATCTATTGATGAAGGTTACATAGAATCTGAATGATACATAAATAGATTTAAATACGCTGAGCTACCCTTGTATTTCAATTCATGTTTGAGGGAAGAGGAGGTAATGATTTGTGAATTGTTGACAGGATTCTGGGGGCAGGTCAAATTGGAAATTTAAAGGGATCAAATCAGATAGACAATGTGTGTATAATTATTCAAGTGATTGACTGCTTAAACCCATGCTTCAAACAATTCATGACCCAATTAAGTGAGATTGTGTTCATGGCATTTCTGTTGTGCGTAGCTGCAGTAATTTTTTTTTCTGCTGAAAGTTCCCCAGTTATGAAGAACATCTGAAAGGTTTAGTCCTAGGTGAGGAGTACCAGATATAAGTCAAGCCTTTTAATTAAACATGTTGGAGATCATATGATAGACCCCTGTTCCTACGAAGCACTCGTACAAAGCTTCCAGGTTTTGGGAGGTTCTGGGGTGATGAGCTAGCAGTGGCAGATTAGATGCTTTACTGATGTCAGGTAAAAGTACCCTGTAAACTGGTGAGCGGGGACGAAAACTGGGAATTTCCTCAGAGCTGCTCCTACTCCACCACTGTGATAGGATTTGGGCAAGAGGTTTGGTTGAGCTAATAAGTTAATGGTGTGTGGAGGATGGAAGGCTGACCAGGAGAAAACTGGAATAGTTTGGAGATATCAAAGGGAATAGATGGAGGCTTCACCAGCAGATGGACTGATGTAGGTGAGTGATATTATAGAGGTGGCAGTAGGTAGCCTATGTCCTTTAGACAATATGGGGCTGGAGCTCAGTCTCGGGTTAAATGAGATGTCAAGGTTTCAAACCATCTGGTTCAGCTTGAGGCAATGATCAGGGAGAGGCCGGTGTCAGAAGTGAGGGTGCAGAATATACTTATTAAACACGGTTACTTTTGCTGCAGACCTGAGCACAAAATCTAGGTTTATACTTTAGTGCAGTGCTAGGGGAGTGCTGCAATGTCAGATCCAGAGTCTTTTGGGTGAGAGATTAAACCAAGGCTTAGGTGAATATAAAATATTCCATGCCATTATTTGAAGATGAGTACAGAGTTATTCTTCTGGCCAGAACAACACTTTCATTGTCTGTAACTTCAAAAGCAGTGACCTTGCTCAATTGCTGTTTTGTAGGACCTTACTATGAAGGAATTAGTTGCTGTGTTTGCCTTCATTACAATAGTTGCTGCACTTCAAAAAGTAATTAGTTGGTTTTAGAGTGTGTTGGAACAAAGGAAGGACACATTTAGGTATTATTTAAGGGCAAGTTCTTTCTCATATAAGCATGAAAACAGATTACGCAGATTCAGTACACAGACACACAGGAGAAAACAATGCTGGAAAAAAATCACCGGTTTGCTGTAGAGCCATGAAGGATAATTGAGAACTGAACACCAATATGAGCAAGTCTTATATTTCTTTCAAGTATAAGCTTAAAATTTATACAACTGCCTATTTCAGATCCTTAACCAAAACCTTTTGTGGATCCACTACTTAATACCATAGAAACAAGAATCACTGTTCCCAGAACAGATTCCCAGGGATTATTCTTTATTTGCAAAATGGTACAAATTTATGCAAGGGGTAGGATTTTTTTTTACCATCGTTACTGTTACTGTGAGAATGTTACATATGACAGTAAAAAATCTATCAGATTGATGTTTCCTTCCCATTGCTTATGATGTGTAGAGCTTTGTGCATTAATCAGGATTTGTTTTCAACTGTGTTAGCTAGCGCAAATGTTGTGCACTGGAACAATGGACTTTTAACATTTACATTGACTAAGTATCTCATTAAATACTTGAAGCATTAAAATACCTATTATTACAGGAGAATTGTAATTGTCCTTTTTATGTTCTTGCAATCAAAGTTATCTTCTCAGAACATGCATCTGAATATTATAATCTTATACAATTTTGTTAGTAGGTTGCACATTAGGGAATAAAGGTAGATTTCTCTTTTTGTACTCATATAACAATAGTATTCTCTTTTTAATACCACTGTTCATGTCCTCTTGAGATTGAACCATTGTTGTAATTTTACTTTGATGTACCATTTTGTAAGCTATGTTGTATTTTTAATGACTGTTTCAGTATTACTTAAATCTGTCAACCACTCAAGTTGGTGAACCCTTGATGTTCTGGCAACTTTCCCAATTTGGTATTCAAGGTAGCAGAAGAATTTTTTAATAAGTGCTCAAAGTGAAAGGTGCACATTTTTGGTTTTATTTAGACCTAAGAACAATCTTCATGAATCCCGAGTTCACAAGGACCTTTTGTAATGTTTACAGTCCTGTAAATATATAATTTCCCAACTGCTACTCTGCAAGATTGAAAGACTGAATGCAACCTTTTATTTCCTTTCTCTTGTTGTTTGTATTCTCCTGAATCCCAGCAGTAATGCCCCTGAATGATGAAAGTTACTTCAGTAATGGTTTGTTAGTAGCCTTATCTTCCACACATGTCAACATTGTATCAAAGCATTTTAACATGCAATTATCTGAAATGGATGTTGTTGGATCCTGGTCACTTGTTTAATTAGACTAATGGATCAGGGTTGCATGCTTGTTTTGGAATGGCTGAGTTGATACCACAGACAAAGTAGATCAGTAGACAGTTCATATGTAGAACACATTCTATTTATTTACAAAGGAACTCAGCAGCTACACTTGTGTACTTTCAACTCAAACCCTGTCTCTACATTAAAAACTCATATCTAGACTACAAGGTAGCCCACACTACTCTGCTATTGGATACTAAGATAATGTGATCTTCTATTATGACACTCTTTTTAAAGGTATATTACACATCAGATTACCACATCCCCCCTCCCCCCCTTACTGAGAAATACTTTTTGCAATTACAATTACAATTTTTCTCAAAATAAAAAATTATTTACACAAATAAGTAATTTACAAATTCAGTCTTTCTGAGAATTTCCATATGCATGTAGAACATCTCAGCTCAACAGCTTCAGATGCCTTTCTGGTGTTATCTGAGCATCATGCTCTTCGATGGGCAACTACAAATCTGTTTCCTCAACTCTTGCAGGTACAGCTGATCCTTCAGACACATTTCTTTTTTCAGTCATAGGATGTGGGTATCGCTGGCTAGGCTGAGTACCTCTGTACTCAGTTGGGTTCTTTCAACAGGAGACATTGACGCAGTCACGAACACTGGAGGAATCATTTCCTGATACTTTGTTTCTCTTCTTATATAATCTATGTGTCTCTGTATGACTCGATCTTCTACTTTCACGTGGTAAGAAAAAGGTCCAGTCACTGTACTTATTTCACCTGATAACCACTTGGGTCCTTCTCCAATATACCGTCTCTCCTACAGTAAACTTTCTGTCATGACTATGCCAGTCATGTCCAGTTTTCTGACTTCCCTGACTCCTTTTCACCCTCCCTGCTAAATTTGGCATTATTAAGCTCAATCTTGTTCTGAGACTACATCAAAAATTCTGCAGGTGTGAGAGGTGGTCATATAATGGAAAAGAAAACGTGTTAGCTTGGTTGCTATGGAGTCTCCAGTTAATTTCTTCATGCCAGTTTTGAATCTTTGAACCACTCTCTCGGCCAGTCCATTTGATGAGGGGTGGTATGTTTAAGTTTTTACATGAGTGATGGCACTGAGGCTGATAAACCTTTGAAACTCAGCACTCATAAATGCCATGCCATTATCTGATATGACCACTTCTGGTAGTCCAGTGATGGCAAACCTTTGACGTCGCTTATCAATTGTAGCAGAAGATGCTGGTGACTTCGCCTTATATATGTCCATCCATTTTGAGTGAGCATCAACAATAAGGAGAAACATTGTTCCCATAAAAAGTCCCACATAGTCAATATGTAATCATACCCATGGTCTTCCTGGCCATTCCCAAAGGTGTAACGGAGCTGCTGGAGGTAACTTTTGCACTTGCTGACACTGCATACAACTTCTCACTAAGCTCTCTATTTCTCTATCCATTCCAGGCCACCATAGGTAGCTGCATGCTATGATCTTCATTCAGGAAATACATGGATATGCACTAAGTAGTTCAGTTAACAATGGCTTTTGTCCTTTTGGAGGACTCCTCACAATAATATACCATCCTGGCTGGTTACCTCATGTCTTCTGTGAAAATATAGTTTTATTTCGTCAGATTTCTGCTCTTGTGACCAACCGTGAAGAACTTGTTCTCATACTTTGGGTAAGACTAGGTCTCGATTTGTTCAACCTCTGATCTGCCTAGCACATACTGGTGATGAATCTAAGCAGTTCAATAATAAAATGAGTTCTTGAGGAACTGGAACATGATCATCGCTTTCATTCAAAGGCAAACGATTAAGTGCACCAATGTTTGCAATCTGATTTCCAGGCCTGTGGATGAAAGTATATTCATACGCTGCCAGAATCAATGTCCACCTCTGTATTCTTGCTGAGGCTATGGGTAGTAAAGACCTGTCCTCGCTGAACAATCCTAACAAAGGCATGTGGTCCAAAATGATAATGAAATGATGACTGTGTACATATTGATGAAAGTTCTTGACACCAAAGATGAGTGACAAGCCTTCTTTTTCTATCTGTGAGTATCCCTTTTCCGCAGTGTTGAGTGTTCTTGATACATACCCATTAGACCCTTCTGAACCATCGTCCATTTGATAGGAGAGCACTGCTCCCACTCCATAAGGAGATGTGTCACTGTCAAAACTAACTTTTCTTTGGTCAAAATGTACTAATAGGGTGGAAGAGTGTAACAGTTGTTTCACTTTTGTGGAAGCTTCTTTTTGTGGTGTTTGCCAAGACCAACATTAGCTTTTCTTGAATAAGTAATACAGGGGGTGCCAGTTCTGTCAACAAATTAGGCAAGAAGCGTTGATAATAATTGATCACCCCCAAGAATGATTTTGATTTGGAGGTACCTTTGGTGCTGGTGCCTCTCTAAGGGCTCTCACCTTTCCCTCAACTGGTTGGAGGCCCTGTGAATCTACCCTGTGACCTAAACAGACTACCTCTTTCACTTGGAATGTGCACTTTTCTTTTTTTAAACGCACCTCCACCTGTGAGAAATGTTTCAAAACTTCTTCCAAGTTTTTAAAACTTCCATTCATTAGAAGGTTGTCTGCTTCCACCTCTGTTACCATTATTCCCTGTTTTCACTGCTAAGCTATTTCTTTTTATTTGACTGCAAACAGTGGTTGCTTCTCGCTTCTCATCAGAGCTATGCATTTTCGCACCCTTTTTGGCTGGGGATCCCTGCCCAGTATGGAGGATGGCACCACTTTGTGCTCCCTGTCTGGCTTTCGAGTCCCTCAATGCACTTTCCATGGCCAGTGCGATTTCTAGCACCTTCTGAAAATCCAAATTCGTTTCAGACAGTGATCTCTTCTGAATCGTATTTTCATTTATACCACACACTAAATGATCTCTAAGAATATCGTTTATAGATGTGCCAAACTCACAATATTCTGTCAACTGTTTCAGACTTGCCACATAACAAGCAACTGTTTCCCCTGAGTCTCTATCTCTTGAGTTAAATCTGAACCATTGCATTGTTAATGAGGGCTTGGGCTGGTAATGACTCTTTACAAGGTTCACCAAGTCATCAAAACATTTTTGAATCCGGGGGACTGGGTGTCATCAAACTTTAAATTGAATCATAGGTCTTACTCCCACATGTGGATAAGACGATCTCCCTTCAAAGCTCTCAACTGCAGCTAGAATGGGTGGTCAATTTCCTTGATCCTTCTACCCCACATATGATTAGTTTTTCACCGTAGGAACATTGCCTATCTAAGTTCCTATCTTGTATCTTCCATAGTTGAAAAGTATCAATGGCTTAGTTGAGTGGGCGGAAAAGTGGCAAATGGAATTCAATTCAGAAAAGAGCGAGATAATGCATTTGGGGAGGGCAAAAAAAGCAAGGAAATACTCAATAAATGGCACAATATTGAAAGGGGTTAAGGGAATTAGAGACCTTGGAGTGAATGTCCAGATGTCCATGAAGGTGGCAGGACAGGGGGATAAGGTGGTAAAGGAAGTATATGGAATGCTTTCTTTTATTGTACGAAGTATTGAATACAAAAGCAGGGATGTAATGATGGAACTGTATAAAATGCAGGTTAGGCTAAAGTTAGATTATTGTGTACAGTTCTGGTCACCGCATTACAGGAAGGACGTAATTGCTCTGGAGATTGCAGAGGAGATTTACAAGAATGGTGCTGGGGCTGGAAAATTGCAGCTATGAGGAGAGATCGGATAGGCTAGGGTTGTCTTCTTTAGAACAGAGGAGGCTAGGCAAAGACCTAATTGAGGTGTACAAAATTATGAGGGGCCTAGATAGGATAGACAGGGAAGACCTGTTTCCCCTAGTTGAAGGGTCAATTACCAGGGGCATAGATTTAAGGTGATTGGTAGAAGGATTAGAGGGGGCATAAGGAAAAATTTTTTCACCCAGATGTGATTTCACCCACTTAGGTGGGTGTCTGGAATTCACGGCCTAAGTTGGTGGTTGCTGCTGAAATGCTCAACTCATTTCAAAGGTACCTGAACCTGCACCTAAAGTGCTGTAATCTGCAAGGCTACAGACCAGGTGCTGGAAAGTGGAATTAAAAATGAACTGTTAGTTTTTTTTTCTCTTTTTCAGGCCACAGACATGATGGGCTGAATGGTCTCTCTCTGCACCGTAACTTTTCCATGGCTCTATGGTTCTATAGTTGAAACCATGGCTTCTTGATTGCCCTCCTTACCAATCTTTCATCTTCCTCCATTTACAAGCTACAACTAATCTAAATCTCTACTTTCCCAGTCCATGGACACCAAGGACTGTGCACTTCAAATCTGCCTGCTAATTGCCAAGCTCCCTGTTCCACATCATGCTAGTTTCAAGGTCCTTACCCTCATTTACAGTATCTTCCATAGCCTCGCCTTTTCCTAGCTGAGTAATCTGCCCTTGAACACACACTCCCACTTAGACTCTGGCTACTCTGTTTGTTACCCACTCCCCCTTCCCTACAGTAAGTGAGCAAAGTGTACATCACTAGGCTCCCACTCTTGATAAATCTCTTCCACGATCACTCTGACTCGCCACAAGAACACAAGATACTAGGAGCAGGAGTAGGCCATATAGTCTGTTGAGCATGTTCCACCATTCAATATGATCATGGCTGATCTTATGTTTAAGCACAATTTCCCTGCCTGCTTCTCATATCCCTTGATTCTACTTCATTTGTTTTCTTCAAAAGTCTCTCAAAATGTTGTCTTCTCTTCCTTGTTGGGTGCCTTCTTTCTCCTTGTTAGTGACTGAAGAAAGTCTCTTACATGAGCCCCATTTGAATATAAATAGTCTTACTATTCCTTGAGTTAGATGTAGGATGGAAAGTCTACTTGTTTTACCACATAAAGGCAATAAAATTATGTGATAAACAGTTGTCACCTCAAGGTTATTCCATATATTGAAGGTAAGAACCTGGTCAGTATTATGTTCCTAAGAGCTTTTGCAATTGAAATAAAACTCAAGGAGATATTCTTTTACTCTCAGCTCCAGCCAGTGCCCGCTATAACCATAACAACGCACTTCCAATATAATGCTATTTTATCAAACTTTATCCTTTGCAAATAAATAGGACTTGTACTGGGTATAAACTCTGTTTAAGTTGATGTGGTATACATGGATTTTCAAAAAAACATTTGAGACAGTGCCACACAACAGACTTGTGAGCAAAATTTTAGCTTGTGGAATAAAAGGGAAAGAAGGCACTTGGATAAGAAATTGGCTGAATGACAGGCAACGGGGGCAATATTTTCCCCCCATCTTGGGGGATGTGCAGGAGCGGGAGCGGGCGCAGGTGGGCGGGTTCCAGAAAGGTGCCCCCATTTTATGTGGGCGGGCCAATTAAGCCCCACCCAGTGTGACGTTCCCCAGGAAGCGCTATGTGCTCCCTGTGCGGGCAGGAAGGGAGGATTCCCTGAGCCGGGAGTGTGCTCTAGCACACAGATCTCTCTGAGCCAAAAGAGCTGCCTCAGGGAGATTGGCTCAGGTTTGAAACATTATATAAAGATGAGAAAAAAAATGTTGCTGCCATGCCCCCTCATGTGACACCGTTACATCAGCTGGGACATGTCCATAATTTTATTTTTAAATATTCTGAAATTTTTAAGTCCCTCATGAAACCTCATCCCGCCCGTGGATGAGGTTTCATGTTTTCACTGAAGCCCGCCAGGATTCCTGGCCTGCCTGCCAACCTTAAGGTTGGACAGGCAAGTCCATTAATGATTTCAATTTCTTATTTAATGGCCTTAATAGACCGTTGACAGGTCGGCAGGCACGTAGCTGACACGGCTGCGCGCCCGCCGACCTGAGAATGTAAACGACACGGGGTAACGTTGGGATGCCTGCCTGACATCACCCCGTGATATTTTACATGTCAGCGAGCAGGCCCCACCGTCCCGCTCGCCAACCAGAAGATGCAGCCCAGGGAGTAGTGATAAATGCTTGTTTTTCATTGGAGGATGGTTTGTAGTGGAGTTCCCCAAGTGTCAGTGTTGGAACCCTAGCTCTTGCTGGTATATATTAATGACCTAGACTGTGGTGTTCAGGGCATGATTTCAAAATTTGCAGATGGCATGAAGATTAGAAACATTGTCAACTGTGATGAGGATAGTCATGAACTTCAAAAAGACAGACATGTTGGTGGGTTGGGCAGACAAGTGGTAGATGAAGTTCAATGCAAGGAAGTGTGAGGTGATTCATTTTGGCAGGAAGACTATGGAGAGACAGTATAAAATAAAGGAAGAAACTCTAAAGGAGGGGCAGGCACAGAGAACCTCAGTTTACATGTACATAAGTCACTGAAACTGGCAGGGCATGTTGAGAGAGCAGTTAAAAAAGCATATAGTTGCTTAGGCTTTATTAATAGGTGAATTGAGTACTAGAGTAAGAAGGTCATGTTGAATTTGTTTTCCTTGGAGAAAAGAAGGCTGAGAGGAGACTTGGTGGAGGTATTCAAGATCCTGAGGGGTATGGACAGGGTAAATAGTGAGAAACTGTTTCTACTCAAGAGAGGATCAAGAACTCAAGGGCACAGGTTCAAAATAATTGGCAAAAGGAGTAATAATGAGGTGAGGAAAAAATGTTTCACTCAGATGGTGGTTGGAGCCTAGAATGAACTTCCTGAGAGGGTGGTGGAAGTATGTTCGATCAAGGTATTCAAAAGAAAATTGGATGGCTATCTGAAAGGAAATAATATGCAATGTTATGGGGATATGGCGGGGGAGTGGGACTAGTTTGAAAGCTCTTCCAGAGAGCCAGTGCAGACTCAATGGGCCGAATTGCCTCCGTCATTGTAAAGATTCTGTGATTCTGTTCGGTTAGTTTATTTTCAATGTTAACAAAATACCTTGAGATTGGAACATGTATAAAGAGAATCTGTTGAATGTGATCTTTGCTCTGTGTGTGAAGAAATCTATGTAGACACTGTACAACTTATTTTTCACTATACTCCACATGTCCCTTTGTTGATGCAGTGGAGATACTAAAGAAATGACATGCAAGTCACTATTAGAGTTTAGGACAATAACTGTTAGGTTCCAGAGACTAAATTTAAAAGCAGAATTACAGAGTGCAACCTGTCATCGTCATTGACAACATACAGTTTTCAACCATTTCCCAGAAGACGCTATTTATTTAATTAGATGAGATTAACACATTAGCATCTTGGATGTAATTTCCAAATATTGCACTTTAATTTAATAAACAGTTAATAGGTGCACAATCACTACATTTAATGTCAATCATTGGAGTGCAGATGACCTTAAATTACCCTGATTAAAATATACAAATGGTAATTTGATTTACTTTGTTTCTTATTTATTATGATAAAACTAATAACTTGACAAAATGTTCAAATATACGTATTCTATAAGCAGGAAAAGAAACTTCCAACTGGAATATTAAATCACCTGCAGTGTTAAAATAGATCAATTTAGAACTCTTTGGATACTATACGAAGGTTTTTATTTTTTTTTCCAACTCTTCTGTTTTATATCTCTCCTGCCCAAATTTATTTACAGGCGAACCTATTGGAAATACAATCCAGGAATAATGTCGGGAAGGCTGCTGCTGGCAGCTCATCTATTTTTTATACGCCACTCAGACAAATGAAACATGAGCCACCCAGAACAAGGGGACCTTTTGACACTTCAAAGGAAACCCCTATGGGTGGTTTCCTCTTGAAGCTGTGCTAAACTGGCTCTATCTCCTCAGCTGGAAGCTGGCAATGTCTCATTAACCCCTAAACAGGCCCCGCAAGATCCTTCCTTTTCTGGCATAATTACGGCACTCACTCCTGTTATGCTTTCAGAGAATGGCAACACTGCTACAGCAGTATTCAAAAAACACCTTCTTAATTGAGAGAACATAAGTCAGTGCGCTAGCTAGCTGAAGGGACTTCCCACTTTGCATGAATTATTGGTGCCTTTTAAATCGGGAAAATGATAAAATCCCCAGGAAAGGTAAGGAATGTGCTGATATGCAATAACCTGCTTATTAACTTCAAATTCACGTGAACTTTAATTGTTTATCAGGCTCATTTGGCAGTGTTAATGTCTTTACAAATTAATTATCCAAATTAGTCATGCCTTTTGGAGTTTTCCAGATGAATAGACTGTACAGTAGCTTAGAAGAATTAGAAAAACAGCAGGGAATCATTGTGCAGCTGTTTGTAGTTAAAACGGCTGAAAATCTTGACTGCAAGCACACCATCATCAAGATACAAAGGAAGTTTTATTATCTACAGTACCTATGACATACCTGAGCCAACAGGGCACAAGGGCCTTTTCAGTTCTGAAGAGTGTGATAGTGTAAAATTGACAACACTCATTAAATGACGAGATTCTGTTAAGTGTCATTACATTTAGGTGATGAATCCTATAGTTAGGGTTTTGGATATTGGGAAATGATAGTAATAAAATATTTCTTGAGCGTTTAACAGTACTAAAGACTTCAAAATTATTAGCCCAACACGAAATAATACTTGATTAAAACTTTTAGGTACTACAACATATCTTCAACGTTTTATTAGGTTTGTAATCATCTGTGCTAGGATTGTAATGTTCAGTCCTTGTCCATGTTGTTGCTGCCTGCATCTGTGCCTATCACTCCTGGAACTCTTTATCTGAATCCCTCCATTTCGGCTTCTACCTCTCCCACATCATCAAAACAGCCTAACCAATCTTCATTGTACAATGTGGTGTCCTTCCTCACCCTTCTCGATCTCTGCTGTTTGTGACATGGTTGGTCACAAAATTACCCTGAAATGCATTTCCTTCGTTAACCAGCTTGGGAGAATTGCCTTCACTTAGTTCCACTATTATGTATCTGAACATAGCCAAATCATCATTGCAAATGGTTTCTCCTCCATGCCCAAATTGTCACTTCAGAAGTCCCCTCACGAATCCCTCCTTGGACCTTCCCACTGCCTCATTTAACATCCTGCCCTATATTGATATAAGCCACAGTCATAGTGTTCAATTCCACTTGACTGCTGATGACACCAAACTCTACCTCTTCATCAGCTCTCAGCCCAGCCACCAGTCAGACCGGCTGTCTCACATTCGGGGTGAGCTACAGTTTCTCCCAACCAAACACAGGGAAGACCAAAACCATAACAGGAACTCTGTAGCCTCACCAGCAACTTCAACCCCACACCCAACACCACTGCCGCCTCCCTCCCCAGTCCCTTGACAATGTATTAATCGGAATACAAATGTTCACAACTTCAGAATCCAAGGGCTGGATTTTATGTGTTCCCGCTGGGTGCGTTTTCATCTGGGGGGGGGGGGGGGGGGGAGGTGGGGGGGGGGGGAGGGGGTGGGGGCAGGGGTGGTAGGAGTGGAGGGGGGTTGTTGGGCAGGGGCACGTAAAATAAGTCAGTCAGGTGGTAGCCCATCACCTTCCCACTCAAACTCATGATACACTAAATTGACGGGTGCCAAAATTGGCAGCCCGCCTGTCATGTGTAAATAAATAATTTAAGGATCATTTAGGCTTGTTAACAAGCTGATTGACCTGAATAATGCACTGCCCATACCATAGCACATTTGGCGTGGCAGTCAGGGGGGAGTGGGCAAGCCATTTTTAAAGGCCAGCATGAACAAAGCTGAGAAGGGAGGAGGGGAGGGGACACTTTATTCAGTGGGTGCCTTGCATCCATTGAGGGCAACCAGCCTTCCCCCGCATAAGGTGTCATTCCCCTGCTTCCTTCTATGCTGCGTGTCTGACAGAACACAGCCCCCCTCCATACCCCTCTCCGGGATTCTAGGCTCTCTCTTTGCCCTCAAACCCTGGGGCTTACATTCTCAGGGCAACCAGGTACCTCCTTGCCCTCTTCCTGTAGTCCTGGCAGCGCCCACTGCTCAGCTCTGGCACTGCTGGGGGTGATATAGATGCCAGCCAACTTGATTGCCCAGCAGCTCCCAAGAGTGGGACTTGCTCCCGGGTGAGGGGCAGAAGTCTCACTCTCCACCAATGTAGGCCACCTGCAGTATGCTGTGGCTCCAGGGTGGGCTGGCATGGAGCTAGTCAGCTTCTGGCCAACTTTACTTCAGTGGGGGGTTGGTGGGGGGGTGGGATGGGTGCTGTGAGCAGTCCATCCTCCCATAAAAAGCAGCTCTTAGTTTCTCCCAAGTTGAGCCTTGGGCCTCATATTCTCTATTTTATAAAAATAGCAACTTCTGCCTCTGTAGCCAGTCATCGCTCCTCAAAATCCATTGCTCATCCATGCCTTTGTCCTTCCAGTCTTATTTATTCCAATGCCTTCCTTTTCTGCTTTCCATCCTCTATTCATCATTGTAAGCTCCAACCCGTACAAAACTCTGCTGCCCACATCATTTTACTGCTCGACTAGTGCCCCTGACTAATTACATTGGCTTTGGTTGAAGCCTTTTACCTAATAGCATCAAACGCTAATGAAGGGCAATTATTGGCACAAGTACTTTTTTACTCCTCACACACAATTCTAAATGCACACAGCCATTAAGTGAAAGGTGAGTGTGTGTGAGTATACTGCACGGATTTGGGAGTTTCAGTTGACTTTGTGGTAACAATAATTGTCTTTGCTGTAAACTGAATAGCTGATTCATCAGTTGTCAGATGCTTAGAAAAAAGATCAAAATATTATGGTACATAGAGCAAGCACAGTCTGTTACATGACACCACATACAATCAGATCTTATGTCGCTATTGGTTTTATCACCTTATCATCTATGTCAAAACATTTTGACAGCATTTGGCACACCTTTTACAGAGCAGCAATTAAAGTGGAAAGCATATGTGATTCAGCCAAACACAGCATAACAAATAGCCAGCAATAAGATTGAGGCTGTAATTCAATTTTAGCTTTCTGCTGACATACTTAAACTGTTTATTTGTGTTTCTGTCTTCTGATTGATTGAGTTATAGCCTTGCATCTCACCTCCAGTTATCTTTTATAATGCATTTAATTAAAACAACCAATTTGATGAATTTAGGGGAATATGGCATAGTGGGGGCATTAATTTAAAAAGTCTCTTTGTGCAACATGATGGTGCAAGCAGTGATTACAGGGCAATATTTGCATCACCAAAGGTTGCAATCACATGCCTGATAGTTACTTGAATTTGCATGCCTGCGTTTGAACAAGATCACATTTCTGCCACTGGCTGGGATTCAATGTTAGACCAAAATAATCCACCTACTGTGAGGAAAGGGAAACTTTCTCACTCCCCATTAAATATTGGAAAGACTGAATTCATTGTTATCTGACCCTGCTCCAAACTCCGTGCCCTAGCTACCGACTCCATCCTTCTCCTTGGCAACAATCTGAAATTAAGCCAGTTTATTTACAACCTTGATGCCACATTTGATTCTGAGGTGAGCTTCTGACCTCATATTCATGCCATATCTAAGGCTGCTTAGTTCCATCAGTGTGACATGACATGACTTTGCCCCTGTCTCAGCTCATCTGCTGCTGAAACCCTCTGCATGTATTTGTTACCTCTATTCCAATGCACTGCAGAATGGTCTCCCACAGACTACACTTCACAAACTTGAGGTCATCCAAAACTCTGCCCACATCTTAACTCACATCAAGTCCTGTTCCCCTATCACCACTGTGCTCTCTGGCCTACATTGGTTCCCAGTCAAGCAACGCCTTGGTTTCAAATTTCTCATCCTTATTTTCAAATCCTTCCATGACCTTGTCTCTCCCTATCTCTGTCATCTCAACCCCACAGCACAGTGAATTATCTCCTCTAATTTTGGTGTCTTGTGCATTCCCAATCATAATTGCTCCACCATTGGTGACCTTGTCTTCAGTTGCCTGGGCCCTAAGCTCTGAAATTTCCTTCTCTCTGCCTCTCTAATGTGCTTTATTTCTTTAAGACACTTCTTAAAACCTACCTCTTTGACCAAGCTTTTGGTCATCTGACCTAATATCGCCTTATGTTTCTTGATGTCATACTTTTTTTTAATGCTCCCGTGAAGCACATTTCATTTTGTTAAAGGCACCATATAAATTTGGTTGTTGTTGTTGTTACTTCTGTTGGTTTCCAATGGACAGGTGCAGACACCAGTCAAGGAGAGGTCCATGGCCCAAGCTGTCCAAGCAGGATGCCTGTCGTCGAGAGTCCTGTGAAAAGAGATAAATGCTGGAGAAACTGGGGAATTGATGGTATTAAAAATAGAAATATTTTCAAAGATATCAAATCTAGGTTTTCCACTGTTATATTCTAAAGAAGGAAACCAACAATCAGGGCCAAGGCTGAATAATTCAATCATATGAACCATTCACAGAGCATTTTTTTCTGATAATTTATTAAAAGAGGACAATTTTCATAATACTTAAAGAACCTGACAAATACTTAATTGATTTAATGGGGATGTACATTTTGTCTTTGGTTTGAATTAGAATGAAGGTACCATTTAGTTCAACAACAAACCATTGAAGTCAGGAAACCCTAGATTTGAACTTTGGAGTCTACGGATCTAAGCCATGGAGCATGAAATCGCATGAGATGACGTTGGGCGAGCGTCCCGACATCACTGAGCCCTTGCTCGATATTTCGCTAAGCAGGTGCGCATAAAAGTCAGAAGTGCGCCAGCCGACAGTTAAGAGGGCAATTAAGCCCAGTAACGGGGCAATTGTCTGTGACTTTTCGTGGCTGGTCCAACCTTACGGTTGGTGGACGGGCAAAATCAAACCTTTTTTTCATCCAAGGGTGGGATGAAATCTCCGTTAGGAAATAAAATGAAAATAAATATCTGGGGACAGCACTTTTATGGGGTATGCTTTCCGGTGCTTGATTGTGATGCAGAGATTTTTTTTCTTTTGTGCAGATTTCTTACAGCTTTATTTCATTATTTGAAGGTCTGCAGCTCCCTGAGGCAGCTGTCTGCCTTCCGGGAGTTATTTCGCAGTGATCACCTGTGGCCACAGTGACACCATCGCCTTGCCCTCTTCCCACCCCCACCCTGGCAGTGTTGAGCTTTTCAGCTTGCGTTTCATGTTGGCCGGCCGTTAATTGTCCAGCCAGCGTGAAATCGCAGTCGGGGGCCGATCGCGGTCAGTGGTCCGTTTCCCAGCCACTCCTGGGCCTGCCAATCGCGCGCGCGCCGGCCGAGGCTAAAATTCAGGCACATGAGAACATGCTTTTTATTGTCCTTCATGCTCCTGGACTCGGCAGGCTGGCAGAAATCATCCATGGCTCAGCCTCTTTATCGATAATGAATATATAGAATGTATCAGTTGAGGACAAGATGGGTTATAATGGACCTCATGTCAAACAACCTGTCAGCACTCGGTGTGGGCCCTCACAGATGGGACATGAACACTTGGACTCAGCACTGGAAAGCTGCTGGTAGCTAAAGAACTACTATAAATGGGTGTTTTTTTTTTGTTCTGTTTGTTAGCAAGAGTTAGTGTCTTCAGATGTAGATGGGTGAAATGGAGGGAAAAGTAGTTTTCAACAAATATCCTTCCATTTACAGTTTTAAGTGGAATTGGATAAATACATAGAATAGGTCGTGCTCTTGTAGATTCTTCACAAATGACAACAGAGTGATGCTTTTAATTTGATTTTGTTAGTGTACTTTCGGGCAGTTGAGAAATCCCTACATAGCGCAGGTAACAACTGAAATTATGTCATAAATGTGACTCTACAACTGGCAAGTTGAGAAGTCACAAGCTGGCTAATGCTGTTCAGCAACACAGAAACAACTTACATTCATATAGCATCTTTAAGTAGCAATGTCCCAAGGAATTCACAAAAGCATTACCAGACAAAGCTTCGCACTGAGCCACAGAAAGAGACAGTAGGACAGGCAACCAAAAGTTTGATTTTTGTGGAGCGTCTTAAAGGGAGAGATAGATAGCAAGATGTGTGTGTGGGGGGAGGGTGGGGGGGGGGGAAAGGGGGGGGGTGGGTAGTGCGGTGGTGAGGGAGGGGCAGGGGGAAGGGAGGAAATTCCAGAATTTAGGATGAAGCCAGATGGCAGTGTGGCTTCCAATGGTAGAACAATGAAAATTGGCAGTGTGCAAGAGGCCAGAAATGGAGAAATGTGGAGATCTTGGAGGGTTTTAAGGTTGGAGGAGTCTGCAGAGATAGGGAGGATGAGGCCATGGAGGGTTTAAAAATCAAGGGTAAGAATTTTAAAACTGAGGTGTTGTCAGACTCGGAGCCACTGTGGTTCCTTGAATGGGACTTGTTGTGCTTTGGGACATGAGCAACTCTCAGATTTTTAGATTAGTTCAAATTAATGAATATCATATAAATACCGCAATGAAGAATTCCAATGCCACAATGGAAAGTTATACCATGGTTAAAATAAATGGATTTGTAGCTCAAGAGATACATCAGAGGCGATGATCCCTCTAAGCAGCAACCTGGGAGATAGTGCACAGGTCGCTCACAAATTGTCCCGTTTATGATAACTTGTGGATGTCAATGCAAAAAAACCGATTAAAAGTACCGCACATTGAAATGAACAGGCCACACACAACATAAAAAAATAGAGGACACATTGGCCAGAGATATATAATTTTTACACTGAGTCCACAGACTAGAGCCACGATATTAAATCTTTGCTCACATGTTTCCCCTATAATTTTGATTCATCATGATTAATATTTTAAAAGAAACCTGCAGCATTTTCAACCAGAAATTACACAGAATTGCTCTTATTTAAGCTTCATTAATGGTAGACTTCATTTCATTATCTTTGCCATGACCTCAGAGAACAGAAGGAAAAAATTGCTATGTTGAAATAAATACCTTAACTACATCAAGGAAATAAAACAAATGACAATTTTAAGATGAAAATTGATGCACCAGGCACCAATTTTCAACCACGTGGGCTTTATTCATTTATTAATGAGCTCCATAAAGGCACCCTCTGTGTCAATGCACATGGGATAACCAACCAGACACCAACGGGCCATAAGCAGGGGCATTTCCAATGAACCCAGTGACAGAGTAATTCTGACGTGCAGAAGAGAAAATTCATGTCACATCCTCCAGTGAGCACTAATTATATTGGCTTATTAATTTAACTTCAAGTGGTCTCATACATGAGGAGCTAAAGAGACATTACTGTTTCCAATTGATTGCGCTAAATATGCTAGAGTTGTAAAATGAATAGTCACCGGGTCTCTCCTTTTTGCAAGTTTTGTTGTGCATAGCATGGAGACTTATAAATAACAGAAGCCAATTTTAATCCAATAAATAGGTGTAAGTTTACTTACAATACATTAACTATTAAACACCATATTTTTTTATTTCTCATGGTAAATGCAGTTATTTATTCTCTGCATAATATCTCCCAAATTTTACAAATGTCTAAATCTTAATGTTGGTCATGCAATTGGGCATTTCCACTAGGTGGGCGCAAGCACTTGAAGTGATTTTTCTTGCTGGTTTCTGCAGGGGAAGCAGCCCCACCCGCACCATCCATTGTCCTGAAAATCCAAAACTGCAGTTAGGCTGGAGGGACTTTTGGGGAGTAACATCAGCTCTGAAAGTGCAGTGAAACAGCTCATCCCCAGGTATTTCCAGTCGGCGAGCAGAAGCGGGGCCCCGCTTACCGCCACGTTAAGTGACATGGGTACACGTCGGGCGTGCGTCCTGGCACCACCTCGCGTCATTTCGATTTTCAGTTTGTCCTATTAAGGCCATTAAAAAACTAATTAACCTCACTGATGGACCTGCCCGTCCAACCTTAGGGTTGGAGGGCAGGCCCGGAGCCTAGGCGGGCTTCGGAAAAAGCATGGAACCTCATCCACGGGCGGGATGGGGTTTCATGAGGGTCTTTAAAATTTTTATGAAAGGTTTCAACGAAAGTTATGGGCATGACCCAACTCACATGACAGTGCCACATGAGGGCACAAGGCAGGGAAATTTTTTAAACCTCTTTATTTAAAGTTTTAGATCAGAGACGATCTCCCTGCGGCAGCACTTTGCCTCAGGGGGATCTGTGCGCTCAGTCACGTGCACGCGCAAAATAGCGCACTCCCGGCTGAGGGCATACCCCCTCCCACCCGCACAGGGAGCGCATAGCGCTTCCTGGCGGACGTCATGCTGGGCGGGCCTTAACTGGCCTGCCCCTGTAAAATGGCGGTGCACCCCCAATTGGGGGCGCCGATCGGAGACCCGCCCACCCACGTCCGCTCCCGCTCTTCCCCCCTCAACGGGGGGAAAATGTTGGCCTATTAGTTCCACACTGCTTTAAGCTCAAATACAAACAAAGCATGGCACCACGTGGATGTTTGTGGTTCCGTTTTCATTGGGCAACCTTCATTTTTTTTTGAATGAGTCTCAAAAGCAAACCCAAATGCTGGAAGTGCACAGCTGATACATTGCAGCCATCAATCGCATACATATCGTTTACAAACACCTGGAATCGCAATTGTTTGACCAGAACTGTGTGTTCCTTTAATGTCAAAAGGCGCTTTACCTGGTCACCAGTGCAGAGCCGGGAACTTGCATTAATTGTGCACCATTCTGCTTTGAAATGAACGGAATCTCAATCGGGCTGCAGTGTTTCTGCCTCAGAATAGCAGAATTCCTTTGTTAAAGTTTTGTCAGCAATCTAATATGTAAGTTTAAAAAGCTGTAGAGAGAATAATTCTACCGTTGACTGAAGCATATCACGGAACCAGTGAAAGAAGTCATACTATTGTTATTTAACAAACAAAATTATACCCAAGAAGAAATTCATAAGCATAAGCTTGGTGTCAGAAACTATTCTAGCCCTCAAAGATTAGACGGCCACTGAAGATTGTGCAGGTCTTTTAGGGAGAAGATAACAAAAAAAGCCTTCTATTGGTGATGAATGAAAATGGGAAAGATGCCAGCTCTTTAATGCCATGGTTTTCATTTGAATTGTAATCACCAGCCCAGAATGGATGATTTACTAAGTGCTCAAATTCAGCTTCTGATAGCAAAGAAGGCGAGTGGTGTAAAATCAGATATTTGGCCGTTATGTGTGTTTTGATGGTCGTGTTAAGAGTCTATGATGTGACAGATGTTTCACTGCACTATTGTGAAATGAGTAGATTATGAGACGTAATTAGATGTACATAGGAATCAATGCTGTTATCATTGGAGCCCTCAGGCTATGCAGTAGATGACAATCGTGGCAGCAGGTGGTCGAATGACTTGGAGACAGGAAGACACACCACAGGAGACTGAGTGGCAGGTTTCAGAGTTCTGGGGATGGGGGGAGGGGGTGGGGTGAGTGAAAGATCTAAGCTACAACATCCATTTGTACTGCTTGCTGATTTATAAATAATACAAATATACAGCATTTCATAAAACAGATTACTACTTGTCTGTTCATTTTCCATCCTGTCGGCAGTTCATGAGTTTTACGTATCAGTACAGATTATTGCAACCAAGTTTGGGCATACATTTAATCATTATTTCCAATGACCCTACTCCATATTGTAGTTCAAAGTTTATATTGCTTATTCAGCTTTGCCCCAGTGGTAGCATTGAGGGGTCTGAGTGGTTGTGGGTTCAAGTCCCACTCCAGTGGCTTGAATTATGAAGCATTAAACCAAGGTCCCTTTTTCCTCTCAGATGGACTATTTTGAAGAAGATCCAGGTAGCTCCTCCCAAGTGTTATTTATCCCTCAACCAAATATCACTAAAGCAGATTATTATCTCATTCAAAAACAGAATTACCTGGAAAAACTCAGCAGGTCTGGCAGCATCGGCGGAGAAGAAAAGAGTTGACGTTTCGAGTCCTCATGACCCTTCGACAGAACTTGCGTTCGAGTCCAAGAAAGAGTTGAAATATAAGCTGGTTTAAGGTGTGTGTGTGGGGGGCGGAGAGATAGAGAGACAAAGAGGTGGGGGGGGGGGTGTGTGGTTGTAGGGACAAACAAGCAGTGATAGAAGCAGATCATCAAAAGATGTCAACGACAATAGTACAATAGAACACATAGGTGTTAAAATTAAAGTTGGTGATATTATCTAAACGAATGTGCTAATTAAGAATGGATGGTAGGGCACTCAAGGTATAGCTCTAGTGGGGTTTTTTTTTTAATTATATAATGGAAATAGGTGGGAAAAGGAAAATCTTTATAATTTTTTGGAAAAAAAAGGGAAGGGGGAAACAGAAAGGGGGTGGGGATGGGGGAGGGAGCTTACGACCTAAAGTTGTTGAATTCAATATTCAGTCCGGAAGGCTGTAAAGTCCCTAGTCGGAAGATGAGGTGTTGTTCCCTCCGCGAGGTAGAGGTGAGCGTCAACTCGCAGACACTTCCTCCTACCTCTCCCTGGACCATGACCCCACCACTGAACATCAAGCCATTGTTTCCAGGACTGTCACTGACCTCATCTCCTCTGGGGATCTCCCTCCCACAGCTTCCAACCTGATAGTCTCCCAACCTCGGACGGCCCGCTTCTATCTCCTACCCAAAATCCACAAACAGAACTGCCCCGGTAGACCGATCGTCTCAGCTTGTTCCTGCCCCACAGAACTCATTTCTCGTTATCTTGACTCCCTTCTCTCTCCCCTTGTCCAGTCCCTTCCCACCTACATCTGTGATTCCTCTGACACCTTACGTCACATCAACAATTTCCAGTTCCCTGGCCCCAACCGCTTCCTCTTCACCATGGACGTCCAATCCCTCTACACCTCCATCCCCCACCAGGATGGTCTGAGGGCCCTTAGCTTCTTCCTCGAACAGAGGCCCGAACAATCCCCATCCACCACTATTCTCCTCCGTCTGGCTGAACTTGTTCTCACACTGAACAACTTCTCCTTCAACTCCTCTCACTTCCTCCAAATAAAAGGTGTGGCTATGGGTACCTGCATGGGCCCCAGCTATGCCTGTCTCTTTATGGGGTATGTGGAACATTCCTTGTTACAGTCCTACTCCGGCCCCCTTCCACAACTCTTTCTCCGGTACATCGATGATTACTTCGGTGCCGCTTCATGCTCTCGTCAGGACTTGGAAAAATTTATTAATTTTGCTTCCAATCTCCACCCCTCCATCATTTTCACGTGGTCCATCTGTGACACTTCCCTTCCCTTCCTTGACCTCTCTGTCTCAATCTCTGGTGATAGACTGTCCACCAATATCCATTACAAACCCACCGACTCCCACAGCTATCTCGACTACAGCTCCTCACACCCCGCTTCCTGTAAGGACTCCATCCCATTCTCTCAGTTCCTTCGCCTCCGTCGCATCTGTTCCGATGATGCTACATTCAAAAACAGTTCCTCCGACATGTCCTCCTTCTTCCTTAACCGAGGTTTTCCACCCACGGTCGTTGACAGGGCCCTCAACCGTGTCCGGCCCATCTCCCGCGCATCCGCCCTCACGCCTTCTCCTCCCTCCCAGAAACATGATAGGGTCCCCCTTGTCCTCACTTATCACCCCACCAGCCTCCGCATTCAAAGGATCATCCTCCGCCATTTCCGCCAACTCCAGCATGATGCCACCACCAAACACATCTTCCCTTCACCCCCCTTATCGGCATTCCGTAGGGATCGCTCCCTCCGGGACACCCTGGTCCACTCCTCCATCACCCCCTACTCCTCAACCCCCTCCTATGGCACCACCCCATGCCCACGCAAAAGATGCAACACCTGCCCCTTCACTTCCTCTCTCCTCACCGTCCAAGGACCCAAACACTCCTTTCAAGTGAAGCAGCATTTCACTTGCATTTCCCCCAACTTAGTCTACTGCATTCGTTGCTCCCAATGTGGTCTCCTCTACATTGGAGAGACCAAACGTAAACTGGGCGACCGCTTTGCAGAACACCTGCGGTCTGTCCGCAAGAATGACCCAAACCTCCCTGTCGCTTGCCATTTCAACACTCCACCCTGCTCTCTTGCCCACATGTCTGTCCTTGGCTTGCTGCATTGTTCCAGTGAAGCCCAACGCAAACTGGAGGAACAACACCTCATCTTCCGACTAGGGACTTTACAGCCTTCCGGACTGAATATTGAATTCAACAACTTTAGGTCGTAAGCTCCCTCCCCCATCCCCACCCCCTTTCTGTTTCCCCCTTCCCTTTTTTTTCCAATAAATTATAAAGATTTTCCTTTTCCCACCTATTTCCATTATATAATTAAAAAAAAACCCCCACTAGAGCTATACCTTGAGTGCCCTACCATCCATTCTTAATTAGCACATTCGTTTAGATAATATCACCAACTTTAATTTTAACACCTATGTGTTCTATTGTACTATTGTCGTTGACATCTTTTGATGATCTGCTTCTATCACTGCTTGTTTGTCCCTACAACCACACACCACCCCCCCCCACCTCTTTGTCTCTCTATCTCTCCGCCCCCCACACACACACCTTAAACCAGCTTATATTTCAACTCTTTCTTGGACTCGAACGCAAGTTCTGTCGAAGGGTCATGAGGACTCGAAACGTCAACTCTTTTCTTCTCCGCCGATGCTGCCAGACCTGCTGAGTTTTTCCAGGTAATTCTGTTTTTGTTTTGGATTTCCAGCATCCGCAGTTTTTTTGTTTTTATTATCTCATTGTTGTTTGTGGGGCCTTGCTGTGCATAAATTGGCTGTTGTGTTTCCTTTGTTGGCCACTACAATTCAAAAGTGTTTTGGCTGTAAATTGCTTTGGGATGTCCTGAGGTAGTGAAAGGTGCTATATTCATGTAGCTTCTTTCTTTCTATTCTACACCCTGCCCTCTCAGCTTCTTCCAGCAGAAGGTATAATGATTTTGTTTCTCTTTCTTGCCAGGTCTCTTCTCCACCGGGTTTACAGGAGTGGGTTAAGCCAATTCTTCTTGTTTTTCTGTGTCTCCTCTTAGGCTGGATTGCTTTACCAGTGCCCAGATTGCTCTTTACGAATTAGGAGCAGGAGGACGCCACTCGGCCTTCGAGTCTGCTCCACCAATCAATAAAATCATGGCTGATCTGACTATAACCTCCACATTCCCACCTACCCCTGATAACCTTTCACCCCCCCCCCTTATTTATCAAGAATCTAATCTTCCCCTGCCTTAAAAATATCCAAAGACCCTGCTTTCGCCGCGTTTTGAAGAAGACAGTTCCAAAGACTCATGACCCTCTGAGGGAAAAACTTCTCTGCATCTCTTAAATGGGCCACTCCTTATTTTTAAACAGTGACCCCCTAGTTCTAGATTCTCCCACGAGAAGAAACATCCTCTCCACATCCGTTTTGTCAAGACCCCTCAGGATCTTAAAGGTTTCATTCAATCAAGTCGCCTGTACCTCTTCCAAACTCCAGCTGCCAGTGCCCGGATTTTGGATAAGCACAGGATCAGGTTCAGTCCCCATGCCCAGAGTTCGAGCCCGTTTGGCACAGAGGTTTTTCTCAATTAAAAGAGGTAATTGGTGCTCCAAACTCAAAGAGGCACCACTGATCAGCATTAACAAAAAAAATGACAAAACTTTAAAGGAAGCTCGACAAATCAAATTCAAATGACGTTCTTGAATATGGCGATGCACTCCAGTCCTTCTGACTGCAGAAGGCCTCAAGTGTACCTTGTGCTGGCTCTCCAGGGATATGCAGGTGCGGATGTAACCACGGAAGAGAGGCAGGCAATTGAGCTGGATGACCCCCTCCCCCACCTCCACACCACCCCACCCACTTGACTGCCCATTGCCTGGACCTGTTGATGGCAAACTTGGCTGGGCCCAGGAGTAGTTCCATGAGATGTCCCTCTTGATTTCCTTGCTCCCTGTCCCACACCGGATGGACAAAGACAATGACTGTGCGACTGAAGTTCCATCAGATAATAGAAGGAAAGGGCTTCAACCTCTCACATTCTACGTACACCTGAAAAGTGGACTCCCCTAGGCTCCAGAAATTACAGACTCTCTGGGAGTCTGTGAACTGACGTACAACCTGTTGCACAGGACTGCTGTGTGCAATATCCTCCATGCTAAATCTCCAATGGACAAGGGCAGGATTTTTCACATAGAGAGTCCCCTACTGTGGACCGCTGTCTCCTCCAGTATGGAGTGCCCTGTGTTCTAACTTTTTGAAACGCAGTCTGGTTTGTCCAGTTTCCTCCTTTCCAAGGGTTACTTGTGCGAGCGGAAAATGAAATTTCATAATGCGCAGATTCAACCTCATTCCCCGGGCCCAGTAAGGATATTCCTTCCCTCCCAGTGCGGTTGGTATGGGTGAGTGTGAGGGGAATGGGGCGGTTGAAATAAAGGTGGGTGGGTGCCTCTGCTCAAATGGCCCCAAGGCATTTATTTTTTAAAATGTTTTTTTCTCAACCATCACAGATTCCTGCACTGACCGGAAAATTGGGGGCCAATAGGTTAACAAAGCAATGTGGACAGTGTGATCACTTACACTGATGCTGCAGTTGATAGGAAATGATGATTTCAAGCACAAATTAAGTTGCAGTTAGTTGCATGAGTTTTACTTTGAGAAATCTGTCTCCCTTGTATTGCCTGCGTGGGAGAGTTTGTCTTGCCTGCTGCACAAGCGAGCACTTATTTAAAGATAGCAAAGATGACGGTGGAAAGATGGAATATGTCTTTTTTGGTTTATGTAAGGGGCATAGATTTTAGAAGTTTGAATAATGTAATCTCCAAAATATTATTTATTACATAGTATTTACAGCACAGGAACAGGCCATTCTGCCCAACAGGTCTACACTAGTTGTTATGCTCCACATGGGCCTCACCTCACCTCGTCTCATACCATCAACATGCAATTTATTTACTTATTAAGTAAATCTTGATGGATCTCTAAATGTCTAATACAAAAACAGAAATACCTGGAAAAACTCAGCAGGTCTAGCAGCATCGGCGGAGAAGAGCACAGTTGACATTTCGAGTCCTCATGACAACTTCAACAGAACTAAGTAAAAATAGGAAAGGGGTGAAATATAAGCTGGTTTAAGGGATTGGAGGGGGTGGTGGTGGGTGGGGAGAGAAGGTGGGGGGTGGTTGTTGGGACAAGCGAGCAGTGATAGGAGGAGATAACCAAAAGATGTCACAGACAAAAGAACAAAGAGGTGATGAAGGTGGTGATATTATCTAAAAGAATGGGCTAATTAGGAGTGGATAGCAGGACAAGCAAGGTACAGATAGCTCTAGTGGGGGTGGGGTGAAATAAGACTAAACGGGCTTAAAAGGTATAGATAAATGATCGGTGGAATACATTTAAAAATAATGGAAATAGGTGGGATAAGAAAAATCTATATAAATTATTGGAAAAAACAAAAAGGAGGGGGAAGAAACGGAAAGGGGGTGGGGATAGAGGAGGGAGTTTAAGATCTGTGCTCTACTGACTGCTTGTCCTAACAACCACCCCCCCCCCCTCCCCCCCTTAAACCAGCTTATATTTCACCCCTATCCTATTTTTACTTAGTTTTGTTGAAGGGTCATGAGGACTCGAAACATCAACTTTGCTCTTCTCTGCCGATGCTGCCAGACCTGCTGAGTTTTTCCAGGTAATTCTGTTTCTGTTTTTGTTGTTGATGGATCTCTTCTCCCTTCACGATCCTCTGTATTGTTCATCACACAGCTGCACTGCACCCAAAACCTGATGCTCAAATTGTTTACAAATTGTTTACTTGAAAGCCAAAATATAAAACAAACAGCACTGGGACTTGAAGATACATGTAAAGACTGCACTGAGGCAGTTCAGACTGATTGGCCTCACCACCCTGACTGCCAGCAGCAAATACAATGCCGACCACTTCAATAAAACAAACATCAAATGGACAATTATTTGCTACATCCCTGGTTTCTTCAAGCACCAGGTCAGTAGCTATTTCACATGCTGGTCGCTGTTTCTGTTCTTTTCCAGCAAGGTTACTTCAAATATTTTGGGTAGAGTGGGTGGGGGTCAGGGGAGGTAAAGAAATATAGGCCCGAATTTTACCTTTGGTGGGTGTGCGCAATTGGCAGCCCCGGGAGTGGCCAGGAAATGGGCTGCCGACTGCGATCAGCCCCCAAACGCAATCTCCCGCTGGCTGGCCAATTAACGGCCGGCCAGCACGAAGTGCGCGCTGAAATGTTTAGCGCTGCCGGGGTGGGGGGAGGGAAGAGAGCGGGCAACGCGGGCGTGGGTGGGTGCCGCGAGAGAGCTGCCTGAAGGCAGACAGCTGCAGACCTGAAAATGCTAAAAGTAAAGGTTTAAAAAGCTGCAAAAAAAAAATGTCCGTGCGTCACAATCAAGCAGCTGCAAATATACCTGATGAAAATGCTGTCCACAGGTATTCATTTTTCTTTTGTTTCACAACGGAAATTTCATCCCGCCCTGGGGTGAGGCTTGATGAAAAATGTAAAGGCCGCCCGGCCGATTTGCTGGTTCCCCCAACCGTAAGGTTGGACAGGCCACGAAAAGTCAGAGACAATTGCGCCGTCAGTGGGCTCAACAGCCCTCTCAATGGTCAGCGGGCGCGCTTCCGGCTTTGGCGCGTGTCCGCCGAGCAAAACATCGCGCGAGTGCGTGATGAGGTTGGGATGCTCGCCCGACGCCATCGAACGGGGCTTTACGTCCGATCGGGTTCAGCAGGCGCCCGTCCACGGGACGTAAAATTCTGCCTACCCTCCCTGTGCGTGATCATGATGCCGCTACACTAAGATGCAGGGTGCAGAGGTACACACAGAAGAATCCACACATCATGAAAGGCATGTTGAAAAGTAAGTAAAGGGGGCAGAGATCAAATTATTGATTAATCAATATTAACCTTGCTCACAATTGATCAGTTACAAAAAAAAAGACAATTCCAGAATCAGTTGACCCACTCATATTACCATCAGAGCTCAGCCTGCTTTTCTTTATTTCATCCCTGACACTAACTTTGCTGGAGTAAAGCCTGATCACAGGCAAATGTGTAAGCGAGTTGCAATGCCCACGGAAAAGAAAATTAGAGAATGTCTGAGATGGCTTGCAATCCTATAGGGAATTTTTTTTTTAAAGTGGGATGAAGCAAGGAGCAGTGGATGGCATGTAAATAGCTGAGGAACACAGCTCTTTACTTCAGCACTGACCCCTCATTACTTCATAGCAAACACCCCAAATAGTAAAGTTGCTTTGCCGTTTCTCAGTTGTCCCTGTGCCTGCTCTCCCAGCGTGCTCAGCTCCTGGTGATGTTTTGTAGCACAGATTCCAGCTGCCACTTATATCTTCCCTCTAGCGCAGCATTTTATTCTGCTCTAGCCTGCACCTTCTCAACTGATCCACTTGTGATCTTTCCAGCAATTAACATACGCTTATTAACGACAATTGTTTAAAGGTTTGCGGCTGCCGTGGTTTACGAACTGTAATTGAATCAAGAAACAAGATGGCAGCTTAGCCCCCTGCCTCTCCTCTAAATCTTTCAGTACCATCAAACGCATCAGGCATAATTTTCTCAAATGATCTCTCTTTCCCTAGCAGTGTTGTACTTGTGCAGGTTTTGTCGACAAAGATTTACATGCTGCACATTAAGGCAGTATTGGAGGAAGGCACAGTGAAATTTCATTTTGATGTATAGTGTACATTTATTATTTTACAGGCATGAGTTGTAATTCCACTGCCCTCAGGATCAATAATTTGAATGTGTTAAAAGAAATAAAAGATATTTCAGGAGTGATATAGCACAAAACCTAGCACAGGGCACATTGTTCCGGAATTAATTTCAAGGGCTTTTTGTGGTTCTACAAGCTGCTGAATGCACAAAACCATCTCAATCGGCAACTTGGGCTGATCTTTAACTTGAACCTTCAATGTATTTTTTTTTTTTGGTCATCCACGCCTGTGTATTTCAGTCACACCCTTAAAGAAATGTTTCTCTTATTTCCCCCCTCTTTCTAGATCACTACTTTTCCTCCTTACACTGCAGTTCTGCTTGTGTCAATGTGGTGTCAGGTGGAGGTGGGCAGGGGGAATTAGAGGGTGGGAAAAAAATGTTCCTTCTCAAGTACCACCTAAATGTTGATTTGGTTCAATTGCTTGAGCTCGCATTTCTGAGCCAGAGAGCGGCAGGTTCTAAGTGCCAATACAGCACTTTGCGTAATTTAAACTGATACTTTAGACCAATAATAAAGAATATAAAGTTTTGCATTTATATAGCACTGTTCACGATCACCAGAGGTTTCATAATGCTGTACAGGCAATAGAGTACTTTTGAAGTGTAATCACTGTTGTAATGTAGGAAATGTGGCAGCCAATTTATGTGGCTCCCATAAACAGCAATGTGATAATAACCAGGTCATCTGCTTTCGTGATGTTGATTGCGAGATAAATATTGGCCAGGACACTGGAGTAACTGCTTCTTTGAAATAGGATCATGGGATCTTTTATGTTCACCTGAGGGGCAGACAGTAGCACAGCTTACCCAAAAGGTGGCACCTCTAATAGTGCAGCACTCCCTCAGTACTGCACTGGAACGTCAGCATTGATTTTAGTGCTCAAGCCCTGGTGTACGCATGCTTTATTTTAGATAAGATGTTTTATAAGAGTCCCTAAATGTCAGGTGGACAATATTCCGAGTCAACATTTAAAATATAACAGAGAGTTGTCCCACCCGCGATGGTCAAACTTGACTGTTGGGTCATTGGCCTGAAGTGTTGTCTTTGTTTCTTTCTCTACAGATAAGTATTTCCAGCATTTTCTGTTTTCATTTCAGACTTCCATCATCCAAAGTATTTTGCTTTTGTCTATTCATTTGCTGCTCTGTGCGACCTTGTGTAATTGTCTGCTGTGTTTGCCCACAGCATGACCCTGACTAAGGTTCAAGTTTAATTCATGCAAACATTGTGAGGACATGAAGGTTGTTATATAAGTACAAGCTTGTTCTTTCTTTCAGGATTGCTTTACGATCTATCCAGGCCAGGGCTGATTTGACCTAATTATTGGTCCAAAGCCACTGAGGACTCCATTGTAGCATAGATAAGAAATTATGAAACTTCCTTCAATGAGAGCAGGTGACCTTGCTTACCAGTCAGCCCTGTGACGTGAAATCATCCCTCTACAGGTTGGGAGTTTGTGTCACATGAACTAGAAGTGCCGGGTCACTGCGCTCTTTAATGATAGGGATAAGAACTCAAACTAATTGCTGCAGTCTTTTAAAACATTCGCACTACTTTTCATCTACACAGCCACACTCTCTAAAAGCCAACTCAGAGTTCTCCGAATGCACAGACAGTGGAATTCCAGTTCAGATCAATTCAAACTGGCTCAACTCAGCCTGTCCCCTTTCCAAGATTTGTTGAAATTAGATCGCTCTGGCTTGGCTTGTCTGAAACTGGTCTCTTTCCCATTTGAGTGAGCTCCAGTTGGTTTGATTAATTTGCTCGTCTTCATCATTACTGCTCTAGGATTGAAGAAGGGCTTGGCTTGTGGCTCCATCCCTGGTCAATCCCAGTTTCTAATTCCCCTGGGGTGACTGTGCCAGCAACATGCTGAATTTGAAATGTCTTTGTCCTTCACTGATTTTAAAAGGGAACTACATTAATCCATATTTTTGTTCCAAGGCAGTTGCCAACAAAGTTTTTAAGTCAGTCATATGAAATGCATAAGAGTGGCTCAAGGAGACTCACCTGATTTGTTTTCTCTTTCTTGCACATAAGTAGCTTTCACTTCACACATCTCTTCGACTGAGGGATATAATATTAATTACATATTAATATATTAATGACCACAGACAGCCATTAAGAGTAGTATATGAACAAAGAAAGAAGATACAATTGCATTTTTGTATTTCTTTCCATGACCTTGTGACAATCTAAAGCCCTTCACAACTCATGAAGTACAAATGAAACGAATTTTTATCATGATCGACAGTCAGTTTAGGTACAGCAAGGTCCCACAAATAGCAATGAGATTAATAACCAGGTAGCATTTATTACAGAGAAGTTTTTTTAAGGAATAAATGTTAGCCAAGGTGCCAAGAGGACTCCCCTGTTAAAAATATGAAAATATCATGAGATCTTTTACGTCCTGAGAGGACCGACTATACCTTGACACCACTGACACTGCAGCACTCCTTCAGTACTGCACTGAGATGTCAGCCTGCAATATGTGCTCATGACCTGCTGACTACAGTTGAGTGTACTATCATTGAGCTACGGCTAGCACTAAGCAGAATGGAACAGACAGAGGACAAGTTAAAATGAAAGACAACAAGAAAGCACATTAGTTTGTAGTCCCTAATTCCATAGAAACCACCATTCCCACACTATTCTCACTTTTGCCTGGATTAGATTTGAGTGCTAGTTTCATATTTATTCACATGAAGGAAATTTACCAGACTGAGCAGTCTAGTCAGTCCTCTCAGGATGTAAAAGATCTCATGATATTTTCATATCTTTAATGGGGGAGTCCTCTTGGTGCCCTGGCTAACATTTATTCCTTAAAAAACTTCTCTGTAATAAATGCTACCTGGTTATTAATCTCATTGCTATTTGTGGGACCTTGCTGTATCTAAACTGACAACAATTCATTACATTTGTACTTCATGAGTTGTGAAGGGCTTTGGATTGTCACAAGGTCATGGAAGGAAATACAAAAATGCAATTGTATCTTCTTTCTTTGTGCACGTGAACGTTATTGGTTGTACACGTGCGAAAGCTCCGATTCACAATGAACTTGATGACATTGCCAACACCATCAGTCCATACAGGTGCACGCGCATGAGGCAACACTTTGCAGAATACACAGTACGGAAATTCATATCACAATTTGTGTAGCACCTCATCGAAGTATATATAATTTACAACTTGGAAACAGGCCATTCATAGTTGGTTCCTGTCTTAAACACTAATCGTGGAAGTGAGTTCTACATTCGCATAACACACTGTGTAAAGAAACCTCTCAATTTCTGTTCTAAAGCTCTGACATTTAATCTTCACCGACATAACTAGTAACTTGATTTTTAGAAATGTTACTGCACAACTTGTGCTTTGAAACTGGTTAGGAAGACTCCTAATGTGCAGTAAAAGTCCTCTCCAACATTGGATGTGGAGCCTCACTGAATTTATCCATTCTTCCTGCTTCTGGCATAGTGGAGCTGCTACAAGGCTACACAACTATAAAGCCACCACTTTATAAGGTCCCACTCTAATTGATACAAGTAAATGGGGAGACATGCTGATGAGAGCAGCACTAATGGAAGCATGAGACAACTTGCATTTGAACCTTCAATGTATTGACACATTTCCCTTACTACAATCAGATGTTTTACATGAGTCAAAGTGAGAGATGTTGGTCCTAATTTTAGTCCCAATCAGGCTCAGATACTAAGAGGAGGAACACTTTGTGTTATAATAGAGACAAAATATGTCATAAGTAACACATCTATATAGTCACGTACAAGATACCTATCGCGATGCCAAGAGTCTCCCAAGTTATTGAGCTTTTCAAGTTGAGTAACTAGTACACACAGATTTATTCAGAATTATGAAGTTCAGTAAAAGACATTGACAATGGTCATCTAATATAGTGTAACCCTGGCCTCATATGCTCATTGTTAGTGCTAATCTTGTTAACTTGTTTGCTGAATTTGCCATCTAAAACCAATGGTTCACCTTGTACCAAACCAAATTACCCTGTACTAGATCCCATCATCTTGTGCTAAACCATTTCAGCCTGTATTAGATCAATTTATGTTAAAGCCCAACTTGTATGCATTAACCCTTACACTATGAAATGACTCTACCTCCTACATTCTGGTTAGGTGATTTGCATTTTGGAGCCTTGAGTATATTTTTTTTGGGAATTCGACTCTCAGTGTGAAGTATTACCCAACAGATGATGAGACAGAAACTGGGGAAGTTCACGTTTTGTGCTCCTGCCGAGGGAGACTCCGGACTGGCAGCAGTGCCTACAAAAAAGTGTCAAGTATTACCAAAGCAGATGCAACACAGTTAGATGTGGCCTAAATCTCACATTGCTTTATCCCAACAATGTGCCTCAAACTCAGCATGACGGCTTTCAGTTTTCCATACAGATAGTTTAGTGCCAACTTAATGCCAGTTAATGTTGTATTATCAACAGTTTAAGCGTTTTGGGGAAATTATAAGAACTGGATTAAGAACCACACAAAAAAATCACTTCATGTCGATGAAAGGTTAATGTTCCACTCACTACATTATCCAGTCAAAGACATTTTTGGTGATACTTCTGAAGAGAGTCACCAGTATGCACCAGGCCAATGAAACCCATTCTTGGCAACGTAATAATATGATGAATAAAACATTTCATAGAGAGTTAAGTATGAGCATATAAATAATATAATTAAAATGTAATCAAACTCAGGTAAGAGTCATGTTTTTAGTGATTTGTCATATTGACAAATGAGTCTTGCAAAATAAATTAAACAAGATACAGGATTGTACTCATTCATTTGCTGACAATGTTCACACCCGTTTGTACGTTACATATGGGCAACTTGATGTTACTGAGGGAAATTGAGCTTGGTTGGCAAACTTTTAACCACAACGTGGCCCTTTTAAAATTGGCAAATACTTCGGAAAATAACACCATGACAAACATAGAGACTCACAGAGACCAAGAGAGATGCAGAAGCCAAGTGTTTACTTTCAGCTACTGTCCTTTTGTTTCTCATTTTTAATGAAATGGCTCCTCAGCTACTTCAATGATGCCCAACGCCCACCTGTAAAATTCTCGCCTGACATGCATGGGAAGCTGATTATATTTGCAAATTGGGGTATGACGCACATATTAAGGCTCCAATTGCAGTTTTGGGCATTGAGCAGCCTTCGGAATCATGCTTGAAAGGACTTCTGGATGCCGCTCAATAAGGGGGTTAGGAAGCTTTCAGCTTTTTTGTACTGGACCCAGGAAGTTGTACCTGTTTGTTTTAAAGAAAAAAAAACACTGGCCCACTGATGGCCTATTTTAGGACCACCACCACCCCCACCCCCGTGCCCCCAGGTATTGCCTCCTTCCAAGGCCCAAGGTCCAAACTGCTGGCTGGGCCAACATGGGAGTTGACTAATTTCCCACACTTCCAGAATTGGTAAACAGCAGTGGGGGCATTAATGAGGCTCAGGCCTATTTTCAGTTCAAATGGGAGAAAGGAGAAGCCCTGCTGCTAACTTACACCCACACTGGGCTACATGAAAATAACCTCTCCTGTGTTCCAGAGATTCTGAACTCCAGCTGCACCAATTGGCTTTGAGTATACTGTATGTGGAACTGGATGCATTCCATTCACAAAAAGCTCTCTCTTTGTGTTTATTCCTCTTAAGATCACAGGTTCAGCAGTCTTTTTGCTGACCCTCTACTTTTTACCCAGTAGTTTAACAAATTATAGTATTACCTCCATGATTAGGCTCCATCTGCTGGATATATATGCAATCACACATGGCTCCAATGTGGCTTTGACATATAGTATAATCCATCAAATTTACAGATGTTAAAATTTTTTAAAGTGTGAATTAAATTGATTTGATTAGTTTCATTCAGAACTAATAGAAAGAACTATACTAGTTCCATTAGTGCATCCTTTACATCCCCATACAGTAAAATTGAAGCTAGGCTCTCGGTATAGTTGAAAATAAAGGCTTGCATTTGTATAGTACCTTTCATGACAACCAGACATTTCAAAGTATTTTACCATTGAGCCATAGAGCCATAGAAAAATTACAGCACACAAAGAGGCCATTCAGCCCGTCATGTCTGCGCTGGCCAGAAAATAAAAAATAAAAAAATTAGTTGCCCATTTTAATCCCACCTTCCAGCACCTAGTCCATAGCCCTGCAGGTTACAGCACTTCAGGTGCAGATCCAAGTGCCTGTTATATGAGTTGAGGGTTTCTTCCTCCACCACCAACCCAGGCAACAAATTCCAAACACCCACCATCCTCTGGGTGAAGTGGTTTTTCCTCATGTCCCCTCTAATCCTTCTACTAATCACCTTAAATCTATGTCCCTGGTAATTGACCTCTCTGCTAGGGGAAACTGGGCATCCCTGTCTATTCTATCCAGACTCCTCATTATCTTTTACACCTCAATCCGGTCTTCCTCAGCCTCCTCTGTTCTAAGGAAAATAACCCCAGCCTATCCAATATTTCCTCATAGCTACAATTTTCAAGCCCTGGCAACATTGTTGTAAATCCTGTACTCTCTCCAGAGCAATTATGTCCTTCCTGTAATGTGGCGAAAAGAACTGTACACAAAATTCCAGCTCTGGCCTAACCAGTGTTTTAGACGGTGCCATTAATACATCACTGCTTTTGTATTCTATACCTCATCCAATAAAGGAAAGCATTCTACATGCTTTCTTTACCACCTTATCCACCTGTCCTGCCACTTTCATGGACCTGTGGACATGCACTCCAATGTCTCTCATTTCCTCTGCCCCTCCCAATATCCTCCCATTTATTGTGTTGTCCCTAGCTTTGTTTGCCCTCCCCAAATGCATTACCTCACACTTCTCTGGATTGAATTCCATCTGCCACTTTACTGCCCACTCAACCAAACCATCGATATCATTCTGGAGTCCATGGCTATCCTCTTCACTATCGACCACAAGGTTGATTTTTGTGTCATCTGCAAATTTCCCAATCATACCAGCCACATTTAAGTCCAAATCATTAATATATATAACAAATAGCAAGGGACTCAACACTAAGCCCTGTGGAGCACCACTGGAAACAGTTTTTGAGTTGCAAAAACCTCTATCAATCACTATCCTTTGTTTCCTGTCACTGAGCCAATTTTGAATTCAATTCGAGTGTTCCCCTGTATTCCATGGGCTTTTACTTTTCGGACCAGTTTGCTGTGTGGGGCTTTGTCAAAGTCCATGTAGACAGCATCCATTACACTACCCTCATCAATCCTCCTTATTAACGCCTCAAAAAATTCAATTAAATTAGCAAGGCATGATTCCCCGAATAAAACTATGCTGACTATGCATGATTAATCCATTCTAAGTGACAGTTTATTGTGTCTCTCAGAGTTGATTTTAATAATTTGCCCACCAGAGAAGTCAGACTAACCAGCCAATAATTATTTTGTCTATCCTTCGCACCCTTTTTAAATAATGGTACAATGTTCGCAAACCTCCAATCTTCCAGTACCTCGCCTGTATCTAGTGAGGATTGGGGAATGATCTTCTGAGCATCCGTTATTTTACTCTCTGGCTTCCTTTAACAGCCTGGGATACAACACATCCAGCCGTGGTGACTTATCTGCCTTCAAGGCTTCCAGTCTCTCCAGTACACCCCCTCTCACTATGTTTATTGTATCTGATATTTCACACTCCTACTCTTTAACTAGAATATCTGCTTCATTCGTCTCCTTGGTGAAGACAGAGACAAAGTACTCATTGAGAACCCTGCCCACATCTTCAGCATCAGAGCACAAGTTACCATGTACACCTCTGATCAGCCCTGCCCTTTCCTTTGTTATTCTCTTGCTCTTAATGTACTGATAAAACATCTTTGGATTTTCTTTGATTTTACCTGCCAATATTTTTTTTAAATCCTCTCTTTGCTTTCCTAATTACTTTTTTTACTTCACCCCTGTGCTTCCTATACTCCTCTAGGCTTGCTGCAGTATTAAATTTTTTGTGACCATCATAAGCTTTCTTTTTCTGCTTTATCTTATCTTTTAAGCTTCTATATAACCAGGGGCTCTGGATTTGGCAGTGCTGTCCTTTTCCTTTGTGGGGACATGTCTACACTGTGCCCGTAAAATCTCGCTTTTGAATGCCTCCCACTGGTCTGTCACTGATTTCCTTTCAAGTAGCTGTAACTTGAAAGATAACCTCTCAGCTTTGTAAAATTTCTCTTTCCCCAATTTAGATCTTCTATTCCTGTTCTATCTTTATCCTTTTCCATAATTATATTAAATCCAACTGCGTTATGGTCACTATCTCCAAAATGGTCACCCACTGCTACTTCATCCACTTGCCCAGCTTCATTTCCTAAGACTAAACCTAGGATTGCAGTCCCTCTCATTGAGCTTGTGACTTGCTGGTTAAAAAAGTTCTCTTTAATGTAGTTCAAGAATATTGTACCCTCTGTGTCTATTACACTGTTTACATCCCAGTTGATATTAGGGTAGTTGAAGTCCCCAGCTATTATTGCCCTGTGCTTTTTGCACTCAGAAATTTGTCTACATATTTGCCCTACATATTTGCAGTCAATTTAGTTACTTTGAAGTGTAGTCAGTTTTGCAGTGTAGGAAGCACAGCAGCCAATTTGCACCTAGCAAGCTCCAACAAACAGCAAAGTGATAATGACCAGATAATCTGCTTTTGTCTTGTTGGTTCAAGGATAAATATTGTGCGGAACACTGTATATAGTCCCCCTGCTCTTCTTCAAAGTAGTGTCATGGGATCTCTCATGTCCTCTACAGGACAGACTGGCTCTTGGGGCTTGACATCTCATTCAAAAGACAACACCTCCAACAGTGCAGCACTTCCTCAGGATTGCATTGGAGTATGAGCATACATTTCTGGGGTAGGATTATGAACCCATGACCTTCTGAGTGAGTGGCTGCCAACTGAGTCACAACTGACACTATTGAAGTAAAGCAAACAAAGCACACCTATTAAAAATATTTCATCTATGGTAGCATATAGCAGCTAAAAGAATGAACATATTCTGATCACTTTGCACCTGCCACCATAAATGTAGAGATTTGAAGAATACCATGTGCAAATGAAAACCTGTATTTGACAGATTTTGAAAAGTTGCCAGCGTTTCACTTTGGCTTGTGGTTGTGTAAGTGGTAGAAACAAACGGCCAATACCTGCTGAATTATCTTCCTTCTGCCTATGTGTTGATCTCAATCATTCCATTTTTTAAAAGAATTGTAGGCAGGGAGTCGAAGCATTTTTAATTGTGGTTGGCAAAAATTGGGAGTACTTGAGGCACTTGGGCAGAGAGTGCTCAGCGTATTGCCTTCAAGCACTGTCTTCTTCCTACCATGAGAACATTGGCGAACATCAGAAACAATATTGTGAATCTTCAGAAATGCCTTGCAGTGGCAGATAACAGCAACTTTATTTTTCTTTCATGGGATATGAGTGTTGCTGGGAAAGCCAGTTTTTGTTGCACCTCACCTAACTGCCTTTGATCTGAACATTTCCGAATTCAGTTAAAAGTCAACCACATTGCTGTGGCTCCTGACTCACATGTAGGCCAGACCAGGTAAGGACAGCAGACTTCCCTCCTTAAAGGACATTAGTGAACCAGATGGGTTTTTACAACAATCAAGGATAGTTTCATAGTCACCATTGCTGAGACTAGCTTTGTATTCCAGATGTATTAATTGATTTCAAATTCCACCAGCTGCTAAGTCCCCAGAGCATTAGCCTGGACCTCTGGATCACTAGTTCAGTGACACTATCACTGTGCCATCATCTCCTGCTAAACTGACTGCACTGCCAAGGTTAACTCATTTTTATTCCAGTTTAAAACTCCTTTCCTGGAATCAACTGATTTCAAGATCCAAATCTGGTCAAGTGCACCTATTCTGCTCCACTGATGGCTGGTCAATTTTTGTGATCAAGGAAGTGATTTCCAATCTCTTAATGACCTGGGTTGGTTTGAATGTACTTTTCATTTCTTCTGGCATTTTAACAAAAAGTGTAGGCCAATTAATAAATATTGGCTCACATTATCAATGTGTTTGTTGGTCTCTAAGCTCCCATGCTACCAGTAGCAATTAGACAATAATTAATATTATTCATTATCATTTTATAGCCAGTATTTTGTTTATTAAGATATTTATTTATTTATTTATGTGCTCCAGGTTACACACCTTTTCCTAAAGCAGACTCAACCTGCTCTCAGGCTTCCAATGAATTTATTATGTCAAAACTCTCCAGTCAAAAATTCCCATTACACTTGAGGTGATGGTATCATAGTGGTAATATCACTGAGCCAGTAACCCAGAGACCCAGCTAAATACTCTGAGAACATGGGTTTAAATCCCGCCATGGCAGTTAGTGGACTTTGAACTCAATTAAGAAGTATGCAATTGAGATGGCAACCATCATTGATTGTTGTAAGAACCCATTTGGTTCACTGATATTGTTTAGGGAAGGAAACCTGCCTTCCTTACCTGGTCTGGCTCCATGTGATTCCAGGCCCACAGCAATATGGTTGGCTCTTAACTGCCTGCTGAAATGATCTTGCAAACCACTCAGTTCAAGGGCAATTAGGGATTGGCAACAAAGGTTGGCCTTGCTGGTGATGCCCACATCCCAAGAAAGAATAGGTTTTTAAAAAAGTATTATCATGAAGTATGAGGAAAATCTTAACTACCACTTCTTGATGACAAGCAACCTGTGCTGAACCCCTTTCATTGTGCACTCTACTTATATATCCAGTGCAAAATGTGAGGAGATAATGGATTTCATTTGTCTTAAAGATTGAGATTATCTACTTTACTACTTTATCATCCTCTTCCACTGCCCAACCCCTCTCCAGCTTCCTCTTATTTAAACTCCAACCTCAAATCATTCTGTAGCTGATCTTCCATCATTTCCCAGCCTTCATCAGGTTCAGTTCCTCCATGATACTTGGGACTGAATTTCTGTTTGGGTGTGGTGGCATGTTTCGGTGTGCAAATAGCCACACTTAAGAGTGCCTCAAAAAGAATTATGAATGTTTGGCTGGGTTTCAAAAGCTTCAGCTCAGCAGGCGGTCTTATTGATCTAGGAGATATTGAAACTTTTGCCCAATCTATAATAACAGGATATATCTTCAATGTGGTTTCTTGTTTGTTTATAAACCTAACTGGCACTTAACTGATTACAACATTTTCCCCCTGAATTGTTTGGCCCAGTGTCAATGATAATAAGGGCAGTGGAAGAGGCCCTTAGCTTCTGCATCCTTGTCATGCATCTGACCCAACTTTTGACTATACAATTACATTTTCTTGCATCACTGTCCCCTGCTGGTGTTGAGAGTTATCGGGCTGGATTTTTATCTTCAAAGCAATTAATGGGAGTTGGAAAGTTTTCTAGCTTCCCGCGCCCACCTCAGGAGAAAGTGCCTGCAAAGGTGCGAATTTTGTTCCAGTGGGGGGGGCATTGGGGCTGGGTGTGGGGGTGATATTGGGTGCTAACTGGAGTCAGACCCGCCATCCCTCTGAAGTGGCCAGCAAACCACTAGTTGTATAGCAATGGGCCATAAATGTTAGCCTTGCCAGCGGTGTCCACATCCCGTGAAAGAATCAAAAGAAAAGTTTACATTCCCTAAATGGCATTCATGAACCTGTTGCATTTTTATGGCAATCCAACAGCCTCATGGTCACTTTTACTGATATCACTTTTCCTTTTATCTCCAGAATATTTTTAAACCTGAATTCAAATTCTCAAATTGCCATGCTGGGATTTGAGCTTGTGTTATGTTACTGGACTAATACTTCAGAGTCCTAATTGCAGTCAGAAGCATCAAAGCAGCATTAACCAACACCAAATGGAAACGTCATAATTACCAGTGCACCAGGGAAAGATTTTGTCTTAACAGCAATATAAAACGAGTTGGAAAGGTTTCCCTGATTGATTGTTTGAGCCAAACCATAAACATGTTCTCTTAAAAAGCTTTGTACAGTTTTGCTAGAACTGGAGAGGATAGAAAGTTTTCCTGCTACATATACAATGTTGGTAGCACAATGTAACCAGGAGAATTGTATTCCCAAGTTAAACACTGGATCTCCATAACAAAAACAGAATTACCTGGAAAAACTCAGCAGGTCTGGCAGCATCGGCGGAGAAGAAAAGAGTTGACGTTTCGAGTCCTCATGACCCTTCCACAGAACTTGAGTTCGAGTCCAAGAAAGAGTTGAAATATAAGCTGGTTTAAGGTGTGTGTGTGGGGGGCGGAGAGATAGAGAGACAGAGAGGTGGGGGGGGGGGGTGTGGTTGTAGGGACAAACAAGCAGTGATAGAAGCAGATCATCAAAAGATGTCAACGACAATAGTACAATAGAACACATAGGTGTTAAAGTTAAAGTTGGTGATATTATCTAAACGAATGTGCTAATTAAGAATGGATGGTAGGGCACTCAAGGTATAGCTCTAGTGGGGTTTTTTTTTTATATAATGGAAATAGGTGGGAAAAGGAAAATCTTTATAATTTATTGGAAAAAAAAGGAAGGGGGAAACAGAAAGGGGGTGGGAATGGGGGAGGGAGCTCACGACCTAAAGTTGTTGAATTCAATATTCAGTCCGGAAGGCTGTAAAGTCCCTAGTCGGAAGATGAGGTGTTGTTCCTCCAGTTTGCGTTGGGCTTCACTGGAACAATGCAGCAAGCTAAGGACAGACATGTGGGCAAGAGAGCAGGGTGGAGTGTTAAAATGGCAAGCGACAGGGAGGTTTGGGTCATTCTTGCGGACAGACCGCAGGTGTTCTGCAAAGCGGTCGCCCAGTTTACGTTTGGTCTCTCCAATGTAGAGGAGACCACATTGGGAGCAACGAATGCAGTAGACTAAGTTGGGGGAAATGCAAGTGAAATGCTGCTTCACTTGAAAGGAGTGTTTGGGTCCTTGGACGGTGAGGAGAGAGGAAGTGAAGGGGCAGGTGTTGCATCTTTTGCGTGGGCATGGGGTGGTGCCATAGGAGGGGGTTGAGGAGTAGGGGGTGATGGAGGAGTGGACCAGGGTGTCCCGGAGGGAGCGATCCCTACGGAATGCCGATAAGGGGGGTGAAGGGAAGATGTGTTTGGTGGTGGCATCATGCTGGAGTTGGCAGAAATGGCGGAGGATGATCCTTTGAATGCGGAGGCTGGTGGGGTGATAAGTGAGGACAAGGGGGACCCTATCATGTTTCTGGGAGGGAGGAGAAGGCGTGAGGGCGGATGCGCGGGAGATGGGCCGGACACGGTTGAGGCCCTGTCAACGACCGTGGGTGGAAAACCTCGGTTAAGGAAGAAGGAGGACATGTCAGAGGAACTGTTTTTGAATGTAGCATCATCGGAACAGATGCGACGGAGGCGAAGGAACTGAGAGAATGGGATGGAGTCCTTATAGGAAGCGGGGTGTGAGGAGCTGTAGTCGAGATAGCTGTGGGAGTCGGTGGGTTTGTAATGGATATTGGTGACAGTCTATCACCAGAGATTGAGACAGAAAGGTCAAGGAAGGGAAGGGAAGTGTCAGAGATGGACCACGTGAAAATGATGGAGGGGTGGAGATTGGAAGCAAAATTAATAAATTTTTCCAAGTCCCGACGAGAGCATGAAGCGGCACCGAAGTAATCATCGATGTACCGGAGAAAGAGTTGTGGAAGGGGGCCGGAGTAGGACTGCAACAAGGAATGTTCCACATACCCCATAAAGAGACAGGCATAGCTGGGGACCATGTTCAATGTTCAATCTCCATGTTCAATTCCATCTTGTTAGAACCAGTTGCATTGATACTGTGCTGCTTGCTTGTAGTTTACGTAAATACTTTTAAAACAAAGGTTTTTTTTATTCGTTCTTGGGCATCACAGGCAAGATCATCAATCATTACTCATCCCTAATTACCCTTGAGAAGAAGGTGGTGGTTGCAACATATTTGATTTACTGTTAAATAGGGAATTCCAAGATTTTTGACCCAATGACAGTGAAGGGATGGCAATATAGTTCCAAGTCAGGATGGTATGTAACTCGTAGGGCAACTTGCAGGTGGTGTGTTGCCATGGAAATGCTGCACTAGTTTTTTCTGGGTGGTAGAGGCTGTGGATATGGAAGGTCCTGTCAAAGAAACCTTGGCAAGATGCGTGCAGTGCGTCTTGTAGATGCATCTATGCTACAGCCTATGTGTGCCGGTGGTGGAGGGATTGAATATTTAAGGTGGTTGCTGGGATGCTAATCAAGTGGACTGCTTTGACCTGGAATGTGTCAACCTTCTTGAGTGTTGTTGGAGCTGTACTCATCCAGGCAAGTGGAATATATAATTTCAATTTTACTAACTCAAATAATGTTAGTGTTGAGAAGATATCTTTGGCTGAGTTCAATTCTTATTTTTTCCAAATAGTGGGACTGACTATTATCTAAAATACTGGGACTCTTGTGTTAATTGTAAGTCATCCCCTATTCATTAAGTTTAGTTTGGATAGCTGTTTAGCATTTTTCCATTTTCCTTTAGACCTTTTTGGGTTCAGTGGCCAGCTGAGAGAACAAGGGCTGTGTCATACACTTCAGCATTCTGCAACTGATTATCTGGTGATGGTGTATTGATGAGGCACATTTTGACAGACCTTCTATCCCACCTGCGAAGATATTTTGTCCTGAGCTATCGTACCATAGCATGATAATGATCAGCAGTGCAATATGTGGGCAATCACCTCACAGCACAGTGCGTTGTGAGCACTAGCGCTCTCTACTGCCGTTTGTGTTTTCAATATTTTGCATAAATTTGGAGTTTTTGCTGCCAAATTCCGTATGTTAATAAGCACAATCTACAGGAAAGCTTATTTAATTATTAGATCCATAATTTTCCCTCTCTGTAGACCCCACAGTTTCCTCTTTACAACCACATTGCAAAAGCAGATGCAGAGCTAGGGGGTTGGTGAGTAGGTTGGGGAGACATCTACCACTCTCACAGCTCTAAGGGATTTTCGGGTTATTAAAAATTAGGAACTGGTTAGTCCTTGTTGTAACCGTTGGCTAAGTGATTACTCACATGAGATAGATTCAAAGCATATTGCCAAAGTTTACAAGTAAGTGCCTTTAAGCTATTTCCGGAACCGTGCAGAGAAGGAAATGGTACGGTCTCAAGTGTATTTGCATATTGGAATTGGGGAAAAAGAAGCTGAAACTCTTTTACTAAAGCTTAACCACTTACTTAGCAAGAATATTAGAAGATTGATTAAGAGGAAAAATGAACTAGGGCAATCAAGCATTTACACTCGTTTGCTGATAGCTCCTAATTATTGCCAGCAAATTTGCTTTAATCTAAATCTAACGATTAATAGAAAATCAAAATTGATACATTAATAGTTCCTGTTTTGTTATGTATCTAAAGAAATCAAGTTAAATTGTTTGTAGTATTATGTATATTATTTTCTGTAATTTTCTCTCATCAGCCAATCCCTCTGGTCACTGATAAAGCTGGATGCGGTAGCACAGTGGCTACATTATTGGACTAGTAATCTAGAGGCTTAGTCTAATTATGAAGTGATATGAATTCAAATCCCACAGCAGCTGCTGGGGAATTTAAATTCAGTTAATTAAATAAATCTGGAATAAAAAGCTAGTATCAGTAATTATCATGATTATACTGGCCATTCTCAGCTTTGGTGGCTATGAAACTGCCAATTTGCTGTAAAAGCCCATTGAGTGCACTCACGCACTTTTGGGAAGGAAATCTGCAGTCTTAATCAAGTCTGGCTTATAGGAGCATAAGAACAGGTGTGGGCCATTTAGTCACTCAGATATGTTTTGATATTCAGTGACCTGCGGCCTAACTCTATGTACCTGCCTTTGCCTAACACAGTTGATTAAAAATCTGTCAATCTCAATTGATCAATGTCAATTGCCATTTCTGCAAGAGAGTTCCAAAGTTCTAGCACCCTTTGTGTTTCCTGATTTCACCCATGAGTCTAGATATTGTTCCAGTAAATCCACACGGCACTCGCTAAGGCCCTTCCTAAGGGGTGGTGCCCAGAACTGCTCAGGTGTGGTCTAACCAAGGCTTACATGTGACTCCAGAATGTGGTTGACTCTTAATCAGCAAGCCACTCAGTCATATCTAACCGTCACAAAAATCTACAGCAAGAATAAAACCAGACAAACTGTATGCATTGATCTTGGCACCGGGCATGACAAAGGCAGATCTAGCCCAGTTAACCTGAAAAGCCCTCCTCTCTAACATTGGGGTCTTATATGTAAAAATTGGAAGGGCTGCCCACAGGCTAATCCAGCAAGAGCATGACCTAGTCATATTCTCAGAATCATTCCTTTCAGACAATGCTCCACACCTTGTGTTGTTGAGAGGTGGTGACACCAAGTCCCACACCATCCTGAATTGGGAAGAGATTGCTGTTCCTTTATCAATGCTGGGTCAAAATTCTGAAACTTAGCTAACTGCAGCTTGAGAGTAATACACCATACAGACTGCAGCGATTCAAGAATGCAGCTCTGCAGCTTCTGCTCAAAGGTAATTAGGGATGCACAATAACTATTGGCCTTGTGAGTGGTTCCCATGTTCCATGAATGAATTAAAAAAATGACCACACTAAGGTATGTTTCCATTGATGACAGTGATGGTCTTTATATAATGTTATATTGCATGATGCCTGAGTGAATGATGTTGATTCTTGAAATATGGGTCTTGCACAAGTCAAATGTAAAAATGCAAGGGCTAAGACCAGCTATTACTTATTCCTTCATAGAATGAGTGTCACTGGCAAGGGCTGCATTTGTTGCTCATCCCTAATTGCCCTTGAGAAGGTTGGGATGAGCCATCCTCTTGAACTGCTGCAGTCCATCTGGTGTAGGTATGCCCACAGGATTGTTAGAAGGGAGTTCCATGATTTTGACCCAGGAACAGTGAAGGAACAATGATAAAGTTCCAAGTCTGGATGGCATGTGGCTTGGCAGAAAACATGCAGGTGGTGGTGTGGCCATGCTTCTGCTGCCCTTGTCTTTTTAGGTGGTAAAAGTTGCTGATTTGGAAGGCACTGTTGCAGGAGCCTTGGCAAGTTGATGTAGGGCTTATTTAACACACTGCCTGGAGACCCATTTGGTCAGTTCTTGTCATCTCCATGTCTTAGTGGGTTCAGAAGTAGACACTATAAAACATTTTTTATCCTCAAATCCGAACAGCAAGTATGGATCAATTCAACTGTGGGTACTGACTACAACTGAACTCAGTGTTATCCTTGCTTGGACACTGCGCACACATACTCAATTGCATTGGGAATTCCTGGTTGACCAGGGGAAATTAAACTCTTGATTTTTCTTCTCCCTTGTTTGAGGGCAGTGACACCGGTCAGATTATGTTAGGCTGATCGTTATGATGCTGGACCAGCAATGCAGAGATTTTGCATTCGACTGTTACCACGGGGATTCTGTGATAATCTGTGGACCACAAATAGAGAAATGACCATGAAAGTTGTCGGCTTGTTCACCGTCAAACTTCAGGGAATGAAACCTATTACTCTCTACATAGTCTGGCCACCAAGTGGTTCTAGTCCCACACGACATTACTGACTCAAAACCCCCTCAGGGCATCTAGGGATTGGTAATAAAGGCTCCCTTGCCGGTGTTGTCCATTTCTGGAGGATAAAATATTATCAGCATCACCTAAACTGAGATTAGATAATTCAGGAGAGAACTTTGAATGTTTAACAAAAGCATTTTTGTTTGGGTATCAATTCTTTTGATATTAATAGTTATTATGACATTAATTTTGACAAGAATTTTAGTGTTATTAGCTTTTAATTATTGCATTTGTCGGGCTATAAAATCCACCAGACCGTAAGATGTACCAGGATTTTAAAAGGAAATTTTTAGGACATATTTGGACATAACCTTTAGACCATAAGATGTGCGCCAATTTTAGGCAACGTTTTTTTTCTGGAAAAAAAAGTCTTATGGTTGGGCAAATATGGTAATTATACCATTTAAATTAAACTAATTTGATGTAAACACATGGAGTGGTTCGAGTGGCTTTCTTTGATTTCTACTTGAATCTGGATGTGATTTTTGCCCAGAAACCGCCCCAGAGATGTCATCAACATACACTCTCAAGTTTAAAAAACCGTCTCAATAAAATTAGGCTACCTTTCAGTTTTGGGCTTCAAATCTATTTTGTGTTAACATGCAGCAAATATGGAATGATTGTTTTGTAAAAGTAAAATTTTACAATTTTGCCATCTTATAAACCTCATTAAAACTCAGTGCTAGAGACATTCAAAACAGACGCCTTTATAATTGTCACCAGTCTTCTGTTTCATCTAGCCTCCGTACGAGCATTGCCACTTGATGCTCCCATGAGTTGAGTGGAGAAATGAAAGTGAAATTGTATCACTGATGAAGCATTCCATTGAGAGTAGAGTAGCAAGATACAAATTTAACAAGATGTAAATTCAGGATTGTAAATCATTGAACATAATGTTAATCAGAAATATAAAACGTTTTTTGAATTAATAGCGTTTGCCGTCAGTAATTTAGATACCAATTAACTAAATCTTTTGCAAAGAACAGCAAGATCTAGATTGTCAACAGTTCATTTTTTTTTACTGGATATATTGCAACTCCTATAGGCTCCCATTTTGTACCAGATTGCTTATGAGATTGAACTGGATAATATATTTCAGACAGCACAGCTGAATCATTAAATTTTCATGATGCCCCTTGCTTCTCTACTTTACATATTACCATAAATAAGAAAAAAATCTATTTTCATAATGTGATCAAAAGTGACAATTAAGCATTCTTTCAAGTGTAGAGAAGCCTATTGCTTGTTGTTTCAGCTCAATACGATGGACACAATAGTGAGTAAACCATGGACAGAACTGAGACAAGTCTTTTGATGTTTCCATTTTATTGTATGACTCTTCATTTGCACTTGCTGAATTTAAACAATGTCATGTGATTAATAGTTATCATTTGTTGATGTAATAGGGTTTACTAAATAGCCAGAAGAGAGCAGTTCTCATTAAGGAATATGCTATATTTTAGCATGGGAGTTGCAGACAGTATTATATATATCTTGCTGTTCAGATGATGCTTTAAAGTGTCGACTGCCCTGCCATTGCTTTCATTGTAGTTTTCTATGAAAGGCTTATCATACATTCGTTATGCTGTTTCAGAACTGCCTAAAATGTTCAATTGATATTGGCCAGTATGGAACTGAACTATCCCAGGTTCAATCCAGAGGAATGTTTTGTTAGGAGGAACCTGTGCTCATTGAATATTTTCAGGAATTGGGGCCATTTCTGGGTCCCAACACTGCACAAGCCTGATGTGCACATGCAGGAACACTCCTAATTAATCACCTCTGCTCCTGCCATTTGATTAAGGAGGGTGGGTGGACTCCAGAGACTGCAGGCACAATTAGAGGCCCATAGTGATGTCCTGTCAGCAGCCTCATTGGGCAAGGTGGGCGCTTCTCAGGAATGCAGGAGATTGCGAAGACACCTCAAGATGGAGGCGCCTTCTGAAGAATTATGATGCATTAGAATATCCGTGTGCCACTGCTGCCAGTCCATCAGTGCGGAGAGAGAGCCGCACTGTGTGATGCCTGGAGCCGCAGCTGTGGCCTCTGGCATTCATTGCTCTGGTGGGGGGGGGGGGGGGGGGGGGGGGGTGGTGGGGGTGGGGGGGGGGGGGGGGGGGGGGGGGGGGGGGCGCGGTTTGCTGGTTGGGACTTGGGCTAGAGCAGGTGCCACTGCCCTCCCCCAGACAGCCTGCTCCTGGGAGTCTGCATCCATGGAACTGCCAGGCTCAGCATTCAACAGGAGTCCACTCTGGCCTTCCTGTCCCCCTTGCTAGGCCCTTAATTGATCATTAATGGCTACCCGCTACTGTTGGGCAGATAGCTGTTGCCATTATTCACCCACCTCTGGCAAGATTGATGGATGCAAGAATGCATTGTCCCTTTGACCCAACGCCCTAACCTTCAGGTTTGCTCCCAATCCTGCCTTCATACGTTCCTCCACAGGACTGGGAAGATTCCACCTGTTAATTTGCTTTGACTTTTTCAAAATGCAAAAGATGTAAAATTCAGACAGCCCTGTGCAACACAAATGTATTTGTTTGCCAGTCTCCTGATTGCTCACTTGGCTTGACTACATGCTGAACTCTACCCCAGTGAGAGAAATGTGCATCCCCTGGAGAGGGATGGATTTATGTTGCTCATACAGTATCTGTGAAGGTGTCACTGCACCTCACAGGCTCTCTTTCATCTAGTTTCAGAACGTTTACTTTCTGCTCAGGCTGTTGCAGCTCAGTTAGGACATTTTTAGATCTGTCCTGCTTCATACACTTGCATCTTAGATTTACCAGCTGCTAAGATGTAGTCCTGTGGTGACAGTGTGAGGGCAATTTAACCTAACTCGCCAAGTGAGAAACCCCGCCAATCACCCACCCTGCCCAATGAAGATCATTTTAACCTGTTCTACGAATTGGGAAATGGATGACGTTGGGTGCAATATTGGTTTTACACCCCACCCTGTTTGGCTCTTTATTGAAGTCAGTAAGTACTGTTGGGTGGGGTCCAAATCAATCAAATTCTACCTTGTGAAGTTTCTAGAAAGAAATAATAAGGTTCAGTAAGAAGCATTCAGAATCAGAACTACACATGTTTCTTAAAAATTCATTTACGGGATGTAGGCATCTCTGGCTAGGCCAGAATTTACTGCCCATCCCTAATTGCACTTGAGAAGATGCTGGTGAGCTGCCTTCTTGAACTGCTGCAGTCTATGTGGTGTAGGTACACCCACAGTGCTTTTAGGGAGGGAGTTCCAGGATTTTGACCCTATGACAGTGAAGTCAGGATGGCGAGTGGCTTTGATGGGAGGTTCCAGGTAGTGGTGTTCCCATGTGTCTGCTGCCCTTGTCCTTCTAGATGGTAATGGTTGTGGGTTTGTAAGCCTAAGGAGCCTTGGTGAGTTTCTGCAGTGCATTTTGTAGATGATACACACTACAGCCACTGCTCGTCGGTGGTGGAGGGAGTGAATGTTTGTGGAAGGGGTGCCAATCCAGTGGGCTGCTTTTTCCCAGGTGGTGTCAAGCTTCTTGAGTGTTGTTGGAGCTGCACTCATCCAGGCAAGTGGGGAATGTTCCATTACATTTCTGACTTGTGCATTGTAGGTGGTGGATAGGCTTTGGGGAGTTAGGAGGCGAGTTACTCGCTGCAGAATTCCTAGCCTCTGACCTGCTCTTGTAGCCACAGTATTTATATGTCTAGACCAGTTCAGCTTTTGGTCAATGGTAACCCCCAGGATGTTGATAATGGGGGATTCAATTATAGTAATGGCATTGAATGTCAAGGGTTGATGGTTAGATATTATCTTGTTGAAGATGGTCATTGTCTGGCACTTGTGTGGCGTGAATGTTACTTGCCGTTTGTCAGCCCAAGCCTGGATATTGTCCGCGACTTGCTGCATTTGGACATGGACTGCTTCAGTATCTGAGTCATCACAAATGATGCTGAATGTTGTGCAATCAGCAACGAACAGCCCCACTTCTGACTTTATGATAGAAGGAGGGTCATTGATGAAGCAGCTGAAGATGGGCCTATGATACTACCTTGAGAAACTCCTGCAGTGATGTCCTGGAATTGAGATGATTGACCTCCAACAACCACAAACATCTCCCTTTGTGCTAAGTATGACGCCAGCCGATGGAGAGATTTCCCTCTGATTCCCATTGACTCCAGTTTTGCTAGGGCTGCTTAATGCCACACTCGGTCAAATGCGGCCTTGATGTCCAGGGCAGTGTGGTAATCTGAGGTGCAATACACCTTTAAGAGAAGGTGAGCAGATTGACCATGTGACTGTATTACCCAATTCATGTGTAGTGCGGGCTGCAATGTTAATCAGTAGTTTAGAATAGGGTCTGGTTGGAAAAGCACACATTGTGTTAGTGCTTTGTTACTTGTGTTAATAAACAGCATGTACTTCATCTTATATTGGTCTCCGTGTCTGCAGTATTTTGTTTGCCAGCTCAATCACCCGTAGATAGGTGTGCAACCGTGTTCGCGAGCAAAGCGATCTGACAGAAGGAACATAACAGGCAGCCATTCTCACCTCAGGAGTTCAGCTCTTTTGTCCATGCTTGAATCAAGGCTGGAAAGAGGTCAGGAGCTGAGTGACCCTGCTGGATCCCAAACTGAGCATCACGGAACAGGTTATTGCAAAGCAAGTGCTGTTTGATAGCACTATTGATGGCCCCCTCCATCACATTACCGATGAACGAGAGTAGACTGATGGGGCAGTAATTGGCCGGGTTGGATTTGTCCTGCTTTTTGTGTATCTGGGCAATTTTCCATATTGCTGGGTAAATGCCAGTCTTGTAGCTGTACATGAACAGCTTGGCTAAGGGCATGACAAGTTCTGGAACACAAGTCTTCAATGTTATTGCCGGACTATTGTAAGGGCCCATAGTCTTTGCAGTATCCAGTGCCTTCAACCGTTTCTTCATATCACTTGGAGTGAATCAAATTAGCTGAAGACTGGCATCTGTGATGCTGGGGACCTCTGGAGGTGGCTGAGATGGATTATCCATTCGGCATTTCTGGCTGAAGATTGTTGCGAATGCTTCAGCCTTATCTTTGGCACAGATGTGCTGGGCTCCTCCATAATTGAAGATGGGGATATTTGTGGAGCCTCCTCCTCTAGTGAGTTGTTTAATTGTCCACCACCATTCATGACTTCATGAGACAGGACTGCAGAGCTTAGATCTGATCCGTTGGTTGTGGAATCTCTTATATCTGTCTATTGTTTGCTGCTTATGCTGTTTGGCATGCTAGTAGTCCTGTGCTGTAGCTTCACCAGGTTGACACCTCATTTTTAGGTATGCCTGGTGCTGTTCCTGGCATGCTCTCCTGCACTCTTCATTGAGCCAGGGTTGATCCCCTGGCTTGATGGTAATGCTAGAGTGGGGGATATGGCGGGCTGAGGTTACAGATTATGTTTGAGTACAATTCTGCTGCTGCTGATGGCCCATAGTGCCTCATGGATGCCCAGTCTTGATCTGTTTGCAATCTATCCCATTTAGCGCAGTGGTAGTGCCATATAACACGATGGAGGGTATCCTCAATGTGAAGGCGGGACTTCGTCTCCACAATGACTGTGTGGTGGTCACTCCTACTGATACCGCCATGGACAAATGCATCTGTGGCAGGCAGGTTGGTAAGGAAGAGGCCAAGTATGTTTTTTCCTCACCACCTGCTGCAGACCCAGCAGAGCAGCTATATCCTTTAGGACTTGACCAGCTGGGTCAGTGGTGGCACTACCGAGCCAGTCTTGGTGATGGACACTGAAGTCCTCCACCCAGAGTACATTCTGAACCCTTGTCACCCTCAGTGCTTCCTCCAAGTGGTGTTCAACATGGAGGAGCATTGATTCATCAGCTGAGGGCAGGGCAGGGCTGCGGTATGTGGTAATCAGCAGGAGGTTTCCTTGCCTATGTAGACCTGATGCCATGAGACGTCATGGGGTCTGGAGTCGATATTGCGGACTCGCAGAGCAACTGTACCTCATGCCGGTGGGACAGGACATACCCATGGATGGTGATGCTAGTGCCTGGGACATTACCTGTAAGGTATAATTCCATGAGGATGACTATATCAGGCTATGGTTTGACTAGTCTGTGAGACAGCTCTCCCAATTTTGACACAAGCCCCCAGGTGTTAGTAAGGAGGACTTTGCAAAGGCGAAAGGGCTGGGATTGCCATTGTCATTTCCGGTGCCTGGGCTGATGCCGTGTGGTCTGTGGTTTTGTCCCTTTTCACTGACTTTTTAGTGGCTTGATACAACTGAGCGGCTTGCTAGGCCATTAGGATTCAACCGCTTCAGAGCAGATCTAGAGTCACAGGCAGGCCAGACCAGGTGAGGACAGCAGGTTTCCTTCCGTAAATGACATTAGTGAACCAGATGGGTTTTATGACAATCAATAATGGTTCCATTAAACTTTTAATTCCAGGTTTTTATTCTGCTGTGATGGGATTCAAACCTGGGTCCCCAGAGCATTACTCTGGGTCCCCATATTACCAGTCCAGTGGCAACACCACCACGCCCTGTGGATTCCTTTATTCTCTTTCCAGATTACCTCTGCTGATGCAAGGTAATGGTAGCCTTAAGTGGGCAAAATGCACAATGCAGTTTTCAATACACTGCATTCCTCCCCTTCTTAGTAAGTGAAAGGCATAACATATTTCAATGGTTTGTTTCAAAACTGTAAACATAAAACTTAAGCGTAACTTCAATTCAAATTCACCAGTAACACTATTATATAACTTTTGTACTCAGTTAACAATGCACTCAGTCATGTAAAATGAGATGAAAGATTTGTTCATCAATTGAAAATATCTCACCTCATAACGTAATCACTTAAGCATTGTGGGCATTTTCTCTCACTATTGGGATATCGACTGAATTCAGGCATCATCTTTTTTAGCTCCTTCTTCATTTGAGACATCAGGATTGGATTTAATGCTTATGAGTTGTGTTTTCAGTGCTTTGAAGAGTGGTGCATTTTGTGAGATGATTTGTGAACCACATTTAACAGTAGTCATTGATCCTTTTGTAATGGTCACAACAAATAGCTTGGATGTCGTAAGAGGTTGTTTGCTTTCCAACATGACCATTACATTTCACAGGCACTTTATCTCCTGGCTTTAGTAGTGTAGCTCGAAATTTCATGTCTTACCCTGTATTTACTTATATTTGATCCTTCTGTTCTCAATGGTGATCGCATGCATGTTGATCATTAGCTCCGCGGGATAGCTCAGGGAGATGCACACGCATAGGATGTACAACTATAAATGCAGCTGAAGACATTCCAGCAGTCGGATGCAGTATCATTCTGTAATTGCGAAGAAAGCGATACAACTCTTGCTCAATGACTTGCTCTCAGCTGTAACTGTACGTACTCAGAAGCAAAAAACAGTAAAAACAGGGGTATAAGAATACTGGTCTGAACTGGTCTTGTAGAGCTTAAAATGGAACACCAGTGAACTATTCACTGGTCTGAACTGTTTTTTCCTTCTGGGATATTACAACCTTCAAAGTACATTACTAGTCGCTGGACTAGTAATCCACAGACCCAGGCTAATGCTCTGGGGACCCGGGTTTGAATCCTACCACGGCAGATGGTGGAATTTGAATTTGAATTCAATAAAAATCTGGAACTAAAAATTTTAAGATGATGACCATGAAACCATTGTCGATTGTTGTAAAGACCCATCTGGTTCACTAATGCCCATTAAGGAAGGAAATCTGCTGTTCTTACTTGGCCTGGTCTACATGTGACTCCACACCCACAGCAATGTGGTTGACTTTTAAATGCCCTCTGAAATGGCCTAGCAAGCCACTCAGTTGGATCAAACTGCTACAAAGTCACAAAAAAGAAATGAAACCGGACGGAGCACCAGGCATCAACCAAGGCACCGGAAAAGACAACGGCAAATTCAGCCCTGTCGACCCTGCAAAGTCCTGCTTACTAACAGCTGGGGGCTAGCGCCAGAACTGGGAGAGCTGTCTCACAGACAAGTTAAACAACAGCCTGACATAGTCATCCTCACGGAATCATACCTTACAGAAAACGTCCCAGACACCACCATCACCATCCTTGGGTATGTCCTGCCCCACCAGCAGGACAAATCCAGCAGAGGTGGCGGCACAGTGGTATACAGTCGGGAGGGACTTTCCCCGGAATCCTTAACATTGAATCCCGACCCATGAGGTCTCATGGAATCAGTTCAAACATGGGCAAGGAAACTTCCTGCTGCTTACCAAGAACTGACCCCACCCCCCACCCCACCCCCCCCACCCACCACCTGCCTCTCAGCTGATGAATCCGTGCTACTCCATGTTGAACACCACTTGGAGGAAGCATAGAGGGTGGCTAGGGTGCAGAATCTACTCTGAGTGGGGGAACTTCAACGTCCATTACCAACAGTGTCTCAGTAGCACCACTACTGACTGAGCTGGCTGAGTCCTAAAGGATAAAGCTGCTAGACTGTGGGGGAAAAACATACTTCACCTCATTCTCACCAATCTGCCTACCGCAGATGCACCTGTGCATGAGAGTATTGGTAGGAGTGACCACTGCACAGTCATTGTGGAGACCAAGTCCCGCCTTCACTTTGAGGATACCCTCCATCGTGTTGTGTGGCGCTACCACTGTGCTAAATAGGATAGATTTAAAACAGATCAAGCCACTCAAGACAGGGCATCCATGAGGCGCTGTGGGCCATCAGCAGCAGCAGAAATGTACTCAAACATAATCTGTAACCTCAGCCTGGCATTTCCCCACTCTATCATTACCATCAAGCCAGGGGATCAACCCTGGTTCAAAGAAGAGTGCAGGAGAGCATGCCAGGAGCAGCACCAGGCATACCTAAAAATGAGGTGTCAACCTGGTGAAGCTATTACACAGGACTACTTGTGTACCAAACAGCATAACCTGCAAGTGATAAACAGAGTGAAGCAATCCCATAGCCAATGGATCAGATCTAAGATCTGCAGTCCTGCTACATCCAGTCATGAATGATGGTTGACAATTAAACAACTCACTGCAGGAGGAGGCTCCACAATTATCCCCATCCTCACTCATAGGGGAGCCCAGTACATCAGTGCAAAAGATAAGGCTGAGGCATTTGCTACAACCTTCAGCCAGAAGTGCCAGCTGGATGATCCATCTCGGCCTCCACCAGAGATCCCCAGAATTACAGATGCCAGTCTCCAGCCAATCGGTTCACTCCACGTGATATCAAGATTTGGCTGAAGGCACCGAATATTGCAAAGGCTATGGACTTGACAATATTCTGGCAATAGTATTGAAGACTTCTGCTCCAGAAACTGCTGCAGCCCTAGCCAAGTTCCAATAAAGCTACAACACTGGCATCCACCTGACAATGTTTAAAATTGCCCAGTTATGTCCTCTACACAAAATACAGGACAAATCCCCCAACATGGCCAATTACTGCCCCATCAGTCTACTCTCGATCATCAGTAAAGTAATGGAGGAGTCATCAACAGTGCTATCAAGCGGCACTTGCTTAGCAATAATCTGCTCACTGAAACCCATTTTGAGTTATGCCAGGGCCACTCATCTCCTGACCTAATTACAGCCTTAGTTTAAACATGGTCAAAGGAGCTGAACTCCACTGTTGAGGTGAGAAAGACTGCATTGACATCAAGGCAAGATTTGACTGAGTCTGGCATCAAGGAACCCTAGCAAAACTGGGGCCAATGGGAACCAGGGGGAAAACTCTGCTGGTTGGAGTCATATCTAGCACAGAGGAAGATGGTTGTGGTTGTTGGAGATCAGCCATCTCAGCTCCAGGACATCACTGCAGGAGTTCCTCAGGGTAGTGTCCTAGGCTCAACCATCTTCAGCTGCTTTATCAATGAGCTTCCTTCCATCATAAGGTCCGAAGTGGGGATATTCGCACAATGTTCAGCATTATCCGCGACTCCTCAGATACTGAAGCAGTCCATGTCCAAATGCAGCAAGACCTGGACAATATCCAGGTTTGGGATGACAAGTGGCAAGTAACGTTCGTGTCACACAAGTGCCAGGCAATGACCAGCTCCAACAAGAGAGAATCTAACCACCGCCCCTTGATGTTCAATGTTATTATCATCTCTGCAACACCCACTATCAACATCCTGGGTGTTACCATTGACCAAAAACTGAACTGGACTAGCCATATAAATACTGTGACTACAGGAGCAGGTCAGAGCCTAGGAATCCTGCAACGAGTAACTCACCTCCTGACTCCCCAAAGCCTGTCTACCATCTACAAGGCACAAGTCAGGAATGTGATGGAATCCTCCCCACTTGCCTGGATGAGTGCAGCTCCAACAACACTCAGGAAGCTTGACACCATCCAGGACAAAGCAGCCCACTTAATTGGCTCCACATGCACAAACATTCACTCCCTCCACCACCGATACACAGCAACAGCAGTGTGTACCACCTACAAGATGCACTGCAGAAATTTGCTAAGTGTCCTTAGACAGCACCTTCCAAACCTACGACCGCTACCATCTAGATGGACAAGGGCAGCAGATAGATGGGAACACCACCTCCTGGAAGTTCCTCTCCAAGCCACTCAACATCCTGACTTGAGAAAATATCACCATTCCTTAACTGCTGCTGGGTCAAAATCCTGGCACTGTGGGTGTACCTACACCATATCGACTGCAGCGGTTCAAGAAGGCAGCTCAACACCACCTTCTCAAGGGCAACTAGGGGTAGGCAATAAATGATCGCCCAGCCAGCGAAGCCCACATCCCATGAATGAATAAAACAAAAATGTATAAATCTCTCGACTTCTCCATTAAGTCTTGACCAATGGGGTGTGATTTTTAGATAATGAGGCCCAGGTAGTTCACAGATTTACTGAACTCATTGCTGTTGGATGGAGTCCATTGTTATTCCTTACCATTGAGGGACTCCAAACAAAGTAAAAATCTGTTCAAGCTTTGGTATGACTGCTTTTCTTGCAGTGGACACAACTATTTCTATGACTGGGAATCTGCTGTAGTCGTCAGTGACATTAAGTAGGTGTTCACCAGTGAGCAAATCTCCAAAATCAGCAGCAACGTCAATCCATGGTACTACAGGTGGTTCAGACTCCTGGGGCTGGATTTTGCCCTTGGTGGGCTGGTCCGGGAGTGGCCACAACACCAACCACCGCCCGCAATCGGGCCCTGACCACAATTTCATGTTGGAGGACCAATTAAGGCCGCCCAGCGTGAAACGTGGCTCGTCACTGGCCAGGAAGTGCCGAGAGGGCGTGGGGGCCTGTTTGCCACCGGGTCCAGTATAAAGAGGGCCTATGCTGGTCCAGAAAGGCTGACAGGGAAGGACATCTGGCTGCCGTTCTGACGATGCATTCGAGTGCGGCAGCAAACGCTAGGCGGGAGGGCAGGTCGGGTGGGCACACGGCCCCCCCGCTTTTCGAATGAGTGCCACATGGTCCTGCTGGAGGAGGTGGCTGCCAGGGGGGACACCCTTGTCCCTAGAGACGGGAGGAGGAGGCCACCGCACCTCACCAAGAGGGTATGGGAGGAGGTGGCTGCCTGGGTGAGCAGCCATGATGTGATGCGGTGCCCATGGATGCAGTGCCGGAAACACTTCAATGTCCTGCTGTGGTCAGGAAGGGTGAGTACCGTATTGGCATGGGTCAGTGTGCAGATGAGTGAAAGTGTGGCCGTACCCCCCCTCATGGACCTAAGGGGTGCTAGAGCCTGAGTGCCAAATGTCAATCACGCCAGAGCTAGCCAAGGGGGTGAGCCCTGGCTGCTTGGACTGAGTGCCTTGCGGCTCGAGGGCCACGACTCGGATGTGCCCTACGAGGTGCTCCTCAACTGGGGTTGGCCACGCTGCAATGGTGCTGCAGGTAGAGAGTGGACCAATCAATGCTCCTCTGTCCTTTCAGGAGAAGACAAGCCATAACCAAGCCGAGAGGGCACGGAAAGGCGGAGGCCCGCCCAAGCTACTGCTGTTCTCCTGGTAGATGCCCTGGAGCTGGATAGTCGACACGCTACCCATGCACCGGGCATGGAGAGGCAGTGGTGCCAGATAAAGGTAAGGGCACAGTGCACAGAGGTGAGACTTTTGGGTTATGCAACCATTCTAGTGTAGTCTCCTCATTGATGGGAGCCTGAACCTGGAGGACGAGGGCACCATGATGCAGATCTCTGTTGTCTCACCAGGGTGCCTGGCATGCACAGTGACAGCATGATTACTTTAACTAAGATATGTCCTTCTTCTCCCTTTTAGTTTTGCCAGCAAGTGTTCCATCTGCAGACCCTGAAGGGTCACCCTTAAAGCAAAAGACCACCGGGCTTCACTGCCACCTGCATCACACACTCTCTGGAGCAGGCACCAGTGCAGATATCAATACCTCAGTGGGCATTAGATCAGTGGCTCGTATCTCAGTGCACATTGGTGAGGGCACTTCATATTCACTCGATGTGCAGGCGGAGGCAGAGAGTTCCCCGAGCACCAGCAGTCAGAGGACTGCTGGGGACAAGGACAATGCTCAGTCGAAGGCTGATGATGAGCCTCTGGAGCCGTCCATTTGGCATCAGATGATGGATGTCCAGCAAGATGTGTGCGGGCATCTGGCGGAGATCCATGACAGTATACATGCCATGGTCTCCGTGATGGAGCAGTCCATGTGGAGCATGACCACTGCATTGAACCTCATGGCCGAGTGTACTGCCTCCTCCATGGAGAGAGTGGTGACTCTCATTGAGAGGCAGCTCCAGGAACAGAATCAGGGGTTCCTGGGGTTGCGCTTGGACCCGCAAGCCCTCACACAGGCACTGGCCTCAGGTGGTCATGTGGGAGATAGATGAGGCACCCAGTAGCAAAGTTAGGTACCTGTCCATCAATAGTGTTCAGGGAGGTCCAGAGTGAGATCACGTTGGCACACGAGCTGCCTGTTGTCTCTGCCAGCTCCACTCAGGGCTCTCTGGATGATGGAAGCAGTCCTTCCGGCAGTGGCTGTGGCACCTGATGAGGCTGTGGTGACTGGGGAGATGCCTGCCAGGGCACTGGCTGCTCCTTCCCAAGCGGGGCCATCACAGGCTCCACTGGCCAGAGAACGACCACCAAGGTCATCGAGACCAACAAGACAGCAGACTGTCTCCAATGCTGGTGCCAGTGAGGGGGAGCACCTAGAAGTAGCACTCACAAACATAATTTAAAGGCACCATGAGCGCAAGAGGGACAGGTCACGATTGATTTTATGTTCATTTATGTTTAATTAATGTATACTGGTCTGGGGCATAAGACCAGATAAGTTGATGTAAATAGTCTGTACTTTTCAAAATGATATAAATTTTGTTTTTGTTGTCATGGCCTGAGTACGCTTCAACTTTTTATTTTATTAGTGCAGGGTACACCAGTATGTAATGCTGGACGTACATGGCTCTGAACTTTATCGCACAGGTACTGAGTGTTCTTTGTGTTCAAATGAAAGGGTCCTTTCAGACATGTGGGATGCAGGAGGCAGCCATGGCCTGTGGTTGAAGCTGATCTTTGGCAGCCTAACTGAAGGAGAGTTGGATCAAGGCATCCCTGGTGTCCCAGCCTCCCTGGAGCTTACCAAGATCTGGTTCCATGCCCTCAGCATTATCCTCACCGTGCTCAACTTTGGACTCACCACTGGACTCATTGCCTGTGGCCAATGCAGCTTTGTCAAGATCCCCTTCCTCCAGTGGGTCTCCCCTTTCCAATGCCAGATTGTGGATAGCACAGCATGCAGCCACTATCAGTGACACCTGCTCTGGGGGGTGCAGTAGTGCTCCCCCTGAATGGTCCAGGCATCGGAAGCGCATCTTGACAAGACCTATGGTCCTCTCTACTGCCAGCTAGTGGAGGCACAACTCGTATTGTAATGATTCTCTGCCTCTGTTCTCAGGTGGTGGAGAGTCTTCATGAGCCAGCTCTTTAATGGATAGCCCTTGTCTCCCAGCAACCATCCATCTAGTCGGGCTGGAGCACGAAAATTTCAGCCCCTTGAGTCCATCACAAAGATTTGAAATTGCGGTTGCTTGACATGGCAAACATTGATTGACTTTGTGGTCTACCTGCAGTCAATTCCTGCAAACTATACCTTTTCCCTAAGGAGCTGGTTGGTTTTGATTATTCCCTGGTGACATTCATTGAGAACACATTGAGAACACATTCCCTCAGTGAGTGTGGAATGATAATACAGATCAGATATGGCTGTAATGTTGAGTTCATTTCGAACATTATGAAGATCTTGTAGTGTGTGGACAATTTCATTTGTAGATGCTCTCTTGTTCATGTCTTTCCACTTTCATGATTCCATACTTGCAACACCTCATCTTGGTTTTTTTTGTTTCTGCTTTGATATCAGCTAGTTTTAGTGACTTTGGCATGTCATTTAGGCTTACTTAGTTCAGATGTTATTTGGCAAGCTTTTCCTCATGACCAGTAGGACTGATTGCCAGCAAAGGATGTTGTGGAAGATAGTCCACTGAGTGGAGCTTGTCTGGCTGTACTCAACATGGAACTCGTACTCTTGTAGTTTGAGTATCCAATGCTCAACTTGAGTTGGATGGTTTGCTATGTGGATTGTTGAACAAGCTTACTAGTGGTCTACAATCGGCTATTACTTCAAACTCACTTTCATAAAAGTAGAGATGGAAGTGTAAGATACCCCTGTGATTGACAGCATTTTTCTCTCTATTTACAAATAACGTTGCTCTACAGGTGTTAGTGATCTGCTCGCCGTGGCAATGACTGATGGGTTACCTCTCTTGTCTTTTTACACAAGAGCAGCACTCAAGCCAACCAGGCTTGTATCCATGACTTCCTGGGTAGTTTTCTTGGGGTTGAAATAGGCACTTATGCAACTTGCCGACAACCATTGTTTGATCTGGTGTACAGCCTGTATGTGTGATTCAGTCCACTCACACTTGGTGGTATCTTTTGTCAGATCACGCAGGGGAGCAGATAACATAATGAGGTTAGGAATGAAGTGACTCCAGTACGTGATGAATCTAAGAAGACTCTAGATTTCCTACACATTTGTAGGATCCATAGCATTTGCAATGGCTTCAACGTTCTGTGGATCAGGGCACATGACCAAATAATTCAATTCTGCTTTCATTGAACAAGCACTTGCCTTTGTTCAAGGTGAGGTTTCATTCTCTAAGATGTTGAAGGCATGATGTTGTGTGTCTCGAGTTTGCTTTCAGTGCAATCATAAATGAGAATGTCATCACTGATGTTCAGCATGCCTTCAAGTCCTTGAAGTGCAAACTGAATCATGTGCTGAAATACTTCAGCTGCTGAATTGGCTCCAAAGTTGAGCCTCTTGTGTTGAAAAATTCTGATGTGAGCGGAGAATACTGTATGACACCTCAATTCTTCTGAAAGCTCAATTTGATGGTATCCTGTATTGAGGTCAAGCTTAGCAAATTGTTTAAAACCATTCACTTTCTCTATGATATCAGCAATCATTGGTGTCAAATGTCTTTCTCATTGTATAGCTTGGTCTGGTGACTGCATATCAATATGAATTCTAAACTGGTTCTCGCTTTTGGGTTTCTAGATGACTTGTATGGGTGAGACCCAAGGGGTAGGCTCATCGCCAACTTTATCAAGAGTGTCAAGGTCAAGTAGATGCTGAAGTTCCTTGTTTGTCTGCTTTCTGACATGCGATCATCACTGTTGATGCATGACTGGTGTTGTAATATGTCTTTAAGGGATAGCAGCACACCATCACCAGAAGGGAATTGGGAATCAGCCTCATTTTCACTTTGGCCTGTGGGGCAGAGCACATGGCACATAGCTCTACTGCTGATGTCTTCAAGCTTTCTATCCACGTATATACGTTTTCATGTGCCTAGTTTAAATAAATGAACCCACAATATTTTTGCACAATCCCCTATGAATGATTGGTGCCTTTATATCACTATAAGAACATGACATGGTGGCAGCAGTGGGATTCGAACGCATGCCCCTGAAGAGACTGGATAGCGGTTTATAAAACTGCAAGAGAAGATGACCAACATGCACGATAAACATGCAGTTACAGAATTGCCAAATTTAGAGATGGGACAACAACTTCACATCCAGAGTCCCGTAGAAGGTACGTGACAACAAGCCGTAGTGACAAGGATTTGTTCAGAACCAAGGTCCTAAGAAGCCATTACACACAATGGTGTAACTGAAGACAAACCAATTACATTCCAGATCCTCAACCACCATGCAGTCCTATTACATCAAGGACAAGATCCCAAATGTAACCAGCAATAACATCCAAGAATGAAAACTCCACAGATCACTGTGAACAATTAAAGAAACCTCCAAACAAGGCTACCATGACAATATCTGGGTTTACCAGCAGATTACCTCTATGCTTTAGAGACTCATAGATTCAGCAGTCCTATACACTGATGTAATGGTAACTAAACATAAATATGTAGTAAAAATAGATACACTTTTAAGGAAGGGGATACATTATCTTTAAAACGAAAGGGGAATGTTGTAATATGCCTTTAAGGGATAGCAGCATGCCATTATGTGATCTAGCCTCAGTTACACTTCACCCTGTGAGCAGAGCACACAACACACAGTTCTGCTGCTGATTTCTTCAAGCTTTCTAAACATGTATACATGTTCTCATGTGCCTAGTTTAAATAAATGAACCCACATTGTGTTTACACAATCTGTTATGTGTGTATGTGTGCCTTTACATCATTATAAAAACATGACAACTGGGGGTGCATTCATTTTGCATGTATTGCCTTTCAGTTTGCCAATACCAGTGAATTGGTCAGCATACAATTCAAGAATGTTGTTGGTGTGTGTAGGAATTGTATATACAACTGCAATCATGTATAGATCTGTTACTGTGTGGAAACTGATAAAAGAGTTCCATCCTCTGAAAACGACAGAGAATACCACATTTGTTTTAGTGTCTTTGAATGAGACTGATGTTTCAAAAATCCCGAGAATTTTCAACGATTTATCATTGTTGTAAGGAAAATTTTTAATATTCCCTGGTTTGCAGAGAATGGGGAAATCCTGAAATTTGTTGAACGTTTTGTCTCCCACAACATTGACTGATGCTCCTGTATTGATCAGAGCATCTATGTCCGAGCAGCCAAAGATCACAGCCAATGAACATGTGGCTGGTAGCTGTGGCTGAAAGAGAACACAAAAATATATTCAGGGTCATTTGCCTCCACATGGACTACATTCTGTTGCCCTTTTGCTGTGATATGAGCATGTAGCACCCTTCTAATGATGTTGGTCTTAATAGTTGATTTTGCTCATGAGCGATAAGCACAAGCAGAGTGGTTAGTTTTCCACAGGCTATGCATTGATTGTCAGCTTTCTGATTTTCTTGAGTGGTTTGCAGCATAGTTGACTAGTGAGACAACTTCCAATTATTTGTATCTTGATTTCCCGCTCAACATTTTCAACATCACCAAAACCATGTTTGTTTGCTGGTTGCCTCAACTACATGCAATATTGATCAATTGTCTTGTATCCTTCTCGGTTAGTCTGCTGGAGGGCAATTGTTTTGCATATTGCATTTTTATTGGGTGCAAAATTGACTGTTAGAGCATTTTTTTGTTGATTTGAGCAGGTGTAAGTGTTTCCAAAAATATCTTTCAATTCTTCACCTCCATAGTGGTGAAGTAAGGCCTTTTTCCTTTTGTTATCTGTGATCGCAAAACCGGTCATTGTACCTTAAAAATGTCAATCACTTTTGCCAACATCATGATACAGATGATGACTTCGAGTGCGCATCAAAACATGATAGATTGGGTATAGCCGCGTCACTTTAATCAGCAATACATTGATAGTGCGTGATCAAGAATCCAGGATCATATTCCTTCTAAAGAGAAGAACTTCTCTGTAATGATCCAACCGGCTGGTTATTTTTGCGAATCTGTGTGTGTGTTTATGTGTGTGTGTTTATACCATGCAGGTCTTCTTCTTGCTAATCCAGAACTGGAATGCCTCTTGTGTGCCTAACAAAACCTCAATATGCTTCCTAAATCTCCAACATAAAATGCTGTGCTGTCCACAGAAAGTAAACAAAGGCCTTCCACATGTTTTATACCTGAAAGCAATGCTTCCTATTTCGCACTATCTTCATTATCACTGTGATGTTGTTAGGAAGCAATGGTAAAATTATGTAAAACATTTAGAATCAGAACTGCATGTGCTGTTAAAACATGGATTCCTTTATTCTCCTTCTTGACTCCCTCTGCTGGTACATGGTTATGGTCACCTTAAGTGAATAAAATGCACAATATAATTTTCAATACACTACACACCTGATCATGTGGGTTTGTTTTCAGGAAATACATTGGACAATTAATTTTTACTGACCTGACCAGCAGGGAATGGGTTGGTCAGCAAGTTGGTGGGATCCAACAAGCCAGCAATCCCCAATAAACTGTGGAGTTTTAACTCTACAGCATGTCTCTGACATTGTGGATTGGTTCCCCACCAAAATGCCCAGTTGTTTAAAATTGGGACTCCACTTGAGCTGTGATGAAAGTATAAAAATGTTCATAATATTTTTCTGGTTTCTTGTGAAGTTGGTTTATGGGGTAGGTATAGCTGGGTCTGTCTGTGTGATTTAATTACATTTGGAGTGCAAGCTTGAATCATCAAAAGAAGCTACGTGCTTGACATGCTAATGAGTAAACATGGATGCTGGTTTAGCATGTAAGGTGTGAAGGGAATTTACATTCTTAGATAAATGAAGAGATTTGGATTTCAAAGGGATCTTAGTCTATTTACAACAAGCCAGATAAACAGGGCTAAGGAGTGTGTTTATTTTTCCCAATGGTTACTGACATTATTGGCAACATGAAAGTTTTTATATTGTGAGGAAGATACAATTTCAAAGACATATGGAACAATAGAATTTACATATTAAAAAGAGAGAAACATATATAAAGGAGGCTGAAAGGCTATCTGGAAGAATACCATGTAAAATCTAACAGGTGTGTGTGAAATTACCTTAATGAAGCCTCCAGCCATGCGTGCATGAATCTGCTATATAATGAAACTGAAGTTGGGGAAAAAGCCATTTGGAATTTCACTATCAATTGAGTATTGTGTTAACTTGCTGGTTCTGTTTAAAATCTAAATTCTATTTTGGACCATTGCCTTAAAGGGGATATAACTGGGGGGTCAGGTTAATTAGGAATTTTATGAGTTATTATAGTAGTAATTATAGTCTTATGTATATATTCAAAATCTTTTATTTTGTTAATAAATATTTTAATTTAATTTTTAACACCTTTAAAGGTCTTGGTGGACTTCTGAATTTAATGCACACATCTTCTTGTAATAAATACAAATTGCAAAACCATTGTGATAGTGCAACCAAATTTCCTTGGCTGATCTGGTCTGCCTGGCACACATCATCTTCCACGTCATAATAGGCCGGAAAGCTGGGCACTAGTGCCTGCAACAGCAGGTAAGGCTGCTCAGGGAATGGGAGTGGGGGGCTAATTGGTGGTGGGGACTAATTGGTGGTGTGGGTTAATTGGCAGTTTTGCCAGAGTCAGGATGGTGAGCAGAGTCGATTTGGCAATCGGAGGTGTGTGCAGTTGCAGTAGGGGAGGCAATCCTGGGGTTTGCAGATTCCCTGGAAGTTGGGTGTTTGAGCCATGGGAGGGAGGGGGCAGGTTGGAGGTCAGAAGATGGAGGTTGGAGGGCACAGTGGTTGGAGGTTGAATGCCTGGGCAGGTGACAGTGATTAACCCTGGTGAGGGGCGTTGAAGTTGGCCTTTTTGGGAAGCTCATTAAGGGTGACCTTGATCACGGAGGGTCCTTAGGCAGACACCTGGCTCCAGGAACTAAGTGTGAAGACACTTACCTCCTGAATCCACCAAATCCTCACCTTGAGGAAGCTGCCTGTTTCCTCAACAGTGGGAAAATCCGGCCAACAGTAGTTCAACTTTAAAGGCAGAAAGACACTAAGGCTCACAGTCTCATCATATTTAAAGCTGGAATCAAGCTCCTTGAATCCATTCACCTACCGGCCTCAGTTAAATCTGGAAATGAATGGTTTGTAGGTGAGTTCGGGTTGGTAAATCATTTTTTGACGCTTTAACCTCCCACCTGAACCATTTTTTTTAGTTAAAGTTCAGCCCAGTGTGTTCAGAATACAGATTTCTATAATAAAGTGGATCTAAAGAGTAAAACTCAACAAACATTTCCCCCTGATATTAATGTAGAGTCGACTTCAATAGATTAAAAGCAAGGTTTAAAATATATGTGTTATGCTTGGCAATTTGAAGTTTTGCTTTGAAGTTTAGATTTTTTGGGATTTTCAATACTATGAAGAAAATTGAAAATGATGACACACTCACGATGATGAAGGATTCGCATTAGTGATAGAGACACATTAAAATTTTGCAAGTTCAGATTAAGGAGTGAGGGCAATGGGACTATTTTTACAGAAAGAATGGTAAACGTGTGGATATTTCTTAAGTCAAGGCCAAGCAAGGTGTGTTCCTCAAGAGAAAAGGGACTGTGAGGTATGGCGAAGAAGTAGGTTGGTTGTTTTCAGATCCATCAAAGGGATAGGCCTTTTGGAACTAATATCCTTTTCCTATATTGAAAATTTTGATGCTCTGGCAAAATCTGCAGCCATATTAATTTCTAATGGGAATGACCAACTCAGAGAAACTACTGACAGAAGCATAACATTCAGTCATATGTTCCAACACTAGAAGGCTTGATTTTTCAAACTGGGGTAGGGAACCCAACGTTCAGATAATTTCCGGGTCCCGAACCTGCTTTACATCTATGTTGCTCATGCAATGTTATCTTCAAATATAAATGCCCTAATTGGGCTGGAAGGGAGCTGGATGTGCAATTAGCAGTGCTGAGCGATATCAAGAAGCAAGAGCCTCCTGCAAGGCATGAGTGGTAAAGGCAGCGGCAGACATTATGGGGCCTGCCACTGTCTTGTAGAGAAGAGGAGGCTTTGCCTTGGAGGGCTAGCAGCCTCAATGCACACAGAAGTGGCTAAATGGTCAAACTGAAGGTAACGCATACAATTTTGTGAAAGATCCCCCAAGTCCCAAATGCTTTCAACATTAAAAAAATACCTTTAATATCTGTTTACATTGAACTGAACATGCACCAGACTGGTCAGAATTGGCGCTTTGCAAATTGAAAATTGTCTTCTTGCCCTTCTCAGCCTGTTAATGAGCCCCTCAAGGAGCTTAATGGGCTGTCAGTTGGAGGCTAGTGAGTTCCCCTTTTTATCCCTCCCCTCCTGCCCTCTGAAAATAGAGTTATGTGAGGCAGGTGGCAGCATATAGTGCTGCCCTCTGGGAACACAACTTTCACAACCACGTTCCCGGCCCCAGCAACAATAGAAAATACAGCTCAGAGTCTCAAACACAGACAAGTGTTAGGGCCATTCAAGATTAGATTTGAACGGATTTAACCCCCTTCTTATTTTCCTGTTTTTAGGTTGTTGTGAATACCAGGGCCAATACAGAAAAAATACCAGAATGTACCAACTTATTGTTTGGAACCAGTGCTGGCTATTTACTTATTTAGCTGTCAATTACAGTATATATATATTTTTTCTTTTTGATGGCTAAAGTAAAGGTTTGTGTGGTGATTAAAGTGAAACTTCTCCCTAAATATCCAACTGCATTGCTTTTCAGGGTGGTAAAAATTAGAAAAATTATTATGAAAATATTACCTTATCCTCTATAATTTTCAGTGCAAGCACTTCATTACAAAAGTCCAGGATTACGTTGTTACCTTCAAGTATTGGGGAATTATTGATCTAGATTTTGTAGTAGTAATGACAATGAAACTGTTAGCATTTGTTGTTATTACTAATCTGGAACTGACAGCAACTTCCAGAATCTGCACATACACATTTGAACTAGAAATCCAGTAATTATTATTAGTGATTTTACCCTTCTCCGGATGGCGTGCTGTTGAAGTCACACTCTCTGCACCACCCAAACTTCAATCAATTAGAATTCATTGAACGGATGAGAACTCGCCCTTTTGTTCTATTAGTCCCACTGTAAAAACTCTTGAAAAAGTTACACTTTGTTGAATGAGGTGCAACTGGGTTTTAAACAGCATACTAGGTTAATAATTATTTCTGAACAGCCTCACTGGCCCTGAAAGACTAATTTTATATTTGTAAAATGTAATATCGCTCCATTAAGATATAAAAAATTACACATATTTTAAAATATTTTTAAAAGTTTGTCCTTGATATTTCAACTTTTATCTTAATCCCAGGCAGATGTCCCAATTATTTATTTTGTTCTCTGCAAAGTTTAATTAAAAGTGAAGTATAAACTTTGCGTTCCACTTCCTGGTTTGCTTTCTGTAAGAATGTGATTAGCCGCTTACCCTGCTTGTTGTCATCAGTGTTGCTGAATGCCTGGATATCAGATATCAGATTTAAACTAATGTCAGGAAAGGGGTAATTCATGTCACAGAGATCTTTAGATCTTTGTGGGCACCTTTCTTCGAAGTCACCAGTGAGTGTTTTACCATTGATGATGAAATATGAGCTATAGGCTTTAGTACTGAATCTGTTGGCCATGTGTCATGATGTTCATTACTTCAAAGTTCAATATGATGCACTCATTTCTTTATCTGTTGTGTAAACTGTATGGAAGGCAACCTATTCTCTTATATACCAAAGTTTTTGTGACTGAGGTATAAATGAGGGGTGGCATTCTCAACATGACTGACTAACCAAGTTTATACATAATTTCCCTCTCTACTAGTACCTGACATTAGGGCGATATCTGACCCGATAGTTAGGCATAATTCGGTGAGTGTGTAATGAATTCTACATATTCAACTTATAAAAGAAAACTGTTTGACTGTACATGAACAATACAGATCTACAATATAAATAATAAAATCACTTGATAGTTATCTGCTGTTGGTATAAATAGCTCTTTCAACTGCTGAGCATAGGACTCATTCATATGAATCTGTTTGTTCCTCCTCCCCAGTCTTGCTGTTATGAAACATGTTCCCAGGCCGAGAAACTGGACAAGGGAACTGGTCTCTGATACTTCTCATTACTGCCGTGAAGTTGGCCGCTAAGGAGTACTGGGGTAGCTCAGAATAACTGGTTTTTGCTGTTGCTCTAATCAGCAGTTTCCCTCACTGGGGACAAACCCAACCCTTACCTTTTATTGCACATTGTACTGGCGTTCCAAAACACTGTTCCGCTTTGTTGCCAAAAATTTCAATTGTTCGAGAGCTCCCGTGATGGTCTAGTAGGTAGAAATACTACTCAGTGTAACACTAACTATCCAGGTGTTCCTATTTATTTTAGCTTCACAAGCAAATCAATGTGGAAATTTACTGTGCTGGAGTCTTTTAATTAGCCTTTGTAATAAATTTACAAATTTACACACGCCACTTATTAGCTGGATATTGTTTACCACTCAAAAAAATGATGGACAAAAAATTAAGCAGTATTTATAATGTGTTTCTTCAAGGTCAGAGTTTCACAATTAACACGGCTTTTACAGTCAAATTATTAGGTTTCAAATAGATTAGATTTAACCTAGTCTTGTTTCATTCTCTTCTATTTCTGTGTAAATCCGAAGTGACATTGCTTTGATAGAATCATTGAGCCTCACAGTGTGCGGCATATACTATTGGAATGGCACAATTGTTGAATGACTTGTGTTACTGACAGCAGGGAGAGAATTTTCACATCGGGGTTGGGCCCCATACGCCGACGCATAAAATGATGCACGGTGACATTGGGCGTGTGTCCCGACATCACCGCACGTCATTCCGATCTTTTGTTCAGGTGGCTGCGCGCCCGCTGAGCTATCAAAGGCCTGTTAAGGCCATTAAGTAAACCAATTAAATTAATTTTCAATGCTGCTTGTCCAACCTTAAGGTCGGCGGACAGGCAAAAAGCCCAAGCGGCCTTTGCGTTCTACATGAAACCTCATCCATGGGCAGGATGAAGTTTCATGAAGTTTTATTAAATTAATAAATATTTTTCACACAATTCATAAACATGTCCCAGCTCATGTGTCACTGTCACGTGAGGGGACATGTCTAAATAATTTTATTCTTTCTTTATTTGAAACTTTCATTTTTAACTTAATCTCCCTGAGGCAGCTCTGTGCCTCAGGGAGATTTCTGCGCTCTTTGCCATGCACGCAAGAAAGAGCGCTGGCTCCTCCTCTCCCTCCTCTCCCCGCCCACACAGGTAGTGCTAAGTGCTACCGGGTATGCGTCATGCTGGGCGTGCCTTAATTGGTTCGCCCATATAAAATGGCAGTACACAGCTGATTGCGGGCGGCGATTGGTTCCGTGCCCACCCCCGCCCGCTCCCGACCGGCCCACCCAAGAGGGAGAAAATTCTACCCTAGGTGTTGGCTGGGAATATTCTCTTATATAACTCATTGCACTTTTGGTGGTAACTAAATGCAAATTTGCATGTTTAGCAGCAGGCTGTTAGTGCATTATCCTAATTTCCTTCTTGATAGTCTATCACTGATGGTGATTTAAGGCAGCGGCAAATTAAATTACACTAACATACTCATTGTGCAGATATATTTAAGGTGAAACTAAATAAACAAATGAGGGAGAAAGCAATAGAATGTTATTGTGTTAGGGTCAGATGAAGAGGTGGGGAGTGGACTCATGTGGAGCATAAACATCAGCATGTATCAGGTGGGTTGAATAGCCTGGTTCTGCGCTGTACACTCTATATAGTTTTGCACTATACTGCCGCAATAACTGTTAATGACCTCCTGCACGTTTGATGATAGTCTTTTTTTAATTAAAAAGAGCGAGGTACAGCTGAAACAGAGCTTCTAAGAAAGTCAATTTAAAATGTTAATGAATCAATACTTAAACACAAGAAGGCATCATGGACGTACCAGATAAAGACAAAGAACCAGGTGGATGTTAAATGCCTTTGTTACAATTTAAAAGGAAGGTTGTGAAGGCATCTTGGATCACCCAAAAAACACCTTGCATCAGTTGAAAAGTGAGCTGGCCACCATTGTCAAAACCTTGAGAAAGGTGACACCCTAGGAACAAAGTCTCAGATTTTGGTAACGTTATTTAGTACATATACATTATGGTTGTCACTTCATAGCTAGATATTGGCAAGCAAGTATTCATAGAGCATACACATAAAGCATGTTATTTTCTCTTACTACCATTTGGGTATTGGGAAATGGTTGCCATTGGTGGGGATTGAGAAGAATTGTTTAGCCATGATGGTCCAGCCATTGTGGTGCACAGCAGACATGATAGATCAGCCAATCTATTCCCTCCCATTATTTTCATATGCTCATATATCTTCAAATAAAAAGTTTTTTCATTTTAGTGAATATACACATCTTCAGTTGATACCTAGTAATTTCTTCATTCATATTTTCACAGATGAATCATTCAGATGCAGGAAGGTATGGCGAGTTGCCAGAAGCACTTTCCAAGAAGTAAGAGAAGTAAGACTCCTTAGGGGATGAGGGCTAACATGAGGCTACTTTGGAGCCAGACAATGTGAACAAAAATCTCCATCTAACAAAGGAGGAATAGAGCCATATGAAATGAGGGGTAGAATTAAACATGAATGCCACTGAAAAGCTGTTGAACATCAGGTAAGTAACCTGTATGCAATATTATTTTACGTTAGCTCATGTGCCCAGGAGTTGGAAACTCATTTCACTCAACCCTTAGAGAATATACTATTCAAAATAAATTATAATATCTATGCAAGTAATTATTAGATTGGAGTACAAAATGCAGCAAGGTTAGGCACAGTTAGGTGTCACTGTTCCCTTCAAGGACTCCTCATATCATCTGTTCCCTATTTCACATACAAAGAAGAGTTAAATTACTTCAACAGCTTTCGGAGCACTGAGAATGGTTCCTTTGCTTCATGGTAAAGAAAGAAAGAGGACACATCCTTGGTGTTTCTCCTGCTCTGCCACTTTAACTTAGGTAACCTTTTTTTTACCAGCTAAAGCTACAAGGCTGGAGATCATGAAGAAGAAAAAGAAAGGAAGTAGTTGAAGAAAGAAAGGGAAGGAAACTATGTGAGTTATGTACAGAGGGAGTCAGGGACCAGAAATATATAAAGGAGGTAAAAGTGAGAAAATAAGATAAAAGAGTAGGAAAGGGAAAGAAGGCAATTTTAACCCTTACTCATTGGGTGGGAAAACCATGGGATCAGGCATAATGTTAATTTTATGCTCAATGGGGGAAGTTTAATCTACCCCACTTGTCAGGAAGCTTACAGGCTTGGGAGCAATATTAGTTTCATATCCATCTAATTTTACTCTCCATTGAAGCCAAGGGCCAGGATCTTTTGGTTGGTGAGCGGGGGTGGAACTCCCGACATCACCCCGCATCACTTCAATTTTCAGGTCGGCAGGGGTGCAGCCGAATCAGCTGTGCACCCGCCCACCTGTCAGTGGCCTATTGAGGCCATTTAAAAAGCTATTGACATAATTAATGGACCGGCCCGTCCAACCTTAAGGCTGGTGGGCAGGCCAGGAGCCCTGGTGGGCTTCAGAAAAAGCATGAAACCTCAAGCATGGGCAGGAAGAGGTTTCATGAGGGTTTTAAAAAATTTAATAAATGTTTGATTTAAAGTGATGGACGTGTCCCAACTCATGTGATGGTGTCACATGAGGGGACATATCAGGGAAATTTTGTTGGTGCACCTTTGCCATTTTAAAATTTGGCGCCGATCTTCCTAAGGCAGCGCGTGAAAGAGTGCACTCTCGGCTGAGGGAATCCCCCCACCCTGGCCCACACAGGGAGTGCATAGCGCTTCCTGGTGGATGTCACGCTGGGAGGGCCTTAATTGGACAGCCCACGTAAAATGGCGGTGCGCCCCTAATCAGGGGTGTCAGTCGGAGGAGATGCCTGCCTGCGCCCGCTCCTGCACTTCAACCCATAATGGGGGGATAATTCTTCCCAAGGAATAATACTGGGAAAGGTGTGAAATTAGCATTTCAACTAATCCTATGGGTTTCCCATCTGGCAAGTTAGGTTAAAGTTGCCCCCAAAGCGATAGTTTGGGAGGTGAGAAGAGATAAAGTTACAGGAAGAGGGAGATACAATTTGTTTTGTCACATAGACTATTCCAAAGTTGCTTTTTTGGATTATGCATGAAATGGTTATATTCTTGGTAGGTTTTATTTCCATTTTCTGCTAATATAAGGTTTTGAATACTGTTCAATGGACAACAGTTTCCCCCCGTCGTGGGGGAATTGCAGGAGAGAGCGCTGGTGACTGGCCTTCTGATCGGTGCCCCCCAGTTGGCGGGGGTGGGGTGGGGGGCAATTAAGGGTTGCTCAGCGTGACGTCCACCAGGAAGCGCTGAGTGCTCCTTGCGCGGGGGGTGGGGGGGATTCCCTCAGCCGTGAAAGAGCGCACTGACCCCCCACCGCCCCCCCACCCCCCCCACCCCCCGAGGCAAAATGCTGCCCCAGGGAGATCAACTCCAATTCAAAAGTTGACAGAGAGGTAATAAAAAAATTCCCCGGACATGTCCCATCATGTGACACTGTCAAATGAGTTGGGACATGTCCTTAACTTTTATTGAAACATTTGATAAACATTTAAAAGCCCTCATGTAACCTTATCCTGGCTGTGGATGAGGTTCCATGCTTTCTCCGAGGTCCGCCTGGGTCCCCTGCCTGCCCTCTAACCCTAAGGTTGGACGGGCAGATCCACCAATCAAGTTAATTCATCTTTTAATGGCCTTAATAGGCCGTTGACAGTTCGGTGGGCGCGCAGCCGAACTGAAAGTCTTAAACGACGCGGGGCGACATCAGGACGCACGCCCAACGTATGCCTGTGTCATCTGACGTGTTGGCGAGCGGGCCCCGCCCCCTCTCGCTGACCGGGAAAACCTGCCCAATGTATTTGGGCAAGAGTATTAAAATTGTGACTTTCAGATAAAATAGGGATGGCAGCTCACACTCAAAGAAAATACATTTAATTTGGCTCTAATTATCAGTCATGGTTGGTTTCCATTTGCCTCCTTCTTTGCAGTTTTTACAATTGAAGCTAATGTCTGGTGTGTGAGTACATATCTCCAAGAACTACATTTTTTTTAAAAATGGAAGGACTTTGAATTATTTGGACACTTCCTTGGGAACTGGCCTGGGTATTTTTTTTAAAGGTTATGGGCAGAATTTTGCCTTTGACAGGCCGGAGGACCCGACCGACTTTGGGGTGGGCGGGCAGCTGATTGCCGCCGCTGAAACCGGACCGCGCCGCCATTTTCCACAGGCAAGCCAATTAAGGCTCGCCCAGCGGGTTAGCAACTCCCGTGTAGAACGGGAAAATCGTTGCGGAGGCGATCGTGCTCGGACCGCTGGTTCCAATGGGGAACCAGCAGACTGTATAAAGAGTGGCCAGGCAGCCTCGTTGAGGCAGTGCACCATGGCCACTCACCGAGAGAGAGAGACAGGCTGCTCTCAGAACACAGGAACAGGAGCAGGAGGAGGGGGTCAGGCTGCAGGATAGGCCAGCGGGGGGTTGGGGGCGGTGGGGGGGGGGGGGCTGGTCGGGGGGTGGCACTGTGCCCCTTGCTTCTCTGATGCCTGCCTTGCTGTCCTCCTTGAAGAGGTGTCCAGCCATCAGGATATTTTATATCCAGAGGATGGGAGTAGGACGGCCCCCCACGTCACCAGGCAGGCGTGGGAGGAGGTGGGGGAGGCAGTAAGCACCCATGATGCTGTGCGGTGCACAGGAACACAGTGCCACAAACGATTCAATGATTTGCTGCACTCTGGAAGGGTGAGTATCATGTCAGCCTTGGCCATTTGACCCAGCAGGTAGCCTTAGCCTTTGAGCTACCCCCCCTCCCACGTCTTACTGTCGTTACAGCATCGGGCATTTGGCACACGCTGGGTGGGCAAACAGATAGTGACCATGCTGACATCAGCCTTAGTGGTTGAGGAGAAGATGGGTGTTTGTCGCATTTGAGTAGTCTGTGGGCAACATGCAGGGGAGGCAGCTAGACACATACTCAGAACTCCAACACATGTCTTATTGATGGTGATGAGATGGTGGAAGGGGAGCCTCAAGGTATCGTGACCAAGAGCCATTTGCTGCCTCGGCGCCACACCTAGTCGCGCCTCCTTGCCATGGGCGCTAAGACCCGTGTGTTATTCAAAGTGACGGACGCCGAATGTGTCCAAGGTGTCCGTTGGGGAAGGGGTTTGGGAGCAGCCGTACTATCTTCTGGGAACTGATCACCAGTAGTGTGGACAGGAGCCGCTGGAGGCCTCAGATGGGCCACAGTGGTTGGGGTGCGGCATGCGTGTGCAGAGTACATGAACAATCAGCCCCAATAAATCCTCTTCTCTGTTCTGCAGGCAAAAACTGAACACAATCTCAGGGAGCGCCAGAGGACTGGTGGTGAGCATGCCATGCTCCAGCGCCTCACCACCTTCGAGGAGCAGCCCATGGAGCTGGGGAGGAGGCAAGAGGCCAGGGCGGTGAGGCTGGGGTGCAGCGGCCAGGTATTTGAGGTCCACAGTCCCATCCACTCTGTCTCCCCACCATCCAAACCACTGATGGTTGCTGCAATCGTCAATGCTGCAACTCTGCTCATTCACAGACTGAGACACTCAGACATGTGGGTCATAAACAAAGGTCCCTCAGCCCCTTGAGGATGCGTGTCTCCAGCACCTTCCAAAGTCACCTTATCCCATTTGTGACCATTATCCTCATGGCCTAACATGCCATGGCATCGTTGCTGCACAGCCAAAGATGTTTTCCATCTTAGGAGGCTTGGTACCTCCACCACCATATGAGGTAATGCGTCCCACATTACTCTATCCAAAAGGTCCTCAAAACCTCACCTGTCAACCTCATGGCACTCAACTTAAATTAATGCCACCACGTTACTCATCCCTGCACCAAGGGGAAATGTTGTCTTCTGTCCACCCGGTCTATGCCCCTCCTAATGATATGAACGTCAATAATGTGACCTGTCAATCTCCTGTGCTCCACGGCAAATGTCACAAGTGTTTGCAATGTTTTCTCATCACCACAACTCTGTAGGCCAGCATACATCCAGGTCAGGAACCTCTGCATTCTCCCCACTCCAATGCCACATAACATTCCATGTGGCATTCCTTAGGCCATCTGACCAGCCTGTCTGTATGCGCGTCTAATGTTTGGGCCTCCTCAGACTCCACCAATATTCGTCTCCTTAGTGTCTTGAAGGGTGAGTGACTTATGAGGCTGGGGGAGGGAATGAGATGAAAGGTGCTACTGACTGAATACTAACTAATGCACTGTCCTTGTTATTAATTTCAGCATCACCACTGCATGGCCAAGGCCAACAAGACCGGAGCCCCCCCTCCACACTAGAGGGCCAAGACATGCAACTTGTGGCACATCATTTCAACCAGACAGGCACTGGCGCAGCCACAAATGCTTTGGTGGGGAATGTAATGTCGACTAGTGTCCCAGGTCACAGTGAAGAGGGCACTTCACAATCGCTGGAGGAGATGGCAGGGACAGAGAGTTGCAGGTGGCACCAGCAGTTGGAGGGCTGCAGGGGACCAGGCACATGCTGAGTCCGGCACTGATGACATGCCTCTGGAGATGTCACCAATGCAGCAGCAGCAGGACAAGCGGCAGGATTCGCGGGAACATCTGGCAGGGTTGCATGAGGGCGTGCTTCAGTTGGTCTCTGCGGTGGAGGAATCCAGGCAGAGTGTCAATGAAGGCATGAACCTCAGGACAAAGCTTCATGCTTCCTCCACTGAGAGATTGGCGACTTTCATGGAGAGGGGCTTCAATCGGATTGAGACTCTTCTGATTGGGTTACGCTCTGACCTGCAAGCCCTCATAGCGGTAATGGCCACAGGTGGTCATTCCCAATGTGGGAGATGTTCTGGGCACCAAGCGTCGGCACTCGGTGCCCATGCATCTGCGGTGAGCAGGGAGGTCCAATGCGACATCACGTTGGTGCAGCAGCTGCCTGTCGTCTCTGCGAGCTCCTCTCAGGGCGCTCTGGGTGAGGGCAGCAGCTCCTCTGCCCCTCTGCCAGTGACCGTTGCATCCGTTGAGGCTGCGACAACTGGGAAGGTGCCAGTTCTGGAACTGGCCACTCCCTCCCAGGTGGGGCCAGCACAGGCTCCACGGGGCAGAGGACACCCGCCAAGGTCATCGAGGCCAACAGGACAGCAGAGTCAGCAGGCTGGCTCACAAGCCACTCCAAGTGATGGGGCAGCACCCAGACGTAGCACCCGTAAACGTAAGCATAATGCACATTAGGCACTCCATGGGTATCTCACTGGTGATTTTGTGTTGGCCTTAGATTAGGGAACAAATAGTTATGTTTGTAAAAGAGACGTTTCTCTTTGATGTTGGATGGAATAAAGTACTGTTTTCTGACCAGGGCTGAAAGTGTTTCCTTTGTGCTGCATTTGTATGTTACACAGACATCTCATGAGTGTTTGAGTGGACATTGATGTTTCTGTACTTAGCCCTTAGTTGCGGCTGATGAGGTGGAAGATGTAGCACCTAAGTGCCACTTGTGGAAGCGCCAGACAATACTGGTCCTACTGATCCATGTGTGTGGAGCTAGCAGAAGGTTCATTGGATTAAATTGTCCCGGGTGTCCCTGCTTCCTTGGTGTAGCAGTGGGTCGGTGTGCTGCCCCTCCTCATCACCCTGTGCTTCTTCATCCTGAGCCACCTCTGGATTCATCATGTGCAGCCTCATCCACTACGTCAAGGTTTTCATCGCCAACTCCATCCCCGCTTTCCAGTTAAAATTTTGTGCAGAGCACAGCATGCAATCACTATCAGAGAGACATGATCTGGGGGTACTGGAGTTTGCCCCTGAGCGGTCCAGGCAACAGAAGCGCATCTTGAGAAGACCGATGGCTCTGTCCACCACACCCCTTGTGGTGCCCTGGCTCCTATTGTACCGCTGCTCAGCTTCTGTTCTTGGATGGTGGAGAGATGTCATGAGCCACCTTCTGAGGGGATAGCCCTTGTCATCCAGCAGCCATCCATCCAGCCGAGCCGGATCACTGAAGAGCCCCGGCACCTGGGAGTGTCTGAGGATGTAGGCGTCATGGGAGCTGCCTGGGTACCTTGCCCAGACTTGTAGAATCAGCATCCTGTGATCACACACTATCTGCACGTTCATGGAGTGGAAGAGCTTCCTGTCGATGAAGGCACCGGGCTCACCTGCTGGTGACTTGATGGCCACATGTGTACAGTCTATTGCACCCTGGACATGGGGGAAGCCAGTAATGGCCACGAAGCCTCTGGCTCGCTGTGTCTGGCTTGCCTGGTCACAGCGGAAGTGGATGACGGTCAATGCCCATCTGAACAGAGCGTCTGTAACCTGCTTGACACAAGTGTGGACAGCTGATTGGGAGACACTGCAAACATCACCCACCGAGCCCTGGAAGGAGCCAGAGGCATAGAAGTAGAGGGCAATTGTGAGCTTCGGAGCTGCTTGCATGGGGTGTCCACCCACACCTTTAGGGGGGATCTCATGGCCAATCATCTGACAGATGTAGTTGACTGTCTCCCTCAAGAGACAGAGCCTCCTTCGGCACTGCACCTCAATCATATTGAGGTAGCTGCTTCACCACCTGTATACCTTGGCAGCAGGATAGTGGCATCTTCTGCGGCCTCTTCCACCTTGGACAACCTCTTGGCCCTGCGCCCCTTGTGCCTGCACCTGGACACCCAAAGATGGCTCCCCTGGAGGCTGATTGTCCACTCCTGGACTCCTCCTTATTCTATCCCTCCCTTCCTCCTCAGAGGAGTTGCCTCCACTGGAGATGTCAGAACCCATGCCCAGGCTAAATGGAGGCCTCCGGAAAGCTGCAGGCCCGAGAAAGATTACTGTCAGCAGACTGGTGAGCTGAAGCTTCAAAATACATAAAAGGCTCTTGGAAATCGATGTGAACTGCTAACAATCACACAGGCAAGTTTAAAACACTTTCTGCATTAAATACTTCATGAAAAACATGAACAACCCCTCTGAGTCCACATATCCCGCCAGTGCATGAGTTTTAATAAAAAACCACCTACCCGCCTGCTCATTAGGCCCGGGCATCGAGCCGAAGTTCGCACCAACCCCTCAAAATCCTTGTCAATTGGCAAGTTAAGGGCCTTAACGAGGCCTTTAATTAATGGCAGGTGCGCGTCCCGCTGCTTAGCGCACCCGCCGACCTAAATATTGCAATGCCGCACGCTGATGTCAGGACGCTCGCATGATGTCAGTGCGTGACATTTTAAGCGCTGACATGTGGGCTCCGCCACGTGTACGTCAGACAGAAAATTCTGCCCCATAAGTTCACTTTGGACTGTGAGCAAACTGCCTTTTCCAAAATGTCACATGACTTCAGCTAAATGACCAGCAAGGCACAAGAGGAGAAAAGAACTATTTGTTTACTTGAACTTTAATCGCTGGAGAAAATAAAACTAATGTTTTCAGTCTGAGAGGCCCTGATGATTTCCTGGAATCCACCTTACTGAGAAGAGTTTGCTGTTTTGAACTCAGTTTTGGGAATAAGCCGAAAAGGAGAATGTTGCCAAACTCGCTCTCTCCCTGCCTCGACTGAAATTCAGTGTAGCTATCAGTATCCAGCTAGAGGTCCTCATCTCAGTATAACGTGTCTGTATTTAGAAACCTGGGAAGCTGAGATGAGAGAGAGAGATCCCAAGGACATTGATTCCGCTCTGTTCTCCTCCACTCTGAAGCTTCTTTGGAAAGAACTTCCAAACAACTACTGTGATCAATGATCTGTCTTCGTAAACAGGAACACCAGATCAACAGCGTTAAAACCCTTTGAAGTTTATCCTTTTTTGTAAAATTTTCCCGTTGACCAAAAGAAGCTTTTTTCCCCTTAACTGTCAACCTCTACTGACACTCTTTTTATTTTGTCCTTTGTGTGTACGTGTGTGTTGGGATTTAAAGGAGTATACATTTCTGGATTACAAATTGTATCTTAACCAGTTTTTGCAACTTGCTTTCTTTTTAAAAGAAGTTATGATTCATAATAAATCAATAATTCTGAGTTTGTTGAAAGAAGCCTGGTTAAAGTTTCTTTTATTCTGGTTCTAACAATAATAAAAGTAAACAATTGGCCATTTTGGTGAGTTGAATAAAACATTTACACTTACGGTGCGACCTATGGCATAGTGAGGCTACAGAAACTGCACACTCCTCCTATCCTGGTCGTAACATTGGAGTGATGACTGTTTCTCCCTCATATTATTAGTAGCTGGTAGCTGTGCACCTCCTGCAGCCCAAAGCAAGCAGCAGCATTAACGAGTAACACAGGTCCTATGGGGACACCTACACAGCCACTCACTCCATCGTCCGCCGCTCTGGCCCAGGTGGTGGAGCTGAGAACGGAAGGAATAAAGAAAGAATGACCTCAAAACTTAGCTTGTTAAGCAGCTCTTAGCCAAGATCTGCTGAGAAAATAATGTATTACCTTCTGTCTAAAGCAGGCACTCTGTTGTTTTAAATAACTGTATGCTGTGGAGTCAGAGTAAATTGGCCTGACTGGACCTGCATCTGGCTCCCATTTCTTCCCTGCCATCAGATGCTAGATCAATTAGTGCTGCAACATAAAATGCCTTGGATATTGCATTGGTCTGGGCAATAAACAGTACAATGGCAGGATATCTGCTTTCAAACGTGCAGAGGATTTGAATTTTTAATTAGGCCCAGCTAATTACGGCTATCAGAAAGTAGAAACAAACACACTCTTCTTTGTATTTAGGAGACAATTCTACATCCGAGTGTATTTTTTTGTTCCATTTCATTAATATTTTATGAAATAACCCTTGCTGTTTCAACCCATTCAGTGCCTCCTAGTAACTGTCCCACATTACGGATGCCAATGCCTCTAAGCCATGTACATTACCACGATGACAAAATGCAAAAGAGTGTCTTGTCAACACCATGCATCGATTGATTATGCTACATAGTGCAAAAAAAAACAGTTGGTTGTGAGTTATAATCTAACTGATGCTAATAATGAGGCAAGACATTGTCTGAAGCAGAGCCAGCCTGCAATAAGCCAGGAAACTAATGTTTTGATATCTGTTGTAGAATGAAGGGGAACCAAAATTTAACTGCAGACGACCACTACATATCTTTATTGCAACACCAGAAGTTTACACTGAAAATATATTTTAATAATTGAAAGCAAGTCTATTAAAGCAGCTATTAAAATATACTACACCATCTGAACAGGAGCCTTTATAAAAGCAGTTTTATTAATACTTTAACCACCAGATCCCCTTTGTAGCCAGCAATTTATGAACAGTTTTTGCATCTCTCACTCACAGAGCCAGAATAGGCCTTCACAAAATCCCCAATGTGATTAGGTAGCTTTCGGTAGTCACATGGATTTTATTTTCCAATTTGTAGGACCAGTTATGTCACCATTTCTCTCAGACATTACTGTGGATTGTAATTTTTGGATGTTGAAGTGTCATGCCGCGAAGGTGTGAAGAAAAAATAATGTTAGAAATTTGTTTCTCTTCCATATTCTCTTGCTTAAATTCTGTTTTTAAAAATGGGCAAAGGCTAACTCATCAACCTCCTGGAATGTGACACCTCTTGCAGTGTATGAACATTCCAACCAAGTCAACACAAAGGACTAGTAGACAAGTCGTCTACACCAGCCAGCTCTGGTCAAAGGCAGAGCTATTGTGACTCCTCATCTCTAAAGTTGTGCTAATGATTCCACAGTTATCTTCTCAAAATACAATGGATTTTAATGAGGGTTCTTAAAGTACATTGTTAGCTGAATGGCTCGACCCAAAACCACCCTGTCTCATGACCAAGACTTGAGCAGTTTGAACTGCTTTAATTAAACAGCTTTTGAATTCTGTCTTCAGTTGCAGTTTAACCTCAGAAGAGAAAACCAGGCTCCAGGCTAGTAGCCTGCCTCTGACTTCCATCTCTCTCAAAGTCAGACCTCCAGAAATAATCCTGTATTTCACCTACAAATTGAACTAATTCCCAGGATACAAGAATAATTCGCAGAATCTTCAACCGCCTTAACCGAGTTCCTAGGGCAAAGACCAGGAATTCTGCCAGTCAAAGCTGGCCCGAAAGAACTCTCATTGGACATTGACTTACTGGACTCAAATGAATTAATGCCAATAACTTTTTTGAAAAATTTTAAGTAACTCGCAATTTGTAACCTCTTTCCCTTTCTTTCACTGCCTGTCGAACTTGTATGCTTGTGTGTGTGATTGTGGGATGTGATCCATCCCTCGGGTTTTGAATGGATTAATAAGACCTAGTTTTGTTTTATCTTAAAGAATTTATTGTGGCACTATTTTTAAAGTGGACCTCATAAACCAGGGTTTGGGAAATGCATAATGGCCCATTTCAACAAGGGAAAGCATACTAAGGGAAACAAATTAAATTAGAAATGAAAACTGCTGCTGTCATGGGCAGAAGAGGGGAACAGTAATAATAATTCAATTCATCTCGCCCTCATGCTCGTAACATGAAGGTAAACATTTTGAGAGTTTTTATTTGTTTGAAGATGTCAGTGATGGAGAGCTAAGCCACACTTGCTGCATTTTCTTGACATCCAAAGGATTTATCTGAGTGTGGTGTCTCTTTGTAAGCAATTACATTCTCTTGTCACTCTGGGTCCCATTTTCTGTGCCAACTCCCATTCTGTCTTCTGAAGGGGGGTGGGGAACATCTTCACACGTTTGTACCAGTGTTGCTTCCTTCCCCTCTCCCTACTGCTTCTTAGCCTCCCATCCCAGCAACTTGCCTCTGATCAGGAATTCACCAGATGGGGAATTATGATTTCAACATCTGGTGCTACCAGGCTGTGCATCAACGTAATACATATCAAACCTCTGGGCTGCCTATCATATTCAAATAATTGGAAATGAGAAAGCATCAAAGCACACTCATCAATAAAATAAAGAACCCAAAAGACACAACATTTCTTACAAGATCTTCCAGCGTGTTTTGGTGTTTTGAACATGAGTGTGTACATGGATTTAGTTTTGCATTATAAAGTACATTCAAGGTGACATTGCATCAACATTTGACATTTCTTTTTACAAGTAATTTGCTTTGAGTTAATATAAAAGTAAGCTATATTTGGAAATCTATTCTTTGAAACAATACCCCAGGATGTGACGATTTAGCAGAATTCTAGAAAGTCATTGGTTTCTACAAAACTGTGAGCTCCTAAAAAAAGTAAGCAGCAGATTTTGTTTAAGAATGGGTCCAAAGCAAATCATTTCTGGGTTTGTATGGAGGTTTCTCATCTTTCACACAGCATCCTGAAAATAATCATGCTGGTATATTTTCAGATTTTTGCAACAAACGCCACATGTCACAGCTCTGTCTATGAAATAACCAATAGCAATTATTAAGGAAATCATCTGATTTTACATCTTGTACTGCAAGTAATGGGTAGGAAACTTTGTTCATTTCTGGTAGTAATGCTTAATGCAGAGAGACAGGAATAACTAGACTAGAAAGCACCTGTCAGGTCTGTTTCCCACTCTCAGTGATTAACATGAAACATTAATAGGCCTTTCTAAAAATTTCAGCCTGAAATGGGGTCTTAGTAAGGATGAGGCTGTCTTTGTATAGTGCCAGAAGGAAGATAATTTAAACTGGAAGACAGAATGGTGTTTCCTTCTAAGCTGTAATGTATTTTATGTAGTGACAACTTATTTTATGTCATATTCTTTATATAACACTCACAGTTCTATACATATTTCATGTTTTTTTTATATTTTGACTACGAATGTTCAAACCAACATACTGGTAATAAGAGAACTATAAATGTAAATGATTTAATGGGCATACTTCATCAGCTTTACACTTTATGCCAAGGTGTTTTGGATGCTTCTTGTGTTTTCTCTGTCATTATTTTGCATACTGTCCTTGGCTAGACAGCACATGCCTTACTGATTTGGTTAGTCTTTTGGCTTCCGCAGATTTTTTATTCTGTTCAAGTTCTGCTGTTCACTCCACATTCTGATACATACAATATGAAGGTGAAGGATAATAGTGCAAGAAAATTGATTTTCTTCTCTTCACTTCGTAGCCTGTTTCAAGCCCTCTGTCACTTAGGAAAACACGCATGTAGAATCACGCTCCTGGGCTTCGACTTGCTAGTTATGCCATATAAGTTTGCGTTGACGAGAAGCAGTATTGACACAAACTGTACAATGTAACTTGGGTAAGAAGCCTTCTCGATTACTAGGCAGGCTGCACGTGACTACCTACAGAGGTTGTCTAACACATCTTTGGCTTCATACCTGCTGCAGCAGCAGAGTAATTGCAGCCAATTCAAAGGAAATATTAAAAATGTTCCCAGGTGATATATTGAACGGTCGACAAATCTTTTTAAACTTCATTTTTGACTCTTTAACGATAGCTGAGTATAGATGGGACATTAAAATTTAACTGATATTCATACACTGGTGAGGAGAGCACATAAGTGCCAAGGCCTGTTTTGCATGGCCAGAGAGCATTGTAAGGCCGCCAATCTAAGTAGAGTCCGCAGGCACCATCGTTGTTTATAGCAGGAACTGGTGTCAAATTGTAGTATAAGGACATTCGTAGGCACCAATATCAAAGGACTGTTGCCTCCTGGGTCAGTTCAATGTGGCAGTTCTCTACTTTATGAAAGCCTGTGTCTCACACAGTGGCAGTTGTAAAACTGGAATGCTAAATATGGGATCATTTTATGTCATGGATATCCCTTCACAGTGAATATTTTTGGAGACAATTACAATTTTATCTCACCATTAAGCCAGCATCACAGATAGGTTTCTTGTATGCCTGCCAATGTAGATAAAGGCAGTGACTCAGATGAATGTTTCTGCCTGTTATCTCAATCTATTCAGGAGCCCCAGAGTAATAACTCTAGTTAGTACTCTCAGTTGCCAAATGTTTCGGGAAATACTTCCCTTTGCGCATGTGCGCACAGCATCACTCTGATGGTGGGCTGACGGTGGCTCGGATTTCCCACTGATCCGTGTCAGAAACGCTATTCGCATGCACTACCATGTCATGAATGAATGCTCATTAAAAATGCCTTTCTCCGGAATTACGCTCCTCCTCACAATCTTGCAGAATCAGCTGGAAATTAGACTGGTCTGAATCACATTTGGAAATGAGTGGGATGCAGCTGTCCGCCCTCACCTCACTCATGACTTAGGTGAGGTTGGTCTCCTCACTGGTTTCCTCTGTGCTCTGGTTGGGTGTTTTCTGTGGGGCTCAGGCAGGGCTGCTTATGAGACAGAGACCAGAATTGCAATCAGGAGTCGGTGGGGTGGGGGTTGGGGGGCTAGGGGGGAAGGAAGACTGAGACAGGGGTGACAATGGGAAATGGTGGGGTAGGCGGGGGGGAGGTGTTGTGGGGGGAAGGAGGAAGGCAATATAGCTGACAATAGGCTATGGTGGGGTTTGGAGGGGTTGGGGGGGGAGGAGGAAGGAGACATGGGGGACAATGGGCTATCATGGGGTTGGAGAGAGGGAGGGGAGACGATGACAGGCAGGACGGAGACTGAGGGTGGGGAAGCTAGAGCCCAAAATGGAAGACTAGAATGCAGGCACAGAAGGGGGGTGGATGGGAATCGAGCTGTATGAATGGGAAGGGATATATGCTACTTTAGAATATGAGGGGACTTGTGTCGCACAAGAGGTACGGGTTGCACAGAGGCCTCATGGAGTTGGGGGAGGGAGACCATGTTGTCATCAGCAAAGAAGGGATGGGAGAGCTCATTGAAAGACAGTCATAGTCCTTGGTCTGGGGCCAAGAGGTTGGGGTGAGAGATTAATGACAGTCCTGGGGCTTTGTGGATCTCAAAGTAAGAGTGACATTTAAAGGCAGTCCTGGGGCTTTGCAGGCCATGCTACAGGGCTAGGCATGGCACGCATGTTGTAGTCCCACTCCAGGGAGGGGCAAGGACTGTAAGCTCAGTTGGGATAAGGCACAGCTTGGTGTGCAGGGCGCAGTCATGGATGAGAAGGTTAGACCCATCCCAGGAAGGTGACTCGCATATCCAAGGGTCTACAGGAGAAGACTTTCCCATCTGAAGATGAGAGACAGACAATGCCGTGCATGTCTGTGCTTGTCAAGGGATGTGGCAGATCATATCTGCCACATTGTACGGGGAGGACCTAATGCCCCATGGACTGGCATTGGTAAGTTAGAAATCCACATCTATTATGGAAAAGTCGACAAAGTGTACACTGGGAAAGAATTTTAGAATATATTAATTATCTGTCTATATTGTAGTGAAAATGATTGCCTCCAGATATCATGGACCAATTATCATCTCAGCCCCACCCCTTCCAACCCCACTTCACCTGAAGTCTCCACTTGGTGTAACTCTCCAGGTGAAATGACACAGGAGAATAATTTCCCATTTATCTGTACCATTTGGGTATTTAATTTTTGTTTCTTTTATAATGGCTGTCTCTAGGAATTTCCTTGGGATTTCTCCTGTTTCACTGTCATAACTTTGGCAGAAGCCACGACTACACATCAGGGGCAGGAATTTCGGGCCCTGCCAGCTGCTGGGATCGTTAGGTTCTGCTGAAAGTCAATGGACTTTTGGCGGGTCCACCAAATATCCTGCAGTGGGTCCCACCACAACGGGACTGGGAAAATCCCAGCCAAGGCCTTTCAAAAGGTTGACCACATAATATTCCTCTAATGCCTTTCCTCCGTTGTCTTTTTTCCTCATTCCCTGTAACGACTAGTTCCAACCCCACACTATCCACTGCCTCAGGCTGAATGGGACTGTTTGCAACCTTGTTATTCTATCTGCCCTGAACTGAGCTTCTAACCCAAAATCCCACCCATTCTCAAGATTGCTGGCTTCTAGTTCCATAACAACTCCTGTCTCTGCTCATGCCTCAGCCCATCTGCTGCTGAAATAGTCATCAAGGCTTTTGTGCCTGCATACTTGGCTATTCCAATTCTACCTTTGCCATCATCTAACCTTTATCCTTAAATGTGAGCTGATCCAAAACTCCGCTGGTCTTATCCTAACTCACACCAAGTCCTGTGCACCCACCATCATCAGTTTGGGGGATAAAACAGAGAGAACTCAGGAGATAAAGCAATGAGTTTTTGGGAGATAAAAAAGTGAGAGTTCAGGAGATAAAACAGTGAGAGTTTGGGAGATATAATAGCGAGAGTTCAGGAGATAAAAAACTGAGAGTTCCGGAGATAAAACAGCGAGAGTTCAGGAGATAAAACAATGAGAGTTCCGGAGATAAAACAGCGAGAATTCAGGAGATAAAACAGCGAGAATTCAGGAGATAATGCAGTGAGAGTTCAGGAGATAAAACGATGAGAGTTCCGGAGATAAAACAGTGAGAGTTCGGGAGATAAAACAGTGAGAGTTCAGGAGATAAAATAGCGAGAATTCAGGAGATAAAACAGCGAGAGTTCAGGAGATAAAACAGCGAGAGTTCGGGAGATAAAATAGCGAGAGTTCGGGAGATAAAATAGCGAGAGTTCGGGAGATAAAACAGTGAGAGTGGAGACACAGTTGGGAGATTGAAACCAGCAGAAGTATAGAAATGTCAATTTCTAAACAAGCACAGGGAAACTAAGAATTTATAGGCGTAGGAGAGGGAGCTGGTTTGTGAATAAGGGCAAAGAATTTCTACTAAGTTAAAGTAAGTAAAAGCAACTTAAGTTTAAGTAAAAAAGTGATTTAAAAGTTTAAGCTTTAGGCATGGCAGGGCAGCTCAGCCAAGTGGAATGCCCATCCTGTGGCATGCGGGGAGTCGTGGACACTTCTTGTGACCCAGACGAGCCTATGTGCGGAAGCTTGAGCTCCGCGTTTCAGAGCTTGAGCAGCGTCTGGAGTCACTGAGGTGCATCCATGAAGCAGAGAACTACGTGGATAGTACATTCAGAGAGGTGGTCACAACACAAGTTAGGGGCAAGCAGGCAGCTAGGGAATGGATGACTGCCAGGCAGTCCAAGAGAAACAGGCAGGTAGTGCAGGAATCCCTAGAGGTCCCACCCACTAACCAGTTTTCCATTCTGGATATCGGTGAGGGCAATGGATCCTTGGAGGGGTGCAGCAAGAGCCAAGCCTGTGGCATCACGAGTGGCCCAGCTGTGCAGGAGGGGAGGCAGAAGAGTGGAAGGGCAATACTGATAGGGGATTCTTTAGTTAGGGGAGCAGACAGGCGTTTCTGCGGCCGTCAACGTGACTCCAGGATGGTTTGTTGCCTCCCTGATGCTAGGGTCAAAGATGTCACAGAATGGCTGCAGGACATTCTTGTGGGGGAAGGCGAAGAACAGCCAGAGGTCATGGTCCACATTGGTATTAACTACATAGGTACGAAGGGGGATATGGTCCTACAATCGGAATTTAGGGAGCTAGGTAGAAAATTAGCAAGCAGGACCTCTAAAGTGGTCATCTCCGGATTACTCCCAGTGCCATGTGCAAGTGAGTATGGAAATAAAAAATAAGGCAGATGAATGCGTGGCTGGAAAGATGGTGCAGGAGGGAGGGCTTTAGATTCCTGGGACACTGGGACTGACTCTGGGGGAGATGGCATGTGTACAAGCCAGACGGGTTGCATCTGAACAGAGCCGGGGGTGCTAGTGCTGTTGGGGAGGGTTTAAACTAACTCAGCAGGGGTGTGGGAACCAGGGGAGAATATTAGAAAGTAATACCAGGGTCCACAGAATGCTGGGAGAGGCAGATAGCACTAAAATAGAGAATAGTAAGTTAATAGGTGGAGTCGGAGTAAAGGAGCAAGTAATTAAGTCTAAATCAGGGTTACACTGCATGTATGTGAATGCACGGAGTAGAGTTAATAAAATTGGGGAGTTACAGGCACAGATTGCCTTGTGGGATAATGATATTGTGGCAATAATGGAGACCTGACTTAAGGAAGGGCAGATCTGGGTGTTAAATAGCCCTGGTGTTCAGAAAAGTTAGGAAAGGGACAAAAGGAGGAGGGGTAAGGAGAAGGGTAAGAAGGGTGCAATTGCATTGCTCAGTGTAATATATCAACCACCAAGTGGGAAGGATATAGAGGAACAAATCTTAAGGAAATTACAGAGAGGTGTAAACATCATAGAGTAGTTATAATGGGGGACTTTAATTACCCATATATAGGACGGAATTTTCCACACCCACCTGCCACCATGATCTTCCGGTCCCACCACAAGTCAATGGACTTCCAGTTGGAGCGCCACCTCACCCGTGGTGGGTCCTGCCCACGACAGGCCTGGAAAATCCTGGCCATAGACTTGGATAGTGGTATTGTAAGGGGCAGTGAGGGACAAGCGTTCCTAGGTTGTGTTCAGGAGAATTTCCTACAGCTGTATGCATCCAGTCCAACAAGAAAGGATGCACTGCTAGACCTGGTCCTTTGGAATGAGGTGGGCCAAGTAGATCAAGTGACAGTGGGGGATCATTTAGGGGACAGTTATCATCATATCATAAGGTTTAGGATGATGGTGGAAAATGACATTGGTCAATCCAGAGTAAGGATAATCAACTGGCAGACAGCGGACTTCAATGGGGCAAGAACGGAGCTGGGCCAAATAAACTAGAACCAAAGGTTGGCAGGAAAACAGTAGCTGAACAATGGGCTACCTTCAAAGAGGAGATGGTTTGGGCATAGTCAAGGTGTGTTCCCTCAAAATGGGAGGGTAGGACAAACAAATCCAGATCTCATTGGATGGCAAAGGAGATAGAAATTAAATTAAAGAAGAAAAAGTGCGCTTACGACAAGTGTCAGGTGGCAAATACAATTGAGAATCAAGCTGAGTAAAGAAGGTCCAAAGGGATGTGAAAAAGCAAATATGAGAAGCAAAGAGAGATTATGGAAAAAAGACTGGCAGCTAACATAAAAGGAAATCCCAAAGTATTCTGTAAGCACATCAGTAAAAGGGTGGTAAAAGGAGGAGTAAGGTCGATTGGGGATTTACTCATATAGGCAAGAGGCATGGCTGAGGTGTTAAATTAATACTTTGCCTATGAGGCAGATGCTGTCCAGGCCATAGTGACAGAGGAGGGGAGTCAGTCACTAGAAGGGTTTAAAATTGATAAGGAGGAGGTATTGGATAAGCTGTCAGTACTTAAAGTTGATAAGGCACTGGGTCCGGATGAGATGCATCCAAGAGCATTGAAGGAAGTGAGAGTGGAAATTGCAGAGGCATTGACAATAATCTTTCAATGTTCCCTAGATTCGGGGGAGGTGCTGGAGGACTGGAGACATTACACCCTTCAAAAAAGGTTGTGAAGATCAGCCCTGCAATTACAGACCAGTCAGTTTAACTTCGGTGGTGGGGAAACTTCTAGAAATAATTATTCAGGATGGAATTAATAGTCACATGGAAAAATGTGGATTGATTCAGAAGAGTCAGCATGGATTTGTTAAAGGAAAATCGTGTCTAACTAACTTGCTGGAGTTTTTTGAAGAGGTAACAGAGATGGTTGATGTGGGCAAGGCCTTTGATGGGATGCATATGGACTTCTGAAAGGCATTCAATACAATGCCACACAACAGGCTTGTGAAGAAAGTTATGGGTCATGGAATAAAAGGGACAGTAGCAATGTGGACACAAAATTGGCTGATGGATAGAAAACAGAGAGTAATAGTTAATGAATATTTTTCAGGCTGGAAAAAGCTTTGTAGTGGAGTTCCCCAGGGGTCGGTACTGGGAATGTTGCTTTTCCTGATATATATATATAAATGATTTAGATCTTGGAGTGCAAGGGACAATTTTAAAGTTTGCAGATGACACAAAACATGGGAGAATTGTAAACTGTGAGGAGGACAGTGTAGAGCTTCAAAAGGACATTGATACATTGGTGGAGTTGGCAGATAGGTAGCAGATGAAGTTCAATGTGGAGAAGTGTGAGGTGATACACTTTGGTACAAAGAACATGGAGAAACAGTATAAAATAAAGGATAATATTCTAAAGAGTGTGCAGGAACAGAGAGACTTGAGTGTATATGTACATAAGTCATTAAAGGTGGCAGGACAGAAAGAGAGAACTGTTTCTAAAGCATACAGTTTTCAAACTTCATTAATAGGGGCATAGAGTACAACTGCAAGGAGGTTATGATGAACTTATATAAGACACTGGTTAGACCTCAGCTGGAGTATTGTGTACAGTTCTGGGCACCAAACTATGGGAAGGATGTGAACACACTGGAGAGAGTGCAGAAGAGGTTTACGAGAAGGTTCCAGGGATGAGACACTTCAGTTATGAGGAAAGATTGGAGAAGTTGAGACTGTTTTCCTTGGAGAGGAAAAGGCTAACAGGAGACTTGAAAGAAGTTTTCAAAATCATGAGGGATCTGGACAGGGTAGATAGGGAGAAACTGTTCCTGCTCGTAAATAAATCAAGAACTAGAGGGCACAGTTTTAAAGCGTTTTGCAAAAGAGGCAAATGTGAGGTGAGAAAAAAGTTTTTTCATGCAGCGAGTAGTTAGGGTTTGGAATGCACCACCTGGAAGTGTGGTGGAGGCAGGTTCAATTGAGGCATTTGAGAGGGCATTGGATGATTATTTATATGGAAACAATGTGCATGGTTACGGGGAAAAGGCAGGAAATTGGCACTAAGTGCAAATGATGACAGAGCCAGTGCAGGCACGATGGGCCAAATGGCCTTCTACAGCATAATAATTCTGTGATTCTGTGATCATCATCATGTAATTATACATCAACCTTTAACCTCTTTGGAAGGGCTTCAAAACCCCACTCAATCTGATTGTGAACCCTGAGGTTATCTAGTAAGGTGTGTTATAAGGGCTATAGGGCCTAACTAAAGACAATGGCCAGAATTTTACACTCCCCCCACCTGGTGGGTTCTGAGACAGGAAAGGGGAGTGTGAAATTGCATGGACGGGACTCCCTCTGGATTCCTGCCTGCCCCAATCTGATAGTGATTTTACGCTGGGGCAGGCAGGGCCTTGGATGGGAAGCTTGTCCTTGCCCCAATTAACACCCTTGAATGACAACCTAATGGCCTTTTCCCACCCAGCTTCCAGTTTTAGGCTGGTGGGCAGATGACAGCACAAGGGGGGAAATGCAAGAATAAAGTAAGTCGATTTCGGGCAGGAAGCCAAGGTCACGGGGTGAGGCGGGGTGCGCCTCCATCAGAAGCCCCTTTCTGACTGGGGGTCTCCTTCCAGACCTCTCCCCATCCCGGCCTATCCCCTGAGATCTGATCACCCTGTTGTGATCCCCTTGGCCTTCCCTACCCTTAAGGCCCTTGGAGTCCTATCACTTACCTGTCCCCTGGTTCCTGGGACTTAGTTCCAGACAGCTCTCTGAAGTGCACCTTCTGGCCAGTACAGTGCTGTGCCTGGAGGGACTGGAGAACTTCCAGCCAACCTGATTGGTTGGCAGCTCTCCAAGGCGGAACATCCTCCTGAGTGAGGGGCAGAAGTGCCACCTTATGCCAATCAATGCTCCTTAGAGTGTAATATGGCATCAGGGCTGCTGGAGTTGGCAGGGATGTGTTCCAAGCCCTCGCCATCCTGACAATTAAGCCCAATGTTGGTAGGTACATATTAGGTATTAATGTACTATTTGTGTATATACTGTATGAGCCACACAAAAGAAATAATATGGTAAACAGAGACTTGGACTTTGCTTTGATGTTATTGAAAATAACTATGGTCTTGGACATTAATTAAAGGTTTGTGAATGTACAAGAGGGAAAATGGTTATTTTCTACCACAGATATGTCATCCTTCCATACCAACATAGAAAGATTTCATGCAGGCCTGGACAAGAATGTACCAGAAAATCCAAGGTTGAAATACCTTTCACCTTCAGCCCCATCAATATCATTAGCAACATCTTCCGTATTAACTCTGATGCTCATCAATGGAGACACTAACAGGCAGTAAGTAAATCTGAAGAAGCAGATGTGTCCTTTTTTGAATAGAGGGGTTACATTTGCTATTTTCCGATCTGATGGGACCAGCTAGAATCCTGGGAATTTGGGAAATTGCAACCAGTGCATCTACTATCTCAGCAGCCACTCCTTCTAAGACCCCAGGTTGTAGGACGGGTCAGGCTCTGGGGACTTGTCAGCCTTTAGTTCTAATAGTTTTCTCGGTACCCTTTCCCTGGTGACTGTAATTGGTTTAGGTTCCTCCCTCTCTTTCACCTCTTGAAGTATTCCTGGGAAGTAATTTGTCTTATCTACAGTGAAGACAGACACAAATTAGATACAAAAGTGGTTTCCATCACTTCCTTATTTCCCATTATTAATTCCCCATACTCTCTCTCTAGAGGACCAATGCTCACTTTAGTTACTCTTCCTTTTTAAATGCTTGTCGAATCTCTTACTATCTACTTTTGTATTTCTAGTTAGCTTTCTCTCAGACTCATTTCTCCCACATTTTTGTGTAGTCATTCATTTCTGGTTTTTAAGTTTTGTCCTATCGCTAAACTTAGCAGAATTTTATGCATTTTCTTTCAATTTGATACCATTTTTTAACTTGCTTAGAAGTGAATGGTGCATCCTTTTTCTAAAGTCCTTCTGTGGTAATCTGAGGTGCAATACGCCTTTAAGAGGAGTAGCGAGCAGATTGACCACATGACTGTATTACCCAATGTTAATCAATAGTTTCGAATGGGGTCTGGTTGGAGAAGCACACATTGTGTTAGTGCTCTGCTACTTGTGTAAATAAACAGCATGTGCTTCATCTTATATTGGTCTCTGCAGTATATTGTTTGCCAACTCACCCACCTGTAGATAGGCGTGCAACCGTGTTCATGAGCAAAATAACCCAACAGAAGGAATGTAACACTTTCCTTCTCACTGGAATATATCTTTACTGAGTGTTATGGAATATCTCCTTAAATGTCTGCCACTGCATCTCTACTGTCTTGCCCTTCAATTTAATTTTCCAGTTCACTTTCTGTCACCATACCTTTGTAATTGCTTTTATTTAATTTAAAACAGCCGTCTTAGACCCACACTTCTCACCTGCAAACTGAATGCAAAATTCAATCACGTAATTATCATGTAAAGGCCCCTTTACTATGAGATCATTAATTAATCCTGTCTCATTGCACATTACCAGGTCCAGAATTGCTTGTTACCCAGTTGGCTCCAAAACATGCTGCTCTGAGAAAATGTCCTGAAGACATTCTCTTCCAGGCTACCTTTGCCAAACTGATTCATTCAATCAGCATGTTGATTAAAATCACCCATGATTATTACAGAATCTTTCTTATTTCTTCAAGAGGTCTGTGCCTGACGGCAGGTCCGACCCACAGCACCATGACCTCTGCCACGCGTAGGGCAAGGAGGCAGGTCCCAAATCCACCCCAACTGCAATGGCGATCAAACGCCATGCTGTTGGCACTAATCTGATCCACACAGGCTGTCCAGCCAACTGAGCCAACTAACCCCCGCAAGAAGTCTGAGTTGCTCTGGCAACATACACTTTTACATGCATGTTGTAGCATGGAGTTATGGATAGTGGTGGTAGAGGCTCAAATTCCTTTCCATCACTTGGCTGACTAGGAATCTCCCACTCTTACCGTCTGGTATTGGCATATATTAAAAGGATTTTAAGTTGATACTTGACCTGTTTGGCTACATTATGATTGCACCTTCCTTGGCCATCAACTTCTGGAGTGGGACTTGAACCCAGAGCTTCTAGCTCAGAGACAGGGATGCTATGCACTGTACCACAAGACCTCCACCTTTCTTACAAGCCCCATTATTTATTCGTGTATACTCCATCCTACAGTGTATTTATTGTTAGGTGGCCTGTAAACTACTCCCACACGCAGCTTCTTACTTTTGTTAGTTCTTATCTCCACTCAAACTGATTCTACATATTGATTTTGAGAAATAATGTTATCTCTCACTATTGTATTAATGTCATCCTTAATTAACAGAGCTGCCCCACCAGCTTTTCTTAGCTTTCTGTCTTTCCAAAATGTCAAGTACCCTTGAATATTCAGGTCTCAGCTTTGGACACTTTGCAGCCACAGGTCTGTGGGTTGATACTCACAAGCCATCAACAGAGGATTTGTTGTTAAAGCAATGTACTGCATATATTTATTTCCTTGATGTTTTGATGCTATGTGGGATATCTCATTGCATTATTTAATGACCAGGAATCAGAAATGAAATGTAAGGATGACGTAAAAATCTGGGGGATTGGGAAGTTGGGGTTGTAGCTCCTCTTCCCTTGAGGAAGGAGAGGGGGAAGTTGGATTGCATAGGAAAGCCCTAAAAGGTTCCATGGAACGAGAACAGCATAGAGAGATGAAGTATTGCTACGGTAACTGACTTGTATAATTGTTAATGATCATGTATAATCTGCTGTATATACATATCTATATTTGTACTCCATACAAAATTAGATTGGTTAGAATTTGATGTGTCTTCTTATGTTTGAGTGCATACATTGGCATTAGTGAGCAGGTGAATGCATAGATGAGTCAAGAATAACTAGAGTGACAAAAATCATTACTAAAGCTTCAATGTCAAGTGAAAAAATTGTTGCCTCTTCAAATAATTGAAGGCCACTAGTTGTTTAACCTTCCTCCTGTATGAGTGCACTCTCACTTGTCATGTGCCTTTTTGCATTGCAAGAACAGAATGAAAGTTAGTAATTCATGTTGCTGTGGCAGCTACAGAAATAAGTCAGTGAAATTGTGAAAACAGTGCATGTTAGAAAGGAGGGAGAAATAACGTGCAACTTCTCATGAAGGCTGAGCGAAGGCAGGGCTGTAGGTAGCTACTAAGATTTTCAAAAATGTCCTGCAGATAAATGGGCTTGCCTGGGGAGTATCAGCATGAGTGACTGATAATGTGAAGGGCCTGAAAGAGTGCAGCATGCCTGGGGTACTTTGTAATAGTTCGTTGACCTAAATTTGCAGTCCTGTGAAGTCTTTAGAAAACTTTATGACTTTCAGGCAAGTTCTGTAGAAGTCATTCTTAAAGTTAACATATGAAGCTATCTTCTGCCAGGCATTTTGCAGAATATTTTTTGTGAAGTCTTTTGACTGGGAAGCAGTACAGTAAGGAATATTTGTAGTTTCTTCCAAATGTCTTTAACTATTTTTAAGAGAGTTTGAAAAAGACTTTCAAAAGTTTACATCAATTGTAAAGGGATCAATTGTATATCTCTTGGAAATAAATACTGGTTGATGTGATCTCGTGACCATTGATCCGAAAGCAGCACCAACAGGAAGGAAGTTAAGATACAGAAACCATGTGGCCATACACAGAGAGCTGCAAATACAAAGGAGGGCTAAAATCAGAGGAACTGGAGGGTGAAGGCACAAATGCAGATACAGAGAAAGCAGACAGAGACAGAAAGAGGAATGCACCAAATTCTTGCGAGGGGAAGAAGCAAATTACTCTCAGGAAGAGGTCTGTTTTTCTTTTTAGGCAGAAATGGAAACAGGGGCTCTTGGATGGAATATATGAACTGGCTAAAACAAGGTCTAAAACATGGAAAGCTGTGTGAGTAGCTCATAGGCGCTAAAGAGCTGAGTGTTTTACCATTAGTCGTCAAATCATGAACTTGGGTCTGATTGGTTGGTTGGTTAAAAAGGAACGCTGGAGGGTTTATACCATTAGGGCTGTAGAGGGAGTGAGCATTTATAGAAGTGAGCTTTACTGATGATAATCGTGCCTGTGAAACTTGCAAGTAAAAGTTATTGTCAGATAGCACCCCTGACCTAACATGTGTGAATAAAGAACAGCATATTGTGGAACTATGTAGCTATGCACTGCCACATTTATTAAGGAGGTGATACAAATGCTTTTGGTTGCATAAGACATATCTTTGTTGAATCAACTTTTAAAAGTGAAATTTACTTTAATTTGCCTGTTAATTCATATCTAATTTACATTGATTCTGAATCATGTTAAAGGTAAAGTTACAAAAAAGTGAAATCCCATTGCTAATTTCTTTTTTGGAGGTCATTTAGTGAATTTGGTTAACTTGGTTTATGGTTTCCCCATGGGGAATGTAACACCTTGGTGGAGCTTGTAACTAACTGTGCTAAATACTACAACAATAACAATGGTTTGCATTTATACAGCACCTTTTAAAGAAGTGAAACCAACCCAAGCCATTTAAAGGAGCACTATCAGATGCAAAAGTTTAGGTCATGCCACATAAAGAGATATTAGGGCAGATGACCAATAGCTTGGCCTTAAGAGGTAGATTTTTAAAATGAATAAAGGAGGAGGGAGAGGCAGAGAGATTCAGTAAGGAAATTGTAGAAATACTACAGCCCACCTGAGCCAGAGTTGCTCAAGCAGCACCTCCAGACTAAGAAGGAGAGCTTCATTTTGCTCACTCTGCTGCTTCCATACTCCTTGATGTCTTGATGTAAAAGCAAATAAAACTTGCCCATGAATTCCCATCATGGGCAGTACATTTGCTAGGAGCTCACTTCCTTAATGTTATTGAGATATGTTATAGAGGTTTGAATGTGACCAATACCTTCAGCCAAAATGGCAGCTGTGAAGTCCACAGCATTCTCTTCTCTTCTGGTCTGCTTCTGGCCAAGAATATTTACATTACCTAGAAAACAAAACTGTTGGATCCTGGCATACTGCAATAGTTCCTGAAGAAAACCTTTCTATATCCTACCTACCTCTTTGAATAAGCTGATGGTCACCTGTCCTAATGCCTCTTTACGTGGTTTGCCATCAAATTTTGTAGATCCTCACATTGGATGGATTGAGTCTGAACTGTTGGATCCAATAGAACCATTAGAAGTCCAATGACCTCTAATGTCAGTTAAACTTTCCTGCCTTCCATCCTATCACAGAACATAGGAAATGGGAGCAGAAGTAGGCCATTTAGCCCCTCAAGCCTGCTTTGCCATTCAACTAGATCATGGCTGATCTTCTACCTCAATGCCATTTTCCTGTGCTACCCCATATCTCTTGATGTCTTTAGTATCTAGAAATTTATCACCCTCTGTCTTGAACATACTCAATGACTGATCCTTCATAGCCCGCTGGGGTAGAGAATTCCAAAGATTCGCCACCCTCTGCGTGAATGCAGGCCCAATCTCCTCAATCCCTCCTCATAGGGCAATCCCGCCATCCCAGGAATCAGTCTGGTGAACATTTGTTGCACTCCCTCTATGGCAAGTATATCCTTCCTTAGGTAAGGAGACCAAAACTACTTAAGGTGCGGTCTCAGCAAGGTTCTATATAATTGCAACAAGACATCTTTACTTCAGTACTCAAATCCCCCTGCAATAAAGGCCAACGTATCATTTGCTTTCTGTTTTGTTCATTCCCTTTTGCTCATTTCCTTCTTTGTGTGTCAGCCATGGCACAATTGGTAGCATTTTCACTCTGAGTCATAAGTTTCTGGGCTCAAGTCTCACATTTGGACTTGAGCACAAAAACCCCAGTGCAGTATCGAGAAAGAGCTGCATTGCTGGAGATGCTGTCTTTTGGATGAGACATTAAACCCTACCTGTCTGCTCAGGTGGATGTAAAGGATCCCATGGCACTATTTTGATGAAGGACAGGGGAGTTATCCCGAGTGTCCTGGCCAATATTATCCCTCAATAAACAACTCAAAAACAAATCATCCGGTCATTATCGCATTGCTGTTTGTGGGAGCTTCCTTTGTAAAAATTGGCTGCCACATAACTACAAACAGTGACTACACTTCAAGAGTACTTCCTGGACTGTAAAGCACCTTAAGACATCTGGTCATCATGAAAAGTGCTATATAAATTTCAGTCCTTCAGTCCCCTTTCTTTCTTTATTCTCCCTTTCCTCCCTTACCCTGCTCCTGTACTTAAAACATGTTACGTCTCTAACTTTTTCCAGTTCTGACTGAACCAAAATGCTAATTTTCATCCTCTCTCAGCAGATGCTGTCAATCCTGCTCAGTATTTCCAGTATTTTCTGTTTTTATTTCAGATTTCCAGCATCCACACTATTCTACTTTATGATCTAGAGAAGAGTTTGATGAATTAAGCAGTTAAGCTCTGATTATTAGCCTTAATGGAAAGAGACTGCTAAACAGACCATGGATGGGAATCATGCTGATCTCGGGTTATGGGTGTGGCAGGGAGGGAGTGGTGGGTGAGGGAAGGGGAGCTGAATCAGACAATGCTAATCAGAAGAGGGAATTTGTTTCTCTGTGCGACTCCAACAATTATGGACATGCAGGTCCTAAGTGCCATTAATTATTAAGCACTCACTTCGACATAAAATTAAGTACTAGCCACTTTTGGAAGCACTTCATAAGCAGTGCTGTACATCGGTTGTACCAAATCTCATTGGGCAGAATTTTACGCTGACCGGTTAGGGCACGTGCCTGACCCAATCCAGTCTGAAATCACACGAGATGACGTCGGACGAGCGCCCCGACTTCATCCCGCACTTGCGCAATATTTCAGCCGGTGGGCGTGCACAAAAGTCGGAAGCACGCCCACTGACAATTAAGAGGCCAAGTAAGGCAATTAACTGTGCAGTTATCTTTAATTTTACATTGTGTGTCCAGCCTGATAGTTGCGGACGGGCGAATTGACCAGACGGCCTTTATGGTTTTCTTGAAACCTCATCCAAGGGCGGGATTTTCGTGATGAAATAAAATTAAAATAAAAATCGGTGGACAGCATTTTTATCATGTGTATTTTCAGGTGCCTGATTGAGATGCTTCGGCATTTTTTTCTGCTTGTCAGTACTTTATTTGAGGGTTTTCAGTTCTGAGGCAGCTCTCTGCCTTCAGGGAGCTTACTGTGAGCTCTGGCCTGTGCCTGCGTACAGGTCAGCTCCCACCCCGGCAGTGCTGAGCTTCTCAGTTAATGGCCAGCCAGCGTGAAATCGCGGTCGGGGGCCGATCGTGGTCGGCGGTACGCTCCACGGCCGATCCTGGGCCCACCAATTTCACCCGCCCGCCGACCTAAAAATTCTGTCCATTATCATGTTGAATTGGTGACCCACAGAAGCTTACCACTCCTGGATGGTTACACACCTGTACCTCTTTTCTTGGTTTATGTGCTTACTTCTGACCTTGCAATACAACGTTATATATTATTGTGATATTGAAAATATAATACACTCATGCATTTGAGATTTCAACTCATGGCCCTTCAGAAAATGGCAATAGAACTGTACTTTTCAAATGCATTCAAAGCGTAAGGTTTTACAGCAATTTGTACTTGGCCATTTTATGAATTGCACAGTGATAAGCAGAATTTTTTAACTTCATATAATGGAATGGAAGGAGTTAACATAAGACTATAAGATCATAACATACGAACAGGTGTAGGTCACTCAAGCCTGCTTCATCATGGCTATATCAACTCTCTGTCTGTCTTTCTGTCTGTATGCCTGTCTATCTGTCTATCTATCCATCTGTCCATCTGCCTGTCTGTCTATCTGTCTGTCTATCTATCTTTCTATCTAGCAACTCCACTTTCCCACCCAATCCCCATATCTCTTGATTCCCTTAGTGTCCAAAAATCTATTGATCTCAGCCTTGAACATACTCACTGACTGAGCATCCCCGACTCTCTGAAGTAGAGAATTCCAAAGGTCCACAACCTTCTGAGTGAAGAAATTTCTCTTCATCTCAGTCCTAAATGGCTGACCTCTTATCCTGAGACTGACCTCTGGTTTAAGGCTCTCCAGCCAGGAACACAGCCTCTCAGTATCTACTCTGTCAAACTCTCTCAGAATCTTATATGTTTCAATGATATATAATAGCCCATAATATATTTGTATATATTTGTATTATAGTTCATATATACTTGTAGCAGGAAAACTCAAGTTTAGATTTTCACTGGAATAATTAACTTATTATGTTCTGTGGCACTTTAAAAGTGGTCTTTGATGCAAGCCTATTATAATCAGACATGTATTGCACGGAGGGTGTCTTATTACTACACTTGAAAGAAAGCAAGCATGAGCAACATATGTTGTACCAGAAAAAAAAATGGCCCGAATTTTTGCTCATACAAAGTGGCTCTCGATTCTGCAAAAATGCCATAAGAGTCCCAAATCCAGAAGCCAGCACCCCCCCCACCAGAACCCCACCCCCCACCCGCCACCACCATTTTTGCAGGCAGGCTGGGAATGGGGTGGGATGAAGTGGGGGTTGAACTTTGCACATCCGTAGCTCACTGAGGCAGCTGCACATGTTAAAGTGCAGCTGACATCAGTGTGATCTGATTTTCACTTGGAAGGAGTGGGAAATATGATTTGTGTACATTAGACTTGGTAAGAGAAGGCCCAAACTTACCTGAGTTCTCTGGATGGAGAGGTAGCATACCTTTTGGAGACGCAAGGCGCCCCTTAGGATATGGTCCGGGATCACTTTTGGGGGAGGTCAGGTGACCTTTTGGGAGAGACAGGATGCCCTTTGGTCAAGTGCCCTTAGTGATTGTTAAAATTAGGCATGAATAAACTCATTCGAAATGTCAAGCTCATTGGAATTGTCAAATGGAGCTGTTATGGGAGCTGTTAAAGCTGATTGGGACTGTCAGGGGATTTAGATCTCCTGGCTTTTTAATTAATCCAAGTGTTAGAAAAAAAAACAGTGCTTACTATTTCACTCTGTCTGTTAACATAATTCTGAGAGTTATCATTATAGGATTTGTACTGCATGCCTGATTTCAAAACCTATCACAGTGGGATGCCTGTCAGTTCAGTTTATTTGACAGCTCCAAGTGCTTATAAAGTCTTTGATGTAGGGCTGTGAATACAAATGCCTGATGTTATAAGGGACTAAGTGGATGAATGAATTTAAATGTAGTCAATCCTTTTTATCCATTAGTGTGAGTTTTCTAAAATATTGAATTCATCAATAGACACTTATAACTTTATATTATTTTATCTCAGTGGTGTCCTAAGGTCTGCCGTAGTGGAATCTGGATGAGTTGGCATTGAGGGTGTAAGGGCAAATGGTGGTAGGTGGTGGGGGGGGGGGAATGAGTTGGCATGGAGGTTATGGGTGGCCATGGGGTTTGGTAGAGGGGCATAGTTTGGCAAGAAGGGTATGAGGGGCCATGAGGGCATGAGGTGGCATGGGTTGGCGTGGATGGGCCATGGGGAGTGTGTGGGGGGTGAGGTGGTGTGAGGGCTGGAAGGCTGTTTGGTGTTTTATTGTTTTTTTTGGCAGCTGAGCAAAGTGCCAGATTACTGAGGCTGGCCTATCGCCCAGCCCGTCTCCACACCCACTAGTATCTGTGCTGCCTCCAAACTATTACTGGGTGTAGGCACGACACATTTTAACACCTGCCCCCCACCCACTCCCAGAATGAAAACCTGACCATCCGGGGCACTTTCTCCTGGAACTTTTCCAAAGTCTGTGCTCCCGACTCAGAGTAACATGAACACTGCTGACATGTGATGTGTTTTCATGTTATTGGAGTTACAAATTATGGAACTAAAGTCTTATTAATGAAATACAGCCTTTGCCTGAACAAAATCCAAATCAGGTTAATTTAGGCCAGTTCTTTCATTTGATATATCACATTTATATGTGAACACTCAGCAGCTCAGGCAAAGAACAGATGAGTTAATGTTTCAGGGGCATACCTTCATCAGAACTAGAAGACCATAAGACATAGGAGCAGAAATTTGGCCCACTGAGTCTGCTCCGCCATTCAATCATGGCTGATAAGTTTCTCAATCCTTCTCCTGCCTTCTCCCCGTAACCTTTGATCCCCTTACCAATCAAGAACCTAACTATCTCGGTCTTAAATAAACTTAATGACCTGGCCTCCGCAGCCTTCTGTGGCAATGAATTCTATAGATTCACCACTCTCTGACTAAAGAACTTTCTCCTCATCTCTATTCTAAAAAGTCTTCCCTTTATTCTGAGGCTGTGCCCTCGGGTCCTAATCTCTCCTACTAATGGAAACATCTTCCCCACGTCCACTCTATCCAGACCTTTCAGTATTCTGTAAGTTTCAATCAGATCCCCCCTCATCCTCCATCGAGTATAGACCCAGAGTCCTCAAACATTCCTCATATGTTAAGCCTTTCATTCCTGGGATCATTCTCGTGAACCTCCTCTGGACCCTCTCCAGGGCCAGCACCTCCTTCCTGAGATACGGGGCCCAAAATTGCTCACAATATTCTAAATGTGGTCTGACCAGGGCCTTATAAAGCCTCAGCAGCACATCCCTGCTTTTATATTCTAGTCGTCTCGAAATAAATGCCAACATCGCATTTGCCTTCCTAACTACCGCCTTAATGGTAGATAGATACAAGAAGATACGAGAGATAAACAACAACTAAAAAAGGAAAACATATAGAAAATACATACGTACACAACTAGAATGGCACCCAATGGTCCTTAAGTAGGAAACAGGTTATGGTTAAGTGATTGAAGTAATAATAACATAAGATCATAGGAGGCATAATGAGGGAAATTATAGACATTTGAGAGACACAACGTGACATTGGAGAATAAAGGGGAGTATGCAAAAACCAGCAAATGAAGTAGGCTCCAGGGCCCAGTCAACAAAAAGCATCCCCACTTTCTAAAATGTGGGTTCCTTTCTAGCACTGTGTTCTGACGGAGACTCTGCACCTCAAGTACTGACCCACCTCTCCCCCAAAACACTGCACACTTATCCCACACTGCCAAAAAGAAAGTGGCATCTATAGTTTTAAGGATGTTACTAATATCAATATTAAGAGTAAAGTGCTGATAGAAAGATACAGTGCACTATTTGAGCTCATTGTGTGATGGGAAATTGAAACGGCCAGCACAATTCATTCAGCAGCAGCATCCAAATTCATGACCGCTACCATCTAGAAGGACAAGGGCAGCAGATGCATGGGACTACCATCACCTGAAAGCTCCCCTCGAAGCCACACACCATCCTAACTTGGGATTATATTGCCATTCCTTCAATTTTACTAGGTCAAAATCCTGGAACACCACCCCTGACAGCACTTTGGTTGTACTTACTCCATATGGTCTGCAGTGGTTCAAGTAGGTGGCTCACAACAGCCTTCTCAAGGGCAATTATGGATATCCAATAAATGCTGGCCTATCCAGCAAGCCCACATCCCTTGAATGAATAAATTTTAAAAAAAGGGATTTCAGGCTGATCACATGGGCAGAATTGAGGTGTTTTTCAAAGCAGTCAGCTAATCTCTGTTTAGTCTCAAAACACCACACAGTAAGCAGCAATTATCATACAGTAAGCAGCAAATTGAATACATTGGGTTGGAAAAATGCAGCTAAATACTTGTTTCACCCAGAAGGAATGTTTGGGGCCTTGGCAGTGATGTAGGAAATGATAAATATGTATGTGCATTAATAAATTCACCCACCACTAGCACACACAAGATAATCCCGGACACTGTACCTGTGGTAGGCAAGGCAGCTCACTGCTAGAATGCATTCTGAAAATTGAAAGGCTGGCAATTAACACATCAAGGAAGTTTAAGCCAGTACTTGCTGTCCAATCCAACATTTAAACAACTGTTTGGTGGTAGGAAAGTGTTTAATTGATAGGAGTCAGGACTCTGATGTAAGTTAGATATGTATGTGTTAAGTACACATTTTATAGGACAAAGAAACCAGCTTGAGGCCAACTTAAGTCATTGCCATTAGAGTATTGGAATTGGAAATAAATTCATAACAACATAGTCAAGAGAGATCATAATTATAGGGTAAAACTAAATGAAACCGGTTTTAGCGCAGTGCAGTACAGAATGTTAGAATGAAGTCCTTTTCACTCTGAATGTAAGGGGCCTAATGGGAAGGTTCAACCCAGTTAGCGTGGACAGAAATCCACATAACAAAATGTTATACCAATTGACAAAAATTGGTGATCTCATAGTATGAATTAAAGACTTTTTTGCCAAAGAGAAAGTTTGTAGACCAGGCACATGGAATGTTTGAAGTATTGCTCCTCTTAATATATAATAGTATATGATATCATGCTGAATTTGAAGGGAGTAACAAGTTAGGTAGGCAGCTGAGGATCTAACTGTTTGGAATGCTTGTTTTGCTGTTGAATAGGTGACCACCTTGCACGACCGAACTGGAATTCTAATCAACAGACATGAATAACATGGCTATTGTCTAACAGTGGAATTGTTATAGGAACATAGGAACAAGAGTAGGCCATTTAGCCCCTTCAGCCTGTTGTGCCATTCATTGAGATCATGGTTGATCTGCAACCTGACTCAACACATCTGCCTTTGCTCAATATCCCTTAATACCTTTGGTCAACAAAAATCTAGCAATCTCAGTATTGTGACTTGTGAGTCCCAATTGCACGCTTGTTGTGGGGTGACCGAGTTGGTACTTTAGATAAAGTAATTCAGCAGACACGTCTCAGGTGAAACACGTTCTGTTTATTTACATAATACTCAACGGCCACTAATGTGTGCCTCTACACCAAACACAATCTACTTGATCCTGCTGCTCACTGCAGAATAGACTTCCAAGAAGCTATAGAGTTAGCCCGTGCTACTCTTCTATTGGTTACACAAGATCATGTGACCTTCCAATGTAACATCCTTCTTAAAGTTGTACTACACAATAGATAAAACCATAGTTACCACATCCTTCTCCCTTTACTCGGAACATACATTTACATCTACAATTACAGTTTTCTCAAAATTTCTCAAAATTATTTACACTGATAAGTAATTTACAAATTCAATCTTTCTGTAGGACGTCTCAGCTCAACAACTTCAGATGCTTTGTTAGGAACCTCCCTCTCTGGAGTTGTCTGAACATCAGGTACTTCGATGGGTACCTACAAAACTGTTTCTTCAACTCTTGCAGGTACAACAGGCACTTCAGACACATCTGTACTAGGTTGAGTTCTCTCAACAGGAAACATTGACTTGGTCATGAACACTGGTGGAATCATTTCTTGAGGATTTGACTCTCTCTTTCACAAATGACCCACATGTCTCCATATGACTCGGCCTTCCACCTTCATGTAGTAAGATAGAGGTCCAGTCATGCTCTTATTTCACCTGGTAACCACTTTGGCCCTTGGTCTCCCATGGTAAGCTTCCTCTCACGACTATACCAGTTGTCACCAGTTTTCTGACTTCCTTGACTCCTTTCTGCTTTCCCCGTTTGGCATTATTAAGCTTAATCTCGTCCTGAGTCAGCATTTCATCAATAATTCTGCAGGTGCGACACCTCTTGTTGTATGAGGGACAGTCCTACAATGTTAAAGAAAACATGCTAACTTGGTTGCTAAGGAACCTCCAATTAACTTTTTCATGCCTGGCTTGAACATTTAAACTGGCCTTTCAGCCAGTCCGTTTGAAGAAGGGTAGTACGGCGAAGTGAGCGATACCATTGAGGCTGATAAACTGTTGAAACTCAGCACTCATAAATGCTGTGCTGTTATTACTTATGACCAATTCTGGCAGCCTGTGAATGGCAAAACTTTGACGTAGCTTCTCGATTGTAACAGAAGATGTTGGTGATTTCACCTCACATATTTCCATCCATTTTGAGCGGGGATGAACAATGGGTAAAAATATTGTTCCCATGAAAGGTCCCACATTGTCAATGTATAATTGCACCCATGGCCTTCCTGGCCATTCCCAAGGGTTGTAACGGAGCTGCTGGAGGTAACTTTTGCAATTGCTGACATTGTACACAATTCGTCACTAAGCTCTCTATTTCTCCATCCATTCCAGACCACCATAGATAGCTGTGTGCTATGGTCTTCATTTGGGAAATTCCTGGATGTGCACTATGTAGTTCAATTAACAATGACTTTCTTCCTTTTGGAGGAACAATCACTTGAGCTCCCCACAATGAAATACAATCCTAGCTGGTTATTTAGTGTCTTCTTTTAAAATACAGTTTCATTTTGTCAGATACAGGCTCTTTGTAGCCAATCATGAAGCAGTTGCTATCATACTTTGGAAAAGACTGGGTCTTGACTTGTCCAGTCTCCGATCTGTCTAGCAGATACCTGCGAGGAACCTAAGAAATTTAACAACAAAACAAGTTCCTGTGGAACTGGGACATCCTCGTCATTTTCTTATAAGGACAAATGACTCAGTGCGTCAGCGTTTGCAATTTGATTTCTAGGCCTATGTACAAAAGTATGCTCGTATGCTGCCCGGATCAGGGGTCTTATTTGAGTTTCTGTGTCTTTTTACGATGAGCTTTCTTCGTTTTAAAACTGACTTTATTCTCGGCCTTCTTTTTGACTTCAATATTGGATAGACTACTCTTAGATATAAGCTCGACTTGAGTGAACTCAGTGGTTAAGTTTCCCAGCATTTCATCAATTGTCTACTTCGTGGAAAATTCTGCAACTTTTGCCTCCAAAGCCTCTTTAGTGTCGTGCAGCTGATTCTTCAGCTCTTCCATCTCTTTTTTGTATTTGTTTGCTGCCTCCTGGGAAAATTAAGCATTTTTGGGTCTTCTTTGCCAACTCATCCTTCATTTTACTCAGGAAAGTGCAGAACTCTTCTGTTTCTCTTCATACTTTTCCAGAGGTACATATTTAGACCGGGGGGAATCTGGTAGTGTGTGAAGGTCTTTCAGCAGGATTTCACTTGTCTTTCAGAGGTTGTTCACCTCAACTCGAACTCTGTCTCAGGATGGCCTCTCTGAGTTCCTTTTGCTGTTCTACTGTGCTTTTACTTGAAACGTTGGCATTTCTTTAGGTTGTGGAGTTCTTGCACACTCCTTTTCCAAAACAGGAATGTTTTCAGCTTCCTTTTGGAATCTCAGTGACCAATCAAGGTTGATTTCCCTCAGCCAGTTTCATCCTAGTAGGCTTGGTCCTCTGCCTCTCAATACCAACTCTGGTTGCTTTGCTGATTGGCTTCCGTAATGGACAGTGACTCTACTTATGCCTCTGACTTGGATATCTTCTCCCGTGTATGTTCTTAATTTAGCATCAGTTTCTTCTAAATTTACCTGATGTTCTCCATTAATCAGATATTGGAAGGTATGCTCACCAGTCACAGTAGTGGAAGCTCCCATGTCCACTTCCATCCGAACAGGTCTGCCATTCACTTTTACTGTTTCATATAATGGTTCTGTTTTCCCTCCCTTCAAATTAAATAACGAATAAATATCTGAATTTGTTGCTTCAGGCTCTTCTACACTGTAAATCTCACGGGATTTTCTCTATCGTTTGAAAATCTGCCTGATTCTTTCCTTGTGCTATCTCATTATGTGTCCATTCCGATGACAATAGAAACATTCGATTTTTTTAAACTGTTAATCGTTACTAGACTGCATGCTTCCACCTCTGTTGCCATTAGTCCTTACTTTCGCTGTTAAGTCAATTCTTTTGATTTTCCTGCTAGCTGTGGCTGTTTCCCACTTCTCAGCAGAGCTTTGCATTTTCACACCCTTTTTGGCTGGGGCTTCCCACCCAATGTGGAGGATGGCGTCCTTTGTATGGCGTTTGAATCCCTTTCTGCACTTTCCATGGCCAGTGTTATCTCTAGCGCCTTCTTAAAACCGATATTTGTTTCAGTAAATAATCTCTTCTGAATTGTGTCCTCATTCACACTGCACACTAAACGATCTCTCAGCATATCGTTTAAAGATGTACCAAACTCGCAATGTTTTGTTAACTGTTTCAAACTTGCCGCATACCAAGCAACTACGTCCTCCGGGGGCTCCACTACTTGAATTAAACTTGAAAAGTTGCATCGTCACCGAGGGTTTTGGCTGGTAATGACCCTCCACGACGTCTGCCAATTCATCAAAATTATTCGAATCTGGAGCCCTGGGTGCCCTCAAACTTTGAATTAAGCTCTAGGCTTTATTCCCACATGTTGATAAGCCCACCTCTTCTCTTCCCCCGTAATATCGTTCACTTGGAAATAGAACACGAGGCATTCAATATCATGAGACCAATTGTCCCTGGCTGGATAGAATGGATCAATTCTCTTGTGAGGCTATTGCTTCGACGATTTGAACGGAAACTTCTGCCTACTCTGAGTGTACAAGGTACAGTCCACTCTTGGTTCTTTTGATTTCCTCCATTAAGTGATTTTACTCTTGACGTCAGTTTGTTGTATCTTCAATTTTATCATCACTTTATCCTCGTTTTCCCCTCATTTTGCCTTTGCTTTACCCTTGTCGCCAGTTTACTGTGATTTGTGAGTCCCAATTGCACGCTTGTTGCGGGGTGACCGAGTTGGTACTTTGGATAGAGTAGTTCAGCAGATACATCTTAAGTGAAACAAGCTCTGTTTATTTAGCTGATAATCAGCAGCTACTAATGCGTACTTCCACACCAAACTCTATCTACACACTTCTGCTGCTCACTGCAGATGACAGATTTCTAACTAACTACAGAATTAGCCCGCGCTACTCTTCAATTGGTTGTACAGGATCATGTGATCCTCCAGTATAACATCCTTCTTAAAGGTGTACAAAATGACTTCTGCAGAAGAGAGTTCCCAACTTCTAGCACTCTTTGTGCGCAGCAGAATTTCTTAGTTTTGTTAATTTTATCCAAAGGTTTTCACAAAACCCTGAGATAATTGTTTTATACATCAGTTGAAAACATCAAAGTTTGATGGATATGAATATTTAGGTGATTCTAAGCAAAGGAAAAAATCCTTTAAAGGATTTACTTGGTTGAGCTATATTTCCCAACGGTTAACCCACTGATACGAAGCCATGCAACTTTGACTTGTCAGTATAAACTGTCTGAATTATGAGTTACAGAACTGGCACAGACATAAATTTAAACCACATCAGAATAGGTGCACACCTGTTCAAAAGTGTATAGAAGTGTGAAAAGTAGTTGCCTAACATTTTCCAGAAAATGTAACGCTTTCCTTTTTTTGTCATTTCCCATTTCCATGTTGACTTTAGACACAAAACACTTCGACAGATAAAACCAGGGCCTGAATGTTCGCACTGACAGAGAGCCCCACCGTCATTGCGAAAATGGTGGAAGAGGCCAAAAAATCAGAAGCCCCTCCCCCGAACACGGGACCTACCATTTTTACAGGGGCAGGAATGGGCCTGGATTGGGATTTTTACATCTGCGTTTCGTGGGGGCAGCTGCCAATATAAATCAATAGCTGTCTCCACTCATGTCTAATTTTGGTGACCAAGGTGTGTGAAACATGACTTGTGCAGGTTAGACCTGTAGGAGTGATCCGGGTCTGCTGTACAATGAGCCTGGACTGCTTCACACTGCTCCCAGTTTGCAGATGGAAATAAAAAAAATCCCATGCCATTATTTCAAAGAAGAGCAGAGCAGCTGCCCCTGGTGTTCTGGAGAATATTTTACCTCTCCATCAACATTACCAAAACAGATTTCCTGAGTATTATCTCATTGCTGTTTTTGGCACGTTGCTGTGTGCTGTTTGGCTGCCACATTTCCCCACATTATAGCAGAAGCCACAATTACAAAGCACATCATTGGCATTTGAGGCAACCTGAGATTGTGAAAGATGCTATATAAACATATCCGAGTTTTCTGAGTTAGGTAGGAAAGTACGCAATGAGGAGAACATGAAGACACTGCATATAGGCAATATAGGCAGGTTGGATGAATGGGCAAGAACACGACAGATAGAAAACAATGTGACAGAATGTGAGGTTATTCACTATGGTAGGAAAAATTAAAAAGAAAATTATAATATTTTTTGAATGGTGAGAGATGGGAAAATGGTTGCCTTCAAAAAGATGCCCTTGTACACGAATCAAAGAAACTTAACATGTAGATACAGCAAGCAATCAGGAAGTCAAATGGTATGTTCACTTTTGTTGCCAAGTGTTTGACATATAAGAGTAAAAAAGACTTACTACAATTGTAAAGGGCATTGGTGATGCCACACTTGAAACACTGAGTGCAACTTTGGTCTCCTTACCTAAGGAAGGGCAAGCTTGTCTAGTGGGAGTCCTGCAAAGGTTCACTAGACGGGTTGCTGGGATGAGGGGATTGTCCTATGAGGAGAGATTGAGGAGTCAATGCCTGTATTCCCTGGAAGATAATTGAAATATAGAAAAATCTTAAGGGTTTGTCAGGGTAGATGCTGAGAAAATGTTTCCCTTGGCTAGGGAACCAAACTCAAAATAAGATGTAGCCATTTAGGGCTGGGGTGCAGAGGAATTTCTTCACTCAAAGGGTTCTAAATTGTTGGAATCCTCTGGCTAAGAGAGCTGTGTATTCTCAGCTGTTGAGTATATTTGAGGCCAAAGTCTCTCTTGGGGGAGATGGCAGTGTAGCGGTAATGTCACTGAACTAGTAATCAGAGGCCTAGACGCTGGAGACATGGGTTTAAACCCCACTCAGGCAGCTGGTGGAATTTGAATTCAATTAATAAACCTGGAATATAAAGCTAGTCCCAGTAATGGTGACCATGACAACCATCATTGGTTATTGTAAAAACCCATTTGGTTCACTAATGTCACTTAGGGAGGAAATTTGCCATCCTTACCTGGTCTAGCCTACCTATGACTCCAGACTCATAGCTATGTGATTGACTCTTAACTGCCCTCTGCAATGGCCTAGCAAGCCACTTAGTTCAAGGGCAATTAGGGACGGGCAACAAATGCTGGCCATGCCAACGATGCCCATATACCCTGAAAGAATAAGTAAATAGAGTTTTTTGGGTGCTGACGGAATTAAGCGATATGGGGAGTGTATGGGAAAGTGAAGGAGTTGATGAAGAAGATCAGCAATTATCTTGTTGAAATCTGCAGAGCAGGTTTGAAGGCCCAGATGGCCTATTAGAGCCCCTATTTCTTATATTCTTACAAATGCAAGTCTTTAAGTTAAGCAGCCTAGGTTAAGAGTTAAAAGACATTCTCTGGGATACTCCCAAAATGTGAAGAGAAAAGCCAACATGAATAACAAATAAAACAAATGACAAATTTGGAAATCTGAAGTAGAAACATGTAAATTTGTAATTGTAAAGAAGAAAAGACAGGCTATGATGTGAAGGAATGTAAACTTGATCAAGGCTCAGACCCGAGACATTATAACCTATTTACAGATGCTCATTGGTCTGATGTGTATTCCATCATTCCTCTCTATTATAAGTAAGTATCATGAAGGCATATCTTGGGCAAGGGGAGGCTAAATAAAGTAAGAAGTTCTATAGTTCTAAGGTCCTAAGGAAAAAGTAGTAGACGATGGTTTCAACACAGGCAGAGGAAAGATTGAGCAGAATAATATACTTGGAGAGATAATGAGAAGGGATAAGTTAAGAATATGCACAAATTTGTTGACATCTATTTGAATGTTGGGACAGGATCAAGGTACTAATATGTTAACCTCACCCCTATCATTGACTGACATTGCACTTGAGCTTTCCAGTTACGTTGGTGAGTTTTGGCAGCTTTAATCAAGATTGTTTATCAAACAGAAGGAAAATCTATGCAGAGGGACCAGGAAGAAATGGGCCCCTTTTTGAACCAGACAAACATTCTTCTTAGTGAACCAGCATCGAAGCTGGTGCCCACAGAGGCTTTCATTGGCTGTGTCATTCTGGGCTGCCAAGCAAGGCGCTAGAGAAAGCAAGTACAGCAGGAAGTTGATTTAGGAGGAAAGATGAAGGACAAACATGAGAAAAAAACATTTTACACAAGGAAACAATCTAAAATCACACTCTGTTCCTGATACAACATGAACAAGATGCTTGGTAGTTAATGGGAGGGGAGCGAAACAGTAATGTTCAAATGGACTAGGATGAATAAAGTCTAAATTCCAATGTAATAACACAATTAACTCCATTTAATTATATATCTGCTAAGTATGAGCTTTTTGTGAGAGTTAAGCTTTTCTCTGGCTATCTATCTAGATGCTTGTTTCAATAATATATAATTGTAATTAGACTAATTTCTCCATTAGATGATTTTTGAAGTCTGCATTCCAAGAGAGGCACTGAGCTGCTGATTATTCATTTCCATGTACTAGTCTAGTCAGTGCAAATATATTATCCTGAGCTCCTGAATCAATTCAAACCTGTCCTAAACACAAAACAGCATGTATCAAAATAAATTAATAGTAAATTAGTAATCTAGTCCTCTTGGTTAAGTATTGAGTAGCTGTGGAAAACTACTTGTACATCTGACGGGAGTACAGTGTATTATGTTGAATCATTTTGAGGTGGAGGTATATATACATAGATTTTCATCAGATACCTTTCATAACAGTAGCAACTACCAATTATTCAATATATGATCAATAAGTTGTTACTAATTCAGTAATGCTACACAAAGAGGAATTTTTAATCATGTCAACATATAGGGAAAATATCAATGTAGACTTAAATGTGGTGTAGATACTTTAAAAGTAATATTTTTCAACATAAAATGTATTTAAGGTACAATAGATTTCAGGTTTTACAGACATACTAGCTTAAAGTGACGTATTTGCAAATAAAATAAACCATATCCGTGCTTTGCAGTCAATCCCTTGTCAAACTTTAATAGGTCTCATCAATTATTTGTAGCTAGAAGATTGAAGATGCTAATGGCTAAATTCTATTCCTTCACATTATTGCATTAGCCACCCTAAACGAATGACTGCAATTTATTTTATGCAAAGCCATGACATTGCCCCACTCGCCTTTACTGTTTCCAGCCAAGGAAAGCTACTTTTTATGTTTTATTTTTACCTAGCAAATTTACAAATTGATTCAAGGATTAAAAAGAAAAGCCTCAGCCATTTCCTGAGATGCATGGGCGGTATTTAGTTCTTCCTCAGTGACATTATTTAGTTGCCATTGATAATAGCTCAGAACAGCTGGTAGGCGGATTAAACATGAAGAGTTCCATTTCTGGTTTTGCTTCTAAAGTGAGATGTAAACAGCACATCTATGCTCACAATAGGAAGTCTCTTTACTCCCAGCAAAAATAAAGGATTTAAATCAAGCGGTCACACAGATGCTAGCCCGGCATTCATTTCAGCGAAATACAAGTTGGGCAATAATTTCAATGAAGCAGGTTTATGCCAATCACATGCCACCCGCCTCTCCCCCCTCCCAACCAACCGCTGCACCCCCCCCCACCCCTCTTCTCAACCCCAGACATTACACCAGACAGCACAGTGGTATTATGTGCACATCAGAAAACACAGTGGTAGAGACCATTCATGAGGGAAATAGAAAAACAAGTCACATTTGTGCATGGAACAAGCACTCAAAAAAAAAAAAAAATCTTTGACCCCCTTGTAAGATGCAGTGAGACGGTGCTTGCTAACGCCTAGCAGCATCACAGTGATTAACAATAGCACAGTCAGTCTGGGCTCTGACCTAGGATCGGATTCCACAGCCCAACGAGTCAGATGAAAACCACAGCTGTTTTTTTTTCAGAAGAAGGGAGAGTGAAAATAATGTTGCATATGTGATGAGAAAGTAATCCCCACGCAGGTAAACCTGAAGAAAATAGCCCTGAAGATTATAAGCACAGAAGCATACAAATGGCCAGACTTACTGTGTGTCCCATGGAGGAAAGTTCCTCATGTAGCAGAAGCCTCTGTTTCCCTTATTCCAAGCACTGAGATACTTTAACATTACGACGAAGCAACGGGTCACAGATATTTGTAGCAAGAGCTCTTAAATGTCTCATTTTCAAATGGGACATCTCCATTCAGAGAGAGAAAGAAAAACATTTTTTTTCTTAAACACATTGCAGGATGAAGCCAAGTAGATGCATCTGGTTGCTAAAGCACAATCAATATGGAGGGAGCGGTATTTTATGATTGGAGAAGTTGTTGTGTTTTTGGTGGTGAAATTCATTATTTAGTATCTGAACCCTCAGCATTTCAGTATCATTTATTCATAAAGTCCCTTTTTGCCAGGAGGAAATGGATACAGCTGGAGAGAGAGAGGGAGAGGGAGGGAGACGGATTGATGATATTGATCAGGTACCATCTTGAAACAAAGGCGAGGTGCTCTATTTTAGTTGACAACTGTGACAGATAAAAAAAACAAGCAGAAGAGGAGGAAGGCAACAGCCTTGAACATCACAGGCTTTAAACAGCGTTTGAAGTGAATATTATGACAACCACGTCTAGGCAAGCTACTGCGAAAAATAATCTGAGTCATTAAAAAATGATGCTCTGTTTGGCTTGTGAATATGAGGCTTCAGGGAGCGAGACTGCACTTTCAAAGGGAGAAAATTAGTTTTGTATTAAATTTACATAGCTTTTTTAAATGTCAAAACCCTATTTGTTAAATTGGCTGCTGATTAGCATGGTGTCAGATTAGTACTTTGGGATGTATAAATTTTAACTCATCATAGACTGGAGAATTCCAGAGTACTTGATAGCTGAGTCATTGTCAGAGCAGCAGATCACAAACCTAAGACACCTATGAATCCTTTAACTTTTTCATAGCTCAACAAGTGTTCTGATGGCAATTTGGGTGAATAACTTTCAAATATTTGAGGTGATTGACTTTACAAAGTCTGTAATGTTGATTGATTATATGTATATCAATATACATTGCATAGAAACTCCCATGAAGCGGAACTTGCATGGAAATCAATTTAAATAACTGAAAATAATCAATATAAAGAGTCACAGTGCCCTTACTTCTAATATGGCTTGTAAAAATTACTGCAAAAATTCATCTGAAACTTTTATACATAAACATATGTGTTTAGACAAAGCAATAGGTCTAAATTTTCTCCATTTTGAAATGTCAATATATTCTTTACCTATGAACTCAGCTTCCTTTGCTCTTCAAGAGTTAAACACTTTCTGTGTTTTCTTCAAATTCACTATCATTAATCTTTAACTACTTTGTTTCTACTGATTGTTTTCCCATAGCACTTACATATGCCATGAGAGTTGCAAACAATTTCTTTCCACCAGTTGATTATTTAACAAATGGAAGGTCTGAATTCCCCACACACAACATAAAGCCTTTTTCAAACTGTTTCAGCCCTTTGAACAATAATCTCCACTTCTTTATAAAATTGAACTGCCTTCTCCAAAAGCACAAAGCTGTTGTTCCTGTCAGTATGGGTTGTATGCGCGTTGCTTGTAACCAATTACACACACTGTTTGACTATGGACCACAGGTAAAGGCAAAGCAACTTTTCTAATAGTTGCTAATGTGCTAACAGACCAAGCAAATGGAGCATACATTTTATGACATGATCAAAGATGTCAAATGATTGTTGGAGACTGTTTCCTTCCTCCTTTTAAGACACTTACATGCTAATATTACCTTTCAACCTCTTGATACTAGCCAGGGTGCTTCTAGAAGGATGAATTGGAATGGGCCAAACGGATCTACCTCATCCGTCAATATTACATAGAATTGAACAGAATTTACAGCACAAAATTGGGCCATTCATCCCAACAGATCTATGCTGGCATTTATGCTCTACACAAGCCTCCTCCATAACATATTTTATCTAACTCTATCGACATATCTTTCAATTCCTTTCTCTCTCATGTACTTATGCAGCTCCCCCTTAAATACATCTATGCTTTCTATCTCAACTATTCTATGAGGTAGCAAGTTCCACATTATAACCAATGATTGAATTAAGAAGTTTCCCCTGAATGCCTTATTGGATATATTCATAACTATCTTGTATTTACGAGCCTATGTTTTGGATTCTCCCACAAATAGAAATATCTTCTCTGCGTCTCATGGTCAAGCCCCCTTTGTGATTTTACACATAAATATTTTTAGCATAAGGTGACAAGATTAATACTGTGCACATGTACTGTTACTTTTTATGTGTTTCCTGAAAACAATTATATCCATAATTTACATGGAAACTTTCCTTTAATCATCATTTTTTTGCTAGATCTTCTAAGAAGGCATCAATAAAGTTGACCCACATCAGTGGAAGCTTACTCATCTGACATCTTTCCATTTTACTTTAGAGAATTGATCATTATCAGGGAAGGCAGTGGTGACAATGGTGGTAGTCACTGGATGAGTAATCCAGAGCCCAGGCTAATGCTCTGGGGGCACATGTTCAAATCTCACCATGGCACCTGGTGGAATTTAAATTCAATTAATAAATTTGGAGTTAAAAGCTAGTCTAATAGTGACCGTGAAACCATTCTCACCTGGTTCACTAACGTCCTTAAGCGAAGCATATTTGCTATCCTTCCTTGTGACAGGAAGAGACATTAATGTATATAATATTATTGGATTTATTTTTCTAAAGATCGAGGCTTAGAGTGTGTTAATTGGATTAAAGCCATCTAGTCCGGGTGCTTTAATGTATAGTGGTTTTGAGATGTAAACAGAGGTAGATGGCACATTTGCATTTTGTTGAACAGAGCATTCAAGAGTGGGAGTGAAATTTTGCACCTAGCTAGGAGACACCAAGTAATATATTTATATTACAAATAGAAATGCTACTATGAAAGGAGTTCAAAAGGCCTGGTGGTACAATGAGAATTTATATTTAAAGGGAAGCGCTGGGTTTAACATAAAGGAGTTTGTGTGTGTACAGGGCAGAGGCATGTAATATCTAAGCAGCTGGAAGACTACAACTGTTTGCAAAGGAACCAATTTGGAGAGAACCTCATTTTGAATTCATAAGGTGAAAATGCTTTGCCTGGTGTCTGGCTGAGTCAATTGGTTATTGTTGCCTTAGTGGAAATTAATTTGGGAATTTGTTACAAGTTATAAAGTTGTAATTTGTAGTCATGTGTGTGTTTTTAATTTGTTGTAAATTAATAAAAGTTTCATTTAGTTTGATATAAAAATCTCTCAAGAACTGGTGATCTTATTCCTGAATTTAGAGATGCAACTCAAAACATATCAATTGAAAATATAGGTTATGACAGTTGCTTAAAATTTCCCTCTGGGACTTTAAATAACTTAGCTTTTAACAATTGCTGTGCTATAACATTTGGTCTGACCTACATGTGATTTTAGACCCACAGAAATGTGGTTGACTCTTAAATGCCCAATGAAATGTCCTAGCAAGCCACTCTGTTGTATTAAACTACTACAAAGTCTACAAAAAGAAGTGAAACCGGATGGGACCTGGCATTGACCTAGGCACTGGAAATGACATTGGCAAACCCAGCCCTGTGACTCTGCAAAATCCTCCTTACTAATACCTAGGGGCTTGTATTAAAATTGGGAGAGCTTTCCCATGGACTAGGTACAAGCTGCGACACAGGACCACTTGCATGCCAAACAGCAGAAGCAACATCCAATAGACAGTGGTAAAAGATCCCACAACGAACGGCTCTGCAGTCCTGCCACATCCAGTCAAGACTGGTGGTGGGTAATTAAACAACTCATTGGAGGAGGAGGCTCCACAAATATCCCCACCCTCAATGATAGGGAAGTCCAGACAAAGTGCAAAAGACAAGGCTAAAGCATTTGCAACCATCTTCATCCAGAAGTGCCGACTGGATGGTCAACTCAGTCTCCTCCTGATGTCCCCATGTCACAGATGCAGACTTCAGCCAATTTGATTCACTCCACGTTATATCAAGAAATGTCAGAAGGCATTGGGTACTGAAAAGGCTATGGGTATTGACAACATTCCAGCAATAGTACTAAAGACTTGTGCTCCAGGACTAACCATGACTCTAGCCAAGCTGTTGCAGTACAGCTACAACATCCGCATCTACCAATAATGTGGAAAATTGCCCAGGTGTGTCCTGTCCACAAAAACAGGCAATTACTGTCCCACCAGCCTACTCTCAATCATCAGCAAAGTGATGAAAGGTATCACCAACAGTCTATAAAACGGCACTTACTCAGCAATAACCTGCTCGCTGATGCTCAGTTTGGGATCTGCCAGGGTCATTCAGCTCCTGACCTCAATACAATCTTGGTCCAAACATGGACAAAAGAGCTGAACTCCAGAGGTGAGGTGATAATGATTTCCCTTGATATAAAGACAACATTTGATCAAGTGTGGAATTAAAAGGCCCTAGGAAAACTGAAGTCAGTGGGAATCAGGGGAAAACTCTCCACTGGTTGGAGTCATACCTAGCACAAAGGAAAATGCTCATAACTGTTTGAAGTCAATCATTCAGTTCCAGGACATCACTGTAGGAGTTCCTCAGAGTAGTGTCCTAGGTCCAACCATCATCAGCTGCTTCATTAATAACCTTCCCTCCATTATAAGGTCTTAAGTGGGGATGTTCGCTGATGATTGCACCATATTCAGACCCAGATGCAACTCCTCATATACTGAAGCAGTCCATTTCCAAATGCAGCAAGACCTGGACAATGTTCAGGCTTGGGCTGATAACTGGCGAATAACATTTGTGCTGCACAAGTGCCAGCAACTGGCCATCTCCAACAATTGAGAATCTTGACATTCACTGGCGTTGCCATTGCTGAATCCACCACTATCAACATCCTGCAGGTTACCATTGCCCAGAAACTGAACTGAACCAGCCACATAAATACTCTGGCTACAAGAGCATGTCAAAGGCTGGGAATTCTGTGGCAAATAACTCACCTCCTGTTTCCCCAAAGCCTGTCCACCATCTACAAGGCACAAGTTAGGAGTGTGATGGAATACTTACCTGGATGATTGCAGATCCAATAACACTCAAGAAGCTTGACACCATCCAAGACACAGCTTGACTGACAACCCATCCACCACATTAAACATTCAATCCCTCCACTGCTGACACGCTGTGGCAGCAGTGTGTACCATCTACAAGATGTACGGCAGCAACTTGCCAAGACTCCTTCCAAACCCACAACTACTACCACCTAGAAAGATAAGGGCAGCAGATGCATGGGAACACCTGCAAGTTCCCCTCCAAGCCACACACCATCCTGACCTGGAACTATATCACCGTTCCTTTGCTGTCGCTGGTTCAAAGTCTTGTAACTCCCTCCCTAACAAAACTGTAGGTGTACCTACACCACATGGACTGCAGAGGTTCAGGCTGGCAGCTCACCACCACCTTCTTAAGCACAGTTAAGGATTGGCAATAAATACTGGCCTAGCCAGTGATGTCCACATCCCATGAAGGAATTCAGAAAAAAATATCAGTTAGCATTCTTTAGATCATGATTGATTGCAATTGTTACAGCTATGATCAACATATGCATTGTTTTTGTTTTTCATAGAATCATTGAAACTTACAGCGTACAAAGGCTCCATTCAGACTGCTGTGCTTGTAACAGCTTTGAAAGAGCTGTCCGATTCAGTTCCACACCACAGCTTTTACCCCATAACTCTGCAAATTAGTCCTGTTCAAGGGCACATTCATACACATGTCTCATTCTACACTACTCCTGTTATTTCCATGGCTATTTTGTTTAAATGGAGAGCGCTGGTACCATTGATGGAACTAATGGCATGTAGCCACTGAATTAATATAAACAGTTAAAATGACATAATTATCCAAGCACACTTGACTAAAGATTGCAGCTCTGCTGATGTTATGTCAGCTCCTCCACACTGTTAAACTCAATCACTTCGCTCATCAAGTTCTATCACTGGTGTTATAATCAGCTCAGAGGAAATCACACACGTCACAACGTTTAGTTAATTTCCAAGATCATCTTGTTTAGCAGAGACTTATGAAAGTCCGCAGTGGGACTTATTGACATCAACAGGAATTTTACCCTAGGTCAGAATGTATCTCCCCTCAGCAGGACTAGCCTATCATACCATGCCAATAAATTACAGATCAGGTTGATTTTCATTTTGGGCACTGTATCAGGCCCAGATAGTGTGCCGGGATTTCTGGCAGGCCTAACTTTATAAAAAGAGTTGTCCCAAGCAGTATATAACATTCATGCTGCTTGCTCATTATCTTGAATCATTGGCTGCATGCCTGTTTGTAAGGGTGTGTCTAGTGCCATTTAACAGCACCAGCCAGCTTTTAAAGAGGAGGTGGATTCTGTTGCAGGCAACTGGAAGATAGATCTGAACATAGAAATGGCAGCAGCGAGCACTCAGAGGACACCAAGGTTTTCTGATGCTGCTTTGGAGGCCCTAGTAGAGGAGGGAGATCCTGTCCCTGTATCCAGACCTCTCCCACGCTCCCCACACCCACTCCCCCAGTCCACGATGGGCAAAAAGCCCTCCAGGAAACAACTCAATTTCCAATGGGAAATCATCATCGATCCGATAAATGCCTAAAGCTTACCTCAAAACATGGATGCAATGCCAAAATAACTTCTATTATCTCACCAGAATTGTTAAGGTAACAATATTGCTCTCTAACTTTGTGGACACCTCCAGCTTCACCCTCCACCCCCACCCCCCTTACTGTCACTATGCAACGATCACTGCAGGGGATGTGTTTATGACTTTTGCATTCCTCCCTTCTCCACACCTCAGATTTGACATACTGCATACTAGTTACTCTAGCATGACAAGCAAGAGTGTCACGAACAATCTCCCTTCTTTCGTGTAGAAGTAGGTTGTCCACAACTCTCTTCTCTTCTAGTAAAGCAAGTGGGCTTTGGGGCAGGCGTACGGTCATGGTCTGGCAACCAGCAATACTGGTGGAGACATCAGGTAGGGTTTCCAGACACATTATATTCCTTTTCCCTTGTGACTCTCTCACCTTATACTACATAACAAACAGCAGATGCTTTTGCAGGGCACTTCTCTCTTTTCCCTCCTCTCAAATTAAAAGTTAACCCTCGTCTGTCCCTTTCATTTCATGTGCTGAAGATGCGGAGACACCTCTGACGCTTCAGAAAAGGAGGTCAGCCTTCCTAATGAATCGACATTACTCGATTTCACCCTCTCTGGCACCAGCTTACACATTATTATCATGTATATTTCAGAGGCTAGGCTAGAGGATGAGCCTTTACCAGTACAGGAACTAGGGCAAGGGATAGGACACCTCAGGCACCAATTCGCTTTAGGGCAGGGTCACCATTGCTGCAGAGAATGTAAATGCTGACTTTAAACATTCATGCTACTCATAGAGGCTGATGCATGTATCTTAGGTGCACAGGGCAGCTTGCCAGGGAGATTGTGCACAATATAACAGAGCACAGATGAATTCAACTTTGACCTGTGGTAATGCCACATGTAGAGCATAAAGACCATTCTGCATAAAGTGGATCAGTCAATTTGACAGTGGCTCTCATCTTCAAACTCTCTTGGCATCTCTCACAGCTTCTATCTTGGCTCTGGGGGGGCCACTGTTAATGGGAGATTTCAGAATGTCAAGTTGCTCCTGCACTCTATTCTCACACAGAGCCACAAAAGAGCTGTGGGGCAGTTCCAGCTGGGTGGCCTGGGGTTCATGACATCTTGCACCCTGATGATGTCTGTCATGCAGCTAGAACTTGCTCTCTTCACCTGCTTTGCTCTAGGATATAATGTAACTATCCCTCCTGACGTAGAAAGCCTCAGTGATCTCCATGCTACAGTGCTGGACTGCAAGCTACGATATGTCTCTGATATCAACTGTCGCAGGCTGTAAGGAGCCAGCAGCACAAAATTTAAGGGCCATCTTGACCTTATAGCCACAGGGTGTGCCTTCCAAGTGCTGGCATGAGGTTGAATTGTAGCTTCAGCAGGTGACTTGCTGACAGGCTCCGGGGTGAAGTGAAGGTGCCTCATGCATTGCTCCCAGGTGAAGTTAATGCACGAAATCTGCTCCCAAAAGTTAACCAGCCACCTGAAATAATAAACCAACAAATTGTAATTACAGCTCTGGTGAAGGGTACAGATGTACGAGTTTAGCACAGGTTGAGCCAATTGCTGGGACAGCACTAAATCAGTAAGCACTGTACCCTAATTTGATAATATTATTGTAGGTTCCATTAATCTGGTGCACTCTGGACACCTATGTAGAAGCTGGTTCCATTATGGTGGGTGATGTACTTCTGGCTTGTAATGCACTTGTTTTCTCTGCCTACCACATTGCATTCTAATGCATCTATTTAGCATCAAAATTTCCAGGCTAAAGTTTCCAATGCTTTCCATCATTGAGGGTTTTCCTTGCTTCATGCCTTAGGCCTGTTGTAGACTAATTGATAAGAAATTAATTGCAATGAATAACTCATTATCATTGTATCATTTGACTACCAGGATGGTAGAAGAGGAACTTTGTGTGACTTATTCTCTTTTACCTACCAATATTTACTTTCTTGCTCTGTAATGTGTGCAAAAAGGCAAATGATTGCTCAGTATTTCACTATAGCTGTGTCATGCTCCATTTCAAAACAGAGTTCCTAAGGTATATACTCTATGTAATGCAGTTGAACCACTTAATGTGACCCATGCCTGCTGACCCTGTATTAACATGGAATGCCAACACACTTCATTACCAGGGCTGGGTGTGTCACCTAGTGTTTGCTATTTAGCATCAGATCCACTTCCCTCTCATGTATGTTTCAATGTGGACACATTTTGAGTGATGTGGTGATGTTTGCATGTGGCTGGCAGTCGACTGAGTTCTCCTGCCTCTGTGAAGAAAGAGCAAAATACTTTGTAACAAAAATAAAAATAGCTGGAAAAACTCAGCAGGTCTGACAGCATCTGCGGAGAGGAACACAGTTAACGTTTTGAGTTTGTATGACTCTTCATCAGAACTGAGGAAAAATGGAAATGAGGTAAAATATAAGCTCGTTGAGGGAGGTGGGACAGGTAGAGCTGGATAGAGGGCCGGTGATAGGTGGAGGCAAAGAAGAGATTGACAAAGATGTCATAAACAAAAGGACAAAGGGGTATTGACGGTGGTGATATTAGCTAAGAAATGTGCTAATGGTGACATTAAGGGTAGAAAGCAGGACAAACTAGTGGGGTGGGGTGGGGGGGAAGAGATCGAAATAGGCTAAAAGGTGGAGATGAAACAATGGATGGAAATACATTTAAAAATAATGGAAATAGGTGGGAAAAGAAAAATATATTTTAAAAATATAAATAATTAGAAAAGAGGGGATCAGAAAGGGGGTGGGGATGGAGGAGAGAGTTCAAGATCTGAAGTTGTTGAACTCAATATTCAGTCCGGAAGGCTGTAAAGTGCTTAGTCAGAAGATGAGGTGCTGTTCCTCCAATTTGCGTTGAGCTTCACTGGAACAATGCAGCAGGGCCAAGGACGGACATGTGGGCATGAAAGCAGGGTGGAGTGTTGAAATGGCAAACGACAGGGAGGTCTGGGTCATGCTTGCGGACAGACCAAAGGTGTTCCGCAAAGCAGTCACCCAGTCTGCGTTTGGTCTCTCCAATGTAGAGGAAACCGCATTGGGAGGAACGAATTCAGTAGACTAAATTGAGCGAAGTGCAAGTGATGTACTGCTTCACTGTTTGGGCCCTTGGACGGTGAGGAGGGGTGAAGCAAAGGGGCAGGTGTTGCACCTTCTGCGTTTGCATGGGAAGGTGCCGTGGGAGGGGGTTGAGGTGTAGGGGGTGATGGAGGAATGGACCAGGGTGTCACGGAGGAAACAATCCCTATGGAATGCCGCCGGGGGGTGAAGGGAAGATGTGTTTGGTGGCGGCATCATGCTGGAGTTGGCGGAAATGGCGGAGGATGATCCTTTGAATCTGAAGGCTGGTAGGGTGATAAGTGAGGACAAGGGGGACCCTTTCATGTTTCTGGGAGGGAGAAGGAGGTGTGAGGGCGGATGCGTGGAAGATGGGCCGGAAACGTTTGAGGGCCCTGTCAACCACCATGGGTGGAAAACCTCAGTTAAGGAAGAAGGAAGACATGTCAGAGGAACTGTTTTTGAAAGTGGCATCATCAGAACAGTTTCAACGGAGGCGAAGGAACTGAGAAAATGGGATGGAGTCCTTACAGGAAGCGGGGTGTGAGGAGCTGTAGTCGAGGTAGCTGTGGGAGTCGGTAGGCTTGTAATGGATATTGGTGGACAGTCTATCACCAGAAATTGAGACAGAGAGGTCAAGGAAGGGAAGGGAAGTGTCAGTGATGACCATGTGAAAATGATGGAGGGGTGGAAATTGGAAGCAAAATGAATAAATTTTTCCAGATCCAGACGAGAGCATGAAGCAGCACCGAAGCAGTCATCGATGTATCAGAGTAAGAGTTGTGGGAGGGGGCCTGAGTAGGGCTGAAACAAGGAATGTTCCACATACCCCATAAAGAGACAGGCATAACTGGGTCCCATGCGGGTACCCATAGCCACACCTTTTATTTGGAGGAAGTGAGATGAGTTTAAGGAGAAATTGTTCAGTGAGAGAACAAGTCCAGCCAGACGGAGGAGAGTTGTGGTGGATGGGGATTGTTCGGGCCTCTGTTTGAGGAAGAAGTGGAGAGCCCTCAGACCATCCTGGTGGGGGATGGAGGTGTAGAGGGATTGGACGTCCATGGTGAAGAGGAGGCGATTGGGGCCAGGAAACTGGAAATTGTTGATATGATGTAGGGTGTCAGAGGAATCGTGGATGTAGGTGGGAAGGGACAGGACAAGGGGAGGGAGAATGGAGTCAAGATAGCAAGAAATCAGTTCCGTGGGGCAGGAGCAGGCTGACACGATCGGTCTGCCAGGACAGTCCTGTTTGTGGATTTTGGGGAGGAGGTAGAAATGAGTCATCCGAGGTTGGGAGACAATGAGTTTGGAAGCTGTAGAGGGAAGATCTCCAGAGGAGATGAGGTCAGTGACAGTCCTGGAAACAATGGTTTGAAGTTCAGTGGTGGGGTCATGGTCCAGGGGCAATAGGAGGAAGTGCCTGCGAGTTGACACTTAGCCTCTGCGAGGTAAAGGTCAGTGCACCAGACAACAACAGCACCACCCTTGTCAGCAGGTTTGATGACAAAGTCAGGGTTGAACCTGAGAGAACGGAGTGGGGAAAGTTCAGAAAGAGACAGGTTAAAGTGGGTGAGAGGAGCGGAGAAATTGAGATGACTCATGTCATGCCGACAGTTCTCAATGAAAAGATCAAGAGCAGATAAGAATCCTGAGGGAGGGGTCCAGGTGGAGGGAGAATATCGGAGGCGGGTAAAAGGATCCATTGAATGGGGAGAGGACTCCTGCCCAAAGAAGTGAAACTGAATCCTTTGCTGAGCACTGAACGTTCAGCATCAGAGAGGGGAAGGTCAGGAGGTATGGTTAATACATAGCAATCTCTTCTTTGACTCTACCTGTCCCATCTCCCTCAACCAGTTTATATTTCATGTCATTTCTATTTTTCCTCAGTTTTGATGAAGAGTCATACAAACTCAAAACGTTAAATGTATTCCTCTCCGCAGGTGTTGTCAGACCTGCTGAGGTTTTCCAGCTATTTTTATTTTTGTTTCAGATTTCCAGCATTCACAGTATTTTGTTTTTAAGATACTTTGTAATGTGTATCTGCACATCCACCTCCATTTGATTATTGTGTTCTCATTGTATGCATTATTAAGCACTTGTGCACTGTAATAAACTTGGAGTGCAGGACAGGTTTCTTGTAAGAAACAGTAAATCTTACTTACAGACTCCAGATGAGGCTACATGCTTGTTCCCAGACCAAAGTTAAGGAAGCTCTGTCCCTAAGATTCCCCGCACTTAGGGCTGATTCACCCTGTACAGTCACATGATGCCCATAACAGTAAGAAATAGTTTAACTTAAAATTAGTACATTCCTCCACCTTTAATTATTTTGATGTACACTCTTATTTACAGAAACATCTTAACCTTAACATGCCATTCGTGCCAATATTAAATAAGTCTTTCTGTCTTTCTGGTCTTTCTGATAACCCATTGGATGAGGGATGATATAGTGCTGTTCTGCTGTGTTTAATTCCATTTAGGTTCACAAATTTTTGGAATTCAGTGCTAGTGAAAGCAATACCATTATTTGATACAATAACTTCAAGTAAACCATGAACACTGAAACTCTGGCACAGTTTTTCAACGGCTGTAGATGAAGTAGGTGATCTCACTTCAAACACGTCCATCCATTTGGAATGTGCATCAATAATCACAAGAAACGTAGTACCTAGAAATGGATCTACATAGTCTATATGTAGTCTAACCCAGGATCGACCAGGTCACTCCCATGGATGCAGTGGAGCTAAAACAGGCAATTTCTGCTGTTACTGGCACTGGAGACAGTGTTTCACCGTTTTCTCTATATCACTGTCTATACCTAGCCACCAGATGTAACTTTGTGTGAGCATCTTCATCTTCAAAATACCAGGATGCGCAATATGAAGTTCCGCCAATAATGGTTCTCTTCCTTGCACAGAGATAATGACTCTTGCTCCCCGTAACAAGATACCATCTTGACAAGTCAGTTCAGATCTACGTACCAAGAATGGTTTTAATTCTTCAGGGACTTGTGCATTTGGCTATCCTTGTAAAAATTGTTCATGGACTCTTGCTAAAATTGGATCCCGATGTGTCCAATTCTTTATCTATCTCACGCAGACTGGTGAGAAGTCCAGGAAATTCAACATAAGTACTACCTGTTGAGGTACTGGAACATATGTGATACTATCTGGCAAAGGGAGACGACTGAGGGTGTCTGCATTTGCTATATGCACACTTGGATGGTGCATAAAAGTGTACTCATATGCCGACAAAATTAAAGCGCATCTTTGAATTCTAGCACGGTGATATTACCTTATCTTTACTAAATAACCCTAACAGTGGTTTGTGATCTGACACTATGGTGAAGTGTTGACCGTGCAAATATTGACAGAACTTTTTTACACCAAATACGTTAGATAAGCCCTCTTTTTCAATTTGTGAGTAACCATTCTCAGCTGCAGAAAGGGTTCTGGATAATATCCCATCTGTCTTTCAGATCCATCCTCCATCTTGGGTGACAATACTATTCCCACTCCATAGGGAGATGCATCATAGGTGAGTGTCAATTCCTTAGATGGGCCATAGTGCACTAGCAGACATGACGCGTGTAAAAGTTTCTTGACTCTTATGAAGGCTTCCTCCTGCTGTGCCTTCCAGGACCATCAGTGGTTCTTCTTTAATAATAATTGTAAGGGGGCTAACACTGTAGATAGGTTAGGCAAAAATTGACTGTAATAGTTTACCATGCCGAAAAAGACTTGCGCTCCATGACATTGGCAGGAGAGGGCACTTCTTTGATTGCCCTGACTTTCTCCTCTAATGGATGCAACCCTTAGGCATCCACTTGATGAACCAGATATGTAACTTTCTTTGCTTGGAAAGTGCACTTCCTTTTTTTAAATGAATGCCAGCCTCTAAAAATCTCCTCAGAACTTCTTCCAGGCTTGCCACATGTTCTGCTTCTGTGGATCCTGTGATTAGGACATCGTCCAGGTACACCATAACTCAGGGAAGTCCTTGTTGTAAGTGCCCATGTTCTTTGGAAAATCGCATAGGCAGAAGAAACACCGAAGGATAGGTGTGTATATTGGTACAGGTCCTTGTGTATGTTTATGGTGACATAAATTCTTGATGTGTTGTCCAGCTCTAGCTGTTGATACGCATGACTCATGTCCAGTTTAGTGTAGGATCTTCCTCCTGCAAGTTTAGCATACAGATCTTCAATCTTTGGGATTGGGTATTTATCTAATTTTGCAGCCTTGTTTACCGATACCTTATAACCTCTGCAGATGTGAATGGTTTGGTCCAGTTTCAGCACAGGGACTGTGGGTGCTGCCCATTCTGAAAATTGGACTAGCTGTATTATTTCTAACTTCTCCAAATGACATAATTTCACATCTACTTTTTCTTTTAGAGAGTAAGGCACAGGTCTTGCCTTAAAAAAAAGGGCGTTGCTTCAGGGTCCCTATATATTTTAGCTTGTAGACCTTTGATTTCCCTCAACTCATCTCAGGATACTGTCATTCTTTATTAGCAACTCTGGAATTCCTTCTGCTGACCTGAAAAATTTGTGACCAATTTAATTTGATTTCTTTCAACCAATCACATTCACATTATCCCCATAACAGCCATAAATGTTTTAACTTACAATTACTACATGTACACACTGAATATTTCATATAAAGTACGATTATTTCATAAAACATCAGACTTTGCTGTCCTAAAATCTTGAGACTCTTTCCCTTGAACAAATTGATCCGTTGCTTCCTCATTTGAAAGGTAAACATGCAGTCTTTAGCTCAGGACATCGCTGCAGATGTTCCTCAGGGTGGTGTCCTCGGCTCAACCATTTTCAATTGCTTCTTCAAAGACCTTCCCTCTATCATAAGGTCAGAAATGGGAATGTTCGCTGACGATTGCACAGTGTTCAGTTCTATTCACAACCCCTCAGATAATGAATCTGTCCGTGCCTCAATGCTGCAAGACAGAGACAACATTCAGGCTTGGACTTATAAGTGGCAGTAACATTCATGCCACACAGGTGTCAGACAATGATCATCTCCAATAAGAGAGAATCTAACCATCCTCCCATCAACAGCATTGCCGTTTCCAAATCCGTCATCATCAACATTCTGGGGGATACAATTGACCAGAAACTTAACTGGACCAGCCACATAAATACTATGACCACAAAAGCAGGTCAGACGTTGGGTCTTGTGTGGTGAGTATCTCATCTCCTGACTTCCAAGCCTGCACACCATCTATGAGGCACAAGTCAGAGTGTGATGGAATACTCTCCTCTTGACTGAATGAGTGTACAGTTCACCATTATTTATGTTCAAACTGCGCAGCAAATTCTAAGCAAGGGCAGATACACCATTAAATGTGAAAATCTGGAAGTTACTGTTCAAATTGTGCTGCTCTGCCATTAGCTCCCCAAAAATAGTATCTCGCTGCCTTGGAATGAGTTGAATGGTATGAAGTTCCTATACTTGTACAGTAGAGGTGACCTTAACTCGCCATAGAAAGTGTTTGTCACATTTTTACAGGGCTGTAAGTCTTAATTACTTCAAATAACTTCACTGGCACTGAAAATTAACTAATGTAAGGGTTGAGTAACATTCCTTCAGGTTTTAATCATTGGAGGTTTTTTAAAAACTGTTGGGGAATTTTAAAAACTCCTTTTTTCTGTCTTTTTTTCTCTCCTAATCACGTCTTTCTTTCTCCCTCTCTTTATTTTGCTTTGTGGACCTGATTTAACATTGAATTCATTATTCTAATTTACACTCCCTGGTTCAGATTCTGCGCTGCTCATTAACAAATACTTCAATCTGATTGATTAAGGAGGTGCAAAGCTTTCTGCCCTGTTCACTCAGATGACATCTAAAGGGTGCTGTATGATTTTGATCTCCCACTTGCCATATAAAAGTTCACGGAAATTAAACCAGCAAGGACAAATCCAACTAACCATTGGCACCATTTGTCAATGGGTTACAATAAAGTCTAGCCTCTAATCATGTTGCTACTTTCACTTGTAATATGTTACTCGCTATATCCTTCTTCATTCAATGCAGCTATTTTTGCATATATATTAACGACATCCCTTTGTGTCCATGTAAGTACTGTCCCTTACTTAGAATAATATTGCCGCATTATCTTTATGTTCCCCCTTTATGTCATGCACATCCTTCTAGACCTAATTAGAAATAATATTGACCCTGTCTCTGATACACTGCCACATTCCTATCTTTTCTGCATACTGCTCCCCCACCAAAAATGCTTCTGTGTTGGCCTGTTATTGCACTTCATTGCAATTTCAGGACTCACAGCTACATCAACTTTGTCTCTGTTGGTGTTCAAACAATAATGGTGCACTCCACAGCTGGATTATCGAACTTTTGACATTTATACCGGTTAACAGGTTCATTTGCTGCTTGAGGAGCATTAAAGGGTCATTATTAGAGCTGTGATGCGATTCACTGCTACTCTCATTGACGCTAGCAAAATGGTAATGTCACAAATCGCATATTTGAAAGCAGAACATGGTTTTAATGGCAATGAATTAGTGTTAATTAATCCAATTCTAATTAATCATAAGAGTGCTTGACAGATTAGATGCTGATAGACTGTTTGCCCTGGCTGGAGACTTCAAAACTAGGGGCTAGATATTTTGCCACAATGGAGAGCCTCTCCAACATGGTAAAAATAGTGAAAGTAGCTGAAAATCATAAGCTCTGTCCTCGAGTATGGGACTTCCCATTTTTGTCGGGGCAGGAATGTGGGTGAAATACGTTTTGTGCATGCAATGTTTGATGGAGGCACTAGCCATTCAAATCATCAGCTGCCACCACTCAAGTGGGATTTGGTAGTCTTGGAGCATGATACCTGAATTGTGTAGAGTAGTTCTGGCAAGAGGAGGTCTGAACTTGTAGATTTGTTTGGATAGCCAGGGTACCTGATTGGAAAGGTAAGGTAACCCTTTGGATCTGGTCCCAGGAAACATTTGGGGGGAGGTTAGGTGCCCTTTGGGGGAGGTAAGGTGCTCTTTGGAAAATATCCACAAATGTGCATGGAAAGTGCATAAGTTCATTATTGTCAAGCTGTGGGAACTGTCAACAAACCTGTCAATACCACTGTCCAAACTGTTAGAAGCACCTGTCAAAGGGACCAGTCAAAAGTATCAAGAGGACCAGTCAAAGGGAGCTGTCAAGCATTGAAGCTATTTAAAAACCCTACCCCTTAAATCTTTGAAAAAGATTTCTGGAGTGTTAAAAAATACATTGCTTGCTATTTCACACTGTCTATCGACATATACCTCAGGGTTTACATTCCTTGCTCTGAAGAAGAGTCATACCGACTGGGGATGTTAACTCTGTTTCTCTCTCCACATGCTGTCAGACCTGATGAGTTTTTCCAACATTTTATTTCAGGTTTCCATTCTAGGATTAGTGCTGCATGATTGATTTCACAACAATCCATTGTCACAGGAGGGTGCCTGCTATTTCATAGTTTTATTGACAATTACAAGTGGTTATAAATACTTTGAAGTGGGACTATGAATTCTAAATTGTTGCTATAAGGAATCCTTTACTTGAATGAGAGGTTTGTTGTTATAAGGCTTTATTTAGTTGAAGGAATCCAGATGCAGTAAATGAGTTTTTATGAATGAGAGTGTTTTTCTAATATAATGAAGTCTGCAAATAGACGCTTAGAACTTTATTTTATAGAACTGAGGTCTGCCCATGGTGGATATTGGGTGCAAAAACAAAAATAAAAATACCTGGAAAAACTCAGCAAGTCTGGCAGCATCTGCGGAGAGGAACACAGTTAACATTTTGAGTCCAAATGACCCTTTAACAGAACTAAGTAAAAGAAGAGAGGTAAACTATAAGCTGGTTTAAAGGGGGTGGGGGGGGGGGGGTGGGGGGGGGGGGGGGGAACAAGTAGAACCAGTGATAGGTGGAGATAACCAAAAGATGTCACAGACAAAAGGACAAAGAGGTGTTGAAGGTGGTGATATTATTTAAGGAATGTGCCAATTAAGGGTAGAATGCAGGACAAGTAAGGTACAGATAGCCCTAGCAGGGGTGGGGTGGGGTGAAGGAATCAAAAAAGGCTAAAAGGTAGAGATAAAAAAATGGATAGAAATACATTTAAAAATAATGGAAATAGGTAGGAAAAGAAAAATCTATATAAATTATTGGAAAAAAAAGGGGGGGTTCGGAAAGCAGGTGGGGATGGAGAAGAGAGTTCATGATCTAAAATTATTGAACTCAATATTCAATATAAGCAAACAGGAGGAACAGCACCTCATCTTCCGACTAGGCACTTTACAGCCTTCCGGACTGAATATTGAGTTCAACAACTTCAGACCATGAACTGTCTGCTCCATCCCCACCCCCTTTCCAAACCCCCCTATTTTTCCCAATAATTTACATAGATTTTTCTTTTCCCACCTATTTCCATTATTTTTAAATGTATTTCCATCCATTGTTTTATCTCTATCTTTTAGCCTTTTTCGATTCCTTCACCCCACCCCACCCCCACTAGGGTTATCTGTACCTTGCTTGTCCTACTTTCTACCCTTAATTAGCACATTCCTTAGATAATATCACCACCTTCAACACCTCTTTGTCCTTTTGTCTGTGACATCTTTTGGTTATCTCCATCTATCACTGGCCCTTTATCCAGTTCTACCTGTCCCACCCCACCTTAAACCAGCTTATAGTTCACCTCTTTTCTATTTTTACTTAGTTCTGTTGAAGGGTCATTCGGACTCGAAATGTTAACTGTGTTCCTCTCTGCAGATGCTGCCAGGCTTGCTGAGTTTTTCCAGGTGTTTTTGTTTTTGTTTTGGATTTCGAGCATCCGCAGTTTTTTGCTTTTATCTTAGTGGATATTGGGTGAGTTGGCATGGTAGGTGTAAGGACAAAGAGTGGTGGATGGCAGGCCTGGGCTGGCAAGAGTTGGCACTAAGTTGTCATAGGGGCTATAAAGGCTGTGGGATGTGGGTAGAGGGGCATGGTTTGGCATGGAGGATATGTGGAGCCATGGGGGCATGAGTAAAGGGGCATGGGTTGACATGGAGGGCATGAGGACCATAGAGGAGCCATAGTGGGTAGAGGGACATAGGTTGTGATGGAGGGTATGGGGGTTATGGGGCATGGGTGGGGGCATGAGGTAGCATGAGTTGGCATGGTTGTGGCATGGGTCATATGAGGGGGGTGAGGGGTGACGGCTGGAGGATACTTCATGTTTCCCTCGTTAATTTTAAATTTTGGACACAGTGCTGGATCCCTGAAGTAGGCCTTCCACTTAGCCCACTTCCATACCCAGCAGCCTCCTCAGTTCTTCTAGTGTGGCCCAACCTGACTTCTAATCCCATCCACTGACCCCCAAAATCCCCCACATCCACTCACCCCCAAAATCCCCCACATCTCCCCCCCACACCCTGCCCCAACACTGAAAGTCCAGTGTTTGGGGTCTTTTAAAGGTTGGATTCATAGAGCCAGGAGCAAAAATCTGGGCCTAGGGGACTTAGGCTTTAGGATAAGGTGTGGGGCAATTAGGACTGATACAAGGAGAACTTTTTTCACTCAGAGTGTTGGGAATCTTTCTAATTCTCTTCGCAGAGGGCTAAGTATGCTCTGTCACTGGGTTTCTTCAATGTCGATAGTTTTTTGGACAGGTAAGGGGATCAAGGGTTATGTGGTTAGGGTGAGAAAATGAAGTTAAGGTAAAAGATCAGCCATGACCTTACTGAATGGTGGAGCAAACTCCAAGGGTTTATATGGCCTAGTACTATTGCTATTTCATATGTTGGAGTTAAACAAAGTTAGAAGGAGAAATGCCAACCCAAGGCCCGCTTCCACACCCAGCAGCCTCCTCAGTTCTTCCAGGGTCGCCCGCCCCAACTTCTAAATCCAGCCCCACCTCCCATTTCCCTACAGCCCCCCTCCCCGCATCCCCCCACCCCCCACCTGCCAATACAGGACGGGAGCTGTAGTAGAAGTTACATTAATAGGGTATAGTAACCTAGCCATCAAAGTATAGGCTACCCAGAAGTTATGGTGTAAAATCCATCAATTTATAAAAAATGTGATTAATAAATCTGGTAATTTAGTGACTAGTATATATTTTTGCATATATATTAACAGCAAACAACAACTACTTTCCTTTAAGTCCATATATATACTGTGCCCTTGCTTATAATAGTATTGTCACTTTATTTTTGTACACAGTTGACTTGGTAATGCCACCACAGACTGAGCCATTGAAGTGGATTATAATCCTAGCGCCTTTTTGGGGCTATCCTGGATCAGATGGTCACTCTTGTTTAAGGTTGATAAAGACAGGCCCCACAGACACTTAAATGGATTTGAAATACTGATCCAACTCTTCCCAAAGGAAAGGAATGACCAGAGAATATTACTGTCTTCCAGGTAGCCTTTTTAACAAGTTTTAGCCAGATTATAACAACCTGGATATTATGAGGGTCCGTGCAGACCTCCTCAACAATGTACCTCCCCACTGAAGGGTGTATGGAGATAGGTTTTCATATCTGGATGCAGAAGACCATATGAGACAATATACTTTTCAAATTATGAAAGAGTCTATTAAAGAAACAAACATGCAATTCACTTTTGATGGTAATTCAGTTACAACATTGACAGTTTTAGGAAAAGTAGGTCAAATCTTTTTCTAATAGGGAATCCAGGTCTTAATAATGTTACAGAAAGATATTTAAGATAACCATCAATATTTAAAGTAGCATTTACCTTAAGTCTCCGAGTAGAAAGCTACTGTGTCTAGCAAGGATACCTCTATCTCAATTAAGGAAAGAACTATCATCAATACACTACAGCAGCTACCTTTACCTGACACGTGCTAGAGTGAATCCAACAAATCTAAAAATCCTACTGTGTGGTTCAATATTTATACCCTAAAAGACTAAACTAGCAGGATGCGTGTTTGAGCACGCATGCTGGACAACATCCTTTGTTTTTCATCAATATCCTTCAATCAAACAGGATACTGAGAGGAAAACAAAAACAGAATTACCTGGAAAAACTCAGCAGGTCTGGCAGCATCGGCGGAGAAGAAAAGAGTTGACGTTTCGAGTCCTCATAACCCTTCGACAGAACTTGAGTGAATCCAAGAAAGAGGTGAAATATTTCACCCCTTTCTTGGATTCACTCAAGTTCTGTCGAAGGGTCATGAGGACTCGAAACGTCAGCTCTTTTCTCCTCCTTCGATGCTGCCAGACCTGCTGAGTTTTTCCAGGTAATTCTGTTTTTGTTTTGGATTTCCAGCATCCGCAGTTTTTCTGTTTTTATCTCTAGGATACTGAAAGGTGCAGACAGTGGTCACTTCCTTGCAACACCCAGTTTCCAGGTTTCATCTAACAAGTTGTTTAGGATCACCCTTTGTTATGTTGTAGTATGTTACAATTTACCAATGCCTTGCTGAGGTAATGTAAGGGCCAGTTCCTGTTTTTTTCAGAACTGCCTCGTGTTAGAGGACATGCCACAGGATATTGTTGCCCTTGAGCATACAATTATGCACAGGCATGTTTATAAACTTTTAAACCTTTGTCCAACAGATGAACCCTGCTTTTAATTTTTAAACCCTACTTCATAGGGAAACCACTCTTTTTAATCTTATATCTCCTTATTTATAGTTGGATTTTCTTATAACTTCATATTTATAGTTGCATTCCTTCACACTATTTTCCCGAAGTGCATAACTGCCAGACTAGTGCCTGAATCATGTGGTGAGAGAGAATGAGGGAGTAATTTACCAGCCCTACCTACATTACACCTGTGTGACTACACCTCAAAAGTTTTTCATAGCTATGTAGCACTTTGTGACATCCTGAGACCATGAAATGTGCCATATAAATGCAGGTTAAATCTTTTTTTCCTTTATCTATCAGACCTGTCTATTCATGATAGTAGTGGCAGGTGTGATCACAGCACAGTCTTTGTGAAGACGAAGAGGTGATTTTCGTTTTCTTACTACACTCAACCTGAGACCAAATGAAAAAAGATAAACTCCTGTGATGGATATAAGACTATATCAGCACTAACTGTATATAAACATATACTTATGGTTAGTAATAATTACTTAATAGTACCTATGAGCATCCTCTGAATAATTCAGTCAGCAGTAATAGGTGGAAGACTAATTCTGCTTAAAGTAACCTTACAGCCAAGAATCTCCAAGAATAGACATAAACTTGTAAGAGTTAATCAAGGGTCACAGGTTACTCTAAAGTTTCAAGGAGTTACAAGTGGTTTATTAAGAAGTGACAGAGTGATAGTCCAAATACAATGCAAAATCAAGATAAGTAGATATATGGCCATAACAGGTGAGAACGATTTACCAGTCCTGGATCAGATGGATGGATGATGGGGCAGCACAGTTTAACCTTTGTAGCCTGCAGTGGTGATTTCGACTTCTTCCATCATCTCTCATGCTGGCTAGTGCTAAGCCGAAGCTAGCAGGAATCCACTTCAAGGTTGAACTGACTAAAGTGTTAAGCCAATGTTAGCATGTATCTATGGGAGCATCCTCTTGTCTGCCCATCCTCCTACTTGACTGTCTATTTTTATACCTTGTTTTAGGGACCAGGAATATCTCACATCAATCATTCAATTCTCCTATTACAGGGAATAGATGCTCAAGGCAGACCCCTCCCAGCCTGGTTCCAGTCTCATCTCAAACCTGAGAGTGTAGAGATCCTTGCTTATATCTAGTAAGGGCACCTTGTCACCTTTATCCAGAGAGCTTGTTTAGATATGGAGGAGATGACCCCTCCTCTCGATTGCTTATCAGGCTTAATTACATGCCTGTTTCTAGGTTATGCCCTTAACCAGATAATGGCCCTTATTGCAAAAGTCTTATTTATCATGACTAATATTGCTCTGTGCCAGCTGAAGCAGATTTCTGGGAGGTCATTTAACCAATGGGAGAGAGATTTTTATCATGCTAAACTTCATATTTTATAAGGCCTTTAGACTTACATTTTTTACAATGCTACTCCTCTAACAATACTGTGAAAATTAACTCCAAGAAATATGTGCAGCAATATATATATGCTACTGTTGTATTAAGACCAATAAATCTATCCCTAGCAATAGATTCAGACCTATTCCTATAGTAATCTTGAAATACTTCCACAATATGTCATATTGTACAACTCCTGTGTGCACCTGTTGAAACTTTAAAGGAGTAAATATCTATTGTTGTAATATTACAATAACTTTGCCAGTAATAGGTACAAGATTACTGCTGTAATAAATTTATAGGAAGTCAGTCTCTAGTAGGAGGTACAGTACTATTTCTGTAGTAATCAAATGGAAAATCTGCCTCCTGTAATCAATATCAAACTGTGCCTAGAGCAACCACATAGTAAATCAGTTTCCAGCAATAGATACAAGACCATTACCATAGAAATCTTATTGCAAACCAGCCTCCAGTAATAGGAATAGGCTACTTCTATAGTAACCCTTGAACAAAATAGCCATAAGCAATTTAATAGAATGCTTTATTTCCCATAAGCTCCATTGGATGCTGTCCATTCATTTGTTAGTAATTTACCTTAAGTAGATAAATGAATGAGAAAGTAACAACTGTATTTCAATTTAAGTTGCTTAATCTTTCATAAGTTTTTGTGCAACGATATTTAATATATTTCCATTGAAATGAAAACACGATACATTCACCTCTTTATCAATTATAATTTAATAAATCAATTTTCAAATTCTCCCTTGTTAAATTGCCCCTAGTTAAAATTTTGCTGATTATTGAGTTTTTTCATGTTTCTTAATTTTGCTCCTCTCCTGGGAGTAGAGAGATCAAGAACAAATTCCACCACCAGCACCTCTCCCAACAGGCTGTTCTTCATGTCTGAATGCAGACACTGGCCTAGAAATTTCCATGGCACTGTTCCCGTATTTCAGGCACTAAATGGGTGCCTAAAGCATCCCATATGGCAGGGAGAATGGGTGCTTATTACACGCTGGAAGTGCTCTACCAGCCATATTGGTAAAGGCAGGTGAAGAGGAATCCCCTGGCTCATGTCTGATACAAATGTTTAAGCCCTTTGCAAATGCAAATTGAGGGCCTAACTGGCCTGATTGATGATCCCTTTGCAAGTGACTGTCCTTAAAAACGTGATCCACGTACACTGAACCAGTGCTCTGCCCTTAAAGGGACCACTGGAGTCCGCCAATTAAACCCAAGTGTGCAGTGATTGGGAGAGAAGAAGTGATCAGGAGGGAGAGGATCCCACTCCCTTTTAGGATCACACCTTTCAGTCTCCCAATTGCCTCTTCCTTGCTTGACTGGCCCCCCTCTCTCCAGATTGCATGCCCCCACCCACCCCACCTTCTTCATCGCATGCTTTTCTCCCAATCAGACCCCTTCCTAAAATAGTCTCTCTCTCTCTCTCCTGATCAGGGCCAAGGAGAAAAATCATGGGTCTTAGTGCTCCTCCTCTTTCCAGGCCCCTTAACTCCCCACCACCTACCACCTCCGCCCCCCCCAGCCTCGCAACACCACTTAACCCTCCACCTCAATGCTGCAAGTTGAACACATGTTCAGCTGTGTGACGTTAAGAGAGGATGCAGGTTAAAGCCTGTTGCTCTAAAATGGCAGTGATGGCATCAGGGCAATGTTACTCGCTGATTGATGTCATCATTTGCCTACTCTGCATATTTCTGGGAAGCATGAGGTAGGTGACGCTAACCTCTCACCAATATGGCATTAAGCCACTGGCCGGCACGCTTTGTATCAGAAGCCTGTCCATAAAACTCCATTTCAGAATTTTCAGGCGTCTCATGGCACCGAATAATCCAATTTTGCCCCCAATCCCAGCATTTGGCCCTTTCGATTTGTGAATCTTGCTATGTGGAAATTGGGTGTCAGAATTCCCTACATAACAGCATTGATTACAAAAGTACTTCCCAGTGGCTGAGGCTCCTGAGGGAAGCACATTTGTGGGGTTGCAAAAGGCACTCTAAAATCCAATTGGCAGGCAAAGTAGAACCAGGGACACTCCATTGAGGGAGGAGGTCTGGGTGGGGGGGGGGCAGTGGGGGGATATTGTGTTAGGGGTCATGCCACACCATCAAAAGGGAGGAGGTCAGGGGTATAGCATAAGGGTGTTCAGCATAGAAAATGTTACTGTCTGTCACATTATGATCTAAAGAGTCACATGATAGTGGACTGAGTATGGGGACAGTCTAGTAGAATCCAGTGTGAAGATGGCTCCTAGTCTGGACTATATCTTGTACATATGTGTATAGTTATGAGTTGTTGATAAACACTTACTGTTCAACCATACAAGCCTCTGAACCTCTTCATGAGATCTACTGAACAAACCTTACAACATGGCGGAAGCTGGTGAAGGACCCTGGAACCTCAAGATATGAGAAAATTAAAGTAACTGCAGCCTGGCCTGAGCAAACTGCACCGAATTTGAAGCCACAGCTGGAGACCGCCTAAAAAAAGGCTCCATTGCAGATGTGGAGGTTGAAAGGCAGAAGATCCATTGTGCAGCTGGTAAAGACGCCACCCCAGAACACGTGGAGGTCCATTGCAAAGCCCAAGCCAGGGGACCTATAGCAAGGCTGTATTGGTGAGCAAGATTCAGTAAAAGGTTGAACCAACCTTTTAAAAACAATCAGGGCACTAATCGGGCAGGGTAAATCGATTCTTTAACCAATGCAGCTAGAAGGATGCTGCAGCCCAGGTCCAAAGTCAGCGCCATACCACGTAGCGGCTGAGCTCGAAAGAAAACATACGATTTTAAAATCGAGGCCAGAGCCAAAAATTCCCTTCCATTCGATTTTCTACGCTTGCCAAACCCACTAGCTGGCCCCCAAACCACTTAATTTTAAGATATCCTGCCGATTCGATCAGTTTTAAAAACAGCTCCAACGGAATCGCAATGGGAGCCCGCCAAAATGCGACAAGCACGGGAAGAAGAGAAAAAAATGGTTACTGCAGCGCCATCTTGGAAAGGGCAACAAAATTTAAAGCTGTACTCCCATGTTCTTTGAAAACAGCCATGGATAGTAAATCAACCCTACCAGATTAATTTGGGCTGATGCAAAGGCCAGGCTAGGTGCAGAATTGGGCACTTTGGCAAAAAAGATTTTAAAATAGATGGTAGCTTCAGGATTGGATAAGAAAACAGAGGTTGAACAAATGGATACACTACTGTATTCAGTAGGTCTGATAACCAACCACATCATTGCAAGGCAAGGAATAAATGAATCTTCAGATAAGTTTGAATAGGTCATGAAGTCCTTTGACACCTATTCTAATTTGAGAAGTAATAAAATTTTGGAGCAAGCAAAATTCAACAAGCAAGTCCAAAAGCTTGGGGAACCCATTGACTCTTTCATAAATAAGTTATACAGAATGGCTAAAGGCTGTGACAATATCAGCCTTAATCTGGAGCTCATAAGAGACCGAATAGCAGTTGGAGTGGCCGATGACACCCTTTTGGAAGGTCTACAAAAAAAAGAAGATCTGACTTTGGAAAAAGCAATCCAAATAGTCAGGCAGTCTGAAATCTGCCAACAACAGCGGCCCATTTTATATGGTGAGGTTAAACCTTGGTACAAAGCAACCCCAGCAGTTCAGCTTGCCAGCAAGAAATGGCAAGGAGACTCCAGGGCTAGGAAGACAATACCCAAAGAAACCAGGAGATGGTGCTAGATCATGTCAGCTCTGTGATGCCAAAAAGCCTCCTAGACAACAGCAGTGTCCAGCAGTCTCTGCACAGTGCCTGCACTGCAACCGGCTGGGACACTTTGGAAAGCTGTGCAACTCTCGGATCTCGAGATGTGCGGAGGATCCCAGTACAGTTGAGATTGAGGAACCACATCAGGAAGAGATCCAGCCCTGCTTCTTGGGTGAAATCAAGGATCCCAAACTCTCACTTGGGAATGCTGGCATTTCTGTATATAGTCACCTCACCAATTTTAAGTTAGACACAGGAGCCAGTGTGATGATCCTCTCAGATAAGGAACTGTGGCAGTAAGGCCTCTGGCTATGGATGACAGACACACCAGTCTATGGTCCTGGAGGAGTCCAACTTCCAGTCATACGCATGATCCTAGAAACGTTCCAGTGTGGCGACAAGCAAATATTTGGAATTTTATATGTCATCAGAAACCAACTCTTTTCTTTATTAAGCAGGGATGTCTATGTTGTCCTTAACCCCCTCAAAATGGCAGAAGATGTCAAAAGGCCCTTTGTCGTCAACTACACAGAATTGGAGGCTCCTGAGAGATCCACCAGTACAGGTAGTCTTGTCTGGGACTTCAGCTCTGAATTACCTTCGCTCTTTGCAGAGGCATTTAGTTTGCAGATGGCGGCAGAGGCTCATCTTTGGTCAGACCAGCCAAACTTTCAGATCAGCACCAAGTGGAAGGTGGACAGGAGAAGAAGCAGCAGCAGAGTGGTGAGCCCCAACCTCAGAGTCACACAACCAAGGAAAACCCCAGCCACAAAACTGGAGCTTCCAGCTGAAACGCACATCAACAAGTCAGTGCTGGAGCAGGAGCAGGAGCAGGAGCGCAGTGACCAACAACTCACCAAAGCAAACATCAGTGAGGCACAAGAGCACAGGAAGGAGCACAGTGTGGCATTGGAAGCCAAACTGTGTTTTGGGCTCACACGAACATACGAAATAGAAGCAGGAGTAGGCCATTCGGCCCCTCAAGCCTGCTCTGCCATTCATTAAGATCATGGCTGATCTGTCTGAGTTTCGAAATCCACGTTCCCATCTACCCCCGATAACCCTTGGTTATCTTGCCTAACAAGAATCTCGGATGAGCTACATTTAAATATAAGGAGGTACATCTTCAACTCCCAGGAAGGTCATGGCGGACCCCAGTCCACTCTACAAATAAATGGAATGAACTTTCCCTCTGGAAGGGATGGAACAAACCTATGGTGTACAAACAAAGCAGACAGGCTGTCGATAAAGAAAAATTCAACATTAAGGAATGCAAAAAGCAAATCAGATGGAGACACCCAAGTATTTCAAACACTGAATTCTACAATTTCAACTCTGAACTAACAAAGCCTGCCCAGAGCAACATGACAAGAACAAGATCTTGAAGAATCATCAAGCCTCCAGACTGTCTAAACTTGTAAAGTCAGAGACCTGTGGGGTGGGGTTGTTGGGGTGGGAGGTGGTGGAGAAAGGGTAGCATGTAAGTAGAGATATTGTAAATACACTTGGGTAATGACTTGGTGGGGGGAATGTAGTGTAAGGGTGTTCAGCGTGGAAAGGGTTAATGTGGTACTGGGGAAACAGTACCGCCCACAGAGAGTCACATGATAGTGGAGTGAGTATGGAGGGAGTCCAATAGAAGTCGGCATGAAGATATCTCTTAGTCTGCATTGTATGTTCACCCTGTTCATTTGTTATATCTGGTACATTTGTACATAGTTATGAGTTATTAATAAACACTTAACGTTCATCCATACAAGCCTCTGAACCTCTTTGTGAGACATACTGAACAACCCTTACAACAGGGTGGAAGTGGGGGAAGGTGCCACGCCACACCATCAAGAGGGAGGAGGTCTTGGGGAGAATGTCCCAGCCCAGTACACTTAATGCTTGATAGATAGAGGTTAACCAATAATATTTATATCATTACAGGTTAAATGTTTCACAATAGCATAAGATCAACTGGGATCTACTTACTACAGGATTCCACTCAAAGTCCAAGATTAAAGCAAACTCAACAAGATATTAAAAGTTGGGTTCCTTATGAAGTTGTCAAGTTAACAGCTTTCAGTGTTAAATATGTCCATGTGCATTGCAGTCTAATTCATCATATTATTTTGCTGCTAGGCAGTGCCTTACCCTCGAGCGTTAGCCCAGGTACAATGGTGAACATTTGCTTCTCCCTGGTCACTTGTGTTGACCTTGGGAATGCAGTAAGGTGCATCTCTGGGGCAGGCCACAGTCTATTGAAAGGGAGGAAATTGGGGTCAGGAAGTGCCTAGCCTAGGGCCACACATCATTGAGAGGCAGGGGATCAGGAAGGGCCTTCTGCCAGTAGAGGTGAGGCACTAGGTGCATTACCTTTCCTTGCACTCCAGCAACCTACAGCCAGTTCTGAAGTGGAGAAATCTCTAACAGAACAGAAGCAGACCAATCCTCATACAAGTCCTGACATGAGATCAGCAAGAAAGGAGGGACTGGGGAATCTGATGCATCCTACTCAGCCAATGATTGCTGTTGTTTGGGTTCGGACATTCGTCGAGGAGCCTGTCAATCAGGGGATGGTCAACATGCCAGATTGGCTAACTTGGACATTGACCATTCAGGCTGACAGGTTACTCGGCCTGTGAGCCCGGCCTCCGTGGCCCCAGTGATGAGCACCACATGCACCCCCTCTCCCATGCCCAGGTTCTGATTCCTCTTGCTGCCCAAACCCTACTTGAGGGCTGCTGGTATACTGAAACCATGTTTGCTGTTGAGCTGCCTGGGGCTGCAGCTCACTTGACTCCTGTAAATGAGGCCCAAGGCCCAATATTGGGTGAGCCAGTGGCTTATACATTCCTGAGCAAAGATCATTCCAGGAGAACAGTTTGCACCGCCAAGCCACTGTGAACCGATTTCTAGGCCAGCAGTTGTGAAGGGCATTACATTCAAGTTCAATTCGGCCTTTACCCAATATTTGTGCATGCTTTACTTGACTTCGGCACTTCCATATTATCCAGCAGGAGTCACTCTCCTGAGGCTTCTGGCTCCTTGCTGGTTTAGAGATCAAGGGCACAAGCCACCACCAATATCTGTTTCAAATGCTTTGTTCTTCATGTGTCAGCTTAGACAGCGGCCTAGAAAATCCACGGTTTTGCACTGTTGGGTGATTGGGAGAATGAGCCCAGGGTCATTCCTGTCATCTCTAATCTAAGACCCTGAGGTCAGTTAGTTCATTACAGACTAGGGCATAGACCTGGGCCTTTTGTAGCTGTTATGCCACATTTCAAAATTGAGCATTGTGGTTATTAACTGAAACATTGGGAAGCTTCTCGGAGGATACTACAATAATGTCAATTTTAAAATTGTAATTCTCGTCACAATAGTCAAAAAGGAAATATTTAGAACTAGTTTGAAATGAGAATCTTGGTTATTTGTGGATTACTTTAACTAGAAATTATTTGTAACTAGAAAATATATGTAAAGGTAGTTGTCAAATATGCAAAAACTACAGAGCCCATTTTTTTTTAATTCTTTCATGGCAAGACCAGCAATTGTTGCCCATCCCTAATTGCCCAGCCTTTTCAGAGAGCTGTTATGGGTTAACCACATTGCTGGGGGTGCTGGAGTTATATACAGGTCAGACCAGGTAAGGACAGCCGATTTCCTTCCCTCAAGGGCATTATTGAACCAGATGGGTTTTCACTAACAACTAATGACAGCTGTCATGGTCACCATCACTGAGGCTAACTTTGTAGTCCAGGTTTATCCACTAACTACTATGGTGGGATTTGAACCCATACCCTCAGGGCATTAGCCAGGATTATGGGGCTAGTGACATTAGTACTACACTACCATCACCCCCCAACTTTTCAGTCCTAAGATTTGAAAATGTTGGACAATCTATCTCTGATAGCCCTCAATTGCTTATTGATAACCTTTCTGAATTTCTGATGAAGAGTAAATCCTGTTCCGAAATGCTCCTCCACAAAAGATCTATGTTTCATGGAAACAGATTTGATGCCCACAGCCTTCGCTGAAGACACTTGGGGCGATTCTCACCAACAAGTCCTTGTGCCGCACTTGAGGGCTTTGCGGCTGCTCTATTTGCAGGTCCAGTGGAAACTGGCATTATTTTCCTTTTGTTTCTTTAAAGAAATCCCTGCTGAATTTTTTTGCTTGACAGTAAAACTTGGCAGAGACTGATTTTATAAAAAAAAAATGATGGCTCACAATTGCTCTGTAAATAAGACAACAGATGTTGCACTCAGTGGTGGCTAGGGTATAGGCTCCATGAGAATCCCTTGCCTGTGGCCATGAAGCACGTTCTCAGTGCATCTGCTGCTGTGAGATGGTGACCAGCTATCGGTGAAACTTATAGAAGATAATAATTCTCTACAAGTAGCGGCATATTACAACATTAAAACTGCAGAGTACGTAACTGGGCAGGTTATGATTTTATAAATGCTCCATTCTATGCACATCAACATTTTGTTTTACATTAAAATACATCCAAGTCAAAAACTCTGATAAATAATTTTTATATATATCAGAATTAAAGGTGTAAATTTATCTTCCGATAGTGTAAGCTTTTACGGGTGGAAATTTTCAGCCCTGCCAATGGTGGCAATAGTGGCAGGTGGGGCAGGAAAATTTGGAGTGGGGCTCGAAGTCAAAAGTCCGCCAGCAGGAACACAAGTTGCAATCTTCCCCTCAGCACTTTCATGGCGGGTTCATGATCACTAACCTTTCCCACTAGTGAACAGCAGGACTGTAACTTGCATATCATGAATGCTCATTAGTGGGGCCACAGACCGGAATCTCACATCCCCGTGAAATTATCCACCCTGGCAGCGGGAAACCAGGCCGTTCTGTTTCCCGATCTGCAAACCACACCCAGGTGTGGGCGATCTCTTACACTTCCCTGCCACTAGACGCTGCTTTCGCAATTCACGCTGCTCTTCTCCCGGGCGTTGACAGTATACCGCGCAGCGGTTGGCACACACGTGAAGGAAGGGGACGGGGAGGTTGGAACACACGAGGGAAGGTGGTGTCGGGAGGCGAGGTCCAACTCTGCAAAGTGGGTGGACAACTCTGCAAGGTGTGGGGGGCGGGGGAGTGTTCCGAGTGCCTTTTAAATACGGCGCTCGGATACGGATGGTCGACTTCCTGCCCGACCCGCCACGAGATTCAATGTAGACCTCGCAGCTGCATAATTAATTAGCTGAACATTGCACAATCCAGTGGGTTTACCCGCTGGGGTCTATGTTGGGAGTCACTCCAAGTTCCGTCCCCGTCATGGGACTTAGTCTCTGAGCGGAAGATTCCACCCTATGTTACGGTAGGAAAGCTAGTCTAAAGACCCATAGAGTCATAGTGTCAGAGAGTCATTACAACACTGAAAGAGGCCATTTAGCTTATCAAGTCCGTGCTGGCTCTCTGCAGAGCAACCTCCCCTGTTCTATCCACTTAGCCCTGCCAATTTATTTCCCTCAAATGCCCATCGAATTTCCTTGAGAAATCATTCATCATCTCCCTTTCCACCACCCTCATTGCCAACGAGTTCCAGGTCATTAACATCGCTGAGTAAAAAACTTCTTCCTCACATCCTTCCTGCATATCTTGCCCAAAACCTTAAATTCGTCTCCTCTAGGCCATGCACCATCAGCTACGAGGAACAACTTTTCTTTGTCTACCTTATCTCAACCCGTCACTATCTTGTACACCTCCAACAAAACTCCCCTCAATTTCTTTAGCTGCAAATCCTGTTTCCATGTCCTACCAAATGCTTTAGGTGTTTAAACACCTTTCTGTGTCTGAATGCCTGCCTTTGCTGCTCAACTTGATGCTTAGTATCTCCATTCTTTTTTACATTCCCTGCTGGTGGGTTTGCAGGCAGGTGGGGAGGAAGCCTAGAATTTCTTTAATAGCCTTCCCATCGAGACTCCCCCACCACTGCCCGCCACCCCTCCGACCCATCCCCCCAACCCCCCCAGCTTCCCTGCAATTTTAAGGTGGGATAGGCGAGGCCTAGGCTGGCCCGCCCCCACATGCCCTAAAGTAGGCCCTTAATTAATGACCACTTAAGGGCCATCTCCTGCCCGACCTCAATTTTCAGGCAGGCGGGAGGAATTCAGGAGCAGGAAGGGAGCCAGGAAAGCAACCTTGCTCGGGTCTCAGGTGGGAAGGGGGTTGCGCCTCTATCAAAGTCCTTTCAACATTGAACTCTCCCCTCCTCAAAATCTGCTCCAGCGGGTGCTCCTCTCCCCTCGCCTCTCCAACATATCCACCCCATCCCTTCCCCCCCTCAGCCCACGCATACCTCCAGCCTCCCAGACCTCAACCCCTCCCCACCCAGAGACTCCTGTACTTACCCGGCCCTGGACTCCCGGGACTTTGACTCTGGGGACCGCTTGCAGTCCCAGTCTTTTCCACTGCAGCTTCTGGCGCTAATGGCACTCGAGAGCTGTCGTCCAATCAGATTGGGCGGCAGCTCTCTGAGGCGGGACTTCCTCCCGAGTGAGGGATGGAATTCCCGTTTCCAGCCAGTTTGAAACTCAAATAGCTGCAGGGCAGCCAGTATCAGTGGAGATGCCAGTTCCAGTGGCGATGTATTCTCCGCTAACTCTTTATGTACCTGGCCGGGAAACACCACCACCTGAAAAATCCTGGCCATGATTTAGACTGCTGCTTTCAACTGTAGCTTTCCTAGATCATAGAAACACTATAATCCCACATAAATGACCACTTCAAGAGTCACAGCTGGCGTGGAATCAAATCCAAGTAAGGTCATTTTGGAGGATTACAGCATAGGTATCCCTAGATGGCACTGCAGCAGGAGGTTTTACTTCATCCTGGATTTAATTGATTGGAAAAATTATAAATGATTGAGGTGGAAAATGGTACAAGTTGTGCCCATTTATCAGGCATAAAATGAGCATAAAGTTGATCAATTTGGCAGTGGGATGACCTGATCCCAATCTACACAGGCATCGGACCCATTGCCAAATTTGAGGCACCCTCTTTTCAGCCAGCCAAGGGTAGACATCTAGAGTAGGCATTGGGCATCTTGAACATGTAAACTAAGGGCCTAATTCAAGGATCCTGCTGAAAAATTGGTCACCTCATGAGCAACAACTCACAAAGTCACACTGGTTGATAAGTTTTTAAAGTTTTTTCATGAGAAACACCTTCCTTTGGAGTGAAGAGTAGCAGCTTTCTCTACCAAGTCCACAGGAGTCACGACTGCCAACAGCCCCCCACCAAGTCCCTAACAACAGCACGCGACTAACTCCGGCAACTCACCCTGAGTGTGCAGATGAGGCCTAAGCACCAATTTCTATGATTTTTTTTCTCATGTGTCATGTTTCAGCCCCTGACTAACTTCTACCCCATCAAATTAGTCGGTCATTTTTTTTTTTTTTTGCTCCTATCTCTGGTTCCAAGTTCCAGCTAACCTCTTTATATCTACTTGTGCCTCTAAATCAAGTATTATGACTGCCTGCAACTCACTCAATTGGCCTGCCTCTAAGTCCCCCCAGTTAGTCTGCCTTTAATTCCACCAATGTGTCTGCCTCTCATTTCCCCACACTAAGCTGAATCAATCAAGTGTGCATCAGGCAGTGGGACAGGTCTGGTTTTTCCTCCTCCATACTCCAGGGTAGTTCTCAGTAGGTTTGTGCTCTGTGTTGTGATTGCACCTAATGTACAAAAGCTTATTGGTACATTCCTGCAGCCTATTTGAACTGTAAATGGACAATCTCCTATTACCACAGAACCATTTATTCATTGCTGTCTTGTCCAATAATGTGTGGCTCTATTCTGGAAAGGAATCTGTAAAGTCTTAGCTCATTCAGAGAGCCAGCAAACCTCCCTTCTGTGCCATAACTGTTCTATGATTAACTCAGGTAGGAGTAGCAAATTGTATTTAAATCAATAATGAGGAATTTAAAAAGAATTGTCTTTGGTCCAATTCAGACACTTTGCATTTGGATGCCCGAGTTGTCATGGTCTCTTACAGTCTGCTGCCACCATATGAGTTGAGAGTCTTGATGTAAACCTCAAGGGATCAGTCTCTATGCTATCTATACTAAGCGAGATATTGAGAAGGACGAGTGTTCCGGTGGAACACAGTTACATGAAGTTTATAACTGGCAACAACTATATACAGCTCTGCACAGGCCTTGGTTTAGCTTAGGCGCTAACAGTTGTATAGGCTGATTGCTCAACTATGGGCAGAATTTTCCATAAATGCAACTAAGTGTGGTGTTTTTGACAGCACCCACCCTGCTCTCCAGAATGGCGGGATCTCTTGACTGATTCTGCACTTGGAGCCTCGTTAATTATGCAAAGGCGCTTATCGGTCCAAAACATCTGGCGCGTCGTGAGTGGATTCGTGTGGCTGCCATCAGCTGGGAGGTTCGAAGGTCAGGGTGCCATACTTAAAAGCCAGTCCAACACACAATCTCACTCTCTCCAGCCCACCAGAGATGTCTGGCAGCCAAAAGAGGAAGACCAAGAGCCTGAAGAACAAGACAGCACCCCACTTCACGTACCAAGCCTTCTCGGCCTTGATCAGAGGGGTGAAAACGCCAAGGCACCTGCTCTATCCCAGGGATGGCTGCAGGAAGTGCAGAAGCCTCACCTCTCCAGCCTGGGAGGCCGTCGCGTAGCAGATCAGTGCGGCTGGCAACTGGGCCCAAAATGCCACCCAGTGCAGGAAGAGGATGAATGTTCTCATCCGCTCTGCCAGGTAAGTCGCACTTCAACTCCCTCCAGTATCAAACTCTCATCATGGTACAATGCACTCAAACAGCTACTCTCTTCTGGGACCTCACGCAACCATTAACGGAGGACACATATCAACACTCACTCTCTCTCTGAGACTTTCACATCACCACCATCCCATCTATCATAAAATAAAAGCAAAATACTGCAGTTGCTTGAAATCTGAAATAAAAACATAAAATGCTGGAAAAACTCAGCAGGCCTGACAGCATCTGTGGAGGGAGAAACAGAGTTAACGTTTTGAGCCCGTATGACTCTTCTTCAGAGCTATCCATCATGTTGATCCCATCTATCATGTTGCTCACACTCCACCCTCTGGCCCTTCTGGGGAGGGCTTACCACACACAGGGGACATGCACCTCACCCAACCTCTGCTCCATCCCTTCTCATCACCTGTCTTTCTTTCTTCTTCGTACAGGCCAAGCTGGTGCCCAACAGGCGGGAGAGATCGCAGACCGGGGGAGGGATAGCGGACATCATTGCCCTCACTAAGTTTGAGGAGGCTGCAGCCAAGCTGGCTGGTGGGGGGGGGGGGGGCGCGGGGGGGGTATGAAGGGGGGGGGGGGGGGGCGCGGCGGGGGTATGAAGGGGGGGGTGGGGGGGGGGGGGTGCGGCGGGGGTGTGGAGGGGGGGTAGGTGGAGGGGGCGGGGGGGACAGGGATCACACCTGTCGGGAAGAGGAGATTGGCCTTTCCCAGCAACCCAGTATGGATCACAGCCTCATCAAATCCTGATATTCACAGTGAGTCACACGCTGTCTTATCTGGCCCGTGCTCATTTACTGAAACTATTTTCCATTTTCTAGGCGCCAGCAGATCGAGGCCCCCAAGCCAATCCAGCCCCAATGTGAGCCCACAGACTTCATCCAAAGAGGAAGCTCTGGAAGAAACATCATGGCACTCACTCGCACCCTCCACCAGCCCCTTCTGCCTGTGACCGCATCCACTCCAGATTCTCAGGCTGCTGAGGGTGCTTCTGCCCCATGAGCAGGTGACCCTTATGAGGCTGGGGCCCTCCAGGTCTCGGGCCACCAGTTTGTCCGCCAAGGTAATCACAAGCATCAGGTCATAACAGTCAGCTGGCTGCCTCTACCTGTGCTGCGGATGTCGGGGCTGCGCCCAGGCGTAGCGCTAGAGTTAGGATATTTAAGAAAAAATTGATGTCACTTTTCAGTCACGGGTATCCGAGACATGTAAATAAATTGTGGGTTTATTAATACATTTGATGGTTATCTGAATGTTCCTGTCAGCTGAAGGCATTGTGATTTTGTGCTTTGGAATCCTCTTTCTTCGAGGTTTAGCCTTCCTCCTACTCGGTGATGGTGTCCCACTGTGAGATCCATATTCCTTTGATGGCAACCTCAGTTGAACTAGTCTCTGCATCCCTTGTGTGATATCAGGGAGGTGAGTTTAAATCTTTATTTGAAGTATGTGATGTAAGCGTTTCTAACCCTTATTCCTCAAGGAACGCCACTGAGTGAGGACAACTCATCAGCATCGATAATCTCGTGGCATTTGTGTCTCCTCAGTGATACTGGCAGAAGAAAAGACATGCACGAGAGGAGGAGATCCCTAGGCAGGTCCACATCTCAGTCACAGCATTGTGTTTGCATCATTAGATGGCGGCGAAGGCTTCAAGTCTTCTCTCACATCGATCTTGTTTCTAAGTGGGCTCTCAGTTCCCAGAATGAGCTCACCCACAGGGCTCCACGGACCAAAGCAAAGATCATGGCCTGGCGATTCATGAGGTCAGAACGCTCAAGTGTGAATGCGGGGCTCATTCTTGTTGCAAGTGGATGGACATCCCCTGAGTTGGAAGAAGATGGTATTGAGGGTTAGGAAAGATGTGGCTATATTCCCTCACTTAACTTTGCTCTTCCTGGAACCTGTCAGCGATTAACATATCACGGGCATGTCTCCCACGTCTTCCTTCCTCCATGGCATGATCGTGCTCATACTGAACCTCAGCAGCCTCTGGATCTTCATCCTCTGATGAGCTTTCCTCCTCCTCCAGGTCATCCTCTGGCAAAGGGTCACCTCTTTGCATGGCCAGATTGTGAAGGGCAGAACACACTGCGATGATGTGGGAAATCCTGACGGAGTTTATTGGAATGAGCCACCTGAGTGGTCCAAGCATCTGAAGTGCATCTTCAGAAGTCCAATGGCCTGCTCTATAAGGGAGCGTGTGGAGCTGTGAGCAGCGTTGTACCTCTCCTCAGAACAACTCTGAGGGTGACGCACCAAGGTCATCAGCCAGCATCTCAGTGGGTACCCCTTATCCTCAAGCAGCCATCCCTGCAGGCATAATGGCCCCTTGAAAATCGCAGGCACCTGGGAGTGACTTAGGATGTAAAAGTCATGGCAACTCCCAGGGTACCATGCACACACATGCAGTATTTGCTTCTGGTGATCATGCAGAAGTTGTACATTGATGGAATGATAGCCCTAGTGGTTTAAAAACATTAGGGGCTGTTGCCATAGTACCCATACAGCCAAACGGGTGCTGCCTATTGCACCCTGCACTCTTGGGAAGCCAGTGAACCTCGTAGCCTGGCTATCTTCGCCCAGAGCAAACCTGACATAATGATGGGTCTTCCTGTAAAGGGCATCTGTGACCTCCTTTATGCATCGATGTGTTGTGGACCGAGAGGTGCCACACAGGTTGCCTGTTGATCCTTGGAAAGAACCAGAGACCAAGACATTGAGTGCAGAGATCACCTTCAAAGCCACTGGCAGGGGATACCCTCCAACTCCACATGGTGTCAGGTCTTCATGAAGAATGTGGCATATGTGATGTACCAGCTCTCGGGACAAGCACAGATGTGCACGGCATTGCCTCCCACTCATTTGTAAATAGGAGACTCTTGGATGATAAACCCTAGATGCCGTTTGGCCCGTTAGGAGTGTCAATTCTGGTGAACACGTGACAAGCCTTCATTGATGGAATGCCACATATGATACAGCTGTGCTTCTCTCACTATTGCCTGCACTCCCAAATTCTACATTCCGATGTGTTACTGTTGAGATGCAGCGACTGTGATGTGTAGCCATTGAGTTCTGAGTAGCCCTTTAACAGTGCTAATGAAGTCATTGGCTTTAAGTGGCTTTCATCGCATGGAGGTCTTCCTCCTTTCTTTCTAAGCAGGTTCCTGCTCACTCCGGCGGCAACAAGAGGCTAGAGGGTGATCCCAGAAAGACCCCCCCTCGTGTTCGCCCTTCCTCCTGACAGCCATTCCAAAGCCTTCCTTCCCCATTGACCCCTAGCATTTGCCCTTCTCCTGACTACCATGCCACAACCTTCCCTCCCTGTTACCCCCTTCATGTTCATCTACCCCACCCTCACCTCACAGCCCTCCCTGGTTGAAATTCTAGTTTTTGATAGTGGAGGCCTGCATGAGTGGTGTTCCTTTGGACAATGTGGGCAAAAAATAGGAACAGGCCAACCCTACAGCCCTAGCAGGGTGGCATTCATCACAATAAGACCCGTGCAGCGCTATGTCTGGTAGGCTATGCGTGTTCCACTTACTTTGAATTTCCAGTCGAGGTCTGAATTGTGCACGCCATGCCCTTTTCAAACAGATTTGAGGCTGACGTTAATTCCCGCCGGCGTGACGCAAGATTGGAAGGCCTGACAAGATTCCGGCGAATAGCTGCTTTAATGAGAATTCATGACATGTTAATGAATGCAAATGGCGTTCACGCCACTAGTCGGTGGGATAATCGACTTGCTATAAACACACCATTTGGAGGACTGTAACCTACTTTTACAACGGCCAATTTGTGACTTTTTGCCTGCCGCTGGATTCTCCACTCCCACCCGCCATGAAACCCACCGCGGGCGGGATGGGCGAATTCTGCCCTTAGTCTCCCTTATAATGTTAATTGTTTCTTTACTTTGGCCATAGCTGCCATTGCAGATGCTTTGGCAATAATTTTAAGGTCCAGCACCTTGGCAGTACAAAATGGGCTCACCATTATAATCCTCCACATGCTAAATTCCCAGTGCCATTTGACAGAGTTAATAGCGATATTTCTATAAGTAAACAGAATGAGGCCTCACAGCTTCATGGCAGGTCAGGATTCATATTTTTAGAGATTTAACCCCATCCACTGAACCTCTGCTATGCATTGTGGTGGTGTGGGGAGGTGGGGGGGGTTGGGGGTGCAGGGAATGGGGTAAAATTAACTCCTATGTCTCTGTGAGCACTTTGCAACATTGCCATTAAAAGGCGCTATATAAAGGTGAATTGTTTTTGTATCCTGGCACAATATTAGAACCAAGCTATACCAAATTAACTGGTGCTAAATCATATGGCACTTAAAGGTCACTAAAGATATTTGTTACATGACTTCAGGGAGATAAACAAAAGAATGAAACTTTAGAGCATGATTCATGTAAGGTGACAGAATATTTTTCCCACTGCTATAATATCTGAGGGCAAAAAGTAATAGCTGGCAAACTGAGGAGCTTTGTGTGGCAATAGATTTGGGATAAAAGTTCAGTGGTCTAGGTTGAGGGCAAAAGTGTGAGATGTTTGAGAGTTATAATAAGGTCTGAAAAAGTTGTAACTTAATGTAATATTTATAAAATTAGGGCTATTTGAAAGGAAACTCAGATATTAGATTGTGAGGGAAAAGCCTAAGGATGGGACTGTTCATGTTTGATAACTTAAAGCTTACAAATTAATGTATCACTTGTCTTGACATGACGCTGGTGTGAGCTTCTCTTGATGCCATTTTTAAATTATACTTCATAAAACAGTTTTCTCATATATTTTTAATGAGGTCTTCTCTGATGTATATAAAAGTACACCAGGTCTGATGAATGAAATAGTTTTCTGTTTGTGCAGAGAGAGAATTAAATATTCTCCACGTTAGGTATAGCATAGGTTAAATGTAACATTTTGAACATGCTCAGCCCAAACCTCATAGAATCTTCTTTCTGTAGTATGAATGATTCTTTCTTGAATATTTCCCATTGACCTTTGCTGCCTCCTATAAAAGAAGCCATCAAACTGACATCAATTGTAATGAAGTGGAAGTCACTTTTGTTCTCTGGGTTGGTGCCTAGTGGGAAATTGGTTGAATCTGCTCAAATTCACTTAATTTAGGATCATAGTCAACTATCGGAGAGAAAAATGACCCATGAGAGTATGTGGGGTTTGATGACGTTGTGGGGGGAGGGGTTGGTGGCACAGGGCAGAGGTGGGGGAGGTGTGAGGGCTCCTAATTGATATGGGGCTGAGAAAGCACTCGTGACGCTAATGGTGTTTTTGGACACCTACAAGCTACAACATCTGGCACAACTTGTCCGGTCCTGGGTGGGGTTATCAGTCACCACCCACAACTCCCGGAAAATACTTGGCATGCTAACCACAGCGATATATGTGAAATAACTTGTGCCTCTTGACCTGGGGAACACTTCAACCTCATCCGATGCCCGGTAATAGAGGGGACAGAGTCGAAGACAGGTTCCCTGTTTTCTGGAAGTTCCTTCGTACTCAGACTCATGTGGACCTGGTCTAAGGCCGGAAGCAGCAAAGTCCCATTGCAGTGGCTCAAAGAGGAAGGCAATCCTAATCCATGTGCAGCAAGACCCAGGGCCAAATTTTGCCAGCGGTGAGCACTTAAATGGCTGCTGCGGATGATAAGAATCAATAGCTTATCAGGGTTGGCAGAGCCATTGCTAGCGATGGCCATTCAAGTGGCTGCACCTGGAGGGTGAGGCTTTGTGCCCTCAAAGGCAGAGAGACAGATAAATAAATAAATAATTTGGGTCTTAGAATGCTGGTGCCAGGCAAGCCAGCCCTGGCAATTGGGGGTGGGATGGGGGTTTATAATTGTGGGTTTAAGTGCAGATGGTGCTATTGCCAAGGGGATAACCAGTGCCACTGGGGTGTGGCGGTCCCCTCCTTGGGTCATGGGTAGCCCATCCCTGTAGCCAGCTTAGAGATGGTCTCCCCAAGCAGTGGGAGGTCCTCTCAACATGGTCAAAGTGCCAGTGGAGGCAGGAAAAGGCCTTTTGTTCGCTAATTAAGCGGCTCAATTGGTCTCCAGACAAGCGGTCAATCTGTCAGGCTTCCCACTGCTAGTAAAATGGCATGCTGGTGGGAAGATGTCAAGCGCACCTTCCAATGCTTTCCCATGCCATTTTTCCAGCCTTCCTACCTTCCAGAATGTCATGAAAGGGCCCAGAAACATCTGGCCACTATCTCTTGATTTACCCTTTGAAATGTCCAGTAGTCATAAAAGGCATTATTTGTATGCAAGTATTTCTTTCTTTTATCTCATCTTTTATCCTCTTTTCAACCTGGATATTGTTTGTGTGACATGCTCAGAAGCTGTCCTTTCCAGATCATCTGATCTCTGCACTATTAATTTTCACTTGGAATCAGAAGCTAGTCAGTAGAGTAACAATTTCAAATTGTCTCCTGAGATTGCTGGACTTCTCACCACTATGCACCCGTTAGCGGCTGCTCCACAGTGCCCCCTGCCGGATTGACAGAGTTTTGCTTCTCAGGTCGGCTAACTTCCGGGCTGGGATCCCACTGAGCAAAACAAAAAGACGCACATTGCGTGTGTAGTGAAAGCCAAATGGAACGAACGGAAACCACCACCAGCCCCCCCCACGCCCCCTCCCGACAGCCTGGAAAACCCACCCTGTCAGGATCAGGGCCAGTGATTCATCTGGTCAACAATGAAGTGCCAAGTGGGGAAATTGGAAAAAAATCTCTGCTTGAGAGATGATGCACGCCTCACAATTCGTAGGCCCAAGGCCCACCTGAAAGTAGAGGGCAATTTGGAGGGGGCGGTGGCGGGGACAGGGGGAAGCAATCAAGTGGTTGTGTGGGGTGGGGGGGGGGGGGGGGGGGGGGGGGCGGTGGCGGGGGGGTGGGGTGCAGGGTGGAAATGGCGATCTCATGGGAAGGAAGGCTGGTCAGGAGTGAGGGAGATCTAGGCATCAACACTCTGGTACAAAAGTTGAAATCCTTAACATGAGCAGTAATAAAATAATATAGTAGATTGAAAACTAACTAGAATAAAGTACTGTGTGATCATAACTAACCGCCATGTTTCCAAGGAAACTCAATGGTACAGTATAGCTCCTGTGTGCACCCCTGTTACCCAGGCCTGCTCAGTCGGAATGAAGGCCACAAGGTCCAACGTGAACACACTTGAGAAATCCATCGGTTTGCCAGGAATGGCCTCAGATGCGTCCCTAATCTGACGTAGAGGTATGGGCACAATACAGGCTCAACTCCTCCTTCCCCTGGAATCTGGGTTTCTCAGTTCAGGCATCTCCTTTCAATTAGGCCTGAAGCCGAACATCAGATGGGCCTTGGGCCTACGAATTGTGAGGCGTGCATCATCCCTCAAGCAGAGATTTTTCCAATTTCCCCACTCGGCACTTCACTGTTGACCAGATGAATCACTGGCCCCGATCTTGACAGGGTGGGTTTTCCAGGCAGGTAATGCAGAAAGTCTGAGGATCGGTTCCATCCAAAATTATAGCTCCCACATCATTAGGATTATGTTGCATTTCTGTCCTCCCTGGTATATAGGCCTTCATAGAGCTCATAGTTTGATGAGTGACTCTTAAGCCCACAAGCCATTCCAAAATAATGCATTGGGTCAAATCTTGCAGGAGCAGGACATCTTTTGTCATATACCACTAATGAGACTTTTCCTGCACCCATCAGCTCAAATGTTTTGCACTGTAACATGCTGGAAGTAAGAGCTGATAACAGTGTGATGAGGGCAACTAGGCATCAGGGACCCTCATGAACACCAGGGACAACAGTGTATGTCCTAACGATTGAGAAATAAATGGAGGGAAGAGTAAGAAGGAGCATGGGTTAGAGTGGGTGAATTCAATCTCAAAGCAGGTACAGAAAGAGAAATAAAGTGAAGGAAAGAAAAATTGGATTAAGAGAGAAAGAAAAAGGAGATTGTAAGGAAAGGTAAGAAAAAAAATTGACATCTCTAAGAACAATTGACTACATATTGGAATGAGTTTCAACATTTAAATTTTTTCCCTTTCTGGGCCTGAGGGATTGATCAACATTGCATTAACAATTACCACTTCATTAAAAGGGAAATTGCACTAATAATTATGTACACTAACTATCTGTGGCCGATATAATGGGCATTTAAAAATCATACAATCCTTTGAAACTAGTGGATAGGCTAAGGGTGTGATGGCATCTGGATGAAGCAAATGGTAAAAACCAACAATTAAGTTCTGGAGATTCACAACCCACCATGTATCTCTAGGTTTGCGCATTAATAATGGTGTGTGTCACCGACATGCCACTATTTTTCCAGCAAGATTTGGCCTAATATATTTTCAGCTGTCATATGTTTAACACTGTTATCTATAATAAAACCTTCTGTGACTTTTCATCTTTGTAGGCCAAGATACCATGCACTTTCTTTAGAATTGAAAAAGGTGCAAAGAGACTGATCAGAGGCATTGTTAATGCAAGACTATATTCTTCCTTTCACACAGCTGAGAGTATACCAATTTGCCCATCCTTCTAAGCCTTTAGGTAAATTGCTCAGGAAGTAGCTGCCTGGAATCCTTGCAGGGGGCAGTACATGCCTGACACAGACACCTCCAGTAGCTTTACTGATAAAAAGGAGGGGATAACCCAGCTGAGATATGACCTTTTAAACCTCTTCTAATTCAATTTGTAAAATATTTCATTCACTGTGAAGTATTGCACTATCACCCCCTCCAGAGATTTATTTTTATAACAAAGCAGACTTGCATTTGAAGTAGAATATTGTTATAAAAATGCTGTCATTTATTATTTATGATCCTATCACACTTAAGTATGGAAATTGATTGTTTCTTCGCTCTATTATGTTCTATACATTTGCCAATATTTGATGAAGTACGGCATGTTTCTAATTAATGCCTTTAAGATTTTAAAGGATTTTTATACGCTATGGTCTAGGAATTTCTCAGGATACCTGGCACTTAGATTAATGCCCATCTGTGCTGACCCTGCTAGAGTTAGTAGGGTGGTCTTCCATGTGCATTGGCCAAGTAGGCACAAGTGCCACTTTGGTGAAACTCCAGTGCACATCAGCACATTGTGGGAAGGGCTTCATTTTCTCCCCTCTCACCAACAACCATCCTGTGGTGATTGTTGCTTTAAGGCCAGCCTTACTAAGTAAGGGTCACGTGGTCAGAACAGGCAATCAACGAGCACAGTGAATCTCATTAGGGGTTGAGTTTTCTTAGCCTGGGAGGGAGGGTATTGTAGCCTTGCAAGAAGTAGGCAGCTAATCCAACAGCTCTGTAAATAAAGTTCGTAGTTCAACTAAGGAAACTATTCAGTAGTACATCTCTACACATCGCCACCCCATCATGGCCTTGGCCATTATATCTTCATCCCCCGAACAAAGGAACTGATCTTTACTATTGCTGAGAAAAAGAGACATGTCGAAGCATTTTATCTTTGCACTCATCAGGACACTTCACAAGAATACCAATATAAAGAGAAAACAACAATTTATATTGTATGAAAAGAGAGTGCTGATTGGTTGGCAAGTGGATTCTGCTTGGTACAGGTGTTGCCATGGAGAATGCACCAGTGATGGTGACTGACAGTTAACTGCCAACCATTGTTTGAAATTTAAGCCAGGCAGCTTGACCCTAACTGGTCAAGGCATTGCCCTGAGGAATGAGTCTGCGAATGACTCACTTATTTTATTTCACTGAAACAGGCACAGGTGTGTACTGATCTTTGTGGCATTTTCAGAGCTGCTCATCTGGCTTGGAACCCCCCCAAATGGGGCTTGCATTCATGTTTGTGGAGGCCAAAATGTTTCCATTCACTTTATGAATTGATTGCTACTACAACACCAAACCCAAGTGAAGATCGGGGCTCAGAATTGCTAGTTCTTGATGACCCAAAACCTTGTCCATTGGCCTGACATTGGCCTTTTAAGGGGTAGATGGAAGTTCCTGGCCCTGAGGAATCACCCTGAAGGAATTGCCATTCACTGTTGGAGTCATAATGGGAGAAAAAAAAGAGAAAGACTTGCATTTATATGTCACTCTTCATAACTATTGAATGTCTCAAAATAGTTTACAGCCAATTAAATGCTTTTTGAATAGAGTCACTGCTGTGATGTAGGAAACACAGCAGACAATATGCACTCAGTGTTCACAAACAGCAATGTCACAATGACCAGGTAATCTGTTTTTTTAAGGGATAAATATTGGCCTGGACACCAGGAATAATCCCTGCTCTTTTTCGAAAGTGTGCCATATGATCTTTTATATTCATCTGAGCAGGTAGATGGGGCCTTGATTTCACATCTCATCCGAAAGATAGCACCTCACCCCTGCACTGGAATGCCAACCTTCATGTTTGTGCTCAAGCTCTGGAGTGGGTCTTGAACCTGGAACATTGTGACAAGTGGAAGCATCGTACTGTGATCATATGATGCATTTGCAAAGTGCACAGCCATTCTAAATCGTAAGCGCTTTATCTCCAAGGTCTGTGGAATTATGATGACAAAGCTCATCAGTAACACTCAATAGCAAGCACAATTTTCCTACGAACATGTGTATCTTTCTGTATCGCTTCTGCAGCTCCTCTGCCTTGTTTCTATGTGCACCAAACCCAAAAATGAAATAGGCATTGTAATTTTTTTTCATTCATTCATGGCATGTGGGCGTTGCTGGCTAGGCCAGCATTTATTGCCCATCCCTAACTGTCCTTGTTCAGGGGGCATTTAAGAGTCAACCACGTTGCTGTGAGCCTGGAGTCACACATAGGCCAGACCAGGTAAGGACGGCAGATTTCCTTCCCTAAAGGACATTACATTGGATACAATTTTAAATTAAGGATAAGGGCATTTACTCACTGTCTGCGCTTAACCATTTATGTACTGATTACAAAGAAAGTAGTCTTGCAGGCTTTCTTGAGGTTAAAACAAAAAGGTGTTAGTTTTTATTGAATTAAAAACCCACCCAGGTAAAGATATTAAAAAATTTTAAAAAGTGATCCCGGGTGTCTCAAACTTTCACAGCCCAGTTTCACTCACACACACCCACATACATACAAACACATAAACACACACACACAAACACACACACGTTCGCACAGACTTGCACATACACAGATGCACAGATTCATACATGCGTACACATACACACGTGCACACACAAAAGCACACGCACACATACACATGCATACAAAATTTACATATTACTCTGTAGGCAGTTATTTTGTTAGACAAATTAAAGTTTAATGCTGAAAGGTAAAAAAAAAAATGAGGGTTCACTGTTTATGAGGCCTTTGCTGGTCACTAGGGTTGTGGCAGAAACTTTTCCATATTCATCTTTAGACCGTTGGATTTGAGTTGAAGCCCAGTAACTACAATTGCTGGAGACAATTTATTTTAAATCCATAATCCGTCTTTTCCAAAAATGAATGGCCAGGATATTTTGGATGGCGGGGTTTCCCATCCCACCATTTGAAGGGTCAGCGGAGATACATCTCTGCCAACACTACCTTCCCCGCAGCCATTTTCACGCTAGAATGAGCATTAATTGCCTGAAAGCTGGACTTCCGCCCCTCACCCAGGAGGAAGACCCACCTTAGAGAACTGCCAGTCAATCTGATTGACCGCCAACTCTCCAGTCACTTCAGCGGCAGAAGCTAGAGTGGGCAGAAGTGGAAGATCATGAAGATGGCAGAGCCAAAGTCCTAGGAGTGCAAGGAGAAGTGAGAATTTGGGGAGGTTAGGGAAGGCCTGGGGTGTGGGGGGGTTGGGGGGATGGTGGATAGTGGGGGATTACGGTGTCAGGGGAGAGGCAGGGGGTAAGGGAGATCCAGCAGCCACCGGAGAAGGCACTGGGGGAGACATCCAAAGTTAGAAGGGGGCTTCAGATTAAGGCATCAACTCCATTTCCGCCCAAGGGCTAAACCGATTATTTTCGGCCTTCCCCCACACCCAGGAAATCTTCCCACCAGCCTGAAAATTGAGGCTGGGCAGGAAAAAGCTCTTAAGTGGTCAATACCTGGCTAATTAAGGGCTTCAATTTGGGCAAGGGTGTACGGCCTGTCCGAGGCCTTGCCTGCCCCAGCATAAAATGAAAGGTGGGGGGGATGTGCATTTGTGCTATTTCATACTCCCTTGGCCTAAAACCCCCCTGGCAGTGGAGCTAATAATTCAGACCAATGACTTTTGCACCTGAGCTCCCTTTCGATGGAAATTTGTCTATCCCTGTGCTGGACTTTCAAACTAACAGAGAGAGGGCCTTGACCTGCGAGAGGAAAGAAGAGGGAGGGTTTTGCTGCCCCTTTGGCAGGCTCTTCCAGGCCACTGACTACTTATGTTTCCAGCAGCTTGTGTACTTGCATTAAAGAGATTTCAAAATGATTACTTAAACCACATGGCCTCTCTCTCCCCATAACAATTTTAGAGGGGGCTTGTTTATCTGATGTCTGAAATGATGGTTGCTTTTCTTTCAAGGCTGGAGATGATTAGAGTCAGTAATGTCTCAGCCGTTAACTCCCTGAATGAGTTATTATCTATATTGATGAGATAGGAAGACACCTTTCATATAAGTGTTGTTCTAGCAGACTTTCTGTCACCACTGAAGAAGAAGTCTTATAAAAATGTAAATGTTAGGTCCAGTACAGTTTTCAGTAAATCATTTTGAAGTCGTTCTTGACATCCTCAGGCATGAAACTCCAAGAGAGAGTCTGGGCATGTCATTCACTTTGGAACTTTCCAGAAGCTGGTCAACTTGCAATACCAGATGTCAGGTGACTTGTGGCAGCCATTTTAAAAATCCAGTGTCTTTTCTTGCTTTTAAACAGCTCTTTTTAAACAGTTCAATATATGCTTGGCCAGCTGGTAAAATCGCAGATTGATATCACTCACGCACAATTCATGTCATTGTGACATGTGATAAAAACATGTATGGCCAGCAGTTTGGGATCAGCTACAGTGATTATTCCTAATGCTTGACCTACCTCCATAAACTTTGCTTTTTGAAAGCAAATGGATTGGCTAGAATTTTATGTTTGTCGGTCGGGCGGGTGGGCGATTGCCGCTGGCGAAATGGGCCGCGCCGCCATTTTCCTCAGGCAGGCCAATTAAGTTCCGCACCGTGCTTTGCGACTCCCGTGGAGAATGGGAAATAATCGTGGGGGCGGGTGGCCTCAGACTGCCGGTTCCAATGGGGAGCCAGCAGCCTGTACAAAGAGTGGCCAGGCAGTGCACCATGGCCACTCAGAGAGGTAGAAATGTAGCATGGAGGGCAGAGGAGAAGCTGGAGGGGGAGGGAGGCAGGCTGCAGGAGAGGCCAGCGGTGGTGGTGGTGGGGGGGGGGGGGGGTGCCACTGTGCCCCCAGAGTTTCCGATGCGTGCCTTGCTGTCCTCCTGGAAGAGGTGGGAGAAACCGGTGTCAGATTCTGTATCCTGAGGATGGGAGGAAGAGGGCCCCCCATGTCACCAGCCAGGCATGGGAGGAGGTGGGTGATGCTGTCAGTGCCCATGATGATGTGCGGTGCACTGGCACCCAGTGCAGAAAAAGATTCAATGATTTGCTGCACTCTGGACAGCTGAGTACCATGTCGGTCTTGGCCATTTGACCCAGAAGGCAGCCTTAGCCTTTGACCCCCCTCCCCACCATGTATTGCTGTCATTACTGCATAGGGTATCTGTCACACGCTGGGTTGACAAATGGGTACTGACAATGCTTACATCAGCCTTATTGGTTGAGGAGAAGAAGGGTTCTCCCCGCAGCAAATGTTGGTTTCTGTGGCATTTCAGTAGTCTGGGGGCAACCTGCAGGGAAGGCCGCTAGACACATACTCAGAACTCCAACACATGTCATATTGATGGTAATGACATGGTTCAAGGGGTCCCTCAAGGTGTTTTAGGCAAGTCTTATCTGCTGGCATCAGCGTCGCACCTATTTACTCCTCCTTGTCTTGGGCGCTAGGACCCATGTGCTATTCAAAGTGATGGACGCCAAATGTGTCCAAGAGGACCACTGGGGAGTGGTTTGGGACCAGCTGTACTATCTTCTGGGGACTCATCACTAGTAGTGTGGACAGGAGCGGCTGGAGGCTTCAGATGGGCCACTGTGGTTGGGATGCGGCGTGCATGTGCAGAGTACATAAGCGATCAGCCCCAATAAATCCTCTTCTCTGTTTTGCAGGCAAAAAGTCAGCACAATGCCCGGGAGAACCTGAGGATTGGAGGTGGGCACGCCCTGCTCCAGTGCCTCACACCCTTCAAGGAGCAGGCCATGGAGCTGGGCAGGAGGCAGGAGGACAGGCGGCCAGGGGTGGTGGGGCTGGTGTCCAGCGGGCAGGTATTTGAGGTCCACAGTCCCATCCACTCTGTCTGCCCACCATCCAAGCCACTGATGGTTGCTGCAATCGTTAATGCTGCAGTAATGCTCATTCACAGATTGAGGCATTCTGACGTTTGGTTCATACAGGAGGGACCCTCGTCCCCTTGAGGAATATCATCTCCACCACCTTCCAAAGTCACCTTATCCCATTTGTGACCACTATCACCATGGTCTAACATGCCATTGGATCACTGCTGCACTGCCAAAGACTTATTGCATCTCAGGGGGTTTGGGACCTCCTGCACCCTTTCGGCCAGTGCGCCCCACATTACTCTGTCCAAAAGGTCCTCAGCACCTCAACTGTGACCCTCATGGCACTCAAGTTAAATAAATGCCACCACATAACTCATCCCTGCACCAAAGGGAAATGTTGCCTTCTGGCCACCCAGTCTATTCCCCTCCTTACAGAATGAAGGGCAATAATATGACCCCTCAATCTCCTGTGTTCGGCAGAAAATGTCACAACTGTTTGAGATGTTTCCTCAGCCCCGCAACTATCCAGGCAACAATGCATCCACATCAGGTATCCCGGCGCTCTCCCCACTCCTATGGTTCATAACAAGCCATGTGGCATCCATGAGGCCATCTTACCAGCCTGTCTGCATGTGCGTTTAATGGTTGGGACCTGTCTTGACTCATTTCCACCTCACCAACGTTCTCCTCCTTAGGGTCGTTAAGGGTGAGCGACTTATGAGGCTTGGGGGGAAAGGGATGAAAGGCTGAACTCACTGTACGCTAACTGATGCACTGTCCTTGTTGTTAATTTCAGCATCATCACCAGAGTGACCCACATGTCCACACCGCAGCACCCCCTCCACACCTGAGGGGCAACATGTGCAACTTGTGGTACATCATTTCCGTCAGCCAGGCACCAACGCAGACACACACACCTCGGTGGGGACTTTACCATCAGCCAGTGTCCCGGGTCACAGTGGAGAGGGCACTTCACAATCGCTGGAGGAGATGGTACGGACAGAGAGTGCCGATGGTGCCAGCAGCCGGAGGGCTGCAGGGGACTAGGCGCATGCTGAGTCCGGCACTGATGACGTGCCACTGGAGATGTCACCAATGCAGCAGCTGCCGGAAAGGCGGCAGGATGTGTGTTTGCTCCTGGCAGGGTTGCATGAGGGAATGGTTCAGTTGCTCTCTGCGATGGAGGAGTCTAGGCAGAGTACATGTGAAGGCATGAACCTCAGGGCAGAGCTTCAGGATTCCTTCAATGAGAGATTGGCGACTCTCATAGAGAGGGGCTTCCACCAAACGGATCAAAATATGATTGGGATATGCTCTGACCTGCAAACCCTCACAGTGGTTCTGGCCACAGGTGGTCTTTCCCATTGTGGGAAATGTTGTGGACACCAAGCGTCGGCACTCGGTGTCCCATGCATCTGCGGTGAGAAGGGAGGTCGAAATGGACCTCACGTTGGCACAGCAGCTGCCTGTCATCGCTGCGAGCTCCTCTCAGGGCGCTCCAGATGAGGGCAGCAGCTCCTCTGTCCCTCTGCCTGTCAACGTTTCTTCCACTGAGGCTGCAACAACTGGGGAGGTGCCAGTTCAGGAACTGGCCACTCCCTCCCAGGTGGGGCCATCACAGGCTCATGGGCCAGAGGACACCCGCCAAGGTCATCTAGGCCAATAGGACAGCAGAGTCAGCAGGCTGTCTCACAAGCCACTCCGATCGATGGGGCGGCACGTAGATGTAGCACCTGAAAACGTAAGCATAAGGCACGTTAGGCACTCAATGGGTATGTCACTGGTGATTTTATGTTGGCCTTAGAATAGGGACCCATTTTTCTGTCATTGTAAAATAATCATGTGTGCTTTAATTCTGGACACAATAAAGTCCACCTTTGATACCATGGCTGAGGGTCTTTTCATTGTGGTGCTTTTTCCTTTTTCACATAATTATCATGAGTGTTTGAGTGGAGGTTGATGTTTCTGTACGAAGGCCTTATTTGCAGCTGATAACCTGGAAGATGGAGCACCTAAGTGCCATGTGTGGAAGTGCCAGACAATGCTGTTCTTGCTGATCCATGTGTGTGGCTAGCTGAAGGTTCTTTGGATTAAATTGTCCCGGGTGTCCCTGCGTCCTTGGTGTAAACGGGTCGTTGTTGTACCCCTTATCATTGCCCTGTGCTTCCTCATCCTCTGAGGCACTGCTGGATTCATCATGTGCAGCCTCAACCAGGGCATCAAGGTCTTCATCGTCAATTCCATCCCCCCTTTCCAATGCAAGATTGTGCAGGGCGCAGCAGACTATCACGATCATAGAGACGTGATCTGGGGAGTACTGGAGTGCGGCCCCTGAGCGGTCAAGGCAATGGAAGCGCATCTTGAGAAGACCGATGTATCTCTCTACCACAGCCCTTGTGGTGCCCTGGCTCCTATTGTACCGCTACTCAGCTTCTGTTCTTGGATGGCGGAGAGACGTCATGAGCCACCTTCACAAGGGATGGCCCTTGTCACCCAGCAGCCAACCATCCAGCCGAGCTGGAGCACTGAAGAGCCCCGGCACCTGGGTGTGTCTGAGGATGTAGGCGTCATGGGAGCTGCCTGGGTACCTTGCACAGACTTGTAGAATCAGCATCCTATGATCACACACTATCTGCACGTTCATGGAGTGGAAGCCCTTCCTGTTGCGGAAGGCACCGGGCTCACCTGCTGGCGCCTCGATGGCCACATGTGTACAGTCTATTGCACCCTGGGCGCGTGGGAAGACAGCAATGGACGCAAAGTCTCTGGCTTGCTGTGCCTGACTTGCCTGGTCGCAGCGGAAGTGGATGAAGGTGGATACCCATCTGAACAGAGCGTCTGTAACCTGCTTGACACAAGTGTGGACAGCTGATTGGGAGACACCGCAAAGATCACCCACCCAGCCCTGGAATGATCTTTCTCATCAAGTGTATCAAGGGCATATTTTCCTGGTTAACAAAAGTTCTGTGACCTTTGGGACTTTTACTATTTTGAACTTATCTCAGCATACTCGAGATTAAATAGATGAACAGATAAAACAAAATATTTTGTGACTGTATTCATTCTGCTGGTTGACCTAGTTTGCCCCTAGATTATTTCCAGTGCTTAGCAAACAGTAATTATTTTCAACCTGAGCCATTTCATCCATCAGCATGCTATTTAACTGCCAATTTCAGAGAGATCAGGGGTTCTGGGGGGTAACCCATGCTGTTGCTAACATATGAACCTATAAAATAAGAGAGGGAGTAGGCCATTCAGCTCCTCGAGCCTGCATTGCCATTGAATAAGTATATGGCTGATTTCTTAGTGTTTCAAATTCCACATTCACATCCACCCCCGATAAGCTTCGGTTCCCTTGCCTAACAAAAATCTATCTGCCTCCACCTTAAACATATTCAATGACCCTGCCTCCACCATCTACTAAAGCAGAGAGTTTCAAAGCCGCACAACCCTCTGAGAGAAAAAATTTCTAGTGCACCAACGAACGAAAAAATATTAATTGTTTACCCTGTGCGTACTACATCTAAGGTACATTGCGTATAAGGTCAAGTTTCGGATCAAAGGGATTATTGGCTTATCTGTGGAAGCTGACTTTTATGTTAAGCACAAATAGAAAATATTGGCAAAAAACATGAATCGTAATAATGTGCCATTGATTCTCCACCGATGAAAAGGTAGTTTGTACATTTATTCATATTTTATATTTTGTAGCCAGCACAGTGGGCAAGCAAAGCAACTCTCTGAAGTTGACAAGGGTTTGGGAGTCGAACACTTGATGAAAGAGAATTTCCTGACCATAGCCCTCATAGTTGAGATCCAAGTTAGAAAATTAGATTAGGGCAGCAGGGAATATTAAAAGATATATCAAGCATCCCTGTCAATCTATAGGCACGAGAAGAAAAGAATTGCACCATTGAAAGATCACGAAGGTGACAATGGGCAGGAATTTCCTGTCGGCAAGCGGGGCGAGGGGGGCAGGGTCCATTCACCAATGGGTAAAATGACACACGGTGACGTTGGGCAGAACTCCCAACATCACCGCGCCCCATTTAAATTTTCCGGTAGGCGGGGGCGCAGCAAAACCAGCTGTGCGCCCGGCGACCTGTCAATGGCCAATTGAGGCCATTGACAGAGTCATTTAGCTAATCAATGGACCTGCCCGTCCAACCTTAAGGTAGGCGGACAGGCCAGGAGCCCAGGCGGGAATTAGAAAAAGCATGAAACCTCATCCACCGGCGGGATGAGGTTTCATGTAGGTGTTTTAAAATTTTATTAAAGTTTTTGTAGAAATTATGGACATGTCCCAACTCATGTGACAGTGTCACATGAGGGGACATGTCAGGGATTTTTTTTCTATATGTTTAATATTTGTCACAGAACAGCCGATCTCCCTGAGGCAGCACTTAGCCTCAGGGAGATGAGTGCGTTCATTCGTGCGCATGCGCGAAAGAGTGCACTCTCGATTTAGGGATTCCCACCCCCCCCACCTGCACAGGGAGTACATAGCGCATCTGTGCAGATGTCGCGGCGGGCCTTAATTGGCACGTAAAATGGCACCGCGCCCCCCTTCGGTGGCGCCGATAGGAGGCGTGCCTGTGCACATCAACAATTTGACTTCTCCCCCGACGCGGAGAAAATCCTGCTCAATGATATCAACTGACCTAGGGCTGACGAAAGAAAATAACAGCGGAAAATGCTGGAAATACTCAGCTGATCAGGCAGCACCTGTGGAGACAGAAACAGAATTAACCTTTCAGGTCCATGATCTTTCATCACAATTCCTAAGAACTAAATGAGTTCTCTGCCTGCTGTATTCATGCACCTGATCAAGGTAGTCTCCCCAGCATTGAAGGGAGATCAGCTCCAAATTTCAAAATGCTAAAGATATGAAAACAAAATTTCCCTGACATGACTCCTCATGTGGCACTGTCACATGAATTGGGACATGTCCATCACTTTTAGTGAAACCTTTATTAAAGATTTAAAAACACTCATGAAACCTCATCCCGCCCATTGATGAGGTTTCATGCTTTTTCTTAAATCTGCCAACCTTAATGTTGGACGGGCAGGTCTATTAATTATGTAAAGTACTTTTTAAATGGCCTTAATAGGCCGCTGACAGGTCGGCGGGCACACAGCTGATTTGGCTGCGCCCCCACCGACCTGAATATGGAAATGAGGGGGGGTGACATCGGCAGTTCCACCCAACGCCATCTCACGTCATTTTATGTGTCGGCGAGCGGGCCCTGCACCCTGCTCGCTGACCTAAAGATCCTGCCCTAGGAATTTTAGATGGGACTATCTTGTGTCCTATTCCACACAAGCGAAACTCAACCATTACTCTGTACTCACTAATATGCATAAGTTTCTTGTCTTCCACTATATTAAAGATTCTAGCCTTAATCTTCAAATTACTCCAATCTATTTCCCCATCCTCCTCTCGTATACCTCCCCTTTGCACTCTTCAGTCTTTGCTTCTAGATATTTTATGCATTGCCTTTCCCCTTTACGGCACTACTTTCCTCCTTTCTACCACTCCATTTCTTTGTCTAACTTTTTAACTAAACTTTAGGTTTTACCTCTTCATTTCTCCTTCCATTAATTGACATGCAGCCCCCTATTTATTTGTTTTTTTATTTGTTCATAGGATATGAATGCCACTGACATTTATTGCCCATCCCTAATTGCCTTTGACAAATTGGTGGTGAGGCACCTTCTTGATCTGCTGAAATCCATGTGGTGTAGGTAACACCCATAGCACCATTAAGGGGGAGAGTTCCGGGAATGGCAATAAAGTTCCAAGTCAGGATGGTGGCTTGGGTGGGAATTTGCAGGTAGTGGTGTTCTCATGTATATGCTGCTTTTATTCCTCTAAGTGGTAGAGATCATGGGTTTGGAAAGTGTTGTCGAAGGAGCCTTGGTGAGCTTCTACAGTGCATCTTGTATATAGTACACACTGCTGTCACCGTCTGCAAGTGGTGGAGGGAGCGAATATTTAAGATGATGGATGGGGTGCCCATCAAGCACCCCTCAAGCAGGCTGCCTTATATTGTGTGGCATTGAGTTTCTTGAATATTGTTGGAGTTACACTCATCCAGGTATGTGGAGACTTAAAGTAATTGGCAAAAGAACCAAAGGTAACATGAGGAAAACCTTCTTATGCGGCGAGTGGTTAGGACCTGAAAATGACTGCCTGAGAGTGTGGTGGAGGCAGGTTCAAATGTGACTTTTAAAAGGGAATTTGATAATTATCTGAAGAGAAAAGCATTGCAGGGCCACAGGAAAAAGTCAGGGGGTGAGTCTAGCTCAGTAGCACATACAGAGAACCAGCAAGGACATGATGGGCTGACTGGCCTCATTCTGTGCTGTAACCATTCTATGGTTCTATGACCTTATATTTTTCACTAAAAACAAAAAAAAAACACTTGTTATCTTGGCTTGAATATATATCACCAATCCTTCATTTCCATTGTGTCAAAATTCTGAAACTCCACACCCAACTGGAACATTGGACCAACTTCACCATATGGTGTTTCAAGAAGAAGGCACACAATGCCAGCCTTGCCAACAATTCCCACATACCAAGAATATATCTTTTAAAGAATCCTGGTCATTTATCTTAATGCTGCTTGTGAGAGTTTGCAGTGTGCAGATTGGGAGCCGTGTTTCCCTACATTGGAAGAGTGATTATGTTATTGGTTGTAAAATGTTTTGGGATGTGATAAAGGTGTGAAGATTGCTAAGAAGTGTTAAGTTCCTTCTTTCTCCTTTGCGCTTTTTTCTTTCAGGAATATAATGTCAAAGAAATTAGGTTAGTGGGACAACATCAACTTATTTCTATATTGTGTTTTTAATGTAATAAAACATTCCAAGATGCTTCACAGAGGCATTATAAAACAAAATATGATACCAAGCCACGTAAGGATATATTAGGCCATGTGAACAAAAGCTTGGTCAAAGAGGTAGGTTTTAAACAAAGTCTTAAAGGAGGAAATTGTTGTAGAGAGGTGGAGAGTCTTATGGAGGGAATTCCAGTACTCAGCAGCTAGGAGTGTGAAGGCATGGCCACCAATGGTGGAGAAATGAAAATAGGGGATGCTTAGGAGGTTATAATTCTATGGGCAGAATTTGCTGCCTGTTGAGCGGGTGGGCCCGATGCAACCTCCGGCGGATGGGGAGCTGATCCCCACCAGAGAAGTGGGCCCCGCCTCCATTTTAAGTGGGCCGGCCAATTAAGGCCCGCCCAGCATGACACCCGCCGGGAAGCACTATGCGCTTCTTGTGCGGGTGGAGGGGTTTCCCAAAAGCTAGAGTGCGCTCTTTTGCGCATGTGTACGAAGAGCGCACATCTCCCTGAGGCTAAGTGCTGCCTCAGGGAGATCGCTGACAGCTTTATAAACTTTAAAAATAGAAAAATAAAAAAATCCTTAACATGTCCCCCTCATGTGACAACGTCACACGAGATGGACACGTTAATGAGTTTCACTGAAACTTTAATAAACTTTTTTAAACCCTGCATGAAACTTCATCCCGCCGGTGGATGAGGTTTCGGGCTCCTGGCCTGCCCTCCAGCCTTAAGGTTGGACGGGCAGGTCCTTTAATTGTTTTAATTAAATAATGGCCTCAATTGGCCATTGACAGGTTGGCGGGCGGACGGCTGATTTTGCTGTGCCCCTGCCTTCTTGAAGATTTAAATGGGGTGGGATGACGATGAAGGTTTCCCCTGATTTTCATGTCGGCGAGTGGGCCCCGCCCCCTGCTTACCAATGGAAAAATTCAGCCCTATGAGTACGGATATCCTGGAGTGTTACAGAGTTGAAGGGGGTCACAGAAATGGGGAGGGTTCAGGTCATGAAGGGATTTGAAAACAAGGATGAGGATTTTAAAATCAATTTAAGTCACCAGAAATTACATTTAAAAGTAATATTGGGAGAAATATCTTTATTTAAAAGCTGATAGGTGTTTGCAATAAGTAAGTAAGGCACTGCCAGAAACATGAAGCTAGTTCATTATGTTGTTGGTGCGTTCTTGAAAATGTTGAGAATAATGAGATTCAGCAGATGAGCATGCACCAGAAATTCAGGTACATGCTGAATATCATTTTAAAACATTAAGTAAATTGGTGGAAAAATCACAGAGTGCAGCTGGACTTCTGATGTGCACAGAGTGCAAAGTCATAATTTTACACATGGTTTTTTTTTAAGAGCAATTATACTGAATATTGTTAAGATACTTACAGCTTTTTTAAGGGAATTATAAAGGCTCATACTGGTCCTTAATTGTGCTGTGCTGTGTGAAGACATCCCCTCCTGCCATAGTTTTGCACTGTCAATATCTGACCTTTGATTCATCACCAAGGCAAGGTGGTACGCTCACGTCAGGCTGGTTTTCATGGAGAAACAGGGAACATCAGTAAGACAGCCACTCTGAGCTGCTTTTACTCACTAGTTCTGGGTTGGAGAGGAGAACTGGAACCAAAATGGTATCAAGTTTCTCACAAAAACAAAAAACTGCGGATGCTGGAAATCCAAAACAAAAACAGAATTACCTGGAAAAACTCAGCAGGTCTGGCAGCATTGGCAGAGAAGAAAAGAGTTGATGTTTCGAGTCCTCATGACCCTTCAGCAGAATTGGGTGAATCCAAGGAGAGGGTGAAATAGAAGCTGGCTTAAGGTGGGTGGGGGGGGACACGGGGAGTTTGGGTGGGAGGGTGAGAAGTGGAGGGGGGGTGGTGTGGTTGTAGGGACAAGCAAGCAGTGATAGGAGCAGATAATCAAAAGATGTCACAGACAAAAGAACAAAAAAAAGAGGTGTTGAAGTTGATGATATTATCTAAACAAATGTGCTAATTAAGAATGGATGGTAGGGCACTCAAGTTATAGCTCTAGTGGGGGTGGGGGGGGCATATAAGATTTAAAAATAATGGAAATAGGTGGGAAAAGAAAAATCTATATAAATTATTGGAAAAAACAAAAGGAAGGGGGAAGAAACAGAAAGGGGGTGGGGATGGAGGAGCGAGGTCAAGATCTAAAGTTGTTGAATTCAATATTCAGTCCAGAAGGCTGTAAAGTGCCTAGTCGGAAGATGAGGTGCTGTTCCTCCAGTTTGCGTTGGGCTTCACTGGAACAATGCAGCAAGCCAAGGACAGACATGTGGGCAAGAGAGCAGGGTGGAGTGTTAAAATGGCAAGCGACAGGGAGGTTTGGGTCATTCTTGCGGACAGACCGCAGATGTTCTGCAAAGCGGTCGCCCAGTTTACGTTTGGTCTCTCCAATGTAGAGGAGACTGCGTTGGGAGCAACAAATGCAGTAGACTAAGTTGGGGGAAATGCAAGTGAAATGCTGCACCCTGCTCTCTTGCCCACATGTTGGCTTGCTGCATTGTTCCAGTGAAGCCCAATGCAAACTGGAGGAACAGCACCTCATCTTCCGACTAGGCACTTTACAGCCTTCCGGACTGAATATTGAATTCAACAACTTTAGATCTTGACCTCCCTCCTCCATCCCCACCCCCTTTCTGTTTCTTCCCCCTTCCTTTTGTTTTTTCCAATAATTTATATAGATTTTTCTCTTCCCACCTATTTCCATTATAAAAAAAAAACCCCACTAGAGCTATACCTTGAGTGCCCTACCATCCATTCTTAATTAGCACATTCATTTAGATAATATCACAACTTTAACACCTCTGTGTTCTTTTGTTCTTTAGTCTGTGACATCTTTTGATTATCTGCTCCTATCACTGCTTGCTTGTCCCTACAACCACACCCCCCCCCCGCCCCACCTTAAACCAGCTTATATTTCACCCCTCTCCTTGGATTCACCCAGTTCTGCTGAAGGGTCATGAGGACTTGAAACGTCAACTCTTTTCTTCTCCACCGATGCTGCCAGACCTGCTGAGTTTTTCCAGGTAATTCTGTTTTTGATTTCAAGTTTCTTATTTGTTCATGGGATGCGAGCTTTGCTGGCAAGGCCAGCATTTGTTGCGCCATCCCTAATTTCCCTTGAGAAGTTGCTTGCCAGCTGGCAAATGTTGTGCAGTAACCGAGAGACCTAGTAGAGAGGATGGGACAAGAGAAAGGGAATAATGCAGGACTTTTTTCTATGTCTTGTGGTAACTATTTGCACACATTTTGGGAAGTTATGTGCTTGAGGGGAAAATGAAGTTCTGAAACATTCATTTTTGAAAGCACTGAGGATTTCAAGCTGTATTATCCATTCCTTTAGTGGATTCGCATGATGGTAAGCCAGCAGCAGCCTCCTTCCCTGTCGGAAACTTGAGTTCTGTCTCCTCTGATGTATTTACAGAAGTATATGACGATGGAATAGGGAAGGAAGCAAACAAAAGAGATCTAAAAACAGAAAATGTTGGAAGTACTCAGCAGGTCTGGCAGCATCAGTGGAGGGAGAAAAAGAGTTAACATTACAGGTCAGTGACCTTCCATCACAATTCTGAGTCTGAGGGATTACATTTGCCCATACATTTGATCATTTAGCCTGGCTGGTAATTAGGGCAAGTGGTTTTACACAGGCGGACATATAACCCCACAAATTTCTGCATTTACCACATGTAGTGTAAGTTGTTCAGGACTGCAAATGCTGGAGCCAGGGAAAGTAACAATATGTGAGTTCATAATGAATGAGTGAGCTGAATGATAACAGACAAATGATAAAACTATGAGCGAATTATGATGAGACTGGTACTTCTTCGGGAAGTCTTAGCTATTATTCAAGACCCAGTATCTCTGATCACTCTCTTAGCCAATTCCTCACTCTCTGATCCTAAACGCACCTTTAGCTGCTTAATGCGCAGACAATTTGTAACAAGCCCTCTGAAACAATGAGCTAGCTCATTGTATTTTAGCTACTAGATATGCTCATGCGAACTTTGTCAACTTTGGGATGTGACAGGATAAACATTTCCATAGGCTGTGGCTGAGGCTATAAAACTGCAAAGTACATTTATTAACAAATGAGTGTGTAGAAGCTATGATGCAATGTCAATTTAGAATAGATCCGGTCTTAACTTGTCGTTGACATCTTTTGATGATCTGCTTCTATCACTGCTTGTTTGTCCCTACAACCACACACCACCCCCTCTCCACCTCTTTGTCTCTCTATCTCTCCGCCCCCCACACACACACCTTAAACCAGCTTATATTTCAACTCTTTCTTGGACTCCAACGCAAGTTCTGTCGAAGGGTCATGAGGACTCGAAACGTCAACTCTTTTCTTCTCCGCCGATGCTGCCAGACCTGCTGAGTTTTTCCAGGTAATTCTTTTTTTGTTCCGGTCTTAACTAGCCTGTATTTATAACAGGCGGGTGATCCGTTCCACCAGGTTAATTTTAAAATTACCATAGTTTGCCTAACTCATACTTGGGTGTTTATTGCTTTCCTTATGTATTTTGACTTCAGACAGACTGTTCAAACTTAGCAAGACAAAGTGAGGAATAAATAAGTAATTTAAGCATGTGTCTCTTAAACTCAAAGGGCGAAATTTTACAATAGCGGGATTTTACGTTCCCGCCGAATCCAATGAGGTTTAGAATGTCTCACCGCATTTTACGGCTCCCGTCCCCACTGAAACGGGAACGGAAAATTCTGTCCAAAGAGGTGCAAGTCAAACATAAAATCATACAGAACAGGAGACCACTTAGCCCATGGTACCTGTGCTGGCTCTTTAAGAGAGCTCTCCAATTAGTGCCACTCCCCTACTCTTCCTCCAATATCCCTACAGATTTCCTTTTCAAGTATTTATCCAATTCTCTTTGAAGGTCACTTTTGAGCCTGCTTCCACTATCCTTTCAGGCAGCGTGTTAAAGATCGGAACAATTCACTGCTTAAAAAGGACCCACATCATCTTATCATGAACACTTCAATCAGAGAAAATGGTTCACCTTCAAGAGCTAAGAACAGTCTGGAAAAATTTGTGTTTGAAAGGACACTGTTCTTGGAAGAGACATCCATTTGCAAGAAAAGGTAATTAAGCAGCTGTAAAAAAAAAAGGCTGGAAATCCCTTAATCCCAGTGGACTGTGTACAAAAGGGATCACGTGGTAGTTCATGGCTCTGAAAAAAATGATGATGCCTGGAGCTGTGTTAAAAAGTTGGGCAAATGTCACTTCTATGTCACTTGAGCAGGCACATGCCCGACCCGACAGAGCATGAAATCACGTGAGATCTTTTGCTCAGTGGGCACACGTGCCAGTTACAACTGAGCCTGGGCAATTAAACCCATTCAAGAGTCAACTAAAAGCGATTTTATGCAGCCTGTCCATTTTTACAGTTGGCAGATGGGCCAATCGGCCTGGTGGGCTTCACATTTTTGCTACAAGCTCGATCCAGGGCGGGATGAAATGTCCGCGGTGAAATATAATTAAAAAAAAATGTCTCTTGACTGAGGTTTTTTGAGTTCTGCCATCAGTTGCTTGAATGTGCTGCGTAGATACAGTTTGCTGAATTTTTTCTTCTCATTTAATTTGCACAGGTCTGCAGCTCCCTGAGGCAGCTCCGCAACAGCTGTCTGCTTTCAGGGAGTTTGTTAGAAGTGGTCACCCGCATCCTCACATTTCTTGGCACACACCCTCTTCCCACCACTCCCGGCAGCTCCAAGCCGTTCTCAGTGTGCACTTCACTCTGGCTGGCTGTTGATTGGCTAGCTAGCATAAAATTGCAGTTGGGGGCCGATCTCGGCCGGAAGTACATTTCATGCCTGCTTCCAAGCCTGCAGATTGTGTGTCACTAATGAGCACAAGATCCGTGCCATAGTTTTGGTCTGCTGTCCTTACCTGGTCTGGCTTACATGTGACCCCAGACCCACACCAATGTGATTGACTCTTAACTGCCTCTGAAATGGCCTAGCAAGCCACTCAGTTGTATGAATTTGCTAAAAAGTCAAAAGGAATTGAACTAGACGGACCGCCCGGCATTGACTTAGGCACTGGAAATGACAAGGCAAACTCAGCCCTGTCAACCTTGCAAAGTCCTCCTTAATAACTTGTGTCAAAATTGAGAAAGCTGTCTCAGCAACAGCCTGACATAGTCATACTTGCGGAAACATACTTTACAGATAATGTCCCAGAAACCACATCACCGTCCCTGCATATGCCTTGTTCCACTGGCAGGACAGACTCAGCAGAGGTGGCGGCACAGTATTATACAGTTGGGAAGGAATTGCTCTGGGAGCCCTCAACATCTACTCTGGACCCCATGAAGTCTCATTGTATCAGGTCAAACATCTTCCATATTGAATACCGCTTTGAGGAAGCATTAAGGGTGGCAAAGGCGCAGGATGTACTTTGGGTGGGGGACTTCAATATCCATCACCAAGAATGGCTTAGCAGCACCATGGCTGGCTGAGTCCTAAAGGACATAGCTGCTATATTGGGTCGGCAGCAGGTGGTGGGGACACAACAGGAGGGAAAAACATATTTGACCTCATCCTCACCAACCTGCCTGCCACAGATGCTTCTGTCCATAACAGTATCGGTAGGAGTGACCACCGTACAGTTCTTGTGGAGACAAAGACATGTCTTCACATTGAGGATACCTTCCATCATGTTGTGTGGCACGACCAATGTGCTAAATGGGATAGATTTCGAACAGATCTGGCAACTCAAGACTGGGCAACCATTTGATGCTGTGGGCCATCAGCAGCAGCAGAATTGTACTCAAACGCAGCCTGTAACCTCTTAGCCTGGCATATCCCCCACTCTACCATTACCACCAAGCCAGGGGATCAACCCTGGTTCAATGAAGAGTGCAGCAGGTCATACCAGGAGCAGCACTAGGCATACCTAAAAATAAGGTGTCAACTTGGTGAAGCTATGACACAGGACTATTTGCATGCCAAACAGCATAAGCAGCTAACGATAGACAGATATAAATGAGTCCACAACCAACGGACCATATCTAAGCTCTGTAGTCATGCCATACCCAATCGTGAATGGTGGTGGACATTTAAACAACTCACTGGAGGAGGAGGCTCCACAAATATCCCCACCCTCAATGATGGGAGAGCCCAGCACATCAGTGCAAAAGGCTGAAGCATTCACAACAATCTTCATCCAGAAGTGCCAAGTGGATGATCCATCTTGGCCTCCTCCAGAGGTCCCCAGCATCACAGGTGCCAGTCTTCAGCCAATTCGATTCACTCCGCATAATATCAAGAAGCGGCTGAAGGCATTGGATACTGTAAAGGCTATGGGCCTTGATATTCCATCAATAGTACTGAACACTTGTGCTTTAGAACTTGTCGTGCTCTTAGCCAAGTTGTTCCAGTGCAGTTACAATACTGGCATCTACCAGGCAATGTGGAAAATTGCCCACATGTCCTATACACAAAAAGCAGGACAAATCCAACCCAGCCAATCACTGCCCCATCAGTCTACTCTCCATCATCAGTAAAGTAATGGAAGTGATCAACAACAGTGCTATGAGTGGCACCTGCTCACTGAAGCTGTTTGGGTTCTGCCAGGGCTACTCAGTTCCTGACCTCGTTACAGCCTTGGTTCAAAAGTGGACCAAAGAGCTGAACTCCCAAGGTGAGGTGAGAGTGACTCCTCTTTACATCAAGACAGCATTTGACTGAGTTTGGCATCAATGAGTCCTAGCAAAATTTGAGTCAATGGGAATCAGGGGAAACTCTCCGTTGGTTGGAGTCATACCTAGCATGAAGGAAGATGGTTGTGGTTGTTGGAGGTCATTCATCTCAGTTCCAGGACATCACTGCAGGAGTTCCTCAGGGTAGTGTCCTTGGTCCAACCATCTTCTGCTGCTTCATCAATGACCTTTATTGCATCATAAGGTCAGAAAGTAGGATGTTCACTGATGATTGCACAATGTTCAGCACCATTTGTAACTCCCCAAATACTGAAGCAGTGCATGTCTAAATGCAGCAAGACCTGGATAATATCCAAGCTTGGGCTTATAAGTGGCAAGTAACATTCGTGCCACACAAGTGACAGGGAATAACCATCTCCAACAGGACAGAATCTAACCATCATCCCCCTGACATTCAATGACATTACCATCGTTGAATTCCCCCTGCCCACTATCAACATCCTGGGCCTTACCATTGGCCAGAAACTGAACTGGACAAGCCACATAAGATACTTTGGCTACAAGAGCAGGTCAGAGGCTAGGAATCCTGTGGTGTGTAACCCACCTCCTGACTTCCCATTTGCTGCCCATCATCTACAAAGCACAAGTCAGGAGTGTGATGGAATACTCTCCAATTGCCTGGATGAGTGCAGCTCCAACAACATTCAAGAAGCTTGATACCATCCAGGACAAAGCTTACTTGATTGGCACCCCTTCCACAAACATTCATTCCCCCCACCACCGTTGCACAGTGGCATAAGTGCATACCATCTACAAGATGCACTGCAGGAACTCACCAAGCCTGCTTAGACAGCACCTTTCAAACCATCTAGAAGGACAATGGCAACAGACACATGGGAACATCGCCACCTGGAAGTGCCCTTCCAAGTCAATCAGCATCTTGACTTGGAAACATATAACTGTTCATTCACTTTTGCAGGGTCAAGATCCTGGAACCTCCTCCCTAGAAGCACTGTGGGTCTATCTACACCACACGGAATGCAACAGTTCAAGAAGGCAGCTCACCACTGCCTTCTCAAGGGCAATAAATGCTGGCCCAGCCAGTGATGCCCACATCCTATGAATGAATTAAAAAAAAGGACCAACTGCTTGTGAAGGAAGACAACAGCCTTTTTGCCATTCGGACCCAGTCCACAGCCAGAAGTGAATATAAGCTGCTTCTAAGTTGCTCTACATGCTGGAACTGAGTACCTGCAGTTGTTCCTCGAGTCCACTTGAAAAGCATTGCAAGAGTCATCAATTATTTGGCAGATCAGCACTGAGAGACCAACCGTATAACCTGGATGCCATTTCAAGGACTCCATCATCTTTCCTTTCCTCTTGAACCATTGACTTTTAATCTTTGGCAGAAACCTTCTACTTTTATTTTATTTTTGAGAATTCTGCAAATCTCGAGTGGCGAGGTTAACCATAGAAAAGGTACACTGCAGAAAGAGGACATTCAACCCATTGTGTCTGCACCGGTCAAAAAAAGAGAAAAAAAAAGAAACTACCTGCTCATTTTTAATCTCATCTTCCAGCACATGGTCCGTAGCCTTGCAGGTTACAGTACTCCAGATGCTGATCTTGGTACCTTTTAAATGAGTTGAGTGTTTCAGCCTCAACCGCCAATGTAGGCCATGAATTCAGGTGTCCACCACCCTCTGGATGAAAAAGTTCTTCCTCATTTCTCCTCTAATCCTTCTACCAATCACCTTAAATCTATGCCCCTGGTAATTGACCCCTCAGTTAGGGAAAATTGTTTTGTCCTGTCTACCCTATCTAGGCCCCTCATAATTTTGTACCCTTTAATTAGGTCACCCCTCAGCCTCCTCTGCTCTGCTCTAGCCTATACAATCTTTCCTCATAGCTGCAATTTTTCAGCCTTGGCAAAAATTTTGTAAATCTCGTCTATACTCTCACCAGAGCAATTTTGTCCTACCTGTAATGCGTGACCAGAACTGTGCACAAGATTGCAGCTGTGGCCTAAACAGGGTCTTTTTTACAGTTCCATCATTTCAGTTCTGCTTTTGTATTCAATACTTTGTCCAATAAAGAAAAGCATTCCATATGCTTCCTTTACCACCTTCAGGGACCTGTGGACATGTACTCCAAGGTCTCTCATTTCCTCAACCCCTCTCAATATCCTCCCATTTACTGAGGATTCTCTAGCTTTGTTTGCCCTCCCCAAATGCATTACCTTGCCACTTTTCCGGATTGAATTCCATTTGCCACTTTTCCACCCACTCAACCAATCCATTGATATCTTTATGGAGACAACAGCTATCCTCTTCACTATCAACTACATGGCCAATTTTTGTGTCATCTGCAAATTTCCTAATCATGCCTCCTACATTTAAGTCCAAATCATTAATGAATACAACAAACAGCAAGGGCCCAAACACTGAGCCCGTTAGAACGCCACTGGAAACCATTTTCCATTCGCAAAAACATTGATCGACCATTACCCTTTGTTTCCTGTTGCTGAGCCAATCTTGGATCCAGCTCACCACCTTCTCCTGTATTCCTTTTGACCAGCCTGCCATGAAGGACCTTGTCAAATACCTTACTAAAATCCTTGTAGACAACATCCAAAGCACAACCCTCATCAATCCTCCTTGTTACTTCCTCAGAAAATGCTATTAAGTTAGCAAAGCACGATCTGCCGCTAGCAAAACTATGCTGACTATCCCTGATCAATCCATGCGTTTCTAAGTGACAGTTTATCCTGTCTCTCAAAATTGATTCCAATAATTTGCCCACCACCAAATTCAGACTGACCGGCTTACAATTTTCTGGCCTATCCCTCGCATCCTTTTTAAATATTGGTACAACATTCGCAGACCTCCAATCTTCTGGTCCGTCGCCTGTATCTACTGATGCTGGGAAAATAATCCTCAGAACATCTGTTAATTCCTCCCTGGCTTCCTTCAACAGCCTGGGATACAATCCATCCAGCCCTGGTGATTTATCCACTTTCAAGGATGCCTGTCCCTCCAGTACTTTCTCTCTCATTATGCTTATTGTATCTAACATTTCACACTCCTGCTCTTTAGCTAGAATGCCTGCATCATCTCTCTCCTTAGTGAAGACAGAGACATAGTACTCATTGAGAATCCTGCCTGTAGCTTGAGCATCAGCACACAAGTTACCATGTACATCTCTGATAGGCCGTCCACTTTCCTTAGTTATTCTCTTTCTCTTAATGTACTGGTAAAACATCTTTGGATTTTTATTTTACCTGCTGATATTTTTTCATATCCTCTCTTTGCTTTCCAAACTTCCTTTTTTATTTATATCCCTGTACTTTCTATACTCCTCTAGGCTTTCTACACCATTAAGCTTTTTGTGACTATCATAAGTTTTCCTTTTTTGCTTTTTCTTACCCTGTGTGCTTCTGGATAACCAGGGGCACTAAATTTGGCAGTACCACCCTTTTTCTTTGTGGGGACAAGCGCTGCGCCAGTAGAATCTCACTTTTGAATACCTCCCACTGATTTGACATTGTTTTCCCTTCTAGTAGTTTTATCCAGTCCACTTTCACCAGTTCGCCTCTTAGCTTTGTAAAAAATGTTGTCCCTCAATTTAGAAATTTTACACTTGTTCTATCTTTGTCCTTTTCCATAATGACATTAAATCTGACTGTATTATGGTTACTATCTCCAAAATGGTCACCCACTGCTACTTCATCCAATTGGCTAGCTTCACTTCCTAAGAGTAAATCTGAAATTGTGCCCCCTGTCTTTGGGCTTGTTACATGCTGGCTGAAAAAATTCTCCTGAATGCAGTTTAAGAGCTTTGTGTCCCCTGTGCCCTTCACACTGTTTGTACCCCAACTGGTATTAGAATAGTTGAAATCCCCAACTATTACTGCCCTATTGTTTTTGCACTCAGAAATTTGCCTACATATTTGCTCTTCTAACTCTTTTCTGCTACTTGGGGTTATATAGTACACTCCTTGGAATGTGGCTGCCCCATTTTTATTTCTGAGCTCAACCCATATGGCCTCATTTGATGCTTCACTTAGTATATCATCCCTCCTCAAAGCTGTAATTGTTTCTTTAACCAATGAAGCCCTCTCTCTATCCTGTCTGAATACCTTATATTCAAGGATTTTGAGCTGCCATTTTTGCCCCCCTTTAAGCCAAATTTCCATTATAGCGATGATATCATGCTCAATGGCCACTATGTTACCCTCAGCAGCTGTAGGCCCACGCCAAGAGTGTCATCTGGCAGCTTTAGCTCAGCGGGCTTGTGTCAGGCAAGTGGATAGGGGGACAACTCCTTTGTGGGTGCCGTATGCCCATTGGAGGCAACCCCTCCAAGATCAAACTTCACTCTTTACCCTCCCTTCCTGGCCTCTCAAACCTGGCCCCCACCAATTTCACCCCTTCAACAGGGCCTGCCAGCCTGGCCCTGGTGACACCCTGGACTTACATTGTCAGAAGTGGCTGCACTCCCAGCAGTGACCTCGCTCCTGCGCCAGGCTGCTGGGACTATCTGATTGGTCAGCAGCTCTCTAAGGTGGGACTTCCTCCTGAGACAGGGGTGGAGGTCTCGCCTTAAGGCAAGTGATACTGCTCCCTGCATTAAAAACCTGTGGGGCAGCTGTCAATATGGCAGGCAGGCTCGGCACTGACTTTTTAGCCAGGTGGTTGGGGGGCTACAGGACCCCATAAAATCCAACCCATTAACTTTGTTTCTCTCTCCACCGATGCTGCCAGACCGACTACATTTTCAGAGTTTTCTGTTTTTATTTCAGATTTCCAGCAGCTGCAGTGTTTCGCTTTGGTGTTGGAATAGTGTATTGCCTGTGCCAGAAAGAAGCCAATACCAGGGCAGATTTGACACTCATGATACACAACACAATCAAATGTTATTTCAGTTAAATTATCTGATTTTTTTCTTAGTATTGAATTCCCACTTTGCTGTGCTATTTGGATCACGCAATTCAATGATAGGATAATTCAATTTCTTTTAGGGCAAACAGTGACCTTTGCCAATGGTAGGCTATCATAATTTGCACAGTTTCCTATCAGACTGTACTACCTTGCCTTTCTTGCCTTTGAGTCAAAAGGTTGTAGGTGCTGGTTAAGAGGGGAACATTGACAAAGACAACCAGAAGAATTTCCTCCTGCTTTTGGGAAAAAGGAACATATAAACATGGAGACAAGTAGGAACAAGTGGGCCAATTAAGCCCCTTGAGCCTGCTCCGCCATTTAATAAGATCATGGCTGACCTGATAGTAACCTGAAATCTGCATCCCGCCTACCCCCGATAACTTATCACCCCCTTGCTTACCAAGAATCTATCCATCTCTGTCTTAAAAATATTTAAAGACATTGCTTCCACCACCTTTTCAGGAAGAGAGTTCCAAAGACTAACGACCGTCTGAGCGAAAAAATTTCGCCTCATCCCTGTTTTAAATGGGCGACCCCTTATTTTTATAGAGTGACCCCTAGTTCGAGATTTTTCCACAAGAGGAAACATTCTCTCCACATCCACCCTGTCAAGGTTGTTCATATCAATCTCCAGAATTTGAGTCTGAAATCTAGACTGGCACTTGAGTGCAGTGCTCAGGGAGTGCTGAAAGAGTTGTCTTTCAGGCAAGACTTTAAACTGAGATCCAGTCTGCACCTGTTGGATGCAGAGATTCCATGTCACTTTTTGATCTGATCAGAGAGCGTGAACAAGGGTAAGTTACACCTAACAAACCTAGGTGAATGTAGTTGGCAAGTAACAAGTGTATTAGATAAGATAGTGTCTATGGATGTTATTTGTGTGGATGCCCAAAAGGCATTTGAAGAAACTGTTAACAAAAATAAGAGTGCATAGAATTTGAGGTAACCTATTGACTTGGATAAGGAATTAGTTAGGAGGTAAGAGACAGAGAGTAGGGATAATGGGATAAAAACAAAAAAACTGCGGATGCTGGAAATCCAAAACAAAAACAGAATTACCTGGAAAAACTCAGCAGGTCTGGCAGCATCGGCGGAGAAGAAAAGAGTTGACGTTTCGAGTCCTCATGACCCTTCGACAGAACTTGAGTTCGAGTCCAGGAAAGAGCTGAAATATAAGCTGGTCTAAGGTGTGTGTGTTGGGGGCGGAGAGATAGAGAGACAGAGAGGTGGAGGGGGTGGGGTGGGGAGGTGTGTGTGGTTGTAGGGACAAACAAGCAGTGATAGAAGCAGATCATCAAAAGATGTCAACGACAATAGTACAATAGAACACATAGGTGTTAAAGTTAAAGTTGGTGATATTATCTAAACGAATGTGCTAATTAAGAATGGATGGTAGGGCACTCAAGGTATAGCTCTAGTGGGGTTTTTTTTTATAATGGAAATAGGTGGGAAAAGGAAAATCTTTATAATTTATTGGAAAAAAAAAGGAAGGGGGAAACAGAAAGGGGGTGGGAATGGGGGAGGGAGCTCACGACCTAAAGTTGTTGAATTCAATATTCAGTCCGGAAGGCTGTAAAGTCCCTAGTCGGAAGATGAGGTGTTGTTCCTCCAGTTTGCGTTGGGCTTCACTGGAACAATGCAGCAAGCCAAGGACAGACATGTGGGCAAGAGAGCAGGGTGGAGTGTTAAAATGGCAAGCGACAGGGAGGTTTGGGTCATTCTTGCGGACAGACCGCAGGTGTTCTGCAAAGCGGTCGCCCAGTTTACGTTTGGTCTCTCCAATGTAGAGGAGACCACATTGGGAGCAACGAATGCAGTAGACTAAGTTGGGGGAAATGCAAGTGAAATGCTGCTTCACTTGAAAGGAGTGTTTGGGTCCTTGGACGGTGAGGAGAGAGGAAGTGAAGGGGCAGGTGTTGCATCTTTTGCGTGGGCATGGTGTTGTGCCATAGGAGGGGGTTGAGGAGTAGGGGGTGATGGAGGAGTGGACCAGGGTGTCCTGGAGGGAGCGATCCCTACGGAATGCTGATAGGGGGGGTGAAGGGAAGATGTGTTTGGTGGGGGCATCATGCTGGAGTTGGCGGAAATGGCGGAAGATGATCCTTTGAATGCGGAGGCTGGTGGGGTGATAAGTGAGGACAAGGGGGACCCTATCATGTTTCTGGGAGGGAGGAGAAGGCGTGAGGGCGGATGCGCGGGAGATGGGCCGGACACGGTTGAGGGCCCTGTCAACGACCGTGGGTGGAAAACCTCGGTTAAGGAAGAAGGAGGACATGTCAGAGGAACTGTTTTTGAATGTAGCATCATCGGAACAGATGCGACGGAGGCGAAGGAACTGAGAGAATGGGATGGAGTCCTTACAGGAAGCGGGGTGTGAGGAGCTGTAGTCGAGATAGCTGTGGGAGTCGGTGGGTTTGTAATGGATATTGGTGGACAGTCTATCACCAGAGATTGAGACAGAGAGGTCAAGGAAGGGAAGGGAAGTGTCAGAGATGGACCACGTGAAAATGATGGAGGGGTGGAGATTGGAAGCAAAATTAATAAATATTTCCAAGTCCTGACGAGAGCATGAAGCGGCACCGAAGTAATCATGGATGTACCGGAGAAAGAGTTGTGGAAGGGGGCCGGAGTAGGACTGCAACAAGGAATGTTCCACATACCCCACAAAGAGACAGGCATAGCTGGGGCCCATGCGGGTACCCATAGCCACACCTTTTATTTGGAGGAATTGAGAGGAGTTGAAGGAGCAATTGTTCAGCGTGAGAACAAGTTCAGCCAGACGGAGGAGAGTAGTGGTGGATGGGGATTGTTCGGGCCTCTGTTCGAGGAAGAAGCTAAGGGCCCTCAGACCATCCTGGTGGGGGATGGAGGTGTAGAGGGATTGGACGTCCATGGTGAAGAGGAAGCGGTAGGGGCCAGGGAACTGGAAATTGTTGATGTGACGTAAGGTGTCAGAGGAATCAAGGATGTAGGTGGGAAGGGACTGGACAAGGGGAGAGAGAAGGGAGTCAAGATAACGAGAAATGAGTTCTGTGGGGCAGGAGCAAGCTGAGACGATCGGTCTACCGGGGCAGTTCTGTTTGTGGATTTTGGGTAGGAGATAGAAGCGGGCCGTCCGAGGTTGGGCGACTATCAGGTTGGAAGCTGTGGGAGGGAGATCCCCAGAGGAGATGAGGTCAGTGACAGTCCTGGAAACAGTGGCTTGATGTTCAGTGGTGGGGTCATGGTCCAGGGAAAGTTAGGAGGAAGTGTCTGCGAGTTGACGCTCAGCCTCCGCGAGGTAGAGGTCAGTGCGCCAGACAACAACAGCACCACCCTTGTCAGCGGGTTTGATGACAATGTCAGGGTTGGACCTGAGAGAATGGAGTGCAGTAAGTTCAGAGAGAGACAGGTTAGAATGGGTGAGAGGAGCAGAGAAATTGAGACGACTAATGTCGCGCCGACAGTTCTCAATGAAAAGATCGAGAGAACACCATCATTGAGAACTGTCGGCGCGACATTAGACGTCTCAATTTCTCTGCTGCTCCCACCCATTCTAACCTGTCTCTCTCTGAACTTACTGCACTCCATTCTCTCAGGTCCAACCCTGACATTGTTATCAAACCCGCTGACAAGGGTGGTGCTGTTGTTGTCTGGCGCACTGACCTCTACCTCGCGGAGGCTGAGCGTCAACTCGCAGACACTTCCTCCTACCTTTCCCTGGACCATGACCCCACCACTGAACATCAAGCCACTGTTTCCAGGACTGTCACTGACCTCATCTCCTCTGGGGATCTCCCTCCCACAGCTTCCAACCTGATAGTCGCCCAACCTCGGACGGCCCGCTTCTATCTCCTACCCAAAATCCACAAACAGAACTGCCCCGGTAGACCGATTGTCTCAGCTTGCTCCTGCCCCACAGAACTCATTTCTCGTTATCTTGACTCCCTTCTCTCTCCCCTTGTCCAGTCCCTTCCCACCTACATCCGTGATTCCTCTGACACCTTACGTCACATCAACAATTTCCAGTTCCCTGGCCCCTACCGCTTCCTCTTCACCATGGACGTCCAATCCCTCTACACCTCCATCCCCCACCAGGATGGTCTGAGGGCCCTTAGCTTCTTCCTCGAACAGAGGCCCGAACAATCCCCATCCACCACTACTCTCCTCCGTCTGGCTGAACTTGTTCTCACGCTGAACAATTTCTCCTTCAACTCCTCTCACTTCCTCCAAATAAAAGGTGTGGCTATGGGTACCCGCATGGGCCCCAGCTATGCCTGTCTCTTTATGGGGTATGTGGAACATTCCTTGTTGCAGTCCTACTCCGGCCCCCTTCCACAACTCTTTCTCCGGTACATCCATGATTACTTCGGTGCCGCTTCATGCTCTCATCAGGACTTGGAAAAATTTATTAATTTTGCTTCCAATCTCCACCCCTCCATCATTTTCACGTGGTCCATCTCTGACACTTCCCCACAACCCCATGCCCACGCAAAAGATGCAATACCTGCCCCTTCACTTCCTCTCTCCTCACCGTCCAAGGACCCAAACACTCCATTCAAGTGAAGCAGCATTTCACTTGCATTTCCCCCAACTTAGTCTACTGCATTCGTTGCTCCCAATGTGGTCTCCTCTACATTGGAGAGACCAAACGTAAACTGGGCGACCGCTTTGCAGAACACCTGCGGTCTGTCCGCAAGAATGACCCAAACCTCCCTGTCGCTTGCCATTTTAACACTCCACCCTGCTCTCTTGCCCACATGTCTGTCCTTGGCTTGCTGCATTGTTCCAGTGAAGCCCAACGCAAACTGGAGGAACAACACCTCATCTTCCGACTAGGGACTTTACAGCCTTCCGGACTGAATATTGAATTCAACAACTTTAGGTCGTGAGCTCCCTCCCCCATCCCCACCCCCTTTCTGTTTCCCCCTTCCTTTTTTTTTCCAATAAATTATAAAGATTTTCCTTTTCCCACCTATTTCCATTATAAAAAAAAACCCCACTAGAGCTATACCTTGAGTGCCCTACCATCCATTCTTAATTAGCACATTCGTTTAGATAATATCACCAACTTTAACTTTAACACCTATGTGTTCTATTGTACTATTGTCGTTGACATCTTTTGATGATCTGCTTCTATCACTGCTTGTTTGTCCCTACAACCACACACACCCCGCCCCCCCCCCCCTCCACCTCTCTGTCTCTCTATCTCTCCGCCCCCCACACACACACCTTAAACCAGCTTATATTTCAGCTCTTTCCTGGACTCGAACTCAAGTTCTGTCGAAGGGTCATGAGGACTCGAAACATCAACTCTTTTCTTCTCCGCCGATGCTGCCAGACCTGCTGAGTTTTTCCAGATAATTCTGTTTTTGGTAGGGATAATGGGTATGTACACATATTGACAGGTTGTCACTAGTGGTTTCTCTAGGGATCTGCACTTGGGCCACAGCTTTTCACTACATTTATAAATGGCTTGGATGAAGGAATAGAGAGCTGTATATTCAAGCTTGTTGATGACACTATGTTAAGGGTCTCAGTAACTGAGAGCAGAAATTGCAAAAGGGCATTAATAAATGAAGTGAATGGACAAAATTGTGGCAGCTAGGATTCAAAATGGAAATCTGAGGCCATCCATTTTGGACCCAAGAAAGATCGGTCAGGGCATTTTCTAAATGATGAGAAGCTAATAACTGTCGAGAATAGGGAGGTTTAGGGGTTTAAGTACACAAGTCACTAAAGGCTAGTAGACAGGCACAAGAATAATTAAAAAGGCTAACGAGATGCTGTCTTTTATCTCAACAGAGCTGGAATACAAAGAGTGGTAATTGTCTTGCAGCAGTGCAGAGCTCTGGTTGGGCCTCATCTGGTATATTGCATTCAATCCTGAGCACTTGGCTTTGCAGGAAATGCAGCAGAGTTTCACTAGAATGCCACCAAGGCTAAAAGACTTAAATTAACAGGACAGGTTGCATAGATTGGCCTTGTATTTCCTTAAATGTGGATGTTTAAGGGGTATCTAAATGAAATGTTTAAAATAGTCAAAGATATTTATAGGGTTGATAGAAAATTGTTGCCACATGGGAGAGTCCAGAACTGGTGGGAGTAGGGGAGGCAACACCTTTAAGACTTAGGCAGTTCAGACATGATATCAGAAAGCTCTTCTTCACATAAAGGGTCATAGAAATATGGAACTCTCTCCCACTCCCCCAAAGACCCTAAAGACATTATTAAGGCTAGAGATGAATTGAAAATTTCAAAACTCAAAGTGATAGAATTTTGTTAAGCAAGGTTATTAAGGGGTAACCAAGGTTGCTAGATGGAGTTAAAAAACAGATCAGGTTTGAAGGGCTGAATGGTCTATTCATGTTTTCTAAAGGAAAGCTAATAGAATGTTATCATTTATTGCGAGGGGAATTGAATACAAAAGTAGGGAGGTTGTGCTTCAGTTGTACAGGGCGGTAGTGAGACCACATTTGGAGTTCTGTGTACAGTATTGGTTACCTTATTTAAGGGAGGATGTAAATGTGTTGGAAGCAGTTCAGAGAAGGATTACAGACTAATACCTGGAATAGGTGGGTTGTCTTATGAGGAAAGTTTGGACAGACTAAGCTTGTATCTGCTGGAGTTTAGAAGAGTAAGAGGCAACTTGATTGAAACATATAAGATCGTGAGCGGTCTTGACTGGGTGGATGTGGAGAGGATGTTTCCTCTTATAGAAAAATCTTGAAACAGGAGTCACTCTATAAAAATAAGGGGTCACCCATTTAAAACAGGGATGAGGCGAAATTTTTTCACTCAGACAGCCGTTAGTCTTTGGAACTCTTCCTGAAAAGGTGGTGGAAGCAATGTCTTTAAATATTTTTAAGACAGAGATGGATAGATTCTTGGTAAGCAAGGGGTTTATAGGTTATCGGGGGTAGGTGGGATGTAGATTTCAGGTTACTATCAGGTCAGCCATGATCTTATTAAATGGGGGAGCAGTTTCGAGGGGTTAAATGGCCTACTTGTTCCTACTTGGCTCCTTGTTCGTATGTTCCTTTTGCACAAGAGCAGGAGGAAATTCTTCTGGTTGTCTTTGTCAACATTCACCCCTTAGCCAGCACCATCAAACAGATTAACTTGGTATACATTTCATTGCTGTATGCATAGCTTTGTTCTGTGTAAATTGATTGTGGTGTTTGACCATATGCCAATAATGACGGCAAATAATAGGCCAGCGATGCACAGTTCCCCAATGTGTGTTTCCATCATGTTCCCAGAGAACCAAAACTAAAAATATCCTTTTCTTTTGAATAAAATTGGAAATAATTGGTGCAAAGGGAAAGTTTATAGTAAACGTTGTAAGGATGAGGCTCCTGCCCTGAGCCTTAGCTTGACGGGAGAACGAATTTGAGAATTGGGCACAGATGCCAGTGATCCCATACGATTGTGTTCACAACTTTCTGCTGATTAACTTTGACATTTAAACATGGGAGCATTGCAAAAGCAATTGGTGCTGAATGAAGAGTAGCTTTATATTGCTTCAAGAGTGTAGCAACATAAGAATCCCTTGAAGAGAGTGCCTCATACTGCTTGGGTTTCACGCAGCAAAGTTTAAAAAGCTTGGCAAGTTTTAAAATGCATTCAGCTGTCCTCTTGGATCTTAGAGAATATGGACACCGCTGCTCATAAGTTTTAAACATGTGCTTCCATGGGAACAGTTCTCTCCTAGGCTGGAGAATTCTCATTCCAAACAGGTATCAACCATTATGATTATGGCTTTGCCTGTTTGGAAAACATACTGCAACGTTTGGTCTGATATTATTAGCCAAGGTATCAATATAGCATGAATTAGCAATAAGTATGGAAGAATAGCTGGTGAAGAATGCAGAAATACTACAGTGATGTATCAAGGGATACTTTTTGTAGTTGGTGTTAAGGCATATTATTGATGGGGTGTATAGTGAGAACTTTACCCTATGTTTAATTGTTCTGACTGATCCTGGAATGCATAATTAAATTATCAAATAGAGTTTCATTCTTAGTATGAAATCTATCTTGAAATACAAAAATGTTGACTGGGATTCATCTCACAGGTGATGGGGAGTTAATAACTTATGCCTGCACGAATTCAAACATGATTAAATTCTGTAGCACGCTTTATTGAAGGACTTACTAGTTCAATAAATTTTGCATTCCAGAACTTACCACTGAATGCCACTTTTGTGGCATCAAATAGGCTATCGCGAGAAAATATATATTACTTTATAACCATATCAATTTTATTTTAGCTGGGGCTATTGCAATCATTGAGTTTTATTACATCGAATGCCTTTATAGAAAGCAGTTTTTAACCTCTTTCTAGAAAATTTGGTCTGTTCTTTTGAAAATTCCATTATCATGAACTAAAATCAGAAATTATGGTCAAGCAACACTTCCAACAAACATATATTTTAATAACTTGTCACAAAGATAGTTCAAGTTTCCAGCATTCTGACTTTTTAATGAGAAAATAAATCTATTTTACTATGTTGCCATGAATCCCTAGACTGCATTGCTGATAACTGGGTTACATGTGCTACTTCATTTCTTTCATTTCTGAACTGACAATTTTAAAATATGTTTATATTAACAATTGCAAGGATAGCTTCTGCGGTAGTTCAACAAGTTTATTCATACAAATCAATGAGGTGCCTTTGTGTGATCCCTGGTCTATGATAAGGCAACTGATCTGAGGTGGCAGCATCCACTGTTCACCTCAGTGCCCCTGGCTAAAGCAGGGAAAATTGGCTAGGGTTCAAACTCCTCTTCATTATCCAGCAACCCCTGCTGGAAAGCGTCAGGCGAGATTGGAGCAACTTGGCCCAAGATGCCCCCTCCCCCACTGTCAAATAGCCTCTGAATGCTCACACATGAATAATGGCCACTCAGGCAAGATGCCAAATGGCCCTCAGTTTGTGTAGAACAGTAAGGCTACCTGCAGGAGAGCAGGGGATAAGGAGAGAAATGGTGAAGATATCAATTTAACCGAGAAATGTGATGAAGATTATTTTGAAAAATACAGAGGGAGTTTAGTGGAGACACTGAGCTCAGCTTCTACAGCTCAATAAATAATCCAAATATGAAACCATCAATGAGCAATAATATCTTCTCAAGCACCTGAGGGTTGTTTTGGGCATAGGACGAAAGCAGACGCTAAATAGGTGCTGTGCTAATAAGAGATGCCCATTTCAAAGTCCAACTTTAACGGGCAATTTTCGGGGCTAATTGAGATTATTCATTATTTGAATGTGCCTACAGGTATTAACCAGCAACCTGCAGGTTAGCACTCAAACGCTGATTAGAGGCCATTTTCCTGGAGCAGTATGCACGGGCTCCTCACGGATACTTCCACTAAAGGTGTGGAGTGTTCTGGCTCACACACAGCAGCTTGTTTCACGTTGGCTTTGGGACCAAATGTGGGGGCACGGCACTGGAGATCCTCATGGAGGAGGTTTCCTCACGCTCCTGTGTCCTTCTCGTGGAGCAGCCGACCTCGATCATGCTCTCCTCCCATTCCAAACCCAGACCACTGGGGGCCCCCCAGCTAGATTGTCGCTAAGCAAACACTCCCTTTTCTCCTGGTGAACCCTATAAAATAGAAAGGCACAGCACTTGCTTTTGATGAAGGCCTCAGAGCATTTTCAGAATAAATATTGTTCAAGTATTCATAATGTCTGGAGAAAGTGTCGCAAAAAGTCTCATGATGAGTTTCAGAAGTTAACATGGCTATTCCAGTATCACTGGATTATGAAATAGTGAGTATTCCTGTTAGTAGTGAGTAGCCTGTTAAATAGCATTTTGAAATTGCCATCAGCGCGGTGTTTACTCCTCACTGTCAGGAGAGGGTGTTAGTTGATACTAGCCATGAAAATGCCATGCAGTCTCTTTAATGAGCACTAGCAGACGTTTTAAGTGGCAATCTGCTATTAAACAAGCCTCCAGGCAGCCGTTCCTTGCACTGACTTCTCTACTTTAGAAGGATGATGTCTTGCAGTAAACCAGTGTTTAAGCTTAAGACTACATCGTGGCCACCACTTTTAGCTCTTTAGTGCCTAAAGTATTTGTCAAAAATCACCCCTCACCTTCCCATCCCTGCATGATCAGTATAAGCTTTTGTTTTCCTGTTTTTTGTATTAGGAGATTTGGGGAAATGCAAAAACTGGAGCTTGAAAACAGATTGAGCTAAATGCATCTTCCCATTCCTTCAATTATATCTTAATTAAACATGACTGTAAAATGAAAAGCTGTTGCACAAGTCATATAGTCACATGCTGTATGGAATCAGGAAGTTATGTGAAAACGCAAAATGTAATTTTGAGAAAAAGATCTGAAGAGTTCCAAAGTACCACCTACCATATCCTTTTTGTCTGATTTCTTTACTGAATTAGTGTAGCTTCTCACACATTACTCTGATCACCAGATTGCACCAGAACAGAGTAGAAGCTTTGCTTGCATACAGACAATCTATTTATAAGGTATTGCAAAGTTCCATAGCATTTACAGGACAAAAAAAGGCCATTTAGTGTTTATGATCCATACTAGCCTCCTCCAAACCTTCTTCATCTAACCCCATCAACAGGACAGTGTAGAACTTCAGAAGGACATAGACAAGTTGGTGGAATGGATAGAGAGGAGGCAGATGAATTCCAGTGTGGAGAAGTGTAAAATGGTAGGAAGAACATAGAGAGCAAATATAAAATAAGGTGTACAATTCTTAAGATGGCGCAGGAGCAAGGACATCTGGATGTATATGTGCATAGATCATTAAAGGTGGCAAGACTGGTGGAAAGAACAGTTAATAAGCATATAATATCCTACGCTTTATCAAGGAGGTTATGCTGAGCTTATATAAGATACTGGTAAGACCTCAGCTGGAGTATTGTGTACAGTTCTGGGCACCACACTATAGGAAGTATGTGAATGCATTGGAGAGAGTGCAGAAGAGGTTTACAAGAATGGTTCCAGGGATGAGAAACATCAGGTATGAAGACAGATTGGAGAAGTTAGCACTGTTCTCCTTGGAGAGGAGAAGGCTAAGAGGAGATTTGATAGAGGTGTTCAAAATCATGAGGGGGCTGGAGAGAGTAGATAGGGAGAAACTTTTCCCGCTCATAAAAAGATCGAGAATGAGGTGGCACCGATTTAAATGATTTGCAAAAGAAGCAAATGTGACGTGAGAAACAACTTTTTCACTCAGCAAGTGGTTCAAGTCTAGAATGCACTGCCTGGAAGTGTGGTGGAGGCACAGTCAACCAAGTCATTCAAAAGGGCATTAGATGATTATTTGAATAGGAACAATGTGCAGGATTACAGGGAAAAGGCAGGGGAATGGTGCAAAGTCATAATGCTCATTTGGAGAGCGGGTGCAGACATGATGAGCCAAATGGCCTCCTTCTGCACCGTAACAATTCTGTGATCTTGTGAACTTCTTTCTCTCTCATATGCTTATCTAGCTTCTACTCAAATGCATCTCTGTTACCTGCCTCAAATACGCCTTGTGTTGGTGAGTGTTAATGTTTTGTTGATTATATTATTAAAGCTACACTGGTGATGGGCATTGTTTGATTCATGACTGACAGCACATGTAAATAGAGTCAGCTGGGACATTGAGAAGGGGTGGTAGGTAGGAGGCAGAGATCTGTAATGCTGCATCCTGTGAATAAACCTACTCTCAAGGAAGAAGATCTGTGTTTCACCATCTGGCTTGGACCCATTTAGCAAGGAGTTTCATGTGCCAACCATTCCCTGGGTAAAGAGCTAGCACTTGAATTCCCTATTGGACTTATTAGTGACTATCTTATATTTATGGTCGGGTCTGCAAGTGGAAACATTTCTTTACGCTTATCCCCAACAAAACTCTTTCATAATCTTAAAAACCTCTATCAAGTCACCTCTCTTTTCTAGAGAAAAATACCCAGACTCTGCAACTTCTCCAGCTAAGTATATTATCTCAGTTCTGGTATGATCCTTGAGAAACATTTTTGCACTTTCTGCAGTGCCTTTTATAATATGGATACCAGAAACGTGCACAGTTGTCCAATGACGAGTTTAACATAAAACAGAATTATCTGGAAAAACTCAGCAGGTCCACAGGTCATGAGGACTCAAAACGTCAACTCTTTTCTTCTCCGCCAATGCTGCCAGACCTGCTGAGTTTTTTTCCAGGTAATTCTGTTTTTGTTTTGGATTTCCAGCATCCGCAGTTTTTTGTTTTTATCCACGAGTTTAACATAACTTCTGTTTTCCAATCCTATCCCTCCATAAATGAATCCCAATACTTGATCTTCTTAACTCGCATCACTACTTTTAATGATTTGTAAATGTGTTTCCCTAGGTCTCTTTGCCCTTCTACGACATTTAGATTCTTATTATCCAAACGGTATGTAAAGCTTCTTTATAAATCGTGATAAAATGCACACCTCACAGTTATCCCTATTGAAATTTATTTGCCAATTACATACTCTTTCTGCAAGTTTATCCTTTATTTTGTTGCATTCTTCCTTTGTGTTAAATACCTTCCCAATTTACAAATTTTGAAATTATACATCCAACCCCTGCATCCAAATTGTTAATGTAAATTATAAACAGCAATAGTCCTAGCACCTGTGGAACAACACTTCCTACCTTTTGCCAGCTTGAGTTGCTACCCTTAACCCCTACTCACTGTTTTCTGTTTTGTAACCAGCTTTCCATCCATTCTACCAGGGCTACATGTCCCCTGACTCCTACAAATTATGTTTGTATTTGGCTTCCTTCAGTTCTTCGACATGACTACTGCTGTTTTTCAAAAAATTAGCAGCTAAAGTTATGCAAAGCTTTACACTAAATAAAAATAGGCAATAGGTTTCAGTACTCTTTTGGTACTAAGCGACCTCATTAGGAAAGCTTTCTCTGACAATAGTTTATCCCCTGCAGCCAATTCTGTACTTCATTGTAATTAAATCCCAGTGTTCACCAGGGGCTCTAACCAGTTCACATCTCCCAGTATCGCTATCCAGGTACCGCTGCAGCTAATTCTGAGTGTACATCTACATCATTATCTCCTGGTGAACTCTGACATGTACTGCTTTGGAGGCCCACATGAAAGTGCTTCCTCTTCACTCTGGCGCTGGGAGTCTGGGGGATTGTGAAGCACAGCAAATCACACAGGACTCACAATCAGCATCATCCCCTTTGAAGCCTCTTTCAGCTGGGAGGACATGAATGATTCATATTTCTTTCAGCACACAGCAGAGAGAGAGAGGGAGAGAAAAAAGAGCAAAGCATGTGTATATTATTGGCTATTGCGTATCCCATATGCTTCTGTGTTAAGAAAATTGTGCACAACAATTTTTTTTGCTGTTGAGTCAATGCCCATAAATAAAATCTTTTTTGTTAATGTTGAATCAGTAATTTTGTTTAAATCTAGTGTTCCAAATACATAAATTTATGCCCAAAATTTGCTATATACAGTAGAATCATTCAATGAGTTTAAAAATCATATGAAGAATTTGGGAAAATGCATTTGATAAATCTTTAATTATTATTTTCTTGAATTAGCAGCCTTCAAAAAATATGGCATAATTATGGCTTTAAATAAATTCCCTGTTTCATAAGAAGCCAAACTTCCCTTAAATCAAAAAGTAGTTAACATTATAACCGAACTTCACTTCATTGAGAAAAATAAATGTCCTGCAGTTGAAATTAAACTGTTGTGATAAAATTAACGATAAAATTAATTTGGAAAATAACGCCACACTATACATTCTCAATCGAGGTTTTTTCACATAAATCCTTTTCAAATTGCAGAAGGATTTTCTGACAGCTCCTGCAAGGACTTCAGATGTCTTTTGTCACCCAGCGCACATTCTGTTATGCATTTTCTTGCTCTCTAAGGCAAGCAGGATCAAAATCTTAGACATTTGTAAATGTGTTTTCGGCTGAGATCAAAATGCAGTCTTGGGAATAGCTGTAGGAAAAAGAATAGCAAACTGGTAGCTCAGACATTTGTTTAAACAACATGACTTGATATCTTTGTCCTGAAGCTCACTTACAATAGTTACATGTCCTGATTTTTACGTCAAAAGTGACCATGGCCCCAGGCTGAGCTCTAAAACTCAATGTTTTTTATCCAAAATGCAAATAAACGCCCATTAGAGCATCCTTCCAGCACAGCAACTTTGTGAGTGGAATTTCAAGACATTTTTGGGTATTTGCAAGACCATCAAACTGCTCAAAATGGAACTTAACAAAAGACTTGAAATGGCATCAAAATGGCATGATCATTGTTGCGGGGAGGTCGTGGTGTAGTGGTATTGTCACTGGATTCATAATTCAGAGACTCAGGGCAGAATTTTACCCTCGTCGGGCGGGCGCGCTCCTGACCTGTAAAGTAGAACGCAATGATGTAGTCAAGCGTCCCGTTGTCATCGCACACTCTCGTGATATTTCGCTCGGCCGGTGCGCATGAGAGGCGGCAGCGCCCCCCCCCCGACAATTAAGAGGCCTATAAGGCCCTAAATCAGTTAATTAAATTGATTTTTTCACTGCCTGCCCAACCGATTGGTTGGCGGGCAGGCGAATAGGCCAGGCGGCCTTGGCATTTCTAACAAACATCCACGGGCAGGATGGGGTTTTGGACAGCAAACAAAAAGCAAATAAAACATTTTAAAACTCATTTTTAACATGTCCCTGCTCGTGTGAGAGTCACAAGAGGAGACATGCTTTCCTTATCTTTGAAATCCTTACTTTTAATGTTAAAAACCTTCAGCTCCCTGAGCCAGCTCTGTGCCTTTGGGGAGCTTTCACCGAGCGCACCTGCATGTATGCACTGACTTACTCGCTCGTCCCCCCTCCCCACTTCCCCCCGAACCCAGTCAGCGCTGACCGTTTCAGTGTGTGATTCACGCTGGCTGGCCGTTAATTGGCCAGCGTGAAATCGCGGCCGGGGCCTGATCGCGGGTGACAAACCGTTGCACGGCCACTCCTGGACCTTCCTGCCCGATGAGGGGAAGATCCTTCCCGCAGTGTGATGCCCCTGGGGACTGGGGTCTGTATCTCACCACGACAGATGGTGGAATTTGAATTCAATTAAAATCTGGAATTAAAAACCTAATGGCGACCGTGAAACCATTGTCATCAAAACCCATCTGGTTCAGTAATGCTCCTTTAGGGAAGGAAATCTTTGCCTGGTCTGGCCTACATGTGACTCTCGGGCCACAGCAATTTTGTTGACTCCTAACTGCCCCCTGAAGTGGCTGAGCAAGCCACTCAGCTGTAATAAACTGCCAAAAAATCAATAAAAAGGTAATGAAACTGGACGGATCACCCAGCATCGGCCTAGGAACTGGAAACAACAATGGCAAACTCAGCCTTGTCGACGCTGTACCATCCTCCTTACAAACATTGGGGCCTTGTCCCAAAATTGGAAGAGCTGTCTCACAGTTTAGTCAAGCAACAGCCGGACATAGTCATACTCACGAATCATACCTTACATACAATGACCTGTCCCATTGGCAGGACAGACATACTAGAGGTGGCAGCACAGTGGTATACAGCGGGGAGGGAGTTGCTCTGGGAGTCCACAATATTGACTCTGGACCCCATGGGGCCTCATGGCATCAAGTCGAAAATGGGCAAGGAAATCTCCTGCTGTTCACCACTTACCATGACCCCCACCCGACTTCAGCTAATGAATCAGCACTTCTCCATGTTGAACACCACTTGGAGGAGGCAAGGGCACAGAATGCAGTCTGGATAGGGGACTTCAATGTCCATCAACAAGAGTGGCTTGGTAGAACCACTACAGACCTCGCTGGATGAGTCCTAAAGAACATAGCTCTTAGACTGGGTCTGCAGCAGGTGGTGAAGGAACCAACAAGAGAGAAAAACATACTTGACCTCATCCTCATCAACCTGCCTGCCGCAGATGCATCTGTCCGCGACATTATCGGTAGGAGTGATCACTGTGTAGTCCTTGTGTAGATGAAGACCAGTCTTTATATTGAGGATACCCTCCATTGTGTTGTGTGGCATTACCACTGTGTTAAATAGGATAGATTTCAAACAGATCTAGCAACTCAAGACTGGGCATCCATGAGGCGCTGTGGGCCATCAGCAGCAGCAGAATTGCACTCATCCACAATCTGTAACCTCACAGCCCGGCATATCCCCCACTCTAGCATTACCATCAAGCCAGGGGATCAACCCTGGTTCAATGAAGAGTGCAGGAGAGCATGCCAGGAACAGCACCAGGCATACCTAAAAATGAGGTGTCAACCTGCTGAAGCTACAACACAGGATTAGTTGCATGCCAGACAGCATATGCAGCAAGTGATGGACTGTTATAAGTGATTCCACAACCAACGGATTAGATCTAAGATCTGCAGGCCTGCACATCTAGTCATGAATGCCGATAGGCATTTAAACAACTCACGTCACAGGATGCTCCACAAATTTCCCCAACCTCAATCATGGGGGAGCCCAGCACATCAGTGCAAAAGAAAAGGCTGAAGTATTCGCAACAATCTTCAGCCAGAAGTGCCGAGTGGATGATTCATCTCGGCCTCCTCCGGAGGTCCCCAGCATCACAGATGTCAACCTTCAGCCAATTTGATCACTCCACATGATATCAAGAAATGGCTGAAGGCACTGGATACTGCAAAGGCTATGGGCCCTGACAGTATTCTGGCAATAGCACTGAAGACTCGTGCTCCAGAACTTGCTGCACCCCTAGCCAAGCTCTTCCAGTACAGCTAGAACACTGGCATGGAAAAATTCCCAGGTTATGTCCTGTACACAACCCGGCCAATTACCGCCCCATCGGTCTACTCTTGATCATTAGTAAAGTGATGGAATGGGTCATCAACAGTTCTATCAAGTGGCACTTGCTTAGCAATAACCTGCTCACTGACGCTCAGCTCGCATTCAGCCAGGGCCATTCAGCTCCTGACTTCATTACAGCTTTGATTCAAACATGGACAAAAGAGCTGAACTCTGGAGTTGAGGTGAGAGTGACTGCACTTGACATCAAGGCAGCATTTGTCCAAGTGTGGCTTCAAGGAGCGCTAGCAAAACTGGAATTGATGGGATTTGGGGAAAACTCTCTGCTGGTTGGAGTCATACATAGCAGAAAGGAAGATGGCTGTAGTTGTTGGAGGTCAGTCATCTCAGTTCCAGGACACCACTACAGGAGTTCCTTGGGGTAGTGACAATGACTCAACCATCCTCAGCTGCTTCATCAATGACCTTTCTTCCATGGTCAGAAGTGGGGGATTTTGCCAATGATTGCACAATGTGCAACACCATTCATGACCCCCTCAGATACTGAAGCAGCCCATGTCCAAATACAGCAAGACCTGAGCAATATCCAGGCTTGGGCTGACAAGCGCCTAACTATTGCACCACACAAGTGCCAGGCATTGCTGTGTTCCCTACCATCAACATCCTGGGGGTTACCATTATCCAGAAACTGAACTGGACTAGCGTATAAATACTGTGGCTACAAGAGCAGGTCAGATGCTAGGAATCCTGCAGTCAATAACTCACTTCCTGACTCCCCTAAACCTGTCCACCATCTACAAGGCACAAGTTAGGAGTGTGATGGAATACTCCCCACTTGCCTGGAGGAGTGCAGCTTCAACAACACTCAAGAAGCTTGACACCATCCAGGACAAAGCAGCCCGCTTGATTGGTACTCATTCACAAACATTCACCCCTTCCACCACCGAAGCACAGTAGCAGCAGCGTGTATCATCTACAAGGTGCACTGCAGGAACTAACCCAGGCTCCTCAGACAGCACCTTTCAAACCATCTAGAAGGACAAGGACAACAAACACATGGGAATACCTGTGCCTGCAACTTCCCCTCTAAGCCACTCAGCTTCCTGACTTGGAAATATATCGGCATTCCCTCACTGTTGCTACGTCAACATCCTGGAGCTCCCCACCTAACAGCAGTGTGGGTGTACCTATAACTACATGGACTGCAGCAGTTGAAGAAGGCAGTTCATCACCACCTCCTCAAGGGCATTTAGTGATGGACAATAAATGCTGGCCTAGCCAGTGTGCTCCCATCCCATGTATGTATTTTTTTTTAATCACTTGCTGTAAATTGTAGTAATATTGAGCACAAGCAACTTCTTACCTGGATGGTATTCGACTTAGAACAATATTTAAGCCATTTCAGTAAACATGTTATTTTGAACTGGCTTTTCTGATAATAGAGTTGTGGATTAAACTTCTGAATTGAGGTAGAAGATTATTGGAAACAGCCCTTCAATTACAAAGTGAAAAAGGCTCATTCTTTTGGGATTGAGTTTGGCTTGACATACATTTCTCAAACTACTTTGATAAGGTCAAGTCTTTGATCTTGCTGATGATGATATCCAATACTCAACAGACCTAGAAAACCAATGAGGAATGAATATTGTCCGATGACTGCCTGAACAGGGATATCCAATGTGGGGAAAAAATTGAGGCAGAGGTGAGACATGTGGCAGCTATAAGAGGTGAGATTGGACAGATCATAATCCATTGGGTGATCTTTTTCAAAGGTAGACAAGGGCATAGGCCAGCAACATACACGAGAAACTTTTGCCTCTAGTTCTTATTTCATAAATGCATTGATGTATTTTTCAGCAAATCATTGTATGCTTTCTTCACCGTCATATGAAATACCTATTAGCAATGGCAGTAGAGGCTCATTGTGACCCTGATGTTCAGTCTAATAGACCAGGCCAAGAATTGAGGCACTAATTCCAGAACTGTATTGCATTTTCAGTTATATTTCCCAAATAGTAGCTCATCTGAGAGGAAGAAGGGAAGTAATCAAAGGAAATGAAGTTAGCAGCAATTGACACTGTCAATACAAAAATTTAAATTTAATTGGAAGCAAATCTTCAATGTGAATAGCTGCATAGGATCACCAGGATATAATAGTGAATCATCATGGATAGAATATTAATTTGCATTGGGCAGCAGTATTCAAATAATTCAATGATATAGCACAGAAAGTGGCCATTTGGCTTATCATGGCTGTGCAAGTTAAATGTAAAATATCAACCAGAAATGCATGTGAATATATAGGTTGGTAAAATATGTCAAATGCCTGCATCTTTATGATGACTTTTCTACAGGTATGTGTATCGTAACCTAAGAAGAAGTATGAGAGAGTGTGCAGGTACATAGTAACTGGAATATTCAAAGCCAGACAACAGTATAACAAAATTCTACTTTTAATTTGCTCTTAATCAGCCAGAATGATATCAAATTGTTTCAAAGAGCCTTGATTTATGTACAAGTTTACTGGATAAAATAAATCTTATATTCACTTTTACACTCTATAAAAGTTTAGAACTTCCTCTGTACATCACAGTATGAGCATTGCATTGAGCTAAAGTACCACCATGTTCATGGGGAATAATTATAATCCATAGCTGAATGCCTAACCATAAGAGTGGGTAGGACTGTTACAGCACTGCATTGGACTTTTTTGTGGAACTAACACCTCAACTCTTGGTGCGGGCTATTAGACTGAACACCAGGGTCACAATGAGCCTCTAATGCCATTGTTACCAAAGGCATTTCATCTTACAGTGATTTGCAATTCCATTACAGCCCTGTCTATCATGGAATGCTGAAAATAAAATGGCGGGTTTTTAGGCTGGGAGGAGTGTGAAATTGAAGTAATGGGATTTTCTCTGGATTCCCGCCCGCCCCGACCTCACAGTGATCTTACACTGGGGCGGGCGAGGACTCGGCCCTAATTGAGGCCCTTAAATGGCCAATTACAGGTCACTTAGGAACCATTTAGTGCCCTCAATTTTTAGGCTGGCAGGAGGATTTACCTAGCATGGAAGAAACCTGAAAATGAATAGGCTTAGATCTCAGGCGGGAAAGGATTGTGGTTGGGGGGGTCGGGGGGGGGATTGCCTCCATCAGAATCCCCCTTCTGACTTTGAGTTCCCCCTCAGCCCCCACTCCCCCAAGGCCCGGTGGTCGTTGGACCTCCTTCCAGCTCCTCGGCCCCAGCTTCTCCCCTAGAACCCCAAACAATGACTCTCCACACACCCCAGGCCTTCCCTGCCCTCCCTGACCTTGGAGCCCCAAAACCTACCTTGCCCTTCGGTCCCGGGACTTAGGCTCAGGCATGTTAAAACACTTGCTCTTCTGCCCACTGCAGGCTCCTGTCACTGCAAGGACAAGAGATTTGCCAGCCAATCAGATCAATGCTCATTCGAAACTGGATTTTAATATAGAGTTCATTTCTGTGTACCATAGTGAAAGAATGGAATTCGGGCCATTATCCCTGTGTTAGGTCTGAACACTATATTATAAACTGCAGCCTGCAAGCTAATGAGCAGACTGTTCCCTGTTCTATCCAAGTAGCCAGGGAGATTTTGTAAGTTGCTCCAATACCTAAATCTTCTTTCTGTTGGCATGGAACTGCTGGTGATGCCAATTACCTCTGACACCAAATACTTGAGACAGGCATCATAAAATTGCAATGTTTGCTGACAATGTTGCCCCTTTGATAAACAAACCCGAAGACACCATTTCCTCATCTAATGCAGATAGACACCTCCAGCATACTTTCAGGTTACAAAATAAATTGGGACAAGACGGAGACACTTTCCCAATATATGACCTGTCACCAGAGCCAACTGCCTCAATTCTTATTTAATTGGCTTAGCAAGGAGAGCATATTACTGGGTATATCTGCTTTTGGAGAAAGAGTTAGCAGAGGCCAATTTGACCTCCCTCTTGGGAGACTGTGACAGTGGGTCTTCTTTGACCTACTGGGACCGGACTTGTGCGGCACAGTGAAGAATCCCCTCCCAGTCTAATTCCATTTTCTCCCTGGATAGACCTTGTAAACCTGCACCAAAGCAGGGAGTGGGGGTGGGGGGCAGGAATGAAAATGTAAGATGGGGCAGATGAATTCGGTTCCTTAACTGAGTCCAGTGCTCCGGTGCTAACGATATTGGGCCGCGCGAACCTTTTATTTTTGAGTTTTTTGACAAAGCTGACAGGAGAAAGTAGTCAGGATGGAATAGTGTAGGTTAGATGTGTAACTGTACTGGTTTGACATTCCAGTGCACCGTCAAACTACATTTCAGTTGCTGTTGCTGTAAATGTTGGCAACATTTTGACAAGCTGCAGGGTTAGATTGGATTAGAAATGTGTGAGCGTTGCATCCAGTAAACCAAAGAACATAAGGATAGGAGACACTTCCATTTTTTTTCACAAGCATCTGTAACCGATTTATCATTCAAATGTATCTGAGAATACAGTAGTTAGGTTTTGACATGCAGCAGTGATAACTTCTTAGTTGTAATTTTTGATTCTATTTTGTAAGAAAATAAAGGACACAGAAAATTCACCCTGATGCTCCATTTCAAATATAGCTCATAGACAAGTAGTTTTACAAATGATAACCAACAGTTAAGCTTTCAAGCGTAAATTTATTTTACTTTGGAGAGTTAATACACCAGGGAAAGAAATGGCAAAAAAGGCAATCTACATGTTAGTAGCCATTTTTGGGGCCTTTTAAAATCATATCTCATTCGCAAATTTGGCAGGATCCAAAGAGCAGGGTTTATTTTGTACTCTGATGTCTATAATAAGAGATAATAGATTTTCTGAGTGAATCAGTCTGATTGGGAAGATTGTATTAGCGAAAACCAACAGTATAGCAATAACTAAGATTGGGGACCAGGACAATAAACTTGAATCCCTACCAGCAGTGCCAAATATTTAAGTCCCGGGTGTGAATAGTGGAATGATTGGAATGATTAAAACCAAATCAATGGCCCCAAGTTTCCTGTACTGTACTTATGGAGAAATCACACAGAAATTTATGTCAGCTTCTTCATGAAGGAGAATATTTTCGAACCGATAAGTAAAGCTTGAGAGATTCTGAACGGCCCACACAGAAATTGTGCTTGCATTTGAGCTTTTAGCATGTACTTTCTCTCACCTCGCCATGTGTTAAATGTGAAATATTGGACTCAATCTACATGGAAATGTGTTTCTCCCTCAGTGTTTTGATAATTCAGGTTCAGGAGAAATTGTTTTATTCATTTATATTGTTTGATTTATGACTAAGTTTCTGTTCAAATTGTTTTATTCATTTATATTGTTTGATTTATTTCTGAGTTTCTGTTCAAACTCCCTCTCTGCCACCTTGGTATTTTAAATATGGTGTATTTCTGGTATTTTCTGTTTTAAACATCAGTCTGTCAACATCTGGAAAAGGAAAAACGCATTAAATTTTGATAAGACTCTTAATCATAATTCATATAAGAAACTAAGCTAACCCTTTCATAAAACTAACCAAAATATTGAGGGAATCAAAGAACAAGATAAAGGTCAAAACTATGGATATTTTATATGCCATTACAATAAAGCAAATCTAATAGCCTGTTGTGTTTGTTTTGTAACCTGAGATGAGGTGAAAAGTACTGGATCATGTATATTACTTATACCATTTTAGAGAGACAACAGTGAGTGAAATAGTTCCATGATATTACATTGGAGAATGTAACAGGGAAATAACTGAGAAATTTAAGCAATGAATTTGTAATAGCGACTTTTGTTCCATGGGGCTGCATGGTGATCGAGCAGGACCTGAAGTGCTCTTCTAAAAGTCTGTACTGAGTTTAATTGGAGCTGAATAGGAAGGCACAGACAGAAAGTGAATGTAGGCGAGAAACTTGAATCTGTGAACTAGAGAGATATTGATTTCATGTTTTAGTCATTATGGCTTGCCTGGTCGCATTCTCCCAGCTGGGTCAAAAGGCGATTGATATACATCCCATTCCAGGTTGTGACCTCTTAATCCAGGGAGGTGCTCCATTACAACAAAAGCTGATATTTCCACACGTCAGATGTTGAAACAGAGTTCCGAATTGCTGCAGGGGGAAGAAAAATTGTGGCCTGTGGCTGGAAGAATGGTGGGTTAATTTGGTGTTGAAGACAGTACTCTTCTCTCAACCAACACCACTCCAAATATAGGTTAACCTGTTGTTCATTGCTTTGTTGATCTTGTGTGCAATATGTCTTGTATTTATCTTCATAACAACAGACATTGCTCTTCACAGAAGCTCTTTGAGACAGTTTGAATGTCATGATGTGGTGCTAAACACAGATATTTCTTTTTGTTGAAGGAACATTTGTTAAACAAACATGTATTCGGTACACCTAATTTAAAGGAGATTAGACTGTAAACTGTGAACAGAGCATACACGAGAATATGGGGGTAATTTTAACCTAACTCGCTGGGCAGGGTCTTATGGGGTCAGATGGAATGCTGATTTTACACACCGCTCAGTTTTACTCGCTGATGTTAATGGAGAGTAAAATTGAGCAGGGTGTAAAAGCAACATTGCACCCAATCCCATCAGTTTTCCGACCGACTGAATGGTTTAAAATTACCCCCATTGGTGTAACATCAGCATTCCACCTGATCAAGCGGGTTTCCCACCCGGCAAATTATGTTAAGGTTGCCTCCTCTGAAGCAATTGTAAATTGCTGCATAACATGGAAAGAGGGCTTGGACCCTGCAAAATTATGGTGAGAATTTTTGAGGCGCGGGGCAGGCGCAGAGCCGATCACAGCCTGTGATTGGCTGCGCGCCGCCATTTTACGTGGGCGGGCCAATGAAAGCCCACCCAGCGTGACAGGCACCTGGAAGCGCTCATTGCTACTTGTGTGGGCAGGGGGTGGAGGGAGAGTCGAGGCCTGTGCTCTTTCGCGCACATGAGCATGAAAGAGCACAGAACACGGAGCTGCCTCAGGGAGATTAATTTAATTATGAAGCACTGAAAAAGAATCCGGACATGCCCCCTCACGTAACAGTGTCACATGAGCTGGGCCATGTTTATGAATTTTGATTTAAAAATTTTATTTCATTAATAAATCCTTCAGGAAACCTCATCCTGCCCGTGGATGTGGTTTCATGAAAAATGCGAAGGGCGCCTGAGCTCTTCGTCTGCCCCCCGACAACCTTAAGGTTTGACAGGCAGCCCTGACAATCACTTCAATTAGTTTATTAATGGCCTTAACAGGCATTTGACAGTTCTGTGGGCACGCAGCTGACTCTGGTGCGCGCCCGCCAAACTAAAGATCAGAATGATGCACGGTGATGTTGGAACGCGTGCCCATTTTACGTGTCGACATACAAGGGTAGCAGAAAATTCTGCCCTATGTGTTAAGTAACAAATGGACAGGTGTTGCATATACTTCGTTGACATATGGGAAAGCGCATTGGGAAGAGTGAGGATGGGAGGTTAAACAGATGTTGGCTGAAAGAAATGTCTTTCAGAAAGCAGAGAAGAGTTCGGAATTGGGAATTTTGCATATTCAACTGGCTTATAGATCGCATCGATGATGGAAAATGTCAGCTGGAAGGTGTAGAATTAAAGGTGAGGACAAAAGGAAACATGTCACACTTTGAAGAGTAGGCAAAATGGGCCGAATTTTGTCAGCCTCAGAGAAATCCTGCCAGTGGGGCTAAACACAGGAGCTGATCCCCCACAGGCGACAGGCCTCTGAGGTGGTATTTGTTGATGGCAGCCTGTTAATCTGCCACCACCAGGGGCAAAATCGGGCGATATTTCACTAGGTGGGTGTGCACGAGAGGTGGCAGTGCACCCACCGACAATTAAGCGGCCTATTAAGGCCCTTAATCAATTAATTGACTCAAATTTTTCACTGCCTGTCCAGCTGGTCAGCTGGCGGGTGGACGAAATGGCCAGGCAGCCTTTGCAATTTTGGTGAAACTTCATCCATGGGATGAGGTTTCGGCCAGTGATTAAAAAAAAACTTTTAACACTCATATTTAACATGTCCCTGGTCATGTGACAGAGCCACATGAGGGGACATGTTTTCATTATTTTTAACATTTTTAATTTTATTGTTAAAAATCTTCAGCTCCCCGAGGTCTCAGGGAGATTTCACTGCATGCACCCCTGCACATGCACACACCTCTCCAATGCTCACCCTCTTCCCACCCCCACCCCAGCAGTGCTGAGCGCCGCAGCACCCGCTTCACGCTGGCTGGCCCATTAATTGGCCAGTCAGCGTGAAATCGATGCCGGGGCCTGATCAAGGGCGGCTTCACGACTGCCCCTGGGCGTGCCTGCCTCGCCCACCTGACAAGGGCAAAATTCTGCCCTGCAGAGGCACGGGAAATAGTTTGGACACAAGGAAGGACTCGCTCGATCATAACTTCGGAAAGTGCTCCACGGGCACAGAAGGGAAAACATTTCTGAAGGACTAACGGAGGAATAATTATCATAAATAGGCAAATAAACTGAGAGCAGAAAATTGAGCCTTTCCAGAGAAAGGTGGGAATGAACAATTTGAAGCAATTGTGAAAAGCTCTGGGCTTTCCATAAGGATTCGAGCTCAAACAGAAGATAATTTTTAGTGTTCTTTGGACATTACCACCAGCATAACTCTTCCCGTCACCTAATATTCCTATTGTAGTTGAGAGATTTCTTGACAAAAATGCAGATGAACAAATAATCTCTTAAAATTAACCATTTGGATTCAGGATTGCAAAACTCTGGTACCAATTATTAACACAATGGAATAAAATGAGTTGCAAACTAAATGTTACATGGGGTGAAACTGGTTGTGAAAAATAGGAAATAGTGAACCGGCAGACTGTTTTACACCCTGCCCGATTTTTCTATCGCCCATTTTGTGCTATTACCAAGAAACAATTTTACCCTCAGTGTTTCTAGGAATTTCAATTTAATTACTACAATATTGTACAAGTAAAGTGCCACCATTTCTTTTTGCAAGAAGAGGTAAAATGTTTTCCTTGAGCACTTTGGAAGGAGTGAACCATATAGAATGGAGATGCGTGATTGCATTCCCAAGGTACACAACAAACTGTCAGATCTGGATAACTAAAGCAATTCTGCTCATAGGATTAAAGGGAAGAGCCTCAATTAGGTTCACTATGATTTTTCCAGGACTTGATTCTAATCCTTTTAATTCAGGATTACTGCCAGTAAGTAGCTTTCAACCCCTTTGCTATTTGATTCTCAAGCGCTATTGTTTTTGAAACCAGTGCTAAGACTTGAGTATGTTTTCCTCATTTAGGAAGACTGCATCACCAATTTTATTGGTCAGATCCATAAGGGAAAAAATAACATAGCAGCAAAGGAAAAACAATTTTATTTCATTATATATATTTTTAAAGAAGTTCAGGTTATTGTTGCTCACTGCAATAAAAGGCATAGCAGAATTCAGCTGCTGTCATGTTTGCCTTGGTGCATTCAAAATTAGCTTGTACTGTTTGAACATTGCATGTGTAAAGAGAGTAGATAGATTATTTGGCAAAAGCTGGACATGGCAAAAAATTAGATTTGATTCATGATGGATTTCAAGTGCTGCCTAAGCTGGACAGCAAGAAAAGATTCCATCATTTTAAATGCTTTTTGACATAACCTGTGCTAGTTTTTAACTAATTTAATAGAGAAGAACACATTGCAGAGTATATCTTTGATAAGAAATGTGAAGTATACCCACAATTCCCCATGATGAAAACTCCCTCAGAGACTGATTAGATCTTGTCTGTCATAAAACAGAGGGATAATCACATTGGTTCAACTTGTTCATGTTTTGCAGTTTTGCTACGAAAGAGCGGGTTGTCTTTAGAAGTATAATTGGCACTAGATTTGTAGAAAACTGTATCAATCAATACTTAGACAGATTTAATTTATGATTTTCGTTGTTGTATTGTCAAATTAAATTTAGTAAATCTACTTGAGCAATATCAATACTGAACAATCTGTCAACACAAGAGATATAATTAGTGTTGCGTATGCCAAATATATTCAACTTGTTATGTATATCTTCATTACAGGAACATTTCTTATTGCAACACCAAACATACTCAAAAAAATCAATAAATCCTGCATGATTCTTCCCACTTAGCAGGGTTCAGAGTAGGACAGTGAATGAATATGTGCACTTAATTTTTAAAAAATGCAAAAGAAATTTCTGTTTAGCATAGCTCAGCACTAATTCATTAACAATTCATAAATTTGTCTTTTCTCAGTGGGGCCTGTGTCATTACACTCAGCCACGATAGCATTATATAACTTGACGTCCGCACACCTCGAAAACTAAAATAATGGACTTCATGGTGTAAGGTGAAGAGTTCTGTTTACATTATGTTGCCATACAATAGTAACGACAATAAGAAGGAAAGGACGAAGGAAAACAAACCCAGGATGTTCTAATATATCAGTTAATTGTCCGTGAAGTGGAGTCACTTTTGTTGCGTGTGAAAACAATAACTGTGCAATGAGTTAACTCAGCTGAGCCATTTTTGCTTCTTTTTGTTCCCAAGTTAATTTGCAGAATAATATTAGTTTAATATGGGGAAAATATTGGGCAGATAAATTCCACCAATGTTTTTGAATAGGTTTCCACCACAGCAATTGATTGTTTTCCACCCATTGTCAATACAGAAAGACTTCTGACCACTACTGATCTGGTTGGGAGAACCGCACAAAGACAAAGCCCCTTTTATACATCCTGCCAAAAGTGGCACCAGTTTTTCATTGCTTGATATGTTGTCGGACCCTTGGTTCAGAATCACTGACGGTGGCAACTAGGAAGCAGCAGGAAGGTGGTGCTATTACAGTGTTCAAAATTTTTGTTGAAAGAAATGTCTGGAAATGTTGGAAAAATATGTTATTGCTCAGGCAGGAGATAAGCCAGGAATACATCAAAAGAAAGAAATGCAGACAGACGGCTTGTCTCAACAGAGAGGCGACATGTCAATGTTTCTGTTAATGCTGATCTCTGACAGTGTCATATGTATAACTTGGTTGTCAGAATGAACTGTTCCAAGTACTCACATTAGCCTAATGTCAACTGGCGGCGGTGCAACAAGCAAGATGGCTGTAATAATTTTGATATTAAAAATCTAAGCTGAGCTGAACTCCGAACATAAAGTGACCCAAACAAATACCTAAACTTTTCCCAGTTAGACATGTATCCAGTTGGCATGTTCCTTTAAACAATGACATAACAGAAACAGTATAGCATTCACTGAGAAAAAATTAAATACAAGTGTCAGAAGAAATAAATAGTAAGTTGTGGAATATATTTGATGTCGCAAGCAATGCTTTGTCCTGTGATAAATTTGGCAGATAGAAAGGTAAATAATTGGAGTTCAGATAACGTATCGCTGCACAAAAGTGGTATCCTACAGATAAATTTTCTTTTGATTAATTAAAATAATATACCATAAAATTAGAGGGCATTTCAGGAATTTTGCCTCACCTGGATATTATTGGCCACTTCAGATTTGGGTTCACCCTCCCTGTAATAATACAAAAAAGAGAACTGGCATGTATGCACGTAGCAGTCTCATATGTGAGGAATGGCTGTTTACATGCACTGTGAACATGCATAGGGAGTTACAAATGGGGTGATTTTCAACTGCTACTCAAAACAGCTGCAACGCCTGCCCAAAGCTGGCTTTGGGAGACATGAAACGTTTTGCTTCAGGCCTTATTTAAATGCTACCAGAAAGCTCAAGCTGCCTACCAGGCACCACCACTGCAGCTCGATGCTTAATGGAGGGCAGGAAACCTGTATACTCCTATCCCCAATCAGCCTGCAGGCCGAGGTGGAGGAGGGATGAAGGAGGTGATCGTAAAGTGTTGGGGGTGGTGGGAGTGGGGTTTAGTGGACCACTGGCTGCTGACGGCCACTTTTTATTGTTCCCAAGGAAGACCATTCCTCTTCCTTTCGGACCCAAGAAAATTAAAAATTAAAAATGACTCCGACTTTTGCAGCAGCTTCCTGCAGCTCGCCTTAGGGGGCCACTGGATAAGCCGTTCAGTGCCTGGCACAAACGGACGGCTTGTATGCCAAGTAGTTTCTGTTCATTTGTACCCAAGACTTAAAAATGGTGCAGAAATCTGATTTGTATATTTAAACATTTTATGCTAGCAGCTTGTCCACTGGCAGGCATGTCTGAAAATTGCATCAGGTGGGCCCTGAGCATCAATGGGAATGCCCACATGCCCTGCCCCTGAACAGCAAGCGAGAAACTAGTAGCTGATTCATTGAAGTACACCCCCAATGTCCCTTTGCCTGTGAAATTTCCTTTTCATTGTTTTATTTTTTGTTTTATTTTTCTACCTGGTGGGCCGATGTTTGGTCCCCTAAGTGTGCACATGGGCCCAATGCGTTTGTTTGGATTCCTTTCCATTCTGCTATGAGGTAAGTATCCCTGCTCCCTCGTAGATTAAACTCTTGCACTATTTGAATGGGTTTTCAGGTCCACACGATGATCATCTGAATTATAGTGCCTTGAGGTTCAGTAGGACAACACTGCTCATCCTGTTTGTCTCTGTGAATGGGAGGCCATTGTGTAAAGCTCATTTTCAATTAAACTCCAATCAATTATAATTGGACAATCATTCTCAAAAAGCTGAGAATAGTGAAGTGTCACATGGGCGCACATTACTGCTTTCCAAGTCTATGGCTATGATTGAGCCATATCTGATGTGAAAAGGCCATACCAGTAGTACTGGGTGTGAAATGGATGTAGATTTAATTTCTCAACAGTGCCCCATGAGCATATTTATACAGACAAATAAATGTACAAATTAATTTTAAAGGTACCTTGGCACATTCCTATCATTCTGCAGTCTTCACAGAGGAGGAGACCAGCACACAAAAAGGCTATTATCACTGAACGACTTCACATTGGCTGAGGCAACCTTTTGCCCTGCAAAAGTATGTAAGAGTAGGGGCTGGAGCTTGAGTGGATTGCTAGTGGGTGTTAAAGAGGACAGCTTGCTGATAGAAAAGTAGAGAATATTGGCAGGACCAAAAGATCAGTAAGCTCAGGCCAAGCAACCAGAAGCGATAAAGAACCAGAAAATTATGCTAATAGGCTGCAAAAGAGAGCAGAGGACGAGGAGCAGCTTAAGTATTTAAGGATAGTGCAAGTAAAGCTGGTGTGAGGTAGCCTTGGGGTTTGTAGAAATAAGAGTATTTAGTGGCACTAGGACATGCTAGAAGGATTAATGTGGTATATTAGGAGTGGCGGAAGAATAATTTAAGCTCTGGACTAGTTGGAAGCATGCAGGTAGTGGTTGGGGAAAATGCAGTTGATGTTTCCAAACATTCAAATTAATATGAATAAATACTCCTGCCATTCAAATTGATAGTTCCTTCTCTAAATGTCCTACACTTTGCTGTTGAGACACTGCTCCGAGCTCTGTATTTAATGGAAACAGTCCTTAAACAGATTGAATCTGCTCATTGAAGTTGAAAGTTAAGTAGAGTGATCGTGAATCAAATGAAACAAAATGGAATGAAATAAAATGATGAAGTGGAGCCGAGAAAATGAAAGATCAGGATTTGAAAGACGTGAAATGGCTGACGCATTGGATGCACGTTCTTCTCTGTCATGGGGTTAGTAATGAAGTTGTTACTTTGTAGTTGCAGAAAATTATTTGACGTTAATTGTCACCAGAGAAGGTAAATGCATATTTGCTTTTATATTTATACCCTAGAACAACAAGGTACTACTGAACAAAGAGTTGAACTTACCCAAGCTTAAATAGTTATATTTAAATTAGGATAGTATACTAGTAGGATGCTCATCTTTCAAGATCAGATCTTGCTTTTTTCATAAGGGTGAGAAAAATGAACATCAATTTAATGAGATGCTGTGTTATGACTTGTGAAAACACTTCTCTTGTGACTAAATAGCACCTCAATCGTCAGTGTACCACCTCAGCGCAACACAATGCATGATTTAAGCTGAATTTATTCCAGGAGCAGCCTTCCTACCATCATGTGAAAGGGCCCCATGTGTTATATGAAAGGATATTTTACAATACACTTATTAATGCAAACTTGCATCTTTTCATTCAAGTAAAGGGTATATTTACACTACATTACCCATTTATTTGCTGTGTTAACAAGGATTTAAGAACTTTTTAGAGCATTTGTATAAAGATTCCTCAACATCTTCCTATAGCTGCAGTGCCACCTGCCAGCGATGAAAGAACAACAGTCAGTGGAACCTTGTTTCTCCAGACTTTAATGATATATTTTTGAACTTACAAAGCTAAGTTATTTTAAATCATTCCATGGAAAAAATATATGTCTGTTGAGTAATAGCTTTAATTGCACTTCAAGTAATTAAGTGAATAAATGAAGCAATCCAACTGCACAGAAAGCCATGGCGAAAAATGCAATGATTTACCCAGGAAAGATTGTTGTGTTATAAGTCCAAACCAGAAGACCTAACAATTCCTGGGGAGCTATTAAGAAATGTATCCAAACTGCTCCTCTGGATGGTTAACCATGGCAGCAACAACTTTGAGTATTCTTGTATGAAGCACTCACGCTTGGGAGTCATGCTACCTTACATTAACAATTCCAGTCAGCTGTGGCTTAGTTGGTAGCACTCTTGCCTCTTAGTCAGAAGGTTGTGGGCCCCAGTAGGACTTGAGCACAAAAATCAAGGCTGATGCTCCAGTGCTGTACTGAAGGAGTGCTGCGCTGTAGGAGGTGCTGCCTTTTGGATGAGTTGTTAAACTGAGAAGCTCTCTGCCAGGTAAACATAAAAGATTGCATGGTGCTATTTCAAAGAAGAGCAGGGGATTTATCCCTGGCGCCAGCATTTATCCCTCAAACAACATCACAAATATCAATGATCTTGTCATTATCACATTGTTGTTTGTGGGAACTTGATCTGCTAATATTTCTTACGTTACAACAATGACTATACTTCATAAGTACTTCATAGGGTGGAAAGCGCTTTGTGATGTCCGGTGTAGTGCAAAGCACTATACATATATACATATCCAAGTTTCTCTTTCCAGGAAGAATGCTGAGATGGTGGAAATGGATTTACATGCTCAGGCAAAAGTGAAGGATTACAGCCTCAAAAAGAACACACACAACCTACTGAAATGAAGATGATAACCATTTCCTTGTAAAATATAATGAGCAAGAAATCTAAAGCCCATATACCTACTACTTGCCTACACTATTGTGAATCTTAAATTTGATCCTGTTGCAAGTTATCATACAATTTTACCATTAAAATATCAGAATTGTGTCTTTCTCCAAGCAAGCCATTGACAGAATCCCGCATATCTTGCAGAATGAGTACAAAATAGATGTTTGCCACTCAGAGCCAGGTGCCATGTCAAATGTCGGCCTATTTGTAATCTCCCTTTAAGAGATACAAATTAATTACCCTGCGTCCACTGTCATGCCTGAAGGATTATGTTGTGTAAGAGCTTACAGAATGAGCCAGATCTTACATTGTTCATCATTGTGAGATTAACGTTGCTTTCCGCTGGAATGGGAATAAATCTGACATCAACTTCTGACATCTGCACGATCAAACGTTATTATCAGGGATGCCACGTTCCTCCTTTTATTGCACAGACACTGTCGTTATTGATAGACTTGGCACTAAAGTGAATGCAATGACATGAACTTGCTGGACTTGCCCACATGCTCCACTCTAAAGTCAATAGAAAATGTTAGGGCTGATGCATTTAGGAGTAAGTGAATCTTCATAAGTTTGATAAGTGATAATTACTTTGAACAACCTCTCCAGTCCTGAGTAATTAATTTTCAAATGTTAAGCCTCATCCCCACAGTGAAAAATTGGTGTTTGAGATTCAAATAAGATTTTTTAACTTTTTCTTTCTGTCACTTTTATCTCTCTCCCTGAATCCCATCTGTATTTCCCAATCTTAAGAAGATAAGAACATAAGAAATAGGGGCAGGAAAAGACCATGCATTGAGCCTGTTCTACTATTCAATATGATTATGGCTGATCTTGGGCTTTAACTCCACTTTTACACCCACTCCCCATATCCCTTGATTCCCGAAGAGACCAAAACATCTTCTATCTAAGACTAAATATGTTCAATGATGATACATCCACAGTTGGGGTAGAGAATTCCAAAGATACACAACCCTTTAAGTGAAGACATTTTTCCTCATCTCAGACCTAAATGATTGGCCCAATTATCTTGAAACTGTGCTCCCTTGTTCAAGGTTCCCCAACCAGGAGAAACAATGGTTGGATTTTATGTTCCTTACCAGTAGTTTTCAAGGTGGGTGACATGTAAAATCCAGCAGGTGGCCTTCCCACCACTTACCTGCCTACCCCTAAACTGTTCAGAAATTTACAGGCAGCAGGGGAGTCATCTGGTGGGTGTCAAGTGGCCTTGGGCCTATTGAGACCCTAAGGTGGTGGATATTTCATCTTGTGGTGGCGAGAGGCTCAAACTATGTGGAAAGCTCAGCAGCTTTGGTTGGTGTTGGGTAAGATGGGGACTTATTTTGTGGACCCTCTGGTCCCATTGGAGATACGACCTCAAAGGTTATCCCCCCAACCCTTCCCCACTGACCTCTTGAAGCAGGCTGTCCCATCTCGGCCCCCTCCCACAAAGACCACATGACAGGGATTAGGTGCTCTGCAAAATTCAGCCCAAGGTTTCAGCGCCTACCCTGTCAAGCTCTTTAATTATTATGAATGTTTCAATGAGATCACCCCCAAAATGAGGCCTCTGATTTCCACGTCCCTCCCTCCCCCACCAACATCCACCCACCAGCCTCCGAACTCAGACCCACAGACCCCTCACCCAAGGTATCCCACCAATCCTCCCCTACCCTCCCCCTCCACTCCAAGGCCTCTGTTTTTTTTTTATTCGTTCATGGGAAGTGGGCATTGCTGGCTAGGTCAGCATTTATTGCCCATCCTTAATTGCCCTCCAATCCTCCCGTTGGCCCTGTGGCCCTGTGAAACCTCTTACCTCCCTAACCTCAGGCTCTCAGCATTCTTCCTGATGGGGTCAACGCCCAACTGAATCTATTCCCCCATACCTGATGGAACCCCACCCTCCCATCATGGGCAGGGACTTTACCTGCTGTTGTGGCCTTCACTGACTTGTCAACTGGAGGTTGGCCTCCAGGCAGTGAACTGATTAGTGAGGTTAAAACTCTGCAGAGCGTGAGGAATCCTGAAATTCAGATTTCCCATGGTCTTTCTGATTTGGTTTGCTCCCCGCGGGTCAGGCCAGTAAAAGCTCCCCTGCGTAATTGAGGATTCTTCAGTCCGATTGGCGGCGGAGGCTCGGGCCAGAATTTTATGCCTCGCGGGCGGGCGTGCGCCCGGCCTGCCCGGCTGTGAAATGACACTGGGCGAGCATCCTGACGTCATCATGCACTCGCGTGGTAGCTCGCTCGGTGGGCGTGCGCAGCAGCCGGAACTCGCCCTCCGGCAATTAAACGGGCAATCAAACCCATTAAGGAGGTGCTTGAACCCGATTTTTCATGGCCCGTCCACTTTTACGGCTGGTGTTTGACCAATCGGCCAGGCAGCCATTACATTTTTGCTCAAACTTCGATCCAGGGCGGGATGAAATCTCCGTGGGGGAAGAAAATTCAAGGAGATATCTGGGCACTGTTTTTCTTTAACAAGGTACACTTTCAGGTGCTTGATTGTGCAGCATGGACATATTTTGCAGCGTTGTTGTTGTTTTGTTTATTCTGTGGAGGTCTCCAGCCTCCCTGGGGCAGCTGGCTGCCTTCAGGTTGCTCACTGGAAGTACTCACTAGCATCCGAAGCGGCGACGTCAGCACCCGTCCGCTTCCCGCCCACACCGGCAGCGCTGAGCCTTTCTCAGTGCAGGTTTCTCACTGGCTGTCCGTTAATTGGCCAGCCAGCATGAAATCACGACCAGGGGCCGATCGCGGCCGAGCACACGCGCCCGACGAGCGAAAAGTTCAGGCCACGCTGTTTCTTGCCCTGCTTACAGATGCCACAGGTCGACTGTGGAGGGCGGTGTGTTAAAACAGACACCGACTTAAGGCAAGCCCGTGCTCTGATGTCCGCAAGATCTCTGTGGGCAGCTGCCAGTGCGGTGAATGCGGCTGACTGTCAGAGCCAAGCCACTGTGTTCTAGAAAGCCCCTTTCAACAAAAGAGCGTCTAATAGCCTAACATGAAGAGAGGGCTGTAAAGTGTTCCTTTCAAGGCTAGATGGAGTTGTAGAACTGTTCTTTTGGGTGGAGAAGCCATGTTAAATTAGAAGGGCGAGAGATGGAGGGGCATTGTGCCTGGGTTTCAAATATCAAATGGCACAAAATTTAACATGGTTGGGGGTGGGGATTGGGGGTTGGGGCTGCACCCAATTTACAGAGGCATTGGCCCCACTGTTAGATTCACTGAACTTGTTTTTCCGATCTCCCAGGCAACAAACCCGTAATGATGCCCTATAGCTGAAATATGGAATTCCGAATAAGGTTCCAAGGCCAAAGGGAGTTTCTTTGAGATTTCGGTATGAAGAATAAGGAGGTCACTAATTACTTGGAAGGTGCAAGCAAGCAGGGTGGAGGAACAAAGGGATCTCGGAGTACAAATACATCAATCACGAAAGTTGCAGGTTAGCAAGACCACAAAAAAAGTAAGCCAAGTGCTAGGTTTTTATTTCTAGAGCAATAGAATTAGAAAGTAGAATTGGTATGCTAAACCTGTATTGTACGTTGGTTAGACCGCACTTAGAGTTCTGTGTGCGGTTCTGGCTGCCATTTTATAAACCGGCAATCAAACCTAGCTACCTAAATAGGTAGGTTTTGAGGATTGTCAGGCACACTGCTTCTCAAGGACAAATCCACTCTTTGGGGGGAATATTACGGCCCTGTCAAGGCAGGGGCTAAGCCGAAAAATGTGGTGAGCTATTCAAAAGTCCATTGACTTCGTAAAATCATGCCGGCATAAAATTCTGCTCCTTGTTGATTATTTCCATTCTACAACACTTCCATCCTGTAATATTCATCAATCTGTACACCTAGTACTTTGTGCTGGTGAATCGGGAGGCAGTGGGCGTAGTGGTATTGTTAACTGGACTGGTAATCCAGAGGCCCAGGGTAATGATCTGGAGACCTGGGGCAGAATTATGACCTCATCGGACGGGTCTGCGCCCCAACCGAACGAGTGTAAGATGACGAGTGTCCCGACATCAACGGGCACTCGTGGGATATTTCGCTCGACTGGCAAGTGTGGGACTTGGAGCCGCGCCCACCATTAATTAAGAGGCCAGTTAAGGCCTTTGAGACCCCAACTGTCGGCGATTTTACGTTGCCCGTGCAATTCCTTGCCCATCCCACAAGCAAAATGGGCAGCCAGGCAGGCCACAATTTGCAAAATCTCACCCACAGGCGGGATAAGAAGGGTCAGCAGCATTGTCAATATGAGTAATGAGGAGTTTTGGAGATCCTGTGTTGCTGCTTGCTTATTTGAATTGGACATCTTCATCTTGGTTCTAAGCTTCATTCTGAGCATTTCTAGGCTTCATTCCAGGACTCAATGGCATCTTCCAGGCCCCTGGAGGATTCAGACTGTGTGGGCCCTTCCAGGTATCTGACAGCCTTCCCCTAGATTGGTAATTGTGATTGTGGTGTCCGCTGGAGGCACCTCCTCTGAGGAGGCACAGAGGGGCAGAATGGAGAGGAGGTCAGGCATCCCAGTGCAGCGTCCAGGGGAGTGACCTGTGGGAGGAGAGGCGCAGGCACAAGGGGCACAGGACCAGCTGGTAGCCCAAGGCGGAAGGGGCCATAGAAGATGCCACTATCCCCCTGCCAGGGTTTACAGGTGGCGATGCAGCTACCTCAATATGTCTGAGGTGCAATGCCAAAGGAGGCCCCACCTCCATTTGTCAGATGATCAGGCCTGAGATCAGCTCCGACTATGTGGGTGGACATCCCATGCCAGTGGCCCTGAAGGTCACAGTGGCCCTCAACTTCTATGCCTCTGGCTCTTTCCATGGGTCAGTGGGGGATCTGTGTGGAGTCCCCCAGTCAGCTGTCCACAGTTGCGTCAAGCTCGTGACAGATGCTCTGTTCTGGCATGCATTGACTTTCATTCACTTCCTCATGGACGAGGTCAGCCAGGCAGGGCAAGCCAGAGGCTTTGCAGCGATTGCTGGGTTCCCCTGCATCCAGGGTGCCATCAACTGCACACATGTGGCCATCAAGGCACCAGTGGGTCAATTGAGTGCCTTCGTCAAAACTCCATGAACATGCAGATAGTGTGTGATTACAAGATGTAGATTCTGCAAGTCTGTGCAAGGTACCCAGGCAGCTCCCATGACAATTACATACACAGACACTCCCAGGTGCTGAGGCTCTTCAGTGCTCTGGCTCGGCTGGATGGATGGCTGCTGGGTGACAAGGGCTATCAGTTGAGGTGGTGCCTCATGATGCCTCTCCGCCACCCAAGAACAGAGGCAGAGCAGTGGTACGATAGGAGCCATGCCTTCACAAGGGCAGTGATAGAGAGGATCATAGGTCTTCTCAAGATGCGTTTCCAATGCCTGGACCATTCAGGGGACGCAATGCAACAGGTGTCACTGCGCTCTCCACAACCTGGCACTGACAAGGGGGGATGTTGATACAGCTTAACAGGCCATGGAGGATGAACCCAGTAGTGATTCAGAAGAGGAGCTCAGTGAGGACAATGCTGAGGGCATTGAGCTAGACCTCGGTAGCCTCCAGAGAGGCAGGGACACCAGGGATGCATTGATCCAATGGTCCTTCAACTAGGCTATCAAATGAGCTACCATCTCATGCCAGGGCTGCCACCTCCATCCTAGATCCCAGAAAGGACCCTTTCCTTCGCCCCCATTCAGTGCGTGTGCAATAAAGTTTCGAGACACCCATGTCCCGCATTAAATCCTGGCCTACACTGCACCTACAGAACAAATTAAGCATACTCAGGCCAATAACACAAAATCAAATGCCATTCAATGTTGCAGCTCACAGGTTCTTGAACTGGACAATATCCGATGTTGGTAGTGACACCATTAAAAAATGAAAAGCTAAATGAGGGAACAAAAGATGACCCATGACCAGCCCCTCTTGTGCTTAAGCTGCTTTAAACTTATGTTTATGGGTGCTACGTCTAGTGGTCCCCCTCATTGGCACCAGCATTGGAGACAGCCTGCTAACTCTGCTGCCTTGTTGGCCTTGATGACCTTGGTGGTCGTCCTTTGGCCCATGGAGCCTGTGCTGGCCCCACCTGGGAGGGAGGGGCCATGGCTGGGATCTCCCCAGTTGCTGCAGCCTCATCAGATGCCACTGCCAATGGCAAAGGCGTACAGGAGCTGTTGCTGTCATCCAGAGTGCCCTGAGAGGAGACCACAGAGAGACAACAGGCAGCTCGTGCGCCAACCTGAGGTCGCAGTGGTCCTCTCTGCTCACCATTGATGGTTGGGCACCTAGTTGGGATACTGAGCACCCTATCCAACTCACACACAGACACTAACCAGCTGAGGTCATTTCCCGTGTGTGGGCTTGCAGGTCCGAGTGCAACCCTAGGGAACCCTGATTCTGTTCCTGGAGCAGCCTCTCCATGAGAGTCACCATTTTGTGCATGAATGAGGCAGTGCACTTGGACATGAGGGTCAATGCAGTGCTCACGCTCCGCTGGGACTCCTCCAAATTGGAGAGAATGGCACCCATACTCTCATGGATCTCCACCAGACCCTGCTGGCTGTCAAGCATCTGCTGCCTAATGGACAACTCCAGAGGCTCATCTTTAGCCTTCAACAGAGCATTGTCTTGGTCTCCAGCAGTCCTCCAAATGCCGACGCCCTGGGCACTATCTGCCTCCGCCCGCACCACAAGCGAGCGTAAAGTGCCCTCACCGATGTGTGTCAAGATACTAGACACTGATCTAATGCCCACTGAGGTGCTGGTATCTGCGCCGGTATCTGCTTCAGAGAGCGAATGTAATGCAGGTGCGTGGGGAGCATTGGTGGTCCTCCGGGGTCAGGGATGGCCCTTCAGGGTCTGGAGTGTGAGTACCTGCTGGTGAACCTAAAAGGGAGTAAAAGAGCATGTCATTAGTTAAAGCTATCACACTGTCACTGTGCATGCCAGGCACCCTGGCAAGACAATGGAGATCTGCATCATGGTGCCCTCGTCTTTCGCTTATCAATGGGGACTCTAGGTTCGTGGCTCACATCAATCAAGAGACTACAATAGAATAGCTGCACAAGCTGAAATTCTCACCTCAGTACACTGTCCTCTTACCTTCGTCTGACACCCCAACCTCACCACGGCCAGTTGACTGAGGTGCATGGCACCTCTTAAGCTCCAAGGCATCCTGCTCATAATGGGAGATGATGAGGAGGTGTGGGGGTCCCCCTGTCAGTCCACAATTTCTCCATACTGTTACGGGATATTTTCTCCTGAAAGAACAGAGGAGCACTAATTAGTCCACTCTGTACCTGCAGCACCATTGCAGCCTGGCCAATCCCACCTGAGGAACACCTTGCAGGGCTCAGCCAATTCATGACACTGGAGCTGCAAGGCACTCAGCCCAAGCAACCAGGGCTTATCCCCTTGGCCAACTCTGGCGTCATTGACAGCTGGCACTCAGACTGTAACCCCCCCTGAGGTCCACAGTGGATGGCCAGCCCAAAAAACTTCAGCATACTGACCCTTGCCAACACTGAACTCACCCTTCCTGAATGCAGCAGGTCATCGTAGCGCTTCCGGCACTAGAGACAGGTGCACCGCACTACACTATGGCTGCTCACCCAGGCTGCCACCTGCTCCCACGCCCTCTTTGTGAGGTGCGGTGGCCTCCTTCTCCCATCTCTGGGGACAAGGATGTCCCTTCTGGCAGCCGCCTCCTCCAGGAAGGCAGTGGGGCACTTGTCAGAGAAACGCAGGGGCTGACTGACCCACCTACCTCACCTTCCTGCATGGATCTGCCTTCCTGGTTTGCAGCCATGCCGCTGTGGCAATTCCAATGCAGCTAGCCTCCCTGGGGCTGCCTGCACAGATTTTGGATTGCCGCCAGGTCACCATTGCACCCGGTGCACAACAGGACCCCACCCACTCCTTCTTGGAGGTTCTCCAGCCGGCTTTCACACTGGGTGGGCCTTAATTGGCCCGCCCAGCGTGAAATTGCCTTCCTGCCTTGATGGCGGGTGGTGCTCGGCTTCCTGATCACCCCAGCCCACCCCCGCCAAACCCACCCAACGAGGTCAAAATTCTGCTCTGGGTTCAAATCCCACCATTACAGAAGGTGAAATTTGAATTCGGTAAATCTGGAATTAAAAAGTCTGATGATGACAACAACCATGGAGCCATTGCCGATTGTCATAAAAACTCATCAGGCTCACTAATGCCCTTTAGGGGAGGAAATCTGCCATTCATACCTGGTTTGGCCTACATGTGACTCCAGACCCACAGTAATGTGGTTGACTCTTAAATGCCCTCTGAACTGAGGCAATTAGGGATGGGCAATAGGCAGTGACACCCACATCTAATGAATAAAAGAAAAGGCATGCATTCTGGATCTGTAGACTGATTTAATGTAGGGCTTTAATGTAAACCTTCATGCCTTGCCTGTTGCATTAGAATAATTTTGGTTGCGTTACAAGAGCAGTGACTTGTCACCTGGTATTAGATGACTTCGCATCCGGTATTTTGATCCTTAGTCCACGTACTGCAGTAAAGCACCAGCAGGGCCCTGTGCTCATTCCTATTCCCGTCTGCAGCACCTTCGATGTGATGGGCATGCAGGAAACAGGTTTGTTTCTGGATTTATTTTGGGTTTAGTTTCTGTAACCAAGGTCGGGTCAAAGAAATAACTTTATAATGTTTTAAAAATATGAAGGCTGAATGTCCAGGGATGCTTTTTGGAGTGGATCTGGGGCCTGTCAGAACTCCTGTTGCTCCACAGATGTGCCTCTGACTCCATCCTACATTGTGTGGTCAGAGTATTTGCATGCTGTTTGTTAGTCATTTGCTACACAACAGGGAAACCTGCCTCAGGTGGTAGGGAGAGGAAATGGGTAGGAGGGTTCATTTAAGAGAATTATCACAGCCACCCCATGAAGCCTCCAAAATGGTAGATTAATGTAGGCTAATTTCCTGAAACTAATTTATCTATCATTCTACAATGGGATAGTGTGGAACCTGCTGAACTCTGCATCAAAATTTATTCAGGATAAACGTTCCCTGTGGATGCAGGTTCATGCTTGAATCTAGAACATGAATTTGTCCTGATACTGCCTTCAATCTCTTTGCTTATCAAAACAATGATACATATATATATGAATAATAATGAATATATTCTTTTTAAAAATATCAAAATACACATTACAGTGCATATATTATGCAATATGTATCAATATGGTGTCAGCTGTGACTTAATGGTCCCACTATCGTCTTTGAGTCAGAAGACTGTGGGTTCAAGTCACACTACAGAGACTTAAGCACAATATCTAGGCTGACACTTCCAGTGCGGTGCTGAAGGAATGCTGCACTGCATACATATACCCATGCAGAAGGCAGCCACTTTCTGTATGTCACAATGGTGTCCAGTTTTTGGTGGATTCTAGTGCTGGCCACCCTTGTTTCTCACATTACAACAGTCCTGATATTTCAAGAGTACTTCAAAGAGATTTGGCATGTCCTGAGATCGAGAAAGGTGCTATAAAAATTCAAGATTTCTCTTAGGGAAAGATACATTTATAATATAACTTGTCAGAATCGGTTAATCCAGGGAACAGCTCAGCACATTTTCCACAAGGTGATAGTTCTAGACCAACTTTGGCTCTTTTCATTGGTAACAGTTGTCTCCTTGAGGATATTGGCCTCAGTTTCTCACTCTTGCTCCCCATTCCCTGCCACTCTCCTGTTCGTGAAAATATGTGGGGGTGGAATTTTAAGCTGGTGAGAACAAAGCAGCAGACCTCACCAATGGGTCTAACACAGCAAGCTTTCATTAAATCTGTTCTTTTTTTTTTGTTTAGCCTTCAGGTTAGTAAGTTGATGGGCTTCCCATGGTTTTCAGATATACCGTGTTAGCACTTTCCGTGCCTTTTGTTTTGTCGAATGCAAAAAGAATGATGACTGTCACTTGATTTACTGCCTTTTTCACATAAAATAAGCATTTTGAGTGCCACAGATGAAAATTTAAACTTACACTGTGTTTAAGCTAGGTGCTATTTTCTGCTTCTGCTTGCCTCTGTTGAATCACTTCATCTTCAAAGGTCAAGAGGTTGACTGCCAGTATTTAAGATGGTCATTTTGTTTTATCACAGGTAACCTTTGATTGAATGTCTTATTTTTCAGCTGACGGACTGAGATAGATGATGGCTGGTATTGTTCTTCTTCCTGAAAAACGGTTTAAGTTTTTCCCATACTGTGTTTCTGCCTCAAGCATCATCAGGGGAATCACCCCCAGCAGACATTCAATTAGAATGCAGGGCTCCAATCAACCAGCCAAGAATGTTCTCTGTGTTTGAATACAGTGTAAAGCTTGGAAAGGTTCCTCAAAAATCATTGATTCAAGGTGTTGAATGGGGGTGAAAAGCAGAATCAAACACTAAAGGGGCCAGTTAACCACTATCTTTGAGAGTTTTCAAGTTGCCTTGTAAAATACAGAATATCTGCCCTCCTGGAAGTGTGAAGGCAGAGGTGGTAGACTTGTTACAACAGGGGTCTCTCCTCAGTTAAAAGCAAAATACTGCAGATGCTGGAAATCTAGAACAAAAACAAAAATACCTGGAAAAACTCAGCAGGCCTGACAGCATCTGCGGAGAGGAATACAGTTCTGATGAAGGGTCCTACGGTCTTGAAGCGTCAACTGTATCCCTCTCCTCAGATGCTATCAGACCTGCTGAGTTTTTCCAGGTATTTCAGTTCTTTTTCTTTCCTCAGTTACTCCAGTTGGGGCCTGGCCTGACTCAAGGCTGCATGGTGGGTGGGATTTTCCGAGTCCTGCCTGCAGCCAAGATTTTCCAGTCCTGCCGAAAGTCAAAATAGACTCTTGGCTGCCTATCCAAATTTTCTGTTCTCTCCGGTGTCGGTTCCTGCCACAGGTGGGACCGGGAAACCCTGGCCAAAATGATTTTCAATGGCCATTCAGGAGGGACCCAGATTTTTTTTTCCCTTGACTGTCTCCTTACTTGAGGAATGAGGAGAACCTAGCCAGGGTCAGGAAGGCAATAGCCTTCCACAGCACTGCTCCTCCACCAGACTCCCTGCCCATTCAAAAGTATCTGGACAGCACTGTTTCTGGCGATTTAGGATAGCCAAGCGTCATGAAATGCACCATGGTGGCACCCACCTGCCTCATGCAAATTAGCTGCCCACCTACTGAACCCCCAAACATTGGAACACCAATGTTAAAGGTTTTCCAGTCCCTCTCACAAACAACATTAATCCCCAAACCTAGGTCAGCTCCGCATCCTTGAAGCATCTCCAGGTTCTCTACAGAATAGATCTTTTGGAAGAATTTGTGTAGGTCTTTTTCACCACCATCAGACACCTCAAAGAGATTTACAGCCAATACTTCTGAGGTGTTGTCACTGTAAGAATCATGGTACCTAATTTTGCGCACAGTGAACTCCCACAAACAGCAACATGGTGACTAGATAACCTGTTTTTGTGATGTTGGTTGAGATACAAATATTGGCCAGGACACCAGAGATATCTCCCCTGTTCTTCTTTGAAATATGCCATGGGACCATATGCATTCACCAGAGCAGGCACATGAGGCCTCAACTTAATATTGCAGCTGAAAGGCAGCACCTCTGGCAGTACAGCTCACCCTCAATGCTGCGCTGGTTTGTCAGCCTTGATTTTTGTGCTCAAATTATGGAGCAGGACTTGAACCTGGGGACTCAGAGGCAAGAATGCTACGATCTGAACCATGGCACAAAGCAAGCTACTCTTCCATCCAATACAGGTGACCAAGTGGCTGGAGATACTGATGGCTGAGAAAAATTGGAAATAATGCCTAAGGGCTTTTTGGCACAGCACATTTTGGAGCAGTTGCCATACTCAAAACCCAGTGAACCACATCAAATTAATGTGGCTCAGTTCAATATTTTAACAATACACCAACTTAAGCTCCTTTAATTATCAAATTGCAAAGTTGCTCTGTATATTTTTCAAAAAGTATGTTGCAAAATGGAATTTGTAAGTGAAATAAAAGCAAGCTTCTTATATTTAAATGGGCTGAATGTTGCGTGGAATGGCAATCACTGTTGGATTACCACTCTGCCCCATTTGCTTACCTTGCACTGGAGCTCCATATTTCTGGCCCGGACTTCCATAGAGGGCCTCCTCAGAGCTGTGGAGTGTACCTGTTCTGGGAGTTGTCCTTCGTAACGCAGGGTCACTGGGGGAAGCAAAGCCACGTCCCTGTTTTTATGGCACCAGCTGCTGTATTGGGTAAGTTTAAAGTCCCAAAGCCACTTTCAGAAGCTATAGGGACAAGGTAAGTAGGTGAGGGGGCAGGTTGGGCAGGTAAGTAGGTAAGGCAGAGGCTGGCAGGTAAGTGGGTGAGGGGGGAGGGTGCAGGTAGGTGGAGTGAGGGGGTAGGGTAGTAGGTGGATGGAGTGAAGGGTTAGAGTGCCAGGTGGGTGGAGTGAGGGGGTAGGGTGGCAAGTGGGTAAGGGGTTAGGGTGGCAGGTAAGTGAGAGGGGAGTAGAGTGGCAGGTAAGCAGGTGAAACAGTAGAGTGTCAGGTAAGTGGGTGAGAGGGTAGAGTGGAAGGCAAGTGGGTGAGGGGGTAGGGTGGCAGGTGGGTGGGTGAGCAAGCAGGGTGAGTCAATGGGTAGGCAAGAGGGTAGAGTGAGTCAGGGGGTAGTCAGACCATCAGGGTGGTAGTTGGGTGATGCGGGGGAGTTGGGTCGCGGTGTAGTTGAAGGGCCAAAGGGCAGTCGGGTGATTGGGGTGGGTACCTGGGTTGGGGGATGTAGTAGAGAGTTGGAAGAGTAGTCAGCGTGTCAAATAGGGAGTCGGGGGTGGCAGTATTATAGTTATCCAGGCGATAGAACTGGTTTTAATCCTTCTAACTTTTCTTGCGTTTCTATCCTGGTAAGTGAGTTGGAACTACCTAAAGTCCCTGACTTTAATTCAGAGTTTCAGAGAGTTCCAGATGCAGGGAATTACCAATCAGAAGTCCAAATTTCTCAGGCAATTCCCACATAGTCAGTGCATGAGGAATTCCAAAATGTCCCCTCGGAACATCTTGCGGGGGTACCTCCAGGATACAACCATCTGGAGACCAGAGGTTCTGGGCCAATATTTTAAATAGAAGGAATTTCAAGTGGAGATTTCATTTGTTATTCAACTGCTACAATAGCCAATGAATATTTAAAATTTGTACTTAAGAAATCCGTTGAATTATCCTATTCTTTTTTATTAACAATTTCAGAACTCGCTTATTAAGGCCTGTCAGGAAAATGTACCACAGAGCCCACAAGAACAGGCATAGGTGTGGGTACATAGTTACATACAATTGGGAAACACAAAGCATTGATAGAAAAGGTATGAATTTTTGAAACGAGACATCGTACTAACCCAGAAGATAAATGATGACAGAGCATTGTGAGCGGTTTCCGCTGTGCTGGGTAGGCGATGTCCATTCAAGAGGCATTCACTAACCTTGACCATCCATGTGAGGTCATTGAACTTCTTCTGGCACTGCTGTCAGGTCCTCAGGCCAAACTCTGGGACTTGACCTCCCTGGTCACCTATCCCTAATTCCTTCTCAGGATTTGCCTTGGGAGATCCCTGGCCCCTAGTGGAATCATTGCTTTTCTCTTCCTTTCCACCTCCTCTGCTCACACCTCCAGTGCTGCATCCGGAAACCTGGAGAGCCATCTCTCTCTTGCCTGGTGATTGATATTTCCAAGCGTCAGCCTCTGTCCAAGACTCCCACTGACATTTTGCAGCAATTTCAGTCCAATAAGTGCAGCCTCCCCTTTTAGAGAGCCAGGTTGTCTTTAAGCCATGCAGGCTAGCTGGGCTCCCTTTTTAACATGCAGCCAGTCAGAAGTGTATCGTGCACCAGGCTGCATGCGGACACCCTGGTCCACTCCTCCATCACCCCCTATTCCTCAACCCCCACCTATGGCACCTCTCCATGCCCACACAAAAGATGCAATACCTACCCCTTCACTTCCTCTCTCCTCACCGTCCAAGGGCTCAAACACTCCTTTCAAGTGAAGCAGCATTTCACTTGCATTTCCCCCAACTTAGTCTACTGCATTTGTTGCTCCCAATGCGGTCTCCTCTACATTGGAGAGACCAAACGTAAACTGGGTGACCTCTTTGCAGAACACCTGCGGTCTGTCCGCAAGAATGACCCAAACCTCCCTGTCGCTTGCCATTTTATTACTCCACCCTGCTCTCTTGCGCACATGTCTGTCCTTGGCTTGCTGCATTGTTCCAGTGAAGCCCAACGCAAACTGGAGGAACAGCACCTCATCTTCCGACTAGGCACTTTACAGCCTTCCGGACTGAATATTGAATTGAACAACTTTAGATCTTGAATTCCCTCCTCCATCCCCACCCCTTTTCTGTTTCTTCCCCCTTCCTTTTGTTTTTTCCAATAATTTATATAGATTTTTCTTTTCCCACCTATTTCCATTATTTTTAAATATTTTATGCCCTGCTAGTCTTTCCACCCCACCCCCACTAGAGCTATACCTTGAATGACCTGCCATTCATTCTTAATTAGCACATTCGTTTAGATAATATCACCACCTTCAACACTTTTGCGTTCTTTTGTTCTTTTGTCTATGACATCTTTTGATTATCTGCTCCTATCACTGCTTGCTTGTCCCCACACCAGCCCACCCACTTCTCTCCCCCCACCCCAACCCTTTCCCCCCCCCCCCATCTTAAACCAGCTTATATTTCACCCCTCTCCTTATATTCACTCAGTTCTGTGGAAGGGTCATGAGGACTCGAAACATCAAGTCTTTTCTTCTCTGCCGATGCTGCCAGACCCGCTGAGTTTTTCCTGGTAATTCTGTTTTTGTTTTGCATGCTGAAATCATTGAAATGATGAGGCAGCCTAGAGTTTTCATGCTGCCTGCCTTGGTGGGATTGAACAGGAATTGAGAATTGTGATCTTGAGAAATGGTCCAAAATCAACTTTACCCAAGAGCCTTTTTCCAGTTGCAGTGTTTCTGGACAATGTCAAGAATCTTCAGGAGATTGTAGTAATCATGGGATCTGTCACAAGAAGCAACACTGCAATAGATCATGAATTTTATAATTAAGGTTAAGCTGAATCACATTGCTGGCATGCAAATATCATCTCCTTATATAAATGTGTATCAGAGATATTTCAAGTATCAGGGACCCATCTACATTTTCAGCAATATTAAATGGAGCGCCATGCTATCAGAAGCTTAAGCCACCATTTTAAATCTTGATGCACACTTGCTGTGCATGTCCGGTCCATATGTGAAATACCCTTAACAAACTCTTTAATGTAGTATCAGTTACTATTTGTGGTGTCACTTTCTCATCAGTGACAGGCTATGTTACAATGATACCCTTAAATTCTCTTTGCACAAGTGAAAATCAGTACTCTAGAATAAAATGTTTTTGTTTGCCATGAGGCTAGTCCCTTCTAGTACATGCTCCACAGTAACACTGATCTATTTGGGAAGCAGAAGACAATTCCAGGACTTGTGCTCTGCCTTCAGGATTTACACAGGTCTCAATATGCCTTACCCTGGAGTGATGATCAGGTAACCTGTACTAGCTAGATTCAGCATGATGAGCTGTCTATCATGATCTAAGCATCAACCATTCAAATTTACTTAGCTACATCACATTGATTTTTGGCTGTAACTTGCATTTGATCCTATTTCAGTTACCAGGCAAAACCAGGGCAAGGCTTCTAATCTCCAAAGGCATCAGTCAAGGGAGATGGATAAAACGCTCTAAATCACCTTAGATTAGTTAACAGAGGTTTAACTAAGTGTAGGCACCATTCAGAGGTTGTGGAAACCTGAAATTATGTAGCATATTATATGAAATACAGACATCATTCCCTATACATACAAAAGAGAAATCAAAATGTCACCATTGCTTGGCAATCACACTGTCTGATGTTCTGCATGTGTTTCGTAGGGGATTTATAAAAAATATGTTAAAAATTGCTTTTGTATCTAGAGAGAGGGAAGAAACCTTCATGCAATACACATTGGCATTTAGTTTCAGTTAACATCTCTGTGTGAAAATCTTTATCAGTTATTTTAACAGATGCATTAAGCATCCATATGCTAAATTTTGTACAACTTAATATCAAGCCCATTGTTATTGAAACAATTAGCTGTCCATCACATCATGGGGCCAAGACATCTACTAAAACAGGATTGAACACATAAATATGCAGCTAAATATGCTATATATTTAGATCTGATTAGCTTAAATCTCTAATGAACCTAATGTACCTAAATACCTAACAATAGCCATTGGTATCTAATCTTAGTGTATACTTCAAACCCTGTTGTGATAGTTGGAGGTGGGTTTTTTAATTCATTCATGGGATGATGGCAAGTCAGGTTGGTGAGTGGCTCGGAGGGAACTTCCAGTTGATGGTGTTCCCATGCGTCTGCTGCACTTGTCCTTCTAGATGGTAGTGGTAGTGGGTTTGGAAGATGCTGTCTCTGGAGGCTTGGTGAGTTTGTGCAGTGCATCTTGTGGATGGTACACACTGCTGCTACTGTGTGTGGAGAGAGTGAATGTTTGTGAGTGTGGTGTCAATCAAGTGGGCTGCCTTGTCCTGGATGCTGTCGAGCTTCCTGAATGTTGTTGGAGCTGTACTCATCCAGGCAAGTGGAAAGTATTCCATCACATTCTTGACTTATGCCTTGTAGATGGTCACCAGGCTTTGGGGAGTCAGGAGGTGAATTACATGCTGTAGGATTCCTAGCCTCTCACCTGCTCTTGAGGCCACAGTATTTATGTGGGTAGTCCATTTCAGTTTCTGGTCAATAGTAATGCCCAGGTTGTTACTAGTGGGAGACTCAGCGATGATAATTCCGTTGAATGTCAAGGGGCAAAAGTTAGATTCCCTCTTGTTGGATATGGTGATTGTTGGCACTTGCATGGCATGAATGTTACTTGCCACTTGTCAGCCCAAGCTGGATATTGTCCAGGTCTTGCTGCATTTGGACATGGACTGCTTCAGTATCTGAGGAGTCACAAATCATGCTGAACATTGAGCAATCATCAATGAACATCCCCACTTCTAACCTTATGATGGAAGGAAGGTCATTGATGAAGCAGCTGAAGTTGGTTGGCCCTAAGACGCTACCCTGATGTCCTGGAACTGAGATGATTGACCTTCAACAACCACATCATCTTCCTTGTGCTAGGTATGACTCCAACCAGCGGAGAGTTTTCTCCCTGATTCCCATTGACTCCAGTTTTGCAAAGGTTCCTTGATGCCACACTCGGTCAAATGCTGCCTTGATGCCAAGGGCAGTCAAGCTCACCTCACCTCTGGAGTTCAGCTCTTTTGTCCAAGTTTGAACCAAGGCAGTAATGAGGTCAGGAGCTGCGTGGCCCTGACAGAACCCAAACTAGGTAAGGGAAGGAGCTATGTCCATGTATTGAAATAATCAGTGGGAGCCAAGCACTTTCTAACAGACACCTATTGGCCTTGCATTGTTCTGCGTGCACTTTATAAAAATTTACTTGAAAGCAGGTTCAGAAAATAGGGTGATGAAAAATTATATCCTATAGTACTTTTAGAAGTATGAGAGTTTAGAAAGATGAAGTCCAATAACACTGTTGTAATATTCCTTGCATGGTTGTCTTTGATCTATTACAAATAAGCTTTGAGTAAGTGGCAGTCCAAATCGACTGCTGCTCACTAATGGCTCTATTTGAGCCTGTTGGCCACACTGTGGCCTGCAAAGAATTCAGAATTGATATTTCTGATCAATCTGGATCAGAGCATGTGGCATGTGAAGTTTATTTAATATCTGGTCCACAGTATAATACACAAGATCGTGTACGTAATGAGGACCTTTCTGGTTTCTTCCTAAAAGTGGCCAAGTATATTACTGAGGGAAATCTAAGATGTGTTGAGATGGTAAGTAGTTGTGTGTTACCAAGTGGTTTCTGAATCAGCTCCCACAAATATAATGTTACAAAATGACGAGGCAAATTTTAGTGTACAGAAAGCATCAATAATGCATTACACGATTGGAAGGCAACTGCAAGAAGCTATATCCTAGTTCTCAGTTCAATGGTGTTAACATCATGGCCTATAAAGACATAATTTAACATGTTCCTGAAATTAGGATAATTAAAAGATCCCTCTTTATATGACGCCTTCCTATTTACATTTAAAGGCCTTATTAAAAGAAACAAAACCCTAAACCCTTTGGAATATGATTCTAGAAACGTAATTAAACATACTATGGGGTTCATTAAGTCCATGGACTGGTTTTTGGGTGTCGAAGCCAGACCCCAAGGTTGGGGTCAAATGGAAGTCCTGACTCCGCACTGTTTCGGGAGCAGTTACCTGGCCGTAATTTTCTCTGAACTGGCCAATTAGTGACCACAAGACACACTTGCAGTCCAATTAAGGGCAGTGCGTGGGATCTTGAAGCTGGAGAGCCAACTTGAGGCCCCCAGCGTGGAAGCAGCGTCAGCCTTTCAGTGCAGGTAAGGGAGAGAGAGAGGGTGTCTCCATCCTGAGATACCCTCTCAGCAACTTTTAAAACTTTTGAATTGAGAAATGGCCACAGCTGCCCGGCCTACATTGTGGAAGGGGCGCTCGACCACAGGGCAAGCTTAGGGCCGCAGCTGTAGCTAAGGAGGTAGAGAAGGCCTCAAAGCATGCCTGCAGGACCAGTGTGCCGTCGGATGGCTACCTCCAGGCAGCTGGTCTACCTGGAGTGGCAAGCCGAGTGGAAAATTCTGATAATTGGCTTAAAATGTCCTTTAACTTCCCATAATTGACCACCTACGACTTGTGGGTGGTTGGCACTTCTGCCCCCAGTTCCCCCTCCGAGAAAATGGTCCCAGGGCAGGATGGTGCCAGCAAACCAGCATGCTCAAGGGCAGTGCAAAATTAAGTGCCCACCCGCCTCTATTCTCGCCCCCCACCACCCCCATATCAGAGTGGAAATTCAGCCCCATGTCTCCATGCACTATGTTCAATTTTCCCTTTCAAGGACTTTACTAAACTTAATAACACGTAGGTAAGCAAAGAGAAGGTTTTTATAGCAGAGAATGAAATATATTGGGTAAATTTCCAGAATATCCAACTTTACAAAAATAATGTCACCTCATCACACTGAAACAATGTTATACTCCCGTTCTTAGCAAAACTAATGGGCGGAGTTTTCCCAAATTTGCTCCAAGTGCGGTAGCGGGTGGGCAAAATAGCGTCCTATCATCCGATAGTGATGGCAAGTTTTCACGCCATATCGTCCCAAGCCCACCACATTACATATGCATTCCTGGGAAACATGTCAATTCCATAGCAGGCAGGCTCTTATTCGCCCGCCCACCAACACCCCACCGTTACATCATACCGGCTGCCATGTTTAAAAGGCAGCTGCCAGCACAATGCTCATTGCCACCAGCTCACCACAGCTGCCTGGAAGACATGGCCAGCAAAGGAGAAAAGACTGCGGCCCCGCCTCTTCAACAACGGGTCCCTCGAGCAACTGCTGGATGCTGTGGAGGTCGGCCGGGATGTCCTGTAACCCCGCAGGATGGGCAGCAATGTGACCAATCCAGCTTGGGAGGTGGTGGCAGTGGTGGTCAGCACCAATACCCTTCAGAAGAGGACAGCCACCCAGTGCCGCAAGAGGATGAATGATCTCCTCCATTCCGCCTGGGTAAGCCACTCTTCTTATCACTCTCAACTCTCACACTCACAAACCCATCACACATCCACAAGGATCTCACTCACTGCTAGTTCAAGGGACATCGCCATTCACTCTCTCACACTCACCGCCATTGTCCTCATCACATCCCACTCACTACCCACATTGACCAGGCATACTTATTAACTGGCCTGGCAGATGTCCTGTTTACACTTTCTCCATCTCTATTCATGTAGGACAAGCTGGCACACAACAGGAGGGAGAGGCTGCAGGCCGGTGGTGGAATGCCTGAAAACAAAGGTCCTCATGGACTTTGAAAACAGAGCCATCCAGCTGGCCAGCCACAATCTGGACTGGTCCTGTGCTGACAGTGACATCAGCGCTGCTCTACCAAGTGAGGACCCAGGAGTGCAACATCCATCGGACAACCATGCCATGAGTGATGTGTCCTCTTTCACATGTCACTACCATGCACTAATTGCTTTCATAGGAACATCTGCCAAATAGTTGACAGAGTCCATGACCCAGGGCCTCCAATCAAGCCCCGAGGAAACCTCTGAGGAGGAATCTGGAGGTACCCTCCCTGAAGTCCCATCACAGCGCTCATCCACACCCTCCACCAGCGCAGAGACACACACCTCGGTGGGACCTAGCTTTAGAGTAGCCTTGGGATCACAATCTGGTGAGCATTTGACATTGTCTGATCCACAGTAAGCAGCAGCAGGGACTTCCCAGGTGTCTGGAATTCAGAGGGCTCCTGGAGGCAGAATGTTGCTGAGTCCGAGTCAGATGATGAGCCCTGGACTCGGTCATGTCATTGTTGCTGGAGCTGCAAAGGCAAGCTCGTGAACGTTAGGAAGGGATGTCTGCTACATTCCTCAGATTGCAAAGCATGATGGAGGAGTTCGTCCGCCTTCAGTCTGAGGTGATAGCGCTGGCATGCCAATGCACCGAGGTCAACACTGGTAGGGTGGCAGCTGCCATAGAGACCTTGGTCCAGGATTTCGTTCCTGCACTGTTGTGCGGGCTGAACTCCATCACTGATGCCATAGTAGGCTTCCAACAGTGTGTACGCAAGAGAGGTGCCATGCAACTGGATCTCGCTCCAGCTACCCCTGCTCCTCAAGGAGACAGCCTGGGGTTCCCGGGTACCCACAGGGAAGAAGGTCTGCAGGTGCACGCTCTGGGCCCATCCATCCAGGTGACTCCAGGAGTGTCCGACTCATCTGACACCGCTGTTCCAGTGACATCAGCAGCTCCAGCTCCACAGGCCGAGGAGGGTGCCACTGCCACACAGCAGGACCCCGAAAACAGACCAGGGCTGTCCAAGCCTCCGCCCTCTGGAGGATGCCCACCAAGGTCATCACAGACAAGGTGTCGCAGTCATCAGGCTGCCTCCATCTCTGCTGTGAGAGGTCAGGGAGCACCAAGACACCAGTGTTAGGAAAGTTAAGGAGAATTAGCTGCACAGCCTGGGCACGGGTGCTAGTCACTTGTAAATTCTGCTCCCTATTGTCAATAAATCCTCAAGAATGTCTCCCTGCCTGTGGCTCCTTGTTCTGATGAGCAGCGTTCTTGTCACTCAGAAGTAAAACTTTTTTGCACAAGATAAAGGCAGGTGTCTCAGTCCAGGGCCTCTTCCCTGTGCTTTGTGCTGCCTTCAGACCAAATTGAAGGTCTGGCCTCACACTCCCTGGAGACATTACTGATACCTGCACCTCGACGGTGCTGGTCATTGCTGCCAGACCCAGGAGTGCAACATCCATCAGACAACCATGCCATGAGTGATGTGTCCTCTTTCACATGTCACTACCATGCACTAATTGCTTTCACAGGAACATCTGCCAAATAGTTGACAGAGTCCATGACCCAGGGCCTCCAATCAAGCCCTGAGGAAACCTCTAAGGAGGAATCTGGAGGCACCCTCCCTGAAGTCCCATCACAGCGCTCATCCACACCCTCCACCAGGACACAATGTAGTGGGCAGGCACCACAGAGTTCTCTCATTCTCTCTCTGTGCTCTCAGCAGCTTTAAGGAGGGGCTGGCCCATATCTCTTCAGCATCTGTGACCACTAATGCTGTGCTCCAGCTTTGGAAGGGCTCAGTGTTGAAGGTGGACAAGGCATCAGGTGTTTCTAAAGCTTCATGGCTGCGTCCCTGTGATATGACCTTGATCGTGGAGCGCAAGTGAGCTGCCCTCGGCCAGACAGGAGTCAAACATTCTCAAAGGCTATGTCAAGGTTTATGGAGTGTCCTCACTGCAGGTCATCATCATCCTCCTGCAATTGAGTGACTTTTAGGGCCTCCACTGCATCTCCATAACAGGAGCATTCTCACAGAGGGTGTTCACGCTGCCATAAGCCAGACTGGAGTCAAATGTTCGCAAGTGCAATGTGAGGATCTATGGGGTCACCTCACTGCATGTCGTCATCATCCTCTTATAAATCTGGCAACTATGAAGGCCTCCCAAGCACGCCTGCCTCCTTTAGCAAAGGCCTAATCCCCATCATCATTGCCTGTGAGGACCTCCTCATCAGAGGCTCCTCCATCTCCTCCTCAGCCAGCTCACCTCCCCGTTTGAGCGCCAGATTGTAAAGGGCGCAGCAGACGACGATAATGCATGACACTCTCTGCAGACGGTATTGCAGGGCTCCATCAGGCCGGCCCAGGCACCGGAACCTCATCTTCAGCATCCTGATGGCCTGCTCCATCAAATGGAGAGCTGTTGCATGAGCCTCATTATAGCGTCGCTCAGCTGCAGTCTGAGGCTGTTGCACGCTTTTCATCAGCCACGACCTCTAAACGTAGCCCTTGTTCCCGAGGAGCTAACACTGCAGCTTTTGTGCACCCTGGAAGACTCCAGGGATCTGTGACCTACTAAGGATGTAGGTGTTGCGCACACTCCCTGGAAACCATGCTCATACCTGCAGGATGTGTTTCTGGTGGTCATAAACCAGCTGCACAATCAGTGAGCGGAAGCCCTTGCTGTTGATATAGTCCACTACGTATAGCAATGGAGAGCTGAGTGCCACAAGAGTGCAGTCAGTCACAGCCTGCACCTGTGGGAATCCTGAGATCAGGGTGTATCCAATGGCCCTTGTACCCTGGGCTGTCCTGGTCCCAGGTGAAATGCACAAAGTTGTGTGACCTCGAGAAGATGGCATCCATGACCTCATGGATACATTTGTTGGTGGCAGCTTGTGATATCCAACAGAGGTCACCTGTGGAGCCCTGAAAGGAGCCACTGGTGTAGAAATGGAGTGCCATGCTCACTTTCACAGCCACTGGCAGTGAATGCCCTCCATGTCCCATTGGCACCAAGTCCTGTAGAAAGTGGCAGATGTGAGCGGCCAGGTCCCTAGACATGTGCAATCATCAGTGACACTGGTTCTCAGTCATTTACAGGAATGACAGGCAGCATCTACAGACCCCAGTTGTCACTAGTCGCCGACCAGGGCTCGCTGTCACTCCTGGGCAGCGTGTGCAGGAGCCCCTGCAGCTCCCTCTTCCTGAGGTTGCTTCTCCTGCCTTTGCACAGCCAGGAGCCTCAGTCACTCCCTCCTCCTTCTTATTCGCACTCTATGGGCCATCAGGCACACAGCTAGATCACCAGGATCCATGCCCTCCCGTAGCATGACAAAGAGAGAGAAACGTGGTTAGCATTGGTGTACATAGCACCTTTCCTAGCCCAGTGTGACGGCCCCTTAACACTTCCCGGAGAGGGTTGGTCACCCCTCGGATGGCCAGAGATGGGTGCACTGCATGGCTGCCCTGTCAACCTGTGACATGGGGGGGACTACTCTTAACCGGGATGCTGAGATTGCAAGGGGCTGTGAGCACCTCCAGCAGTGACTGCTACATGGCCAGTGTTGGCGAGGAGATTGTACAATGTGTGCAGCCCAACTGCTCCACTGTCCAGGAAAGTGGTCATGGACTCGCAGTCTGTGCCGGGGGTGGGGGGTGGTAGAGGGATGGTGGGGTGGGATGGGGGGGTGGTGGGGTGGGGGGCATGGGGGGGTGGTGGAGGGGTGGGTGGGCGGGCGGGTTTAAGGTCTGGAGCATTTGGTAGCACATCAGTGCCTCTGCGTTGCTTGTGTGGGTGGGCAGTCTAGGAGCCCGACCCCAAACATATCACTGTGGCTGCGCCTGAACTGTCTCAGTTACAGAGGAATGGTCAGTTTATACAGGAGTCCCTACCGCATGGCCACTTCCCTCACCTACCCTGCTCCCCACATCGATTCCTTGCGCATGGGATCCAACGACAGGGCAGCAGTTGCCCCCAGACACCCCCCAACAACTGTCACCTCCGAGGCTGGGCAACAGTTGCCCCCGGACAGCCCCCCGACAACAGTCGCGTCCCTGGCAGAGTGGCACTTCACCCCGGCCCCCCAGCACCCCTGAAACCTGCAAAGCAACAGGCGACCCTGGCGAGCTGTGCAGAACGATGCTGTTGACTCACCTCCAGCTCACCCAAAGTGCAGGCCGCCAAGTGCACCTCACCTACGTGCTGTTGCGAAACACGTTGATGTGCTTTCCCACCGATGTGGACAGACGATCCGGCGGGGGTCCGAGAGCCTGGCAGGATGGCCTTTTAATGATACGCTGATGTAATACAATGAGCTCCCCGATGACTGTTGGCAGGAAACGCGGCCAGCTGTCGGGGGGCTGAGCGGACGATTGCCACCTGCCTTCTCGCTGTCGTGAAACAGATCGCACTGTATTGTCCGAACATGCCATCTATCATACCCACCACCAGCAGGCATGGAACATTCTGCCCAATATATATATAGAAGAGGCACTAATTCCAGAATAATTTTCAGCAAGTTAGGAAGGGAAACAAGCAATTGATAATACATTATTGGTAATTAATGTTAAACTCTGTAATGATGTAAAGGACTACAGCTCTGTCTGCAATATTAGTATCTGGGCAGGTCTCCTGCCACTTTAGTTTCCTCACAAGGGAAAGATGTAGGGAGATAAGGGATACGTGAGAACACTCCTGTTTTGAGGTGAATGATAGAAGGCAAACACAAGTGCAAACACTTACTTTTTGCTCTCGATACAGGAACACACAAACCTACACTTTCTCCGAATCAGGGATAAAAGTGCCCAGTTACCATACAAGGGGCATCAATACACATTTCCTGGATTGAACTTCATCGTGGTGTTCAAGCCAGATAGCGATGATTGCCAGACTTATACATGAAGAAAAAACACTCCCGCGGTGAACTTGAGGGAAACCAGCATTAGTGGAACAGTGAATTCAATCTCGGGATTGGGCGCCACAGGCAAGGCCAACATTCATAGCCTGTCACTAGGTGCCCTGAGAAAGGGATAGTGGAGAGGTCTTCTTGAGCCACTGCAATCTGTGTGGAGCTTCTTACTCTACGTAGCAGTTTGATATAACTAAGCAGCTTGCTAGATCAGTTCAGAGAACAGTTAAGATTTAATTGCATTGCTGTGGCATTGAAAATACAAATATGCTAGGTGAGGACAGCAAACTTTTGACCCTAGGGAATATTTATGAACCGTTTCAGCTTCAAAACAATCCGACAGCTTCATAGTTACCTTTATTGATACCAGCCTTTTTCTAAAGTGTTCTTTGATGCATTTATGAAATTTGGAAAGGAAAGACAAATGATGCTGCAGCTTTATTTTTAATGATTTCATTATTTTTAAATGACGAGCATATGACTCTACCTCCTTACTATAACTGCATTATTCCTTCAGAAGTCAAAGGGTTAAAGCAGTTCCCTAGTCTTTAAGGACCCAGTTTATCTCTGCAATTTCTGACACCAGCAGCTTTGCTCAGCTGGAAACAAACAGAACCCACAGTAGATGCAATAGTGAGTGAACTTTCTGCTGATCCACAGTTATAATTAGGGTTGAGCTGTCCTTTTAAAAAGGTCAAGAAATTAAATATGTAAAGAAAAACAAGGGACACCCACCTATAAAAGAATATAAAGTCAATAGGTCAGACATCAAACAAAAATAGTTGAATTGGGTTTACCATTAATTTGTCCCTTCTGTTCTGGTTATTTGTCCTAACCACTACTTCCTATTTGAGAACTTGTTCAACAAAATCAAATGCTGTCTGTTTGGCCAGATACAGGCTTCTTATTCTTGGCAAATGCTGGTGGTATTAAGAATAAAATGAGAAGCAGAAGAAGAGTAAACACTGCCAAAATAAAGTGTTGTCCACAAGCCTCACTGAAGGCTTGGTTAATACAGATCACATTCTGCAACAGGAAAGGATTTAATTTTGTGAATGCCCCCATTGGTCTGGAGTGCCAGTAAGTTTATTTCAAGCAGGTTTACAAATTGACATTTGCCAGGAGTGCTGGTTCCTTGTGCAGATTGCTTAAGAACAATAAAAATAACCAAGAGCTGGCTGGTTGAAAGGTGTTCGCTGTCGGCCTGGGGTATTCATCCTGAACATGCTGTTTACAATTTCACTTGAATTGCTTATGGTAGGTGACCATGATTTCTGCCTCAAGCTCTAACTAATGACTTCTGTGCCGCATCTTCAAACCCTGCGCAAGGATCAATATGGAAGTCATGCCGTGCTACATGTTTAGTGATAGAGCATACTTTTGAGATTTTGAAGAGGAGGATTTTACTGCATTGATTGTATGTGGAAGGGCAGCAACTTAGTGCAGAAGTGAACTTGGGAATGTTCTTCTTATTTGTTACTTTATTGAAAGGACTGTTTGGGTCATAATTTTCAGCATTTTTTGGCCCGGGTTTTTTGGCAAATATAAAGGTGAGGCTATCAGTGCTCGCCATTATTAAAGAATAAATTGGACAGCAACCTCTGGTGACTGCATATGCATAGTTAAATGAGAAAATCAGAAAGTTGCTATCCTAGTTGCCCTGCTCCTCCAGGAGCCACGCTATACAGTTATCTTAACGAGAAACTCAGCAGTCAAATACATGGAAACGGTGTGAGTCGTGGCCCACATCACAGGATCACAGAGGTGATGGGCGCCCTGTACGTGAGGAGAGCTGAGTTTCATCATTTCCTGCCTAAGCAGGGAGAAGCTGGATGAGCAGACACATGGATTTGACAGTATGCCGGGATTTCCAATGGGGCAAGGAACCATCGACTACACACGCATGGCTTTGCACACCTGACATCTAAATGGGGAGAGGTAGACAAATTGTAAAAGGTTCCACTCCATTAAAGTGTAGTTGGTGAGTCAGCCAGCTCAAACCATCATTGTGTTGGAAATGCCTTCATCCTGACGCAGTCTGGCACCCCCTCTATCTTCAGAATAACAAAATGAAGTGCCTGGAGACATGGGATACTCCGTGTACACAATGTGGATGACCACCTCTGTTGCCCACTTTGCAAGGATGATGGGCATACACTAAGAGCCGTGCTTCAACCAGAAACATAGTGAAGTGGACCATCGGCATTCTCAAACAATGATTTTGTCATCTGGATCACTCGCGGGGTAATCAATGATACTTGTTTCCAAGTTTGTGGTGGTCTGTTGTGAATTCCACAGCATCACAATTGTGAGGGCACAGCCACTGCCACCCAGGTAGGCCACCACGGGAGGAGGAGTAAGAGGAGGAGGTAAGGAGGAGGCATCCAGAATATCTTTGCTTTGGGTGGGATGTTCGTGAATGTCAACGCAGACTCCAATTCATCATCTGCAAACAAAAATGAAGTGTTCCCACTTGTGAATTCCTTTAGTTCCTGTCTTGTGGGTACATTTGCCCAGTCTGGTGCTGTCCAGTGACTGGAGCTTGGCTGTTGGAAGGCTGCTTACTTTCACCAGAGGAGACTGCAGATGACCTTGGAGAATGCCCTCAAACACCCCTGGCAACTTGAGGTTCAGCTTCAGGCTGCACCGTCCCAGCATGGGTGGCTGGCTGCGAGGCAATAGTAAAAACACTGATGGAGTAGCAATGATGGATCACAAACAGTGACACCCTGAAAGAGAACAGCAGGTTCATGCACCATGGAGCCACGGGCACTCTCCCAAGGTGACAGCCCCACATTCCTATAGTAATATGCTGGAAAATGGATTGCCCGGCTGTCGTCAGAGCCTCGGTGCCCCTTTGAGCACTAAGGTCCACAACTATGATGGCAGAAGTCTGAGCCTGCATGGCACCAAGCCTGGGTCTCATGTCTTCAGTCTGAGCTTCCGCTGGAGCCTGAGATGCCTGTTCTGCAGTGGAAATTGAAACAACAACCACCAGATATTCCATCTTAGTCAGATCTGCTAATACAGTCATGGAGTTGACCATCACTCCAATAGTGGAAAGGATGGGCTCTAAGTTCTGTGTGGTGCCCTGTGCCACATTGGAACTGGACTCCTCCATGGTCCTTGGCAATGACAATTGCCTGCTATTGCATCAGCATCTCACTGTATATGCTCATCAGCCTTCTCCTATAGGCTGCTCCACCATCTAGGTATCCTGTAGCAGAACTTGTGTGCAACTTGGCCTCTAGGGAATTGGCTGATAAGCTACCCTTGCCTCTGGCCTGGCTGCATCCCACTCATGCCTCGTGGCTCACCACATGCAGATCCTGACTCTTTACTATCCTGTAAGATATGTGCAGTGTCAGTGTCTGAACTGTAGCTGGGGTTGTAAGATCAAGTGATGGTGTTTCCTTATCGCTGGTGTGGAGTTGCTCTTCCTCTTCTTCTTCTGCAGACAGTAGTTTTTGGGTATCTGAAAGCATAAAAGCATGAGGGGACAATTGGGTTGTAGGTGAATTGGGGGTGGGTGGGAAAGCAGGAGGTCAATGTTCATTTGCCTTCTGCAGCTTTCTTTATGCCACATCTCAGGGTAAAGCTGAGGAGAGAGTTAAGAAGAGTTTTAAGGTAGCCACTTGCCATCATCTTGGATGGCCTCAGCAGTGCTGGATGCCATGAGCTGCTTCCCCCATGGCTCTAGCACTATCAAGAAGGCTCAGGGAATGGAGTTGACAGCTTCGAACCTGTTCTCTGGGTCTCCTGGCTGTTATTGACCACCTTCTCCTGCAACAGAGAGGGCAGAATGCCATTGTTTGTGTTGCATTGTTTGGATGATGTACTGGCCACAGCTGAATAGCTGGATGGGTGTGAAGGCAGTGAGAGGGTGGCTTGAAGCTGGACGATTGGAAGGTTTGTGTGGGTGAGGTGGAGTATGTGAAAGTTAGGTATATGTCCTGATTGCTAGTGAGTGCTGCTGATCTGGGTGATGGGGATATAGTGCACTCAGCTGCTTGGGTATGAAGTTTCATTTGAAGGTACATTCACCGACCTGGACTGCGCATGTGAGGTCATTAAAGCTTTTGCAGCACTGCTCACGGAAACAGGGGCTCTCTCCTGGTCAGTGTGCTTTATACTAACAAATTAAAAAATAATAAATAGACATCAAGCTGGAAAGAAGACAGGCCTAGTATCGTGGGAGCAGTGAAGAAGCCCAGTTTTAGAGAAAAGGCCATGCTTACGTGTTTCACACAATATTAAGCTGGGCAGCTGTTGATAGCATGAAAGATCTAATAAATGTGCCAGGTTGGCAAGAATGAACAGAGATTTTCTATTGCCTTAAGGCTGCTCAAGTAGCCCTGATGAAACAATTATTCACTCTGTGAACCTATGGAAATTAAGGAATGAATTCTGCGTAATAGTCCCACAGAGTTTCACAGACGAAAGAAGAAGAATGTGAGGTTCCAGTCTGCTTATTCTGTAAAGATTTACATATCCTCTTGTCTGCATAGTATTAGGGTAGAGATCTTGTTTATGCAGCGAGTTAGACTGCTGTTCTAGTTTGATTTTGTAGAAGCCAGGCAGCCTGGCTACATCTCTGTCATGTTGTTGAGCGCAAACACCAGCATGGAATAGTTACCCATATCGTGTCAAATAAATTTTAAAAATGTTGGAATGAGGATGGTTTCCTGTAAAGTCTGATAAACAGGATCATAAGGCTAACAGAGACCATTAAGGTAGGTTGGGGTAAAGATATGAGAGAACGAAAGCCAGATAAGAATTCTGAAATAATTACAGGGTGGAATTTTATGGCCCCATCTCAGCGGGGATGTGCTGTAAAATGCGGCAAGCTGTTCAAAAATCCATTGACTTCGGTTGGACTATAAAATGCCGCCGGCGTAAAATTCCGCCCATATAAATGAGTATGGAACTAGCATAGCTTGGAGAGGAATAGGACTGATGGGGACCATAAAAACCATCGACTTCCATATATTGAGGTCAACATGACCATGCTGCAGGTGATGTTACCAATCATGTGACATTCTCTGATCACAAGGTACCAGTAAGTTGCACTCATCTCCATTCCCCCTCTTGTAGATCCTGCACTCTTTTAACAACAGGAAAAGTTACTGGCCCATGCAAGTTCGAACGCTATCAGATCATTGACTCAAAAACTATGCTAATTAATTTTTGCTCATTGGGTGTTCATTTTCTACCATTGGTGATGTGCAAAAAATTTCAGAGGATGGGGCTTTTGTTTGCAAGCTGCCTTCTGCTTAGCTGGAAATGCTGTATCTAACTGACATTTTATTTTGTATATTAAGTAGCATAATGAAAGGATGTAACTAGAGATAACTTTAAATAAGATCGATGTTTCATAATATTAAGCTGGGCGGTTGTTGACAGCATGAAAGCTCTAATAAATGTGCCAGGTTGGCAAGAATGAACAAAGATTTTCTATCACCTAAAGGCTGCTCCAGTAACCCTGATGAAGCAATTATTCACTCTGTGAACCTCTGGAAATTTAGGAACGAATTCTGGGTAGTAGTCCCACAGAGTTTCACAGATGATAGCAAAAGAATGTAAAGTTCCAGTCTGCTTATTCTCTATAGATTTACATATCCTCTTGTCTGCATGGTATTGGGGTAGAGATCTTCTTTACGGGGCGAGTTAGACTGCTGTTCTAGTTTGATCTTGTAGAAGCCAGGCAGCCTGGCTACATCTCTGTCATGTTGTTGAGTGCAAACACCAGCATGGAATAGTTACCCAAATCGTGTCAAATAAATTTTAAAAATGTTGGACTGTGTTGAGTCCAGGAATGAAGATGGTTTCCCATAAAGCCTGATAAGCGAAATTATCATGTTCTGTCATTGTGTGCTCATTAATGAGGCCTTCCATATGCCTTATCATCATTCTAATGTGCAATTTGGCAGCATCCCAATAAGTACATTGTAATAAGGGTATATTGTATGCCATAAACCCATCTTTACTACAGATTCATTCACTTTGGTGTAGGAACCCATGAGCATTGGCAGAGTTCCCAGCAGTCTATGGAGACTACACACTAAGATGTTGCTTGCCCCTTCAATCAAAGCTATCGAAAGCTGTGGACCAACAACTCTGTGATTATCTAATGAACCATTGATTAATTGACTCACACCAATCAGGGTTCTGTCCTGGATATTCTTCCTCCACAGTTTTACTTGAACAGATTTAAAATAATATTGAAAAAATATATGACACTCTCTTCATGGAGTTTAAGAAAACTTTTAATGCAGTAAATTCCAACACTTCATAAAATAGACTGAAGGGTTTTGGTAGTTTGACATTTCACACCATTATTTCACTCAATAAGAAACAGGCATTAAGGTCTGCAATGACAAAATTGCATTGTTTTTATTGCAAGCCCTCAATGGTTTATCTTTAGATGCACCTTTGTTATGTTAAATTCTCTCTCTAACGTCTTCCCATATTCAAATCTTTTTGTACACTGAGGACTAAGCCCTATTATATTATCAAAATATGAAGACCCAAATCTTGTGATCGGCATTGGAACCATTGTGTCTGATGTTAAGAAATCAGAAATCTGCGCTCTTATCTGGTTACGGTTAAAAGAGTCCGGCTTCTGATGCAGCTTTCTGAAGAACTGCCTCAGCACAGGAACCCATGCAGAGACCTGCAAAGAGGATCGACAAAGAAGATACCCCGCACACCTCCCCCCCCCAACTTCTTTAATGCGCTAACTGCCGTATGGTAAGTTTAAAGTCTAGCCTTTGAATGTTATTGAATGGGTGAGTGGAAGAATGGGTGAATGAGTAGGTGATGTGGGTAAGTGGGTAGGTTGGGTGGTAGTGTAACCCATTAACTCTTACGAGGTTTCAGACTTGTAAAGAATCAATAAAGACACTGGCAAAGGCGTAGGATTATAAAACTCTTAAACTATTTTTATTGAAATATGTTTTGAAATGACAAGGATATGAAAAGGCACACTGATAGCTGATGAACATGTGAATAACATAATGCAGGACCCATCGAAGAAAAACAAAACTTAAACTGATTTCTTTCAATTCAATTGTGCCCTCATTTTACAACTACCCCACAGAAACTGAATCCTCCCAATCCTGTTCATGTTTTACCTTTTAAACTATAGGACAAACAGCTTCTCTAATCCAGCTCATTGTCTTACTTCAAACTATGAGGTTAAGGGTTTACGTGTCTAGTTGTCTGGATGATACAAAGCTGAATCTTCCACACAGTCCCCAGCCTTGCTCCTCCATATTTACTTTAGCCCACATAATGAAAAAAAACGCTTGTCTCTTTCACCCAGGCCTTCTGTCTTTAATTAAATTTAAGGGTGAGATAAATCAGTTCAATAGCACCAATTCCGAGTACAAGATTTGATGGGTTGATTTTCATTGATGTCTTCCAAATTCCATTCAGTTCTTGTTGATGACACGAGGTAATCTTCCAGCACTTTAAGTATTTAGTTCACTGGTTGAGAACTTGTTTTTCAATGTCTCTAACAGTGGTTTTCCCTTTTTCCTTTTTACAGGGATTTCCTCAGAGAAGAACTCTCTGTGACTACCAGAACAATCTTGTGGCAAATAACTCACCTCCTGACTCCCCAAAGCCTGTCCACCATCTACAAAGCACAAGTCAGGGGTGTGATGGAATACTCCCCACTTGCCTGGATGAGTGCAGCTCCAACAACACTCAAGAACCTTGACACCACTCAGGATAAAGCACCCACTTGATTGGCACCCCATCTACAAATATTCACTCCCTCCACCACAGGCGCACAGTAGCAGCAGTGTGTACCATCTGCAGGATGCATTGCAGGAACTCACCAGGGCTCCTTAGACAGCACCTTCCAAACCCACAACTGCTACCACCTAGAAGGACAAGGGCAGCAGGTACATGGGAACACCACCACCTGGAAGCTTCCCTCCAAGCCATACACCAATCTGATTTTGAATTGTATTGCCATTCCTTCACTGCCGCTGGGTCAAAATCATGGAACTTACTCCCTAACAGCACTGTAGGTGTACCTACACCACATGGACTACAACTGTTCAAGAAAGCAACTCACCACCACCACCTTCTCAAAGGCAATTAAGGAAAGGCAATAAATGCTGGCCCACATCCCATGAGTGAATTTTTAAATAATGCTCCCAACCTTGCCAGCTCCATTGAGGGGTTGGGCGTTTTAGACACCCTGCTATTTTCATGGAGTTTGGCCCATTTGGTACGCAAAGTGGTTCACAACATTACAAAGGAGTCATGGACCATGGGTGACCCTAGTCTGGAGTCGAACAAGTTCAAAAGAGGTTGAAAGCTTCACATGTCATAATACAATGATGTATGACAAGTTAAATATGGTTTTAAAACAACAATGTTTGATAGTGCTTTGCTTAAAACAGGTAAGTGAAAGGTAAGTGACCATTAAATTGACCAGCATTGTGAAAGTGGAAAAGTCTTTAGGCGCATTTGAGTACATTATCAACTGGATAAAGTGCTGCTCTGTATTGAACTGTGTTGAGACACAGGGCTGGATTTTCGCTGCCAAGGCTGATAGCTCAAGTTGGGAAATTCCTGGATTCAGCAGGCCTGCCTCGGTTTAAAGGGCCCTCTTAATTTGTGGTCCTGGGAGGCAGAGGAAGCATAGAGTCAGGCTCACTGATCCTGGAAGCAGATTCTAGGTGGCCATGGGAGCAAGCAAGTGGTGAGGAGGTGTGGTTAGAAAGCCTGTCCCAGATCTCTGGGTCTTCATCTCAGTTGTTTGAGAAGCTGTTAGGCCCCCTAGCCCTCACACCTAACACCCCCTCTCACCCATCCATCCCATGTTCTCTCTTACCCCACATTGCCCTTCATAGTCTCATTCCACCATCATAGCCACTCACCCAGTATCCACCATGGAGAGATCACAAGAGCCGTGTGGAGATGAAAAAAACTTCTAACAATCTAATACAGCTCTCACTCATAAACACTTGATAGTGAAAAATATCCTATTCATGAAACCCTTTAAAGCCCCTCAAGTGATTAACCCTTTATTAAAAGCAAGCAAACTTCTATTCAGACCCCATGTTAGAGACAGAAAATCCTTTAATAGCCTCTTTACACTCTTTAAATGTCAACTAAACAATGAATTTGGAACCCCTGCTGAATAATTGTAGCTTTTGAAACTCAGCCAAGTGTTCATAATTACATAATAATAACCTGTGGCAAATGTCAACAAAGAACTCTATTGAAACCGCATGGTGGGATGGTAATGTTTTCTTCTAACTTATACAAGATGGCATGTCAATCAAAACAGTCCAGCAGATGGTGTTTTTTTTAACTCTCACTGACAGATTCAGATCATTTTTTTCATGTTTAAAGAGTGGGGGATTTAAAAACCTTCAGACGTGACACTTAAACAGATCTTACCTGCCCTTCAAGAGAGTTTATATATAGTCCATCAATTTGTGACTCCCAAATTGTGGGTTAAGGCTTTTGAAACAGCCAAAATCAGGTCTGTTTGAATTCAGCACTACATCCATGCTGAATTCAGGTTTCCTTCCTGTGTGAATCATACCCTATCCCCTTCCTCCACCAGTAAAAGTGGGATCTGTCAGAAATGCGGGTGGCACCTCCACTTCTGATGCCCACCCACCATTTTAAAGGTCCACAGAGTCTTCCTGACTCAGTGAAAATCTGGACATCGGGTTTTGCTGCACCAATTACACCCTGTGCTTTGATATTTACATTAATTGATAGGCCCGCACCTGTTCATCCTTTGAGGCAGTGGAATAGATGACCCCACATCTGGTCCACTACTTAAAAGGCTTTCATGTATTCAACTTTGGAGGTTTTATTGATATAGTTGTGAAATAGATAATTGTCTAAGCTCCAAAATGCACTAATGGATTCAGCTCTGCAGGAGTTGTTGATATAGATGTCAAGAGGACTGTGGGCTTTGTTTTGATTGACAGTTTTATGCACTCCTAAAAGGATTATGGGCAGAATTTTGCCCTTGGTGGGCATGCGGGCCCAACTGGCTCAGCGGCAGGTGGACAGCTGACCCCCACTGCTGAAACGGGGCCCGCCGCCATTTTGACTGGGCAGGCCAATTAAGGCCCAGGCAGCAGCCTTCCCGACAGGAAGTGCTATGTGCTTCCTGTGCGGTGGGGTGGGGGGGGGGGGGGGGGGGGGGGCGGAAATGAATCCCCAGCTGTCAAAGTGCGCTCTTTGGTGCATGTATGGGAAAGAACGCACTGCTCCCTGAGGCAAAGTGCTGTCTCAGGAAGATTAGTGACAGGTTAAAAAAACTCCAAAAATAGAAAATTATCAAAATTATTAACATGACCCTCTCATGTGACAATGTTACACAAGATGGGATATATTAATAAGAAACACATAAACTTTGTGAAACTTTTTAAAAACGGACATGAAACCTCATCCCACCAGTGGACCAAGTTTCATGTATTATCAGGAGCCCACTGGGGCTCCTGGCCTGCCCGCCTGCCTTAAGGTTGGATGGGCAGGTCTTTATTCATCTTAATTGGCCATTGACAGGTTGGCAGGTGGACAGCTGATTTCGCTGTCCGCCCACCTTCCTAAAAATTTGAAGGGACCGGGATGACATCGGGGGTTCCTCCTGACGTCATTGCGCATCATTTTCCCATCAACGAGCGGGCCTCGCCACCAAATCACCGATGGGAAAATTCTAGCCTATGTTTTTGAAGAGATTTTTGAATGGCTGTTTGTTTCTGTTGACAGATTTATGACCACTTAATAGGATTAAGTTTTCTAAAAATTGGAGTTTCAATGGCTGTTGTTTGATTAACAGTTTTATGAGCTCCTACGAGGATTAAGGATTTATCAAGTGGAGTATGAATACGTGTACATTTATTTTGACATTTTCAAGAGCATCTCAAAGACTTCCCAGTGTTATTATAGGGCTTATGAGTTCTGTCCATACTGGATACTGGGTGAGTGGGCATGGGGGTACATGGGTCATGGGGAATATAGAGGAGGCTTAGGGCGTATGACAGCGGCAGGGCATATAGGAGTATGGAGCTGGCTGGGAGGGGTTAAGTGGGATGAGGAATGATTGATAAGGTGCTTAGCACTCATATACAGAACTGGGTTGATGTCCCAGCAAATGGAGGCAGGCCTTCCAACCTTCCAGTTCGGAATTTGCCCACCTCAGTTTCTGCCTCTGCCTAGCTTTGGGAGGCGGGAACCCCAACACCAGCCCACACCATGATGAAAATAGTCCAGCGGGGCAGAGGTGGAATCACAATGTCAGGAAATGACCCAACATGCGATTCCCATCTCAAAGATGAAAATCTGGGCCACAGTTTTAGTAGTTAACTAAATGATTAGATATGTCAGTGAATAGATTGATTTGATTCATGTTACTTTTTTTTTGGCTCTTGTACTTTGTTCCTTTTGTAAATTTCTCTAATTGACGCCCTGTATAAATATCTTCAATAAATAAATACAATAAGTATTCTATGGCTCCTGTTTCTGAAATTCAACTTCATGATAGTATTAAAAACATACGCAAGAAGCTCCTATGGAGATACATAAGGCAATATTGAAAGCTGCAATGGGTAGTCAGTGCTCAAAAAGTTTAATGATAACCATTTAAGGAAATTATTGTCAATTTGCATTCTCTTGTGTTGGATAACATCTATGTAATGTGCATTGTACATAATATGCCATGCTTTTACATGATTACATTCACATTAGTGATCAGTGATCTATGCTATACAATTATTTTGGAAAAAGATGATGACTGTGAAAGGGTTTTGCATAATGCACATGGGTATTCTGTACTGCTCAATGGAATTAATAAACATTGGAAATGAAGACATACAAATATTTGATTAAAACTACAGTATTTCAGCTGATTTTAACTAACATTGAATGTCATTAAATATTCAAAAATGAACACAAATGTCTTTTATATTACCAAAGAACAAGAATGTTAGATGAGAAATTAGAAACATACTAAATGATCATAATATGCAATTTATTCCAAGAAAAGAATACATTCAGAAATGATATTTCTGTCAGTATCTAGTGCTTTATAAAAGCAATCTGTAGAACACTGAGAAATTCAAATATTTCAGATGGAACCAAGTGATTACTTTGGATGTTAAAAATATCCCTTTGAATTTAATTGTGAATCAAGATTATTGTAACACACGTCAATTTGCCATAACATTTGTTGTATAAGTCACACCTTTATTAAGATTATTATGACTAGAGAAATTAGGAGTGTGATTTATACATGATCACAATAATGCTAGCTACACTGCTGGGCTGGAATTGCTCTCAGGCACAACTGTAAGGAAGCTCAGAATGGTTTCTGAAACTCTTCCCTCTGTAGATTAGTGGGGGGGGGGGGCATTAATTAATTTAAAAGAGAAGGGTTAATGCTTCAAGAAAAAGTTCAGAAAAAAGCATTAAAGATTTCTATGTCAGTATCTGATGACAGAATGTTTGCAACCAGGGGCAGAATTTTACATCCCACAGGCGGGCGCACCCGCCAAAGGTAAAATTCAGGCCCTGGTGTTATTTTGGTGTTTTGCTTCAAGAAGACAACATATTAATCAGTCTGAAAACATTACAGTACCTAAAAGTGAACGGGGAGATTGCCTGCTTTGAGGCAACTGCTACCTGCGCATCATTTCAGTTATGTATGAGATAGATAAAATTCAATTCGGATAAGCAAAATTATCTCCATCCTTTACCATCCAGAGAATTATGCCAATACAAGAACAGAAACAAAGATATAATAAAATGACAGCAAAAGTGGAAATTGGCTATCTATATGGCTACCAATGTTTGCCACTTTACCTATTGTTAAAATTACTAGTTGGAGACAGTCTTGGTACATAATATATTTGTAAGAATTGTGCACAAGAATGAGCAGTTTCGTATTTCATACCAAATTCAAAAGTGTAAGCACTTGAAATGTGAAAATGTATTTTCCCAAGAGTATTCCATCTGAAAGAGACATGCTTTGGTTTTTCCATGTCTCTGTTCTTGCTATAATATTCTCTTTCAGAAATATAAACAGAGTCATTTTAAAAAGTGGGTCTATGAAAATAAGCAGAGTGCATTTAAACAGTTGAAAACATTTATTATTGCTCACAGGGGTTTCATTTGTAAAAGTAACCTAAACTTTGTGAAGAAATGCATAGAATAAGAGTGCAGGATGTGGTATTAACAGCTGTAACTCTATCCTCTGCAAAGTTTAAAAATGAGTACTGTGTTTTTAAATTCAATCTTTAAATCTCGTTAAACATTGATAGAATGTCAGAACTGACCTTTCCTACCACTTATTTAAAAAAAAGGGATTTTGTTTTCAAAGAAAATATAATCTGTAGGTGAAGTATTCTTTCAGATCTCTCAATCCAAAGGGGTGGTTTGAAATAGTCTTAGCTTTGAGTTACATTATCATCCCTGTCAAAGAGATGTATGATCTGCATATTGATTGTGTTGCTTTGACCTGAAGTCCACATAAATTCAAACAGCTACAGCTTAGTTATACCTACAGGGATTCTACCTTGCTCAAGATTAATTTAATTCGGCAGAACGATTCTATAAATTTTCTGAAGATCTGAGAAAAGGATCTATTTTTAATGTTGATGAAACAGCCCACTCTTAAATGAGTACACTTAAAACCTATTTAGGTGGTCACTGAACCATGTCAAAACAATGGCACAGTAAATGAAAGATCTATATTACTACATGTCTCATGTCACAATAGAGATAGGTGAAAAAAAGAGCTTAATACTGATAGTTAATCAATGAGGTCAGTGACCTGGTGTTCGCATTGTGAAAATATAATCCTAATAAAGTAACAATAGTGAGGTGATGCACTGTCACAATTCATTTTTAAATAACGTAATAAAAAGAGCCTCCGGTTACATAGCATGAGGAGGAACTGAAGCCTAAAAAGCAGGAAAATCGCAGATCATGGCTAGAACTTTATGCTCCCCCACTGGCGGGTTTTTAGGCGAGGATGGGGGAGAATGTGAAATTGAAGGGATGGGATTCCCTCCGGATTCCCGCCTGCCCTGACCACATAGTGATTTTAAGTTGGGATGGGCAGGCCTCGGAAAGGAAGCCCATCCTTGCCCCAAATGAGGGCCTTAAGTGGCCAATTATTGTCTTGTTTCCCACTCAATGTTTAGGCCAATGGGAGGATTGAAATCACATGGGGGAAGGCCAGAATTGAACAGAAATTGATCCCGGGTGGGAAGGGGGTGGAGCAGGGTGGGGGTTGGGGGATGGCACTTCCATCAGTAGCCCCACCCCCCCACCTCCCAACCCACTTTAGGGTCTGGTGGTCTCTGGACATCTCCGCAACACCCCCTCCTCAGGCCTCTTTCCTGAGATTCTGTGTGCCCTCTTTGTGCACCACCCCCCCACTCCAGGCCTTCTCTAACCTCCCTTGAAATCACCTGGACTTAGTCTCAGGCGTACTCCTGCAATTCTCCTTCCCTCCATCGCAGTGCTGTTGCTGCAAGGTTGCCAATCAGATTGACTGGCAGCTCTCTAAGATGGGGCCTTCCTCCTGAATGAGGGGCGGAAGTCCTGCCTGCAGCCACTTACCGCTCATTCGAGCATGAAACAGTTGTGGGGCGCTCGGAATCAGGGGATGTGTTCCCTGGTGACACTTCGGATGGTGGGGAGCGAGGCCCTCCCATCGGAAAAATTCAGGCCCATGTCTCTGAACTGTGCTGAGCTAGGTGAGTTCACCTGTGACTGCAATAGCATCCACTTGGTTGGTTTCAACGTTAGTGGGCCGGGCTACCGTATTTATTGTCAGACATTGGAAAGTGCCTCTTGGCGGTGTCATAGGCTGCTGACTCTTGTTATCTTGAACGTTACATTAAGAATATCCATTCTGGGTGAAAAGCCTAAAAGTAGCTAAGGCCCATGGAGCTACACATTACCAGGAGCCATTGACTGCAGGAGAAATAAAAACAAGCATAATAATTTCAGCACTGCAACGCCAATTTATATTTAAACTGGGAGCAATTTTATCCTAACCCACCTGTCGGTAAACTGACAGGATCGGATGCAACACCGGTTTTGTATTCCACCCTTAATTTCCTTCGAAATCAGTGGAGCATTATATTGGGAAGGATTCAAAACTGGCGTTCTACCCCAATCCTGTAGGTTTCCCTCCTGTGAGTTTAATTAAAATGACCCCAATAGTACTTAGAAAGCTGTTCCCAAGTGGGGTCTATTTGGTTTATCCTTGAAAACTTTTGTTAAGTAGTTGGTTTTGGTTCAGCATTATTTTGTTTTGAGAGCCGAGTGACTTATGACAGTTTTTGTCAAGGTGTTATAAGACAGCCTTTTGGTAAAGCGGAGTTATTTAAAAATCCCAGAGGGAAACTTTAAACAATTGTCATAACCTATATTTTTAAGTGGTATGTTTGAGATGCAACACTAAATTCAGAAATCAGACCAGTTTTCGAGAGATTTTATATTAAGCTAAATGAAACATTTTATTAATTTACACAAGTTAAATACATATACGTGGTTACAAATTACTACTATCATAACTTTTAACAAATTCCTAAACTAATCTCCATTGAGGCATCAGCAACCCATAGATTTTTAAGCAGACACCCCCAGGCAAAGCTTTTTCACCTTACAAATTCAAAATGAGAAACCTTTTATATTGGCTCCTGTGGAGTTAGTTGCAGACTTACAGCTGCTTTGACCCTACATTTCCTCTGTGCTCTGCACACACAAAAACTGCTGAAATTATACCTAGCACAGCTCATTGAATGTAAATTCTCACTGTATCATCAGTCTCTTTGAAGCTATCTCTTCCAACAATAAAACCCCTTTCATAGTACCAATTTTATTAGTAATATAAATATATTGCTTGGTCTTTGCTAACTATGTGCCAGATTTCACTTGCCTTCTTGAATGCTCTATTCAAAAAATGCAAATGCACTCTACCTTTCTTACATCTCAAAACTAGTACACGTCAAAGCACCCAGACTAGCTGGCTTTAATCCAATTAAGCCACACCCATGGACCAAAGCTCTATTTTAAAAGAAAAATACTTTCCAATAACATTATATACATTAATAGCTTCATAACACAAGGTATTTAAATATTAAAGGAGTAAAGTTTCATCTCTGCTGCCGAAGCAGTAACTGGCTGGATTGGATAATTCATCATGATGGGTTTCATCAATGAAATGATAGTCGGGCAGGTTTTCTACAGGGCCACTAACTGGTTTCTCTAGATTACACTGCAGATAGTGAAGGCTATGACCTACCCCAATGTGTTTGTGACGTTTTCAAATACACAAAATGTCAGATGGCTGAATTTTTCCACTTAACTGGAAGTCCCGTCGCCGATCCTGAAAGCAGAAGGCAACCTTACTTCACTGGGCAGTGGATCTCGGGGCGGTATATTGCTGGTGGTGGCCCATTAAGAGGCTGCTTCCAGGGCCACCATCCAATTAAGGGCAGTACTTGCCTCCAAGAGTTACCAGCCCAATCAGAGGGCCAGGAACTTGGCAGCCTCAACATGCCTCATGGTGCATCCAAGTGCTCAAATGGTCAATCGAAAGGTACTTGACCCACAATGCACAGCTTTGTGCCGCTATTTGAGCACCTTAGCTTCAATAACCCATTTTTTTTTCCCAGCAGGGGGAGATGGTGGCAAAATGGTAATGTTGCTGGACTAGGAATCCTGCAACCAGTTAATGCTTTCAGGCCATGGGTTCAAATCCTATCCATGGCAGCTGGTGGAATGTGAATCCCATTAAATCTGGAATTGATAACCAGTTTCAGTAATGGTAATCATGAAGCTGTCATCAATTGGTGTAAAAAAGAACCATCTGGTTCACTAATGTCCTTCAGGGAAGGCAATCTACAATCCTTATCTGGACTGGCCCGCAGTAATCTGGTTGACTCTAAACTGTGCTCTGCAATAGCCTAGCAAACCACACAGATTAAGGGCAATTAGGGATGGACAGCAAATGCTAGCCTTGCCAGCAACATGTGCATTCCATTAAAAAAAAAGCTTTTACTTCAGCAGAACCATCACCTATGGGGCCCCACGGTGCTCCCGACAGGTATGGACTAACGTGTCCCAAACTGTTCTCCCTTCCTAGTTACCGTTTTGAGAATCTCCATTTGGGTCTCTTCAGCCTGCTCACAAGCTCTTCAATGAGCTTAACGGCCAGCTAATTAGAGGCGTGTGAACTGCTGCCACCACCTCTCCCCCCAATCGCTTTTAAAATTAGTGTGTTCTGGAGGCAGAGAACAACTGACACAACGTCGAGAGCAGTCATTTCAAAGTGCACCTGCAGTCAACCTTGTCCCCACGGGCGCTCGAAAATCCAGCCCAAATATATCAAGGAAGGCAAGGAAGAAAAATCAATGGAAAAAATTGTAGGCGATAAAAACGACAGCTCCTCAAGGTATAATTAAAAAACAGGAAAGTTTATGAATGGGGTGCTGACTCTATTCAGTCAGTAATCTTAAAAAGAGTTAATATTTTGCCTTAACTATGAATATTCAAATAACCAATATTCTCACATTTGGTAATATGGTTTCCTCAATCCTAATCCAAAATTGGACATGTCAACACAAAACTCAAAAAGCCCCTGTTGCAAATGGGTATCTATCCCTTTTCTGCCAGCTAAGTGCCAAAGGTAAAATGTGTCATTTGGTTACAGCGTGCCATCAGATGTCCATTGTTATGATGTGGTAGATCATGTGTGCCAGGAGGACCAAATCCGCAAGTGAAACTTGGCCACACTATCTCAATGGTTTTGCAATTTGTATTTATTATGAGAAGATGTGTGCACTGAATTCCAAATTAATGATCCACTAAGACCTTTAGAGATTTTAGAAATTAAATTAAAGTATTTATTACCAAGATAAAAGATTCCAAGCACATACATAAGACTACCATTACTTAATACTATAACAACTCCTTTTATTTCTAATTAACCTGACTCTCAGTTACACACCCCCTTTAAGGCAACAACCCAAAATATATTTTAGATTTTAAAAAAAGCCAGCAAGTTAACACAGTATGAATTTGACAGTGGAATTCCAAAAGGTTTTTTCCAACTTCAGTTACTAGACACAGCAGACTTATGCACAAATGGCTCGAAGCTTCTTCAAGGCTGTTTCACACACTCCTGTTAGATCTTACAGGCCCCCACCACATAGCCTCTCATTCCCCTTTATATATGTTTCTCTCTCTTTAATATGTAAATTCCATTGTTCCATATATCTTTGGGACTGTACCTTTCCCATCACAGCAGATGGTGGAATTTGAATTCAGTAACAATTTGGAATTAAAAGTCTAATGATAACCAGGAAACCACTGTCGATTGTTGTAAAAAACCTACCTGGTTCACTAATGCCCATTAAGGAAGGAAATCTGCCGCCCTTACCTGGTCTGGTCTACATGTGACTCCAGACCCACAGCAATGTAGTTGACTCTTAAGTGCCCTCTGAAATGGCCTAGCAAGCCACTCAGTTGTATCAAACTGTTACACAGTCACAAAAAAGGAATGAATCCAGTTGGACCACCCGGCAAACGATAATGCATTTGACGTCCCTGCAAAGTCCTCCTTACTAAGACCTGGGGACCAGTGCCAAAATTGGGAAAGCTGTCTCAAATGCTAGCCAAGCAACAGCTTGACAATGCCATCCTCACAGAATAATATCTTACAGATAATGTCCCAGGCATCACCATCACCATCCCTGAGTATGCCCTGTTCCACCGGCAGGACAGACCCAGTAGAGATGCTGGCACAGTGGTGTACAGTTGGGAGGGATTTGACCTTGGAGTCTTCAACATCGACTCCGGACCCCATAAAATCTTGCGGCATCAGGTCAAACATGGGCAAGGAAACCTCCTGCTGATTACCACTTACTACCCTCCTTGAGGTGATGAATCAGTGCTCCTCCATGTTGAACATCACTCAGAGGAAGCACTGAGGGTGGCAAGGGTGCAGAATGTACTCTGGGTGGGGGAATTAAATGTCCATTACCAAGAGTGACTCAGTAGCACCACTACTGACCAAACTGCTGAGTCCTAAAGGATGTAGCTGCTAGACTGGGTCTGCGGCAAGTGGTGAGGGAACCAACAAGAGGGAAAAATATACTTGACCTCATCCTCAGCAACCTGCCTGCCACAGATGCATCTGTCCATGACAGTACCGGTAGGAGTGACCACCGCACAGTCATTGTGGAGACGAATATCCACCTTTGCATTGACGATACCCTCCGTCGTGTAATGTGGCATTACCATTGTGCTAAATGGGATAGATTTCAAACAGATCTAGCAACTCAAGACTGGGCATCCATGAGGCACTGTGGGCCATCAGCAGCAGCAGAATTATACTCAAGCACAATCTGTAGCCTCATGGCCAGCACATCCCCCACTCGACCATTACCATCAAGCCAGGAGATCAACTCTGGTTCAATGAAGAGTGCTGGAAGGCATATCAGGAGCAGTACCAGGCATACCTAAAAATGAGGTGTCAACTTGGTGAAGCTATAACACAGGGCTACTTGCATGCCAAACCGCATAAGTAGCAAGTGATAGAGCTAAGCGATATCACAACGAACTGATAAGATCTAACATCTGCAGTCCTGCCACATTTGGGCGTGAATAGTGGTGGACAGTTAAACAACTCACTGGAGGAGGAGGCTCCACAAATATCCCCATCCTCAATGATGGAGGAGTCCAGCACATCAGTGCAAAAGATAAGGCTGAAGCATTTACTACAATTTTCAGCCAGAAGTGCCGAGATGATCCATCTCGGCCTATTCCAGAGTTCCCCAGCATCACAGATGCCAGTCTTCAGCCAATTCGATTCACTCCACGTAATATCAATAAACAGCTGAAGGCACTGGATACTGCAAGATCTATGTGCCCTGACAATATCCCGGCATAGTGCAGAAATCTTGTGCTCCAGAACTTGCCGCACCCCTAACCAAGCTGTCCAGTACAGCTACAGCACTGGCAACTACTCGGCTATGTGGAAAATTGTCCATGCATGTCCTGTACACAAAAAGCAGGGCAAATTCAACCCAACCAATTACCGTCTCATGAGTCTTCTCTCACTCATCAGTAAAGTAATGGAAGGGGTCATAAACAGTGTTATCAAGTGGCGCTTGCTCAGCAATAACCTGCTCACTGAAGCCCAGTTTGGGTTTCGCCAGGGCCACTCAGCTTGGTTCAAACATGGACAAAAAAGCTGAACTCTCAAGGTGAGGGGAGAGTGATTGCTCTTGTCCTCAAGGCCGCACTTGACCGATTTTGGCATCAAGGAGCCCTAACAAAACTGCAGCCAATGGGAACCAGGGGGAAAATTCTCCACTAGTTGGAGTCATACCTAGCACAAAGGAAGATGGTTGTGGTTCTTAAAGGTCAGTCATCTCAGCTCCAGGTCATCACTGCAGAATTTCCTCAGGGTAGTGTCCTCAGCCCAACTATCTGCTGTTTCATCAATGATCTTCCTTCCATCATAAGGTCAGAAGTGGCATTTATTTCAAGAGGACTAGAATATAAAAGCAGGGACGTGCTGCTGAAGCTTTATAAGGCTCTGGTCTGACCACATTTAGAATATTGTGAGCAATTTTGGGCCCCGTATCTCAAGAAGGATATGCTGGCCCTGGAGAGGGTCTAGAGGAGGTTCACGAGAATGATCCCAGGAATGAAAGGCTTAACATATGAAGAATGTTTGAGGACTCTGGGTCTATACTTGATGGAGTTTAGAAGGATGAGGGTGGATCTGATTAAAACTTACAGAATACTGAAAGGCCTGGATAGAGTGGATGTGGGGAAGATGTTTCCATTAATAGGAGAGATTGGACCCGAGGGCACAGCCTCAGAGTAAAGGGATGACCTTTTAGAACAGAGATGAGGAGAAACTTCTTTAAACAGAGAGTGGTGAATCTATGGAATTCATTGCCACAGAAGGCTGTGGAGGCTAGCTCATTTAAGACCAAGATAGATAGGCTCTTGATTGGTAAGGGGATCAAAGGTTATGGAGAGAAGGCGGGAGAATGGGGTTGAGAAACTTATCAGCCATGATTGAATGGCTGAGCAGATTCGATGGGCTGAATGGCCTAATTTCTGCTCCTATGTCTTATGGTCTTATGATGTTTGCCTGGATTCTACAGGACAATATCCAGACTTGGGCTGACAAGTCGCAAGTAACATTCGCGCCACACAAGTGTCAGGCAATGACCATCTCCAACAGAAGAGAATCTAACCATCACCCCTTTATGTTCAATGGCATTACCATCACTGAATAACCCACATCCTGGAGGTTACCATTGACCAGAAACTGAACTGGACTAGCCATATAAATACTGTGCCTACGAGTGCAGGTCAGAGTCTAGGAACCATGCGACGAGTAACTCACCTCCTGACTCCCCAAAGCCTGTAACAACCATCTACAAGGCACAAATGAGGAATGTGATGGAATACTCCCCACTTGCCTGGATGAGTAGATCTCCCACAACACTCAAGGAGCTTGACACCATCCAGGGTAAAGCATCCCGCTTTTGATTGGCACCACATCCACAAACATTCATTCCCTCCACCACTGATGCACAGTAGCAGCAGTGTGTACCTTCTACTAGATCACTGCAAGAATTCACCAAAGGTCCTTCGACAGGACCTTCCAAACCCACGATCACTACCATCTGGAAGGACAAGGGCAGCAGAAAGATGGGTTCACCAGCATCTGGAGGTTCCCCTCCAAGACACTTACCATCCTGACTTGGAAATATATCGCCACGGTTCCTTCACTGTCGCTGGGCCAAAATCCTGGAACATCCTTCATGGTAGCACCATGGGTTTACCTACACCTCATGGTCTGCGGCAGTTCAAGAAGGCACCTCACTACCACCTTCCCAAGGGCAACTAGAGATGGGCAATAAATGCTGGCCCAGCCAGTGATGTCCACATCCTGTGAATGAATAAAAAAAATGTATGAAAAATTTCATGTTGCCAATATTGTCAGCAACTTTTGGGAAAAATAAGCACACTCCTTAGCCTTGCTCATCTGGCTAGCTGTAAACAGACTAACATCCCTTTGAAATCCACACAATCTACTCACTTATCTAAAATTGCAGATTTCCTTCACACCTTACATGGTAAGGCAACATTCATATTTACTCATTCGCATTTCAAGTACATTTCTACACCTAGCTTCTTTTATAATTTCAAGCCTGCAGTCTACCTGACTCCAAATGTGATTAAATCACACAGACAGAACGATCTACACTCACACCCATAAGCCTACTTTACAACAAACCGGAAAAATGTTCTGAAAATTATTATGTGATAGATTGAAAGAATGTGGTGGCAAGAAAGCTTTTTCAGGAAAAGCCATCTGTGTTCCAGATGTTGGCTGCAATAGATGGCAGAACTCTGTGGCACCCATTCTTGTCATGTGGAGGCAAAATAACACCAGTCCCATTGCCATGTAAAGTGGAGAGGTCTGTAATCATGGCACCAGGGACACTTATAAATTAGGATAAAACAGCTCAGCTGTTGTTGCAACTGCATTTGTTGGCCTCTGGTGAACTACCCTTTTTGGCTGGAGTCCCAAAAGGTATATTCGCCTTCAGAAAGAATGTGTAACCTCGTCAGTTTGTGCATTATCGTTTAAGCGCAGTGTCCAAGGAAATAAACAGCACCGGGAAAAATAAAATACGGTAAAATTGGCTGACTATCCAACAAATGCATCTAAAACGAGGAGACAAATGCAGAAAAAACATAATTGAAACTGAAAACAAAACACATTTACTAAGGACTAAAAGTACTCTTGTTTAAGTTGTCAAGTCCCAGGATTCCCACCCACCCAGTTTATAAGGTAAAGCTGCAGCTGTCATCGGAAGATTCAGCATCGGAACCTGTTTCAAACAATTTAAAAATTTAAATAAGATCAGTTCATGGCAGTAGCACAACATCATATTTTAGCCTTAAAACACCCACCCGAAAATCTGGTGTGATGAGAATGAGTTATCCATAATTAGGCCAGACTTTCCTACCATAACCATCCTTTTATGTGTATGGATTCTGCCTTCCCTGCACATAAGCAGAATCCTGTAAAAGAAAACAATCGGCTCAAATATTCTGCCCCAGGTCAGATGTCTGTGCATCGTCATTGTCAGTAGGAAGCCCCTATAGGAGGCCTGCAGGCCTCTTCCCTTAGGGAACAAAAAACAAGAACAAAGATATGCTTTCATTTGAGGCAGCTATTTTGAAATAGGCCTGGATTGTGACAGTGTTGGCATTCCTGTACTGATTATTGGTGTACAGTGTACTGGCATCTATTGTTTGCTCTTTGTATGTTCCTAAGGCACTACAAACATTTATAAGCAATCAGTTCTAACTAAAGATTAGCACTGGATGCATCACAATGCAGCAATCCTAATCATACAACTAAATTCTCTTGTTGGCAAAAATTGAAAAATCTTTTGCGATTATTGCCGATGAAGTCAACTCATTGAATTGGGAAGTCACTCAGGACGCTGCACGACAGGAGCAAATCAGATGGTTTGTTAAGTTTCCTACCTTGGATCAGCATTGTGCCCTAATAAAGTATGTATTTTTCCAGCCTTGTTGATAAGAAGCAAAGAGAACCAAGGAAAGAAAAACTAAAAGTGACATCTAACTTTTTTAGTTAACTATAATTTTTTTTTTAATCTGCTATAATCATGGTTAATCAAGATTCAATTGATTACTTGCTGTATCCCAATAGGAATGAAGATGAAGATATTCTTTACAATGTGAATGAGCATTGCACCTCCTAGTGGCAACTGTACAGTACAAACTTCTTAATTCCATCAAGTATACCATTGAAATGTGATACATTTTCACTGCATAGAATTTTTTGAATGGAACTGTGAATTTACATCAGAAAATGGACTCAATGATTTGATGTACATGTCTTCAATTATTTAAGACAAAGGCATACAGATGCAGTTTTATAGCTGTGTTCCAGGAAGATAATTTAAGGAACATCTTCAGCAATTAAATTACAGATTTTGAGATGTTTTGGCAGGAAATCCAGTGTTACACTGGCTAAATGTTAACAGCAAACTTCCTGCTTCCTGATTACTCTGGTAGTGAGTTTAGCTTTCAGTTATACATGTTAATCATATTAGTGGCCCTGCAATGAATTTCTCTTTTTGGATGTGTCTAACTTTGTTTCTGTTGGTAGCAAGGGCTGAAAAATGGAGGAGGAGTGAAACAGCTGGCTAAAGGTTATGGTTTTAAGAAACTGAGCTGGATATTCTTATACAAAAAGCCCTCAGAGTGCTAAAGATAATATTCCTCATACAAACATGATGATAAGCCCACCAAGTTATAATTCAGAAAATCAAAGGGCATCTCACACCCACCTGCAACCAAACCTGGATGTCAATGAGTCACCATACATCATGTAACTAAGTTATGTTATAATGATTTTACTTGTGAAGCCAAAAACAGAATTACCTGGAAAAACTCAGCAGGTCTGGCAGCATCGGCGGAGAAGAAAAGAGTTGACGTTTCGAGTCCTCATGACCCTTCGACAGAACTTGAGTTCGAGTCCAGGAAAGAGCTGAAATATAAGCTGGTTTAAGGTGTGTGTGTGGGGGGCGGAGAGATAGAGAGACAGAGAGGTGGAGGGGGTTGGTGTGGTTGTAGCGACAAACAAGCAGTGATAGAAGCAGATCATCAAAAGATGTCAACAACAATAGTACAATAGAACACATAGGTGTTAAAGTTAAAGTTGGTGATATTATCTAAACGAATGTGCTAATTAAGAATGGATGGTAGGGCACTCAAGGTATAGCTCTAGTGGGTTTTTTTTTATTTTTTATATAATGGAAATAGGTGGGAAAAGGAAAATCTTTATAATTTATTGGGAAAAAAAAAGAAGGGGGAAACAGAAAGGGGGTGGGGATGGGGGAGGGGACTCACGACCTAAAGTTGTTGAATTCAATATTCAGTCCAGAAGGCTGTAAAGTCCCTAGTCGGAAGATGAGGTGTTGTTCCTCCTTTTTGCGTTGGGCTTCACTGGAACAATGCAGCAAGCCAAGGACAGACATGTGGGCAAGAGAGCAGGGTGGAGTGTTAAAATGGCAAGCGACAGGGAGGTTTGGGTCATTCTTGCGGACAGACCGCAGGTGTTCTGCAAAGCGGTCGCCCAGTTTACGTTTGGTCTCTCCAATGTAGAGGAGACCACATTGGGAGCAACGAATGCAGTAGACTAAGTTGGGGGAAATGCAAGTGAAATGCTGCTTCACTTGAAAGGAGTGTTTGGGTCCTTGGACGGTGAGGAGAGAGGAAGTGAAGGGGCAGGTGTTGCATCTTTTGCGTGGGCAAGGGGTTGTGCCATAGGAGGGGGTTGAGGAGTAGGGGGTGATGGAGGAGTGGACCAGGGTGTCCCGGAGGGAGCGATCCCTACGGAATGCCGATAAGGGGGGTGAAGGGAAGATGTGTTTGGTAGTGGCATCATGCTGGAGTTGGCGGAAATGGCGGAGGATGATCCTTTGAATGCGGAGGCTGGTGGGGTGATAAGTGAGGACAAGGGGGACCCTATCATGTTTCTGGGAGGGAGGAGAAGGAGTGAGGGCGGATGCGCGGGAGATGGGCCGGACACGGTTGAGGGCCCTGTCAACGACCGTGGGTGGAAAACCTCGGTTAAGGAAGAAGGAGGACATGTCAGAGGAACTGTTTTTGAATGTAGCATCATCGGAACAGATGCGACGGAGGCGAAGGAACTGAGAGAATGGGATGGAGTCCTTACAGGAAGTGGGGTGTGAGGAGCTGTAGTCGAGATAGCTGTGGGTGTCGGTGGGTTTGTAATGGATATTGGTGGACAGTCTATCACCAGAGATTGAGACAGAGAGGTCAAGGAAGGGAAGGGAAGTGTCAGAGATGGACCACGTGAAAATGATGGAGGGGTGGAGATTGGAAGCAAAATTAATAAATTTTTCCAAGTCCTGACGAGAGCATGAAGCAGCACCGAAATAATCATCGATGTACCGGAGAAAGAGTTGTGGAAGGGGGCCGGAGTAGGACTGCAACAAGGAATGTTCCACATACCCCATAAAGAGACAGGCATAGCTGGGGCCCATGCGGGTACCCATAGCCACACCTTTTATTTGGAGGAAGTGAGAGGAGTTGAAGGAGAAATTGTTCAGCGTGAGAACAAGTTCAGCCAGACGGAGGAGAGTAGTGGTGGATGGGGATTGTTCGGGCCTCTGTTCGAGGAAGAAGCTAAGGGCCCTCAGACCATCCTGGTGGGGGATGGAGGTGTAGAGGGATTGGACGTCCATGGTGAAGAGGAAGCGGTAGGGGCCAGGGAACTGGAAATTGTTGATGTGACGTAAGGTGTCAGAGGAATCACGGATGTAGGTGGGAAGGGACTGGACAAGGGGAGAGAGAAGGGAGTCAAGATAACGAGAAATGAGTTCTGTGGGGCAGGAGCAAGCTGAGACGATCGGTCTACCGGGGCAGTTCTGTTTGTGGATTTTGGGTAGGAGATAGAAGCGGGCCGTCCGAGGTTGGGCAACTATCAGGTTGGAAGCTGTGGGAGGGAGATCCCCAGAGGAGATGAGGTCAGTGACAGTCCTGGAAACAATGGCTTGATGTTCAGTGGTGGGGTCATGGTCCAGGGAGAGGTAGGAGGAAGTGTCTGCGAGTTGACGCTCAGCCTCCGCGTGGTAGAGGTCAGTGCGCCAGACAACAACAGCACCACCCTTGTCAGCGGGTTTGATGACAATGTCAGGGTTGGACCTGAGAGAATGGAGTGCAGTAAGTTCAGAGAGAGACAGGTTAGAATGGGTGAGAGGAATACACGGCTGGGGTTGGGATTGGAAGATGGGGTGGGGACGGAGGGACAGGCAGGGGTGGAGGGTCCTAGATGGGTGTTGGTGTCGATGATCCACAAACAGAGGGTCCTAGATGGGTGTTGGTGTCGATGATCCACAAACAGAACTGCCCCGGTAGACCGATCGTCTCAGCTTGCTCCTGCCCCACAGAACTCATTTCTCGTTATCTTGACTCCCTTCTCTCTCCCCTTGTCCAGTCCCTTCCCACCTACATCCGTGATTCCTCTGACACCTTACGTCACATCAACAATTTCCAGTTCCCTGGCCCCTACCGCTTCCTCTTCACCATGGACGTCCAATCCCTCTACACCTCCATCCCCCACCAGGATGGTCTGAGGGCCCTTAGCTTCTTCCTCGAACAGAGGCCCGAACAATCCCCATCCACCACTACTCTCCTCCGTCTGGCTGAACTTGTTCTCACGCTGAACAATTTCTCCTTCAACTCCTCTCACTTCCTCCAAATAAAAGGTGTGGCTATGGGTACCCGCATGGGCCCCAGCTATGCCTGTCTCTTTATGGGGTATGTGGAACATTCCTTGTTGCAGTCCTACTCCGGCCCCCTTCCACAACTCTTTCTCCGGTACATCGATGATTATTTCGGTGCTGCTTCATGCTCTCGTCAGGACTTGGAAAAATTTATTAATTTTGCTTCCAATCTCCACCCCTCCATCATTTTCACGTGGTCCATCTCTGACACTTCCCTTCCCTTCCTTGACCTCTCTGTCTCAATCTCTGGTGATAGACTGTCCACCAATATCCATTACAAACCCACCGACACCCACAGCTATCTCGACTACAGCTCCTCACACCCCACTTCCTGTAAGGACTCCATCCCATTCTCTCAGTTCCTTCGCCTCCGTCGCATCTGTTCCGATGATGCTACATTCAAAAACAGTTCCTCTGACATGTCCTCCTTCTTCCTTAACCGAGGTTTTCCACCCACGGTCGTTGACAGGGCCCTCAACCGTGTCCGGCCCATCTCCCGCGCATCCGCCCTCACTCCTTCTCCTCCCTCCCAGAAACATGATAGGGTCCCCCTTGTCCTCACTTATCACCCCACCAGCCTCCGCATTCAAAGGATCATCCTCCGCCATTTCCGCCAACTCCAGCATGATGCCACTACCAAACACATCTTCCCTTCACCCCCCTTATCGGCATTCCGTAGGGATCGCTCCCTCCGGGACACCCTGGTCCACTCCTCCATCACCCCCTACTCCTCAACCCCCTCCTATGGCACAACCCCTTGCCCACGCAAAAGATGCAACACCTGCCCCTTCACTTCCTCTCTCCTCACCGTCCAAGGACCCAAACACTCCTTTCAAGTGAAGCAGCATTTCACTTGCATTTCCCCCAACTTAGTCTACTGCATTCGTTGCTCCCAATGTGGTCTCCTCTACATTGGAGAGACCAAACGTAAACTGGGCGACCGCTTTGCAGAACACCTGCGGTCTGTCCGCAAGAATGACCCAAACCTCCCTGTCGCTTGCCATTTTAACACTCCACCCTGCTCTCTTGCCCACATGTCTGTCCTTGGCTTGCTGCATTGTTCCAGTGAAGCCCAACGCAAACTGGAGGAACAACACCTCATCTTCCGACTAGGGACTTTACAGCCTTCTGGACTGAATATTGAATTCAACAACTTTAGGTCGTGAGTCCCCTCCCCCATCCCCACCCCCTTTCTGTTTCCCCCTTCTTTTTTTTTCCCAATAAATTATAAAGATTTTCCTTTTCCCACCTATTTCCATTATATAAAAAATAAAAAAAAAAACCCACTAGAGCTATACCTTGAGTGCCCTACCATCCATTCTTAATTAGCACATTCGTTTAGATAATATCACCAACTTTAACTTTAACACCTATGTGTTCTATTGTACTATTGTTGTTGACATCTTTTGATGATCTGCTTCTATCACTGCTTGTTTGTCGCTACAACCACACCAACCCCCTCCACCTCTCTGTCTCTCTATCTCTCCGCCCCCCACACACACACCTTAAACCAGCTTATATTTCAGCTCTTTCCTGGACTCGAACTCAAGTTCTGTCGAAGGGTCATGAGGACTCGAAACGTCAACTCTTTTCTTCTCCGCCGATGCTGCCAGACCTGCTGAGTTTTTCCAGGTAATTCTGTTTTTGTTTTGGATTTCCAGCATCCGCAGTTTTTTTGTTTTTATTTTTTTACTTGTGAAGCCCTTTGAAAATGTTTATGTGCCACGTCTTTTGATTGTACATTGCAGTTTAAATATGTGCTATGTCGGAGCACGAGTATGCATGGTGAGCAATTAAAGAACTGTGAGGTTGTGGGAAGACTTGACATGGAGCAAATGTGAAACAGGTTGACAGCATAAGACTTTGCGTCAGGTCTTCTTGGATTATCTACCCAGTTGTTACCCAATTGTTACCATAATTAACGTATCCATATGAATATAGGAACAGAATTTAATGCCCCGTCGGCGGTGAGTTTGGAGGTAAAGGGGCATTTAATCAGGAGGGAGGATTTGAGGTGGGGACCCCATCACCATCCCGCCTCAGCCTGATTAAGCCCAGAGCGGGAAGACTCATGGACAGCCTTCCCAACTAGATGCTAACTGATTTCTTAAGTGGGAAGTTGGTGCCAACTTAAGGGCTTCATTCTACAGCCATTGGTTGAATACTGGAGGCGGGTAGGGGAGTCGCCATGCGGGAAGCCTGAAAACACCTTGTTCAAAGGCATTCAATGCCTGATTGAAGAATCCAGTATCTGAGAAAGGGGGTTGGGGGAGCCCCAGCTGAAATCCATGTTCCTGCATTTGCCTCTGGCCCCTCCTCCTCCCCGTCTCATGACCCTTTCCCCTTTGGACTAGGGTCCCTCGTTGACCCTGGGCCTCTGGTGGGTGCACCGCTGCCACCAGTGCTGGTGACACTGATGGCAATGGAAAGCTGCCAGCCTCTGGTTGGCTAACAGACCTGGTGTTAGCCACTTAAGTCCCTGATGGACACTTTATACTGGTGGGCCTTCACCAACAGAGATAATGTGGAGCTCCCACCATTTCTCCAGCTGGCAGATGAGACCATCTTTGCAAACATTAAATTCCAGCCCATGCCTCCATGCTCCATTGGTTTAACTTTGTCTTGATTTATTAGTTTGCCCTGCAAATAATAGCAAATGTCATGTTCAATGTGGGTCACTGAAAATGAAAAGAGCTGCAGGTGCTGTTGGGCAATTTTACCTTGGCAACTTTGTTAAGGTATGGCAACTTCTTCTGCTTCTGTTCCCAGCACCTTAGGATAGCTTGTGCAACATTGGTCAATGTTGCTATTGTCTGGTAGGCATGTTTCACTGCTGACCTCTGGAGAAGGTGGTCTTGGAGTGCCAAAGAGGGAAACATTACTCATAGGGCCATATTCATAAGAACATAAGAAATAGGAACAGGAGTAGACCATTCAGCCCCTCGAGCCTACTCCACCATTCAATAAGATCACAGCTGATCTTCTTGTGTTTTGATTTCCACATTTCCACCTACCCCCAAAAACCTTTGATTCCCTTGGCTAACAAGAATCTATCCACCTCTGCCTTAAAAAACATTCAATGACCCCACCTCCACCGCCTTCTGAGGCAGAGAGTTTCTGTTTCTGGGAGGGAGATGTGCGGGAGATGGGCCGGACACGGTTGAGGGCCCTGTCAACCACCGTGGGTGGAAAACCTCGGTTAAGGAAGAAAGAAGACATGTCAGAGGAACTATTTTTGAAAGTGACATCATCAGAACAGATGTGACGGAGGTGAAGGAACTGAGAGAATAGGATGGAGTCCTTACAGGAAGCGGGGTGTGAGGAGCTGTAGTCGAAGTAGCTGTAGGAGGCTTGTAATGAATATTGGTGGACAGTCTATCACCAGAAATTGAGAGAGAGAGGTCAATGAAAGGAAGGGAAGTGTCAGAGATGGACCATGTGAAAATGATGGAGGGGTGGAAATTGGAAGCAAAATTAATAAATTTTCCCAGGTCCAGATCCAGCTCCCCCTTGTCCTCACTTATCACCCCTCCAGCCTCCGCATTCAAAGGATCATCCTCCGCCATTTCTGCCAACTCCAGCATGATGCCGCCACCAAACACATCTTCCCTTCACCCCCCCGGCGTCATTCCACAGGGATCATTCCCCCTGGGACATCCTGGTCCACTCCTCCATCACCCCCTACACCTCAACACCCTCCCACTGCGCCTTCCCATGCAACCGCAGAAGGTGCAACACCTGCCCATTTACTTCCTCTTTCCTCACCGTCCAAGAACCCAAACAAGTGAAGCAGCATTTCACTTGCACTTCCCTCAATTTAGTCTATTGCATTCGCTGCTCCCAATGCAGTTTCTTCTACATTGGAGAGACCAAACGCAGACTGGGTGACCGCTTTGCAGAACATCTTCGGTCTGTCCACAAGCATGACCCAGACTTCCCTGTTGCTTGCCATTTCAACACACCACCCTGCTCTCATGTCCACATGTCCATCCTTGGCCTGCTGCATTGTTCCAGTGAAGCTCAACGCAAACTGGAAGAACAGCACCTCATCTTCCGACTAGGCACTTTACTGCCTTCCGGACTGAATATTGAGTTCAACAATGTTAGATCATGAACTGTCTCCTCCGTCCCCACCCCCTTTCCGATCCCTCTTTTTTCCAAAAAATTATTTAGATTTTTCTTTTCCCAACTACTTTCGTTATTTTTAAATGTATTTCCATCCATTGTTTTATCTCTACCTTTTAGCCTATTTCGATCCCTTCCCCCCACCCCACCCCGACTAGGGCTATCTGTACTTTGCTTGACCTGCTTTCTACCTTTAATGTCACCTATTAGCACATTCCTTAAATAATATCACCACCTTCAACACCTCTTTGTCCTTTTGTCTACGACATCTTTTGGTTATCTCCACCTATCACTGGCCCTCTGTCCAGCTCTACTTGTCCCACACCCCCTTAAACCAGCTTATATTTCACCTCTTTTCTATTTTTCCTTAGTTCTGTTGAAGAGTCATACGGACTCGAAACGTTAACTGTGTTCCTCTCCGCAGATGCTGTCAGACCTGCTGAGTTTTTCCAGTCATATCCTTACTTTTATTTTCAAGCCCTCTCATAATAAAGGATAGCATTCCATTAGAGTTTTTAATTCCTTGCTGTGCCAGCATACTAACTTTTTGTGACTCATATACTAGAATACCTAGATCCCTCTGCACCTCAGAATTATGCAGTCGTTCTCCATTTAAATAATATTCTATTTTTTTGTTCTTCCTTCCAAAGTGAACAACTTCACATTTTCCCACATTAAACTCCATTTGTCAGATCTTTGCCCTCTCACTCAACCTATCTATATCCATCTGCAACCTCCTGATGGCCTCTTCACAACATACTTTCCTACCTATATTTGTGCCATCTGCAAATTTAGCTACCATGTCTTTGATCCCCTCATCTAAGTCATTAATGTAAATCATAAAAAGTTGAGGCCCCAACATATCTCCTGTGGGACTCCACTCATCACATCCTGCCAATCAGAAAAAAAAACATTTATGCATACTCTCTGCTTTCTGCCAGCGAGCCATTCTTCTTTCTATGCTAATATGTTACCCTCTACACAATGCACTTTTATTTTCTATAATAACCTTTGATGTGGCACCTTATCAAATGCCTTCTGGAAATCCAAGTACAGACAATCTACAGGCTACCCTTTATCCACTGCGCATGTTACTCCTTCAAAACACTCCAATGAATTGGTTAAACATGATTTTCCTGTCACAAAACCGTGCTGACTCTTCCCAATTGCCTTGGGCTCTTTTAAGTGCTTGGCAATAACCTCCTTAATGTTTGATTCTAACAACTTCCCCACAACAGATATCAAGCTAACTGGCCTATAGTTTCCTGTTTTCTGCCTTCCTCCCTTCTTGAATAGAGGGATAATATTTACTACTTTACCGTCTGATGGAACGTTTCTAGAATCTAGCAAATATTGAAAAATTTACACCAGCGCATCAACTACCTCATTTGCAACCTCCAAGACCCTAGGACGTAGTCCATCATGACCCGAAGACTTGCCAGCCTGCAGATCCATCAATTTGCTCAGTACCATTTCCCAAGCGATACCAATTTCACCAAACTCCTCTCTCCCTCTCACCTCCTGATCTGGCAGCTATTACTGGAATGTTTTTTGGGTCCTCTATAGTGAACACAGAAGCAAAATATTTGTTCATTTCTTCGGCCATTTCCTTATTATCTACCATTAACTCCCCACTGACACTCTCTAGAAGACCAACACTCACTTTACTTACACTTTTCCTTTTTAAGTACCTATAGAAACTCTTGCCATCTGTTTTTACATTTCTAGCTAGCTCTCATACTCTAATTTCTTTCTCCTGGTTAACCTTTTAGTCATTCTCTGCCATTCCTATGTATTCTGACTAATCATCTAACCTGCCATTCATCTTTGCAGAGTTGTATGCTCTTTCCTTAAGTTTGATTCCTTGAAATTTGGTTTGCAAACGTTCAAAGGCAGGTGACACATTAGATTCCCTCATATCCCTCCTCTTTGACAAGGCTTCAGTATCAAGCTGCCTGCTTTGTGAAGTTGATCTTGCATTCCCTCCTAATGTAATTATCTCACCCAACCCTTTGTATAAGGGTCTCACTTGAAGCCACAGGAGGTACACAGAGTTCACACTGATAGGCTAATAGTTGTTCTTGCAGACAATTATGGGGTGTTTAGTACTCCTGGAATCCTTAAATATTTACAGATGAGCCACTATTGTTGTCTGTGTTGAAGAAGGGACAGATGTTGGCAATATCATTGCCGAACAAGATTCAGAACAATACATTTGCTAAGCTTGAAGAATTTAACAATGGGTAAGCCTGATGCTGACAGCATCATGGTCGCACCATTTCAATGGCAGGACTGGACAATCTGCCAAGTATAGCAAATGATTCAATAATGTGAGCAGGGATACCACAGAGAAGATTCTCTTTAAAAACAATATGTGGAGCTGTGGAGAGGAAACATTATTTTGAAGAGCACTGGCATTGGTGGAGCAGAAAGCGGATGGCCATTCAGGATAGAGGAGAGCTGCTCTACTGAGCATGAAGTTTTTGATGGATGTGTAACTTTACATTTTAAAGGGATTGCATCTTTCAAAATTGACACCAACTATTGAAGTTATAGAAAGTGGACTATTCTAGATTCAGTGGCATATTTACGTAGTCTGAAATTCTATTATATACCTGATGTATATTGTTCATTTCAATATAATACTTCATACAAATGTCCAAAGAAGCCTTTTTGTTTAGACCATGGGGAGTACCCAAAGTTCATTGTAATATGTCGTGAGTTGAAATTCTTTCAGGTAATGCTGCAATATCTAATGTTTCGTGAACATTCAGCATCTACGAGTTAGCCATCAGTCTGGTCTCTGATACATAGGAGACAGACATGTTGGCAGTTCAACTACCTAACAGATATCAGGGTAAACTTGATGGGTTTGACATGGCAAACAGCCAACAGAAGATGGAATCAGAGCCCTCAAAAGGCAAGCAATATGTAAAAGGAAGATGAACTCCTTTGTACCATTTGTAAAAGAGAAATGGGCACTTCAGTCATTTTCTTCAGAATTCCTGAGGCAGAAGAAAGGTACTTTCGATTTCAGAAATGGGAGAAATTCCCATTCAAGCTTTACCCAGCTGATACCACTGGAAAAACATGCATTCCGCTTTACAAATTAGCTGCAAGCAGTTGAGCTAGCAGGTCGGCGTAGTGGTAAACCTGTTGAAATAATTCATCTCTTCAATCCCTTTATCAGCTAACCTCAGGTGTGTAGCCACCATGATATATAAAATCAGACAACTGTGCCATTGGCAATGTTCCAAGCAACTGCAGCTGAGGCTAAACCTATGAGTTCTCAGCATTGATTCTCCCATGCTCAGATCTATTCCAAGTAGCCACAACTGTTATCTTCAACAAGGCATTATAATGACAAACTGTTGGCTTTTTTTTAGATAATACAAAAAGCAGACCTTTTTTTCCCAATGTTGTTCAATGGTTAATATTTCAAGGAATTTTGCGTGTGTTACGATCCCCGGGAAGTGTAAACCAAAATGACCAAATGATCCCCAAAGAAGAAATTACCAACAAGATTTACCTTTTTGTAACTTCAACTTTAACCCAAATCAGAATTAACGTAAAATAAGCATGAATTAACAGGAGAATGATACTTCAAATAAAAAGGTGAATTTATTTTAAATATCCAATACAATAAAGGTACACTTTACAGAACCACAAACAGCAGCATCCCCACTTCCTCACCCCACCCACCACACAAAAATGGCACAATGCAGCTTCACAGTTCTACAATATGCTGTTCTTTATTTACTTGAGGAGGTCAGGAATCCTATCCAACAATAGCTTTCACCTTTGAGTTCCACGGGTGTGATTATCATCAGCAAGTCACATTTCTATGAACCCTCTTTCCTTCAAGTCACAACAGTCCTGAGGTTGTAGCTTTCCAGAGTTCCTTTTGAACCGACCATCCAGTACCACCCTAGTTCATGGTTAGGCTACTTCTGAAATAACACCCAGCTCTTTAGCATCTCCAAACTATTCACACAGCTTTCCAGGTTTTAAATCTTTTTAGCCAGCTCACAGGATACCTCCAAGAACTCCTGTCTCCGATTCTGCCTAAAAAGAAAAACTGGTCTCTTCCTATGAGAGATTTGCTTCTCCTCACCAGAATTCAGTGTGTTCCTCTTTCAGCCTTTGTCTGCTTTCTCTGTTTGCCAGCCACACAGCTTCTGGTCTTAACTTCCTTCTTATTGGTCAAGAGCCTCCATGAACCAGTGCTGTATTCCTTATTATTTAAGAAAATTACAATTGATCCCTTATAATTGATGCAAACTCTTAATAATCATCTTCAAACATTCTTAAAACCAATTATAGATTCCTTAGACATTTTTCAGGAGTTACAAATTTTTCTTACCAAACTGCTTCTGGATCAAAGGTTGTAACACATGTGTGTTTTATTCTTCTTACAATTATGGTTATCATTTTAGATTCAGATAGCTGGTTGTCAAATATTCATATCATACTGTTGTACATTTTAATTTGAGTTCTGTCAAAATTATGTATCCTTTGTTATGTGCTTCTTTAACTTTACTGGATGTATCTAGGCATAGTGTTGCCCGATATCTGATCAATCCGCAGTATGTATTTGGATGGATCTGTTCACACCCGAATTGTTAGCGATAATATGTTCATATACTTGGCATTTGTGGACATATTCTTTTCAGGCAAATGTCTACAAAGTGGAATGATGAAAATCCTTGAGGCATGAAGACTGACAATAGCTCTTCCGCTACTGTGCACCGCCCCCACACACACCCCTTTACAGCTGCAATTATGATTTCTGAGGAACTGTGCTTCTGAGAGCAGATTTTCCTAGCAACATCAAGGTTAACATCAATTTGAACTAAATAGTGCCTGTGGTTACCTCTGAAATTTGTGATTAAGAAACGTCAATGGGCAATATCCTACTGATATGTTTTGCAGCTATGAAGTAATTTGGCTTTTAACAATTCTAGTGGGTTAGCATATCGGTGATCATAACTGCAGAGTAGAGATTCATACTAGCAATAATTTTATCAATTTACCACCCACCTCAGCTCAAATTTTTGCCACCTCCCCCGTGTTAAATTCTTGCTAACCTGCATACTAATAGGAAAACCTAGATGAGGTATTAAATAGAATAGTATTATAAGCTTTAAGGCAAATTAAGATTTGTAAATGGAAAACAGAGAATCTGAAGGGACCTGTTGATGAATTCTTTGTAAGAGGAAATAGTTTTTGAGTTTGATGGTAGCTTATTTTTGATATCCAGAAGCAAACTGAGATATGACAGGAAAGGGTAACTGTTGCAATATGTAATGCAGAGAAACCTAGCAACATCTTTACTTCTTTTTGACACACTTGCATTTTATGCCTGCAGTTAATTATTTTGATGCAGCTTACTTATTGATCACTGAAGAATTGGAATAATGTATTGTGCAGCACTGCCTGCACTCCACCAGCCACCAAACGGGTCGTTCTGATTCCTACCTGCCTTTTAGCCATGCCATCTGTTTATTTTTGCCATCATCCTTGAGCAGCTGCCGATGCATAATTATCAGGGGCAGAATGTTTCATCCTGCAGGCAGGCGCACACTTGACCTAATCAAGAGTAAAATAGTGTGTGATGACGTTAGGCGAGCGTCCCGACATCAACGCGCACTTGCGCGATACCTCGGTCGACAGGCACGTGCGGGTGCCGGAGTGGTGCCCACCATTAATTAAATGGCCACTTAAAGCCCTTAACAGTCCAATTAGCTGTGATTTTGCCTTGCAATTTTCTGCTCGTCACACAGGCAAAACGGGCAGGCGGCCAGCTGACATTTTCACTAACCCCATCCAAGGGCAGGATTAAAAGGGTCAGCAGCATTGCCAGTGTGAGTAGTGAGGACTTCTGGAGATAGTTTGCAGCTGGTTGTTCGTGGCTTCATTCTTAGCATTTCCAGAACTCATTGCTGCCTGCCAGGTCCCCAGAGGTTTCAGACCGTATGGACCATTTCAGATATCAGACAGCCTTCCCTTACCCTGATAATGGAGATTGTGGTGTCCACTGGAGGCACCTCCTTTGAAGAAGAAGAGAGGGGCAGAAGGGAAAGGAGGCCATGTGTACTTATGCAGTTTCCAGGGGAGGGTACTGTGGGAGGAGAGGCACAGGCACAAAGGGCACAGGGTCAGCAGGTTGACCAAGGTGGAAGGGGCCACAGAAATGCCACTATCCAGCTGCCAAGGTTTACAGGTGGCGATGCAGCTACCTCAATATGTCTGGGGTGCAATGCCGAAGGAGGTCCGTCTCTCAATGGAGAGCATGACCTCCATTTGTCCGATGATTTGGCCTGAGATCACCACCAACTGTGGGTGGACACCCCATACCAGTGGCTCTGAAGGTCACAGTAGCCCTCAACTCCCATGCCTCCAGCTCTTTCCAGAGCTCAGTGGGGGATCTTGTGTCAAGCTGGTGACAGAAGCTGTGTTCAGGCAGGTACTGACCTTTATTCTTTTCCATATGGGGGAGGCCAGCCAAGCTGAGTGAGCCAGAGGCTTTGCAGTGATTGCTGGGTTCCCTGCATCCAGTGTGCAATCGACTGCACACATGTGGCCAACACGGTGCCAGTGGGTTAACCGAGCACCTTCATCAACAGGAAGGGATTCCACTCCATGAACGTGCAGATAGTGCGTGACCACAAGATGCAGATTGTGCAAGTTTGTGCAAGGTGCTCTGGCAGCTCCCATGATGCTTAAATCCTGAGACACTCCCAGGTGCTGAGGCTCTTCAGTGCTACAGCCCGACTGGATGTATGGCTGCTGGGTGACAAGGGCTTTCAGTTGAAGGGGTGTCTCATGATGCCTCTCTGCCAACCAAGAACAGAGGCAGAGCAACGGTACGATAGGAGCCACGCCTCCACAAGGACAGTGATGGAGAGGACCATAGGTCTTCTCAAGATGTGCTTCTGATGCCTGGACCATTCAGGTGGCACACTGCCACACACCCCAGAGCGGGTGTCACTGATAGTGGTTGCTTGCTGTGCTCCCCACAATCTGGCACTGACAAGGGAGGACGTTGACGCAGCTCAACAGGCCATGGAGGATGAATCTAGTAGTGAGTCAGAAGAGCACAGTGAGGACAATGCTGAGGGCATTGAGCCAGACCTCGGTAGCCTCCAGGGAGGCAGGGACACCAAGGATGCATAGATCCAATGGTCCTTCAGCTAGGCTATCAAATAAGAGCTACCATCTCATGCCAGGGCTGCTGCCTTCATGCTGGATTGCAGAAATTACCTTTTCCTTGGCCTTCAAGATATGCTCGGTGCCTGTGCAACAAGATTTCAGGACACCCACGTCCAGCATTAACTGCTGGCCTACCCTGCACCTACAGAACAAGTTAAACATACACAGGCCAATAACACAAAATCAAATGTCATTTAATTTTGGAGCTCCCAGATTCTTGAACTGAACAGTGTCTGATGTTGGTAGACACGCCGTTAAAAAATGAAAAGCTAAATAGGGGAACAAAAGATCACTGGCGACCAGTTCCTCTTGCGCTTAAGGTGCTTTAAAGTTATGTTTACGGGTGCAACATCGAGGTGCTTCTCCCTCTGACTCTGCTGTCTTGTTGACCTTGATAACCTTGCAGGTCGTCCTTTGGTCCGTGGAGCCTGTGCTGGCCCTGTCTGTGAGGGAGTGGCCAGTGCCATGGCTGGCATCACCCAGTTGCTGCAGTCTCATTAGATGCCATGGCCACTGGCAGAGGGGCAGAGGAGCTGCTGCTGCCAGCCAGAGCGCCCTGTAAGGAGCCCACAGAGACAACAGCCAGCTTGTGCGCCAACATGAGGCCACTCTGGACCTCCCTGCATGCCATTGATAGACGGGCACCCAGATGGGATACTGGGTGCCTCATCCAACTCCCACTCTGACACTGACCACCTGAGGTCAGTGCCTGTGTGAGGGCTTGCAGGTCTGAGCGCAACCCTAGGAATCCCACATTCTGTCCCTGGACTCGCCACTCTCTCAATGGAGGAGGCCATGATGGTCAGCGCAGTGCTCATGCTCTGCATGGACTCCTCCATCATGGGGACCATGGCACACACACCCTCATGGATCTCTGCCAGACCTTCCCGCACATCTCGCTGGACATCCAGCATCTGCTGCCTAACGGACAACTCCAGAAGCTCATCATCAGCCTTCAACTGCGCATGGTCCTGGTCCCCAGCTGTCCTCCGACTGCCGGCGCCCTGGGCACTCTGCCTCCGCCTGCACCTCAAGTGATTGTGAATGTGCACTGAGATACCAGCTACCACTCTAATGCCCGCCAAGGTGCTGGTATCTGTGCTGGTGCCTGCTTCATAGAGCTGGTGTGATGCAGGTACAAATGACGTCCGGTGGTCCTCCGGTGTCAGGGGTGGCACTTCAGGATCTGCAGATCCAACACCTGCTGGTGAACCTAAAAGGGAGAAGAAGGGTATGTTATTAGTCTAAGTCATCACACTGTCACTGTGCATGCCAGGCACCCTGGTGAGACAACAGAGATCTGCATCATGGTACCCTTGTCTTCCAATGATCAATGGGGGCTCCAGGCTCAAGGCTGACATCAATGAAGAGACTACACTAGAATGGTTGCACAAGCCGAAATTGTCTCCTTTGTACACTGCACCCGTACCTTTGTCTGGCACCCCAGCCTCTCCGCGCCCAGGTGCACATTGGACTTGCCGGCTCTCGAGCTCAAGGCGTCTTGCTCATACCTCGAGAGGATTAGGAGGCTAGTGGGGCCTCCACGGGTCTGAGACCTCTTTATATTGTTGTGGGCCATCCACCCCTGGAATGACAGAGGAGCATTGATTAGTCCACTCTCCACTCGCCAACCCCAGCTGAGGAGCACCTGGCATGGGACATCTGAGTCATGGCCCTCGAGCCACAAGGCACTCAGTCCAAGCAGGCAGGACTCACTCCCTTGGCCAGCTCCGGCTTGATTGACAGTTGGCACTCAGACTCTAGCACCCCTGATGTCCACGGTGGGGTTGGCCAGGCCTTAACACATCGGCACGTTGACCCATGTCAACATGGTACTCACCCACCCTGAGCTCAGCAGGTCATTGAAGTGCTTCCGGCACTGCACCCAGGAGCATTGCAAGCATCACAGCTCCTGGCACCTCCTTTCATGCCCTTTTGGTGCGGTGCAGTGGCCTCCTCCTCCTCCTCCTCCTCCTCCCATCCCTTGGGACAAGGGTGTCCCTCCTGGCAGTCACGTCCTCCAGGAGGATGGCAAGGCACTCATTGGAGAAGCGGGATGCTGAATGCCCACCTGACCTGCCGCAACACCCCCCCCCCCCCCCCCCCCCCCCCCCCCCCCAACCCCAACCCAGCCACCCACCCCTGCCTGCTGTGTCCAGCTGCACTTGGGTCCATCATGCTGGCTCAGGGAACGTCCTCCATGGCAGCCTTCCAGGGGCCGCTTTTAAAACAACCGTCAGGTCCCCATTGACCCTGGTGGCTGACAGGCACGCCGCTTGCCAACCAGTGAAGAGCCATGTTTCGCACTGGGCGGGCCTTAGTTGGCCCGCTAGCGTGAAACCGTGGTCATGGCCCGATCGCGGTGGTGGTCTGTTTCAAGGCTGCTCCCAGGCCTGCCTGCCGCGTCTGCCCAATGATAGGGAATCCCTGCCCCACACTCCCTCTCTTGGCTGGGTGCTGGAATTGCTCATCTTTTCCCTCTACAAGTAACACTATGATGTGAACTTACTCTCCGGAGAGCTCGTTCCTGGGTAGTCCTTACTTGACCCTGCTTAGTTCTGCTCAGTTTCTCACCCACTGCAGAGCCCTCCGTCCCACCATCAACAGTACACACGAGCACTGATATCAGAGATGGTGTTTGCCAGGTTGATAGTGAATGATAGTGCACCTTCCAAAGGACTCTCCTCCTTGTGTTCTGCTATGGCTTGACATGCACCTGGAAAGTGGAGGCAGGAGGAAGGGCTAGCAGTTAGCAGCAAGGCTAAGCAGTAGCAGATATGTGGCAGCTCAATACAGCACCAAGATGCTATGCAGTGTATTTGAGGGAGAAAGTACTGTGAGAAAAGATAGAATGGACATACAACTTGCAGGATGTTTGCTCGAGCCCTGCCACTTGTCAAGCATTGGGCTGATGTTCTGTCCGCTAAATCCATGGCATCCTCTTCCATTGGCATGAGCACTTGAGTAGATGGAGGTAATGCCCCTGTGTGTGTCTCGAATCTTATTTATTGTGTGCCAGCTTGTTCTGGAGATGTGTGTGTCAGGATTGTCAGTGTTTGGATAATGTATGAACAAAGCAGGAGGTGTGGGAGGTGAGGGGTGTAATTGTCGAGATAGTGGCAGGTTCCAAGTGTGCAAGTGGCAGCAGAAGACCCAATGTTGTATGATTGGAGGGAGTGATAGAGAGTGAGGGAGGGAACACTGGCAAATACTGGGGCTGTATAAAGTGTAGGGCTTTTGTCAAAACATTAAATTTCTTAGATACAGCTACCTGGCCTTTGGAACAATGCTTCATATATTTAAAGAATTTTGCATCATTATCTTTAATTGTCTCTGCTCCTCTAATCCTTTTAAAGTTTGTCCAATATCCAACTTCAGATCATATATTTGTGCTAAGGAGAGCAACAATTACATCATTGATCGAGAGGCACGTTTCATATACAATAGTTGTGAAAGGGTTTGTGTCCATCCAATGCCTGAGGTTTGATTGGTTTGAGGATGGGCATTGGGAGGCAGTATGCATTTGTAATAGATGTATTTAAGACCGAGATAGATAGGTTCTTGATTGGCAGGGGGATCAAAGGTTACGGGGAGAAGGTGGGAGAATGGGGTTGAGAAACTTATTAGCCATGATTGAATGGCAGAGCAGATTCGATGGGCCGATTGGCCTAATTTCTGCTCCTATGTCTTATGGTCAATGGTCTTATGTTTGTTTATACAGTCCCTATCTCTCTAATGAGCCTTTAGCCGTGAGGAAAAATCAGTCCTCCATCAGCACAGCTTACTATTCAAATTCAGAGGAGGTTCGAATTTTAGACTTCTGAGTTTAGAACTGAAATCCAAATTTATCCACGTTATTATCCTGAATAGAACCCATGCAAAATACTTTCACTTGTGTACATCCTTTTCTGTAGCAGGCTTTTTGCCTAGTTTCCCAAAACTGAACTTAACACTCTGGTTTGGCGAAAGAATCTCTTTCACCACAGAGTGAATAAATCTTTCCCATTTCATGGGTCAGTGCTGCTACCTACTGTTTGTCCTGGGTTTGTCATACTATTTTTTTTTTCACTCTTTTTCTCAATTGTGGCTTACAATAAAGGGTGTGAGTGCAAAAATAATGTCGAACTCTGGACACGCCAATGCATAATATGTCAAAATATATAGGTAGCATGTAGACTGTTTCATGAGGGTCAATGTTGAATTGTTTTCCAAAACTGACAGGAAAGATCTCCTTTAAAGTGCTATGAGATGTAAGATCATAAAGGCACTTTTATCTATCTACAATTTTGCTGCACATAGCATGCAGAAGAAATTGTCCACCTAGAAGTATTTTTCTCTTAAGGTTTCTTCACTTCGCAAACTGTCATGAAAATATCATAATTTTCATAATATTATTGCGATTTATTGGAAAGGTAGGTTAATAATGGGGTTTAGATTGGTTTCTCTGTGTTAAGTTCTGTGGGGGTGGGTGGGTTTTAATTGAACAGCAGACAGCTAGTCTGGAACTTTTGAGTGATCAAAAGGGAAGCTAGGTTTGAAATGCTAAATACGTAAACTTGGCTGAAGTTTTAGAATGGGAGGTGTGAGGAACATTTGCACTTTTAGATAAACCAGAGTCATGAATTTCAAAGAGATGGTAACGTGTTACCTTTAGTCAACAGAGGCTAAGCCAACAGCGTCTTTATTTTTCCCAAAGATTGCTGATAATATGAGTACTATGGAAGATTTATATTATGGAAAAAGTAAAAGTAAAGATGTGGGCTTTGCTGACTAGGCCAGCGTTTATTGCCAATCCATAATTGCCCTTGAGAAGGTGGTGGTGAGCTGCATTCTTGAACCGCTGCAGTCCATGTGATGTAGGGACACCCACAGTGTTGTTAGGGAGGGAGTTCCAGGATTTTGACCCAGTGACGGTGAAGGGACGGCGATATGTTTACAAGTCAGGATACTGAGAGGCTTGGAGGGGAGCTTCCAGGTGGCAGTGTTCCCATGTGTCTGCTGACCTTGTCCTTCTATATGGTAGTATATGGAAGGTGCTGTCAAAGGAGGCTTGGTGAATTCCTGCAGTGCATCTTGTAGATGGTACACACTGCTGCCACTGTGCATCAGTGATGGAGGGAGCGAATGTTTGTGGATGTGATGTGAATCAAGTGGGCTGCTTTGTTCTGGAAGGTGTCAAGCCCTTGAGCATTGTTGGGGCTGCACTCACCCAGGCAAGTGGGGAGTAATCCATCACACTCCTGGCTTGTGCCTTGTGGACAGGCTTTGAAGAGTTGGGAGGTGAGCTACTTGCTGCAGGATTCTTAGCTTCTGACTTGCTGTTGTAACTATTGTATTTATATGGCTTTTCCAGTTTAGTTTCTGGTCAATGGTAACCCCCAGGATGTTGTTAGTAGGGGATTTAGCGATGGTAATGCCATTGAATGCCAAGGAACGCTGGTTAGATTCTCTCTTGTTGGAGATGGTCATTGCCTGACACTTGTGTGGCACAAATGTTACTTGCCACTTGTCAGCCCAAGCCTGGATAGTGTCCAGGTCTTGCTGCATTTGCACATGGGCAGCTTCAGTATCTGAGCAGTTGCAAATGTTGTGCAATCATCAGCGAACATCCCCACTTCTGACCTTATTATGGAAGCAAGGTCATTAATGAAGCAGCTGAATATGGTTGGGCCTAGTGTTTCATTCCAGTAGCAGCATCAGAACTAAAGCTGTAGATTGGAGTGGGGAGTTAAGTTTCTTTTTAGTGCTTCGGGACTGTGTTCACAAATAGCTGAACAATCTCTTAAAGCTGGCCAGAATAACAATTGCCCGAACCAAAAAAAAATTGGAAATTCCATTGACTGTGGTCAATGTCTTTAACCATTTACGTTTGTGTCTCCAGGAATTCCTGACATCCCTCCATCAGAAATCTCTTGTGGAATTGCCATGCATTGTTCCTAAGACTCATGGTATTATTATGGGACAAAAATAGCAGATAACCTGGGCAGAAATATATTACACAAACTTAAGAAAGATACAGTGCAGTAAAATCTCCTAATTTAGCTAAGTAGTTATTTTAACATTTTTTTTTGTTGGCTGACAGATGAAAAAAATATATTTATCTGGACATTTTCACTGTGTTTTCCAAAGACTACAAGCTGAAGTAAGCAGTGGAACAATGGGACTAACTGGATAGGTCTTTCAAAGACCTGGCACTAGCATAATGGGCCAAATGGCCTCCTTCTGTGTTGCAGGGTTCTCCAATTCTAGAGGATTCCGCTTTTGTTTCAGCTCTCCTACTTTTCATTATTATGGAAAATTACTACACATGGTTCTGAGAATATCTAATTTGGGACAATGTCCCAATGGTGTTTCAGGAAACAAGCCTTTGACGTAAAAGCTGAATCTTTCACTTGATGGATACAGGGAATAAATGGTGAGATTTTTTTCCTGGAACAGTAAAGAGTTTTTATCATACAGGATTGACAGAATTGCGGATGTGCCTGTGTGAAATAGAACTTCATTTTTAGATGGCTAAATTTAACAGAAGAATAATATTACCATTTCCACAGTCAAAGAATATCTACTGTTAGTTAGCTTATTAGGAAAACACACTGGCCTGGATTTTGCATAGCTAATAACGAATGGGCTAATAGAATTCATTATTATAATGGAGCAAATTGGACAGTTTCTGCATATAAGAGGTTCAACATAGAAATTCAGAAGTTGCTGTCAGAGATACCCTACACTTCCAAAGGGAGCACTGTAACAGACCTCATCGATTGATTAAGTACTTAAATGAATGGAATGCCATGAAGTTGGGGTAGTTGCCACTGTTCATCATTTTCCCCATAGTTCCCCATTAAACACACCAGAAAAAGCTTGGGTTGGTGCATTCAGGAGTAAGTGAATTTTTAACAACATGTTAGGTGATAATTACTGCCAAGCTAACTCTCTGGCCCTGTATTTCTTTCACTTTTCCTGTCTGTCTCCATTATCTCTCTCTTTCTCTCTCTCTTATTCATCTGTCTTTCCCAATCTTTATTTTGCTTTCTCTACGTAATTAGAATCAAGTTAGACTTCCTGCCTTACGCTGTTGGTTTAGATTTTGAATGTCTCAGTGAGGGATCTTCAATCTGATTGGTTGAAGAGCCTTACTGTTTCCTGCCTGGCTCAAGGACACTGCAGATCCCCTGTAGAGGATTCCCTGCTGGATAATATGCCAGATTAGTGCATATCTCTGTTGTAATATGCCTTTAAGGGATAGTGGCATGACATCTCTAGAAGGGAGGTGTGTCATGTGATCCAATCTAAGTATCACTTTTGTCTATGAGTAGAACACAGCATGGCTCTGATGTTTTCAAACTTTCTACCTTTGTATAAATATTCTCATGTGCCTAGTCTAAATAAAAGAATCCACAACGTGTTTACCCAATCCCTAATGAGCGATTGGTGCTTTTATATCATTATAAAAACACAACAGTCTCTACCCTAAAGTCAGCAAAAAGTAGTTACCAGTACAGTGAACGGCAAGCGCCATTCCTTGGCCACTAATTGCAAAATGCAAGCTAATGCACAATTTCTTTTTTCTGTATCCTTTCCAAACTGATGTTCTCACATTCTGTGGATAGGTGGCACTGTTCTCTTTCATATTAACTATTTTTTTGCTGAAGTTTATGCTCAGTAATTTATATATGTGACAATCTTTTTCAAGAAAAGTTTTTCCACTTTTTTCAGCAATTTAGCAGATGCAAATTACAATGGTGGTTCGGAGCCGTTTTGAAAAATTATCAAATTAACACTACTGTTAGCAGCTGACTAAGGCTCACCTATAGTTATACCAGGTTCAAATTGATGAAGCAACTACCACGTGGCAGGGATGAAAGGAGAACTGAAGGAACGAGTACCAGAATGGTATGTTCAGAGAGTCCAGCACATTCTCTGGTGCCTGACTCAATGGATCATCCCAGTTGACCGATCAGTTGAAATGAAACCAGAATCCTCTAATGCTTACTTCAGCATATAGCCCTACAATCAATCAGAAAACACAATGAAAATCATTATGCCTTGTTCATTTGCTCTCAGGAGATGGGCGGCGTGGCACGGCTGTAATTATAGCCCATCACCAGTTGCTCTGAAGTTGGTGAGAGACCTTGTCCTTCCACAGATGCAATCCTTGTGTTGTGGTAAATTTCAGGATAGTGACCCAAAAATGATGAAGGAAGTAGTATTTAATTAATTCAGAATGGTTTGGGGCTCGGAATTGCTGGTGTTCATTAGATTATGCAGCTCTTACCTTCCTTGATGATAAAAGTCATGTAGCTGGGAGGTTCTGTCATGGTAAGTCTGGTGATTTGCTGTTGTGCACCTTGTAGATAATACATACTGCAGCCACACTACATACTGCAACCACAGTATCCCTAAGTACCGAAGGGTATCCATGATCAAGTAGGCCATTCTGTCCTGGATGGTGTTAAGTATTTTTTAGAAGGGTTATAGCTGCCCGATCAAGGGGAGTAGCAGATGTTCCATCACGCACTTGATGTGAGTTTTGCACTTGAAGGAGAAGCATTGAGGGATCAAGAGATGAAGCACGTGTCACAGAATAGCACACTACCCCTCCTCTGCCACCTCACCACTGCTCATGGAGCTATGTTGGTGATATGGCTGACCCAGTGAAGCTTCTGGTTAATGGAAATCCTCTGGATGTGGATGGAGGGGACTCGATGATGGCAGTAACATTAAAAGTTCCAGGAGGCAGAGATGGTCAGTGCCTCGTGTAAATGCAATATGTCCTTTGTCAGAGGAGCTTTGATTGGAACTGCAGAGTCATTGGAATACAACCCCACTTCTAATATTACAGTAGAGCCAAGGTCAATAATGAAGCAGCTGGGTCATGATCGTGAGCTTGAGGAGCTCCTGCAGTGATATTATGAGATTGTTGTTATTGATCTCGGGCTATCAGCTTCCTTTTTGTCAGGTATGACTCCAACCATTGGAAAGTTGCCCCTTGACACCCATCAAGCTCAGTTTGCTCAGTCTTCTTAGTCTCATATTAGGTTGAATACTGCCTTGATGTTGAGACATTCAGTTCTTGTGTCCAGGCCTGAATCAAAACTGTGATCAGGTCTGGAACCTAGAGATTCTGATGGCAGTGAAACTGGATCTTGGTATCAGATCTGCAGCCCTATAGCCAGAACATGGTTGGGGCCTCTCTGTTCTGAAGAAAGACCCTTGACTGGAAACGGTAACTCTGGTCTGAATTTTCGTGCAGCCAGAGAAGCTCTCCATCTAGAGTCATAGAGGTCTATAGCACAGAAAAAGGCCCTCAGCCCATCCAGTCTACACCGGTCAAACAAGTACCTAACTATTCTAATCCCATCTTCCAGCACTAGGCCCATAGCCTTGTATGCTATGGCATGGCAAGTGCACATCCAAATACTTCTTAAGTGTTATGAGGGTTTCTGCTTCTACCACCCTGTCAGACAGTGAGTTCCAGATTGCCACCACCCTCTGGGTGAAAAAATTCTTCCTCACATCCCCTCTAAACCTCCTGCCCCTTACCTTAAAACTATGCCCCCTCCAAATTGGTTATTGATCCCTCCACCAAGGGAAAAAGTTCCTTCCTGTCTACCCTGTCTATGCCCCTCATAATTTTATACACCTTAATCATATCCCTCCTCAATCTCCTCTGCTCCAGGGAAAATAGCCCCAGTCTATCCAATTTCTCCAGCCCAGACAGCATCCTGGTAAATCTCCTCTGCACTCTAGTGCAATCACATCCTTCCTATAATGCGGATTCCAGAACTGCACGCAATACTCTATTTGTGACCTAGCCAGTGTTTCATACAGTTCCAGCATAACCTCCCTGCTCTTATATTCTATGCCTCAGCTAATAAAGGCAAGTATCCCATTTGCCTTCTTAACCACCTTATCTACCTGTCCCGCTACCTTAAGGGACCGGGGGACATGCACACCAAGCTCCCTCTGATCCTCGGTGCCTCCCAGGGTCCTACCATTCATCATGTATTCCCGTGCCTTGTTTGTCCTGCCCAAGTGCATCACCTCACACTTATATGGGTTAAATTCCATTTGCCACTGATCAGCCCATCTGACCAACCTGTCTATATCCTCCTATTTACCATCCCACCAATTTTCGTGTTATCCGCGAACTTACTGATCAACCCTCCTACATTCAAGTCTAAATCGTTTACATATACCACAAACAGCAAAGGACCCAACACTGATCCCTGTGGAACCCCGCTGGAGACAGGCGTCCAGTCACAAAAACACCCCTTAACCATCACCCTCTGCTTCCTGCCACTCAGCCAATTCTGGATCCAATTTGCCTTGGATCCCATGGGCTCTTACCTTCGTTATCAGTCTCCCATGTGGGACCTTATCAAAAGCCTTGCTAAAGTCCAAGTAGACTATGTCAAATGCATTGCCCTCATCTACACACCTGGTCACCTCTTTGAAAAGTTCAATCAAATTGGTTAGACATGATCTTCCCTTAACAAAACCATGCTGACTGTCCTTGATTAATCTCTACCTCTCAAAGTGTAGATTAATTCTGTCCTTCAGAATTGCTTCCAATAGTTTCCCCATCACTGAGGTTAGACTGACTGGCCTGTAGTTCCCTGATTTATCCCTCCCTTCTTGAATAACGGTACCACACTGGATGTCCTCCAGTCCTTGAGCACCTGCCCTGTGGCCAGAGAGGTATTGAAAATTATTGCAAACACTCCTGCTATCTCCTCCCTTGCCTCACTCAACAGCCTGGGATGTATTTCATCCAGGCTTGGAGATTTATCTACTTTTAAGCCTGCCAGACCACCTTCCTTTCTAAGCTAATTTCTTTAATCATATCATGGTCCTTCTGCCTGATTTCCATACCCACGTCATCCCTCTCACTTGTAAACACCAACACAAAGTATTCATTTAGAACTCTACCTACGACTTCTGGCTCCACACACAAATTACCACTGTGGTCCTAAATTGGTCCTACTCTTTCCCTAGTTATCCTCTTACTCTTAATGTACTTGTAAAATAACTTTAGATTTTCCTTTATTTTACCTGCCAATGTTTGTTCAAGCTCCCTTTTTGCTCTCCTAATTTCCTTTTTAAGTTCCCCCCTACACATTCTATACTCCTTTAGGGCTTCCACTGTTTTGAGCCCTCGGTATTTGCCATAAGCCTCCCTTTTTCTCTTTATCCAATCCTGTATATCCCTTGACATCCAAGGTTCCCTGGATTTGTTGGTCCCATCCTTAATCTTTACCTGGATATGTTGGCCCTGTACTCTTCCTATTTCCTTCTCGAATGAATCCCATTGCTCTGACATAGATTTACCTAAAAGTAGCTGCTCCTAGTCCACTCTGGCCAAATCATATCTGATTTTATTAAAATCGGCCTTCCCTCAATTTAGAACTCTGATTTCTGGCCCATCCTTGTCCTTTTACATAACTCCGTTAGATTCAAGGTTGTTATGATTACTATCTGCAAAATGCTCACCCAATGATACCTCTACCACTTGCCCGGCTTTATTCCCTAAAATTAAGTCTCTTGTTTGGACCTTCTACGTACTGGCTTAAAAAGCTCTCCTGGATGCATTTTAAGAATTCTGCTCCCTCTTAAGCTATCACACTATGACTAACCCAGTTAATGTTGGGGAAGTTGAAATTCCCCACTATTACAACCCATTATTTTTACACTTCTCTGAAATTTGCCTACATTTCAGCTCTTCTATTTCTGTCTGACCATTTGGGGGCCTACAGTACACTCCCAGCAATGTGATTGCTCCTTTTTGGTTTTTAAGTTCTAACTATATGGCTTCATTCGAGGATCTGTGCGAAAATATCAGCAGTGGCTCGAATCTGGAAGTTTTGCCCCCTAACCAACCCGGAGTGCTGGGGACGTTTTCTAAATTGCCCATCCATGGTTCAGGAAAGCAGCTGCCCATATAAATCAGCAGCTGCCTCCACTCATGTGTGATTCTGGAGATGTAGGTGTCTAAAACCCAAAGTTTGCAGATTAGACCTAGTAGGAGCAGGTCTCAGCTTTGTGGGTTTGTTTGGATAGCCAAGGTATTCTTTTGGAGAGGTAAGGGACCCCTTGGATATGGTCCTGGGGTGCATTTGGGAGAGGCCAAGCACCCTTTGGGATTGTTAAATGTATGAATATGCATAAAAAATCCACTGGAACTGTCAAAGAATTGTAAAACTGACAAAGAACTGTCAAAGCTCATAGGAACTGTCAAAGTTCACTGGAACTGTTAAAGCTGTTGAAGGATTTAATTTTAGGGGGCTTTATATTTAAAAAAATGTATATGAGGAGTTTAAAAATAAATATTTCACTCTGTTGGTATTTGTACTACATGACCGATTTTACAACCTAACATTATATCAGCAGGGTGCCTGTTAAGAGAGCAGTTTGATTGACAGTTCCAAGTGGTTATAGAATAGAAATGTTTGTTTTCATAGGAGATTGAGTACTTAAGTGAAATGTTTGTTTTCATAAGAGATTAGTTGAGAAAATTTCAGTGTATTGAATATTTTTAAATCAGTGTTTTTTAAACAGTGACATAATCAATAGGCACATAGCTTTATTTTATGACAGCATGGCTCCTGAGCTTTGCCCATGGTGGATACTAGGTGAGTTGGCATGCAGTGGATAAAGGCAAAGGGTAGTGGGAGGTATACCCACAATGCTGTTAGGGAGGGAGTTCCAGGATTTTGACCCAGCCACAGTGAAGGAACAGTGATATATTTTCAAGTCAGGATGGTGAGTAGCTTGTGGGGAACTTCCAGTTGGCAGTGTTCCCATGTATCTACTTCCATTGACCTTCTAGATGCTAGTGGTCATGGGTTTGGAAGGCACTGCCTAAGGAGCCTTGGTGAGTTTCTGCAGTGCACTTTGTAACGGTACACACTGCTGCCACTGTTCATCGGTGGTGGAGGGAATGAATGTTTGTGGAAGGGGTACTATTACAGCTGATACTACAACTAATCCCATATGCTCTGCTCATGTTAAACAGATGCTTCCCAATGAGTGGCGTGTTTTGACTATGAAACATTTGATTACTGTGTTGCAACTTTTCTTTGATACAGAGAAACCAGCTTGATTTCCTGATTTTTTTTCTCCTTTAAACAAAACAGTTTACAGATAGTGGTCCAAATATTTGATTTTTAATCCTGGATTTAACTAGACTTACATCATTAACATTTAGCAATGCAGAGAGGCAGGGCTTAGACACTTTGAAAGGGGAAGTAGAGGTACTTAACTGACTTAAACAGTTCAAGCTGGATAGAGCAGTGAGCTAACTGTATAATGCTGTTTTCCAGAATATCTATATAGTATTCAACCGTTGTACAAAAGCTATATGCACATTGATGAATGATTAGTTAGCATGAATCATTAGCAACAGTATACCCCTTCTAAATATATCATTGGGTATTTTTCAACAATTGATATGACCTTATCTCCCAAGCTTACTCTGTTTTGGAAAAGAAAAGATAGAATATTCTTTTATCTAACTTCATGAGCAAAACTTTACATTTCTTATTGCTGAATTTAAACAAACAATCACTGTCATGAAGAAACCATTTAAGAGACTTTTTAGGCCTTTGTTCTTCAACCTCACGTCATTTTAGTCTGAAAAGAAAGCAGAGCTGTTAACAAAAGAGAATTTCCATAAATGAGTCAGTCACCCACTTAGGGTCCTTGGACTTTTAAGTCACCAGCTACCTCCACTGAAGTGGGATTTTGCTAAGTCAGGATTGTGAACCCTAGAGTCTGCAAATTCGAACAGGCAAGAGCAGGGCTAAACTTGGTGGATTCATTTGGATATGGTCCCAGGACAACTTTAGGGCAAGGCACCCTTTGCGGTTGTTAAATTTGAACATGATTATGCACTAACACTTCGGAATTGTCCAGCTGCCAAAAAAAAGTCTAGCTGTCAAAGAACTGTCAAAGCTGTCAAAGAACTATCAAAGCTGTCAAGGAGCTGTCAAAGGATACTAGGTGATTTGACATGGAGGGGGTTAGGGCAAAGTGTGTTGGATGGGGGCATGGGTTGGCATGAGTTGGCTTAGGAACTATAAAGGGCATGTGGATGTGGGGGCATAGGCATATGTGGGGCAATGTGGATGGGTGGGGGCATGAGATGGCATAGGTTGGCATAGATAGGGCATAGGGAATGTTTGGGGCTGAGGTTGTGGGCTGGAAGAATGTTTTTTGCTTTATTCTTTTTGTTTTATTTCAACACAGATTTGTAACATAGAGACAGGCCTTCCACCCAGCCCATCTCTGCACCCAGCAGCCCCTGCACTCATTCTGGAACAGTGGAGCTGACGTCTAATCCAGCCTGCCCCAGCGCCCCCTCCCCGCTTCCACCAACCCCCGGCCCCAAATGAAAATCCGACACTTGAGCGGCCATTTTTAAAGGCCGGGGATTCCCCTGTCTCTGTGCACCCAATCCGGGAGCAAACGTCTGGGCCTCACTGAATTGGAAAGCAAATTCTTTTAACAAAACACCGTTGCAGTCCACTGAGGGGTAGAAAGAGAGGGGAGACATTCTACCATGTATCATCCAACTATAACCCTTAACATCTCCTTATGTGGCTCAGTGTTAAACTTTGCCTGATAATGATCCTGTGAAGCACCTCAGGAAGTTTTTACTATGTTAAAGGCATTATATAAGTGCAAGTCGTTGTTGCTGCTGCTGCTCTTTTCCTGCTTTTACGTGACTCTGCTGGAGCTATTAAGTCGCTGGAGGCTTTTCCTCCTATCTGCGAAAGTGCCAAGTTTACAGTGAATCCTATTCAGACTGTAAGGAGAGAAAAGTTTTGCATTGAAGTTCTGACTAGTAATAGCTGATTTTCCAAAACATATGCTCCTCACATGGAGTATTGCTCAAAAGGAGTGGCTATTGGAAATCATTGGCCTGCTCTTCAGGGTTTTTAATCTAATGTGAATACATTTTACAGGGAAACGTGCCTGTGATTTCCTGGTCAAAGCTCTGTCCTGACACAGCACATCAGCATAATTTTCATTGTAGTATTGAAACCTTCATGATTCTGTGCCCAGTAGCAGATATATAGCTAGTCGGGATATTTTCCCCCTTTTATTCCTTTGGAGGATGTGGGCTTTTCTGGCAAGGCCAGCATTTGTTGCCCATCCCTAATTGTCCTTGAACTGCATTGTTTTGCCAGGCCATTTCAGAGGGCAGTTAAGAGTCAACCACATTACTGTGGGCCTGGAGTCACATGTAGGCCAGACCGGGTAAGGATAGCCGATTTCCTTCTTGAAAGGACATTAGTGAACCAAATGGGTTTTTACAACTATCAATGATAGTTGTCATAGTCATCATTACTGAGGCTAGCTCTTCAATGACAGATTTTTTTAATTAATTGAATTTAAATTCCACCAGCTGCTATGATGGGATTTGAAGCCACATCATCCAAGCATTACCCAGGGCCTCTGGATTACTAGTCCAGTGACATTGCCGCTCCACCACCATCTCTCATTTTTTCTGTAAAAGAAACTCACCTGATTTTTCATCCACTATATGAAATTGAAGAAAACCTAGTGAATTCTTTTAAAGGTATGGACTCTCTCCCACTGGATTTTCTGACATTCACCGTGTCCATGTGATCAGTGTGTCTGTGTACAGACCGAGAAAAACCTTCCTCTTAGATCTTACTAGTGAGTAAGTTCATTGGCCCTGTCACTATTCCAGGTAGGAATGGGATAAAGAAACAAACTGCGTGTGCACTTTTTTTAAGGGAAGTTATTGCACATGTGAACTGAACACAGTCAATAGATATCATTACTTTTGATATATTATTCATTGAATTGCATTAAAAACCCTTGTACTGCCGCACCCCACCCCACAGGATCTGGTATTGCAGAACTACAACATGTTGATGTCCATGTTTTTGAAATGCAAATTGTGGCCGATTTAATTTTATAACTTTTTTCTGATGATAAGGATTTACCACAAATCCAAGAGTAGCATTTTCTGGATGCACAAAATAATTTTACATTTTGCTATCAACCATTGTCCATTAAAACAACAAAATGAAAGCTGTACGATATTTCAGCTGAGTTTGTGCAAGGCCTTTAGTTTAGTTAACGTACCGTACCACATTGTTTGAAGAGTATATCTTGTGTTTTTGTTTTGTGTCCCAAGTGATAATTTCTCTGCGCAACAGAAAAATATTCTTAATCGCTCCCTAAGCTTGTGCAAAGGAAACAGAAGTAGCCTTAAAAATTAGCAGCCAAAAAAGAGTTGAAAAGTTCACAACTTTTGACTGAGGTTGGAAAAGTCCATCCATCTTTGGAATTGCAGTGTCTCACTTTTTCCATTAATGCACTGGAAAGGAGCTGATCACATCTGTGCTGGTGCTTACAGCTGACCCTGGCATTTGCCCCATCACTGGACTTGGGGCAGAATTTTGCCCTTGATGGGCAGGTGGGCCCCACCGGCTCGGTGGCGGGCAAGCAGCCGATCACCACCGCCGAAATGAGCCCTGCCGCCATTTTGAGTGGGCAGGGGCCACCCGACAGGAAATGCTATGCTGTGTGGGTGGGGGAGGGGGGGGGGGAATTCCCTAAGTGTGAGAGCACGCTCTTTCACGTATGCGCATGATAGAGCGGACATCTCCCTGAGGTAAAGTGCTACCTCAGGGAGATTACTGACAATGTTTGAAAGATTAAAAATAGAAAAATAAAAAAATTATTAACATGTCCCCTCATGTGACAATGTCACACGAGATGGGACATGTTAATAAGTATCACAGAAACTTTATTAAAGTTGTTTAAAACAGACATGAAACCTCATCCCTCAGGTGGATGAGGTTTCAGGTTTGATCAGGAGCCTGATGGGGCTCCTGGCCTGCCCACCAGCCTTATGGTTGGACGGGCAGGGCCTTTGATTGATTTAACTACCTGTCAATGGCCTCAATTGGCAATTGACAGGTCGGCGGGCGGACAGTTGATTGCGCTGTCCCCCTGCCTTCCTGAATATTTAAGTGGGCCGAGATGACATCGGGGGTTCCTCCCGACATCATCCCGCCTCATTTTCATGTCGGCGAGCGGGTCCCGCCCCCAGCTCACTGACGGTAACATTCTGTCCTTGGCGTTGTGGGTTTCGGGAGGGCTCCTTGTTCTTGATACATTAAAGTGAGATGCCATTTACTCTCACAGGTGGAAGTAAAAGACCCTTGTGGCAGAATGTTGAAGAAAAGCTTTTCCTGGTGTCCTACCCCATGAAGATATATATATAAAAAACAATTATCTGATTATTATCACGTTGCTGTTTGTGAAACTTTGCTCCATGCAAATTGGCAATTGGCTGCCATGACAATAGTGACTACATTTCAGATTTCACTGGCTGTAAAGTGCTTTGGGACATTATTAGGCTGTCCTAAGAAAGCCTTTCTTTCTTTACCTTCATTTTTTTGGGTCTATATGTACATAGGTCATGAAAGGTGGCAGGACAGGTAGAGAGAGAGAGTTGTTTCTAAAGCATACAGTATTCTAGGCTTCATTAATAGGGGTATAGAGTACAAGAACAGGGAGGTTCTGATAAACTTATATAAGACACTGGATAGACCTCAGCTGGAGTATTGTGTACAGTTCTGGGTGCCACACTATAGGAAGGATGTGAACGCATTGGAGAGAGTGCAGAACAGGTTTACAAAAATGGTTCCAGGGATGAGACACTTCAATTATGAAGAAAGATTGGAGAAGATGGGTCTGTTTTCCTTGGAGGGGCTGAGAGGGAACTTGATAGAAGTTTTCAAAATCATGAGGAGTCTGGACAGAGTGGATAGGGAGAACCTGTTCCCGCTCGTAACCAGATCGAGAGGCAGAGGGCACAGTTTTAAAGTGTTTTGCAAAAGAAGCAAATGCGAGGTGAGAAAAAGCTTTTTCACATAGCGAGTAGTTAGGGTCTGGAATGAGCTGCCTGGAAGTGTGGTGGAGGCAGGTTCACTTGAGACATTCAAGAGGGCATTGGATGATTATTTAAATAGAAACAGTGGGCAGGGTTATAGGGAAAAGGCAGGAGATTGGCTCAGAGTTAAAATGGAGAGTTAAAATGCTCAGAGAGCCAGTGCAGACACGATGGGCCAAATGGCCTCCTTCTATACCGTAACAATTCTGTGATTCGGTGATTGTGATTCTTTCATCTTTCTTTAATAGGATTGGGGGCATTCACCAATCATTACCCCAGATTCACATACCCCTTCCTCCCCCATATACCTGATGTCCACCCAAAGCTTTTCTGCTGGGTATTCTTCACCACGTCCACTGAATTGCATTGCAGAAGAACCTGGGAAAGGAAGCACTGGATTACGGATCAGTCCAGCTGATACCCAGCATGTTGAAGTCAGGGAAGAGAGTTTATTAGAGATTTGAGAGCAAGGCCTCTATAACCTCAGTGTGAGCCTTAACAAGGCATTCTCCTGTTTTTTTATAGAGGATGCCTGTCACTGGTGCCAGGCCTGGAGTACCTGTACACCCCATAATAAACTACAGTTCAGTCAAATGCTCACGCACAGGTGCAGATAGTGGATTCCTCCAAACTTGTTGGCAAATTTCACAAGGTGTGTGCCATGTTCTCAAAGGACAGAAAATTACTGTTGAAGCTCAGGTTCTTTAAAGGTCTGAAACACAGGCTCTGTAGCTGAGGAAGAATGTAAAATTATCCTGCAATCAGCACATTTCTGCTCCTCCACAGCCACCACCATTTGCTTCTCTTCACTCACGTTCTGTGATTCACACAGTGTACTCTCGAGGAACTATCGAAGTCTCTTAGGATAGGAAATAGGAGCAGGAGTAGGCCATATGGCTCTTTGAGCCCTGCTCCACCATCCAACAACATCATGGCCATGTCAAATATCTATATCTATGTCAATGTATCTATACCTATGTTAACTCCATGTTCCCATTTTACTCCTATTTTCCTTGATCGCACTCTTGAGCATCCACAACTCTCTGGGGTGGAGACTTCCCAAGATTCACAACCCACTGAGTGAAGAAATGTCTCCTCATCTCAGTCTTAAATGGCCAACCCCTTATCCTGAGACTGTGACTGTCCCCTCCCACCCCAGGTCTAGACTCTCCACAATTTGATATGCATCATCACCTCTCATTCTTCTACACTTCAGAAAATAATGGTTTATTTTATGTAATCTTTCCTCATATACTCCAACCTCTGGCAATAGAGGCTAACATACTATTTGTCTTAGTTGCTTGTCGTACCTGCATGTTAACTTCTTTCTCATACATGACAAGTTGTGGTCCTTGAACATTATCTATAAAAAATAACAGGAAAAAAAGTGACACCTTTAAACAGCACTAAAGTGGCTGTTTACTTTGTGTTATGGTAGTGCGCTGAACTGAGTGGCTGGCTGTTGAAATAATCAGAGGAAAAAGCTGATATTAGTTCCCACCTTGGAGGAAGGCCTCAATCCTTGGGGTGGGGAATGGGAATGATGGGGGGAGGGGACAGTCACAGTCTCAGGTTAAGGGGTTGGCCATTTAAGACTGAGATGAGGAGGCATTTCTTCACTCAGTGGGTTGTGAATTTTGGGAATTCTCTACCCCGGAGAGCTGTGGATGCTCAGTCGATGAATATGCTCAAGAGTGCGATTGATAGATTAATGGGCATTATGGGAATCAAGGAAAATGGCAATAAATGGGAACATGGAGTTAACATAGATATGGATGTGTGAATATAGATATATAGAGTTGTTATAGCCATAATCTTATTGAATGGCAGAGCAGGGCTCAAGGTGCCATATGACCTACTCTTGCACCTATATCCTATCCTAAGAGATTTTGATGGTTTCTCGAGAGTAAACTGTGTGAATCACAGAACATGAGTGAAGAGGATCAAATGGTGGTGATAGTGGAGGAGCAGAAATGTGCTGATTGCAGGATCATTTTACATTCTTCCTCAGCTGCAGCGCCTGAGTTTCAGACCTTTAAAAAACCTGAGCATCGACTGTAATTTTCTGTTCTTTGAGAACATGACAACCACTTTGTGAAGTGTGCCAGCAATTTTGGAGGAATCCACTAAGTGCATCTGTGCATGAGTATTTGACTGAACTGCAGTTTATTATCGAATGTGCGGATATTCAGGCCATTTGTACCAATGACAGGCATCTTCTAAAAATTAGGAGTATGTCTTGTCAAGGCTCACACTGAGAGATTATAGAGGCCTTGGTCTCAAATCTCTCTCTGACTTCAACATGTTGGGTATCAGCTGAACTGATCCATCATCCAGAACTTCATTGCCTAGGCCTTTCAGCCCTCATATTCTCATAGTGGCTTGAAGCCTCCTCTCACTAAATGCCATTGAAACAACAGTATGCCTAAAACCGCCCACATGCTTGCCAGGCACAATATCAGGAGGAGGAAACAGGACGATTACATGCATCTCAGAACATTGCATTGTCCATGTTCACTTGAAGCATCATCTTCAGTTCAGCTATCCAGATTTTGGAGGGCATTGCAGTTTGACATGTGAACATAGGACGCCTCATCACTGATGAAGGCCACAGGTATTAGTTGGAGGGAAGTGGAAGATTGTATTTGTTGTTTCTGTGATGTGACAGTGAATTGAATTGAAGCTGATCGACATGCTATCTCCTGCTAGTGCTTATGAAGTCTGGTGACAGAGATGTCAAATGTGATAGTCATTTTCAATCCTACTTCCACTGTTATGGATGTTGCTTCCTAGCTGTATATCTGCCTTCAAGACCTAAACACAGGTCTGAGATGTTGTCCTTTGTGGAATACAGCCTTTTTACATTTTATACCTCATTGAGGTCCATGCCATGTCTTTCTGCTATTTCGAACTGTCAACTGCCAAAACAAATACCAACATGATACTTGAGGATACATCCATGTTGTATTCACCAAAAAACTCTTATTTGATTCATTCCATATGCTATATTTTATTTTATTCTCCCCTCAAGAGTCTGTTTGCATCGTTTAATGCGTTTACAAGAGTTTACGTTTAATATGATGCGTGAATCGAGTAACTCAAGTAGATACGAATAAAATTGATATATTTCTCATGAACTTCTGTTCAGCAAACACTTTGCAAGCAAAAATATCTGCTAATGCAGGGTAAATTTCTAATGTGTTTCAAACCTGTTTGTTTGCTAGGAGACTGATACAAAACACAAATACATGCTACCTCTAAATGCCAGAGGAAATTGAACCCAGGTGTGAGTTGTGTGATTTGATTCATGTAATGAAAATTGAATTAATTCCCTATGTTTGTGTTTCTCTAGTTGGTTGACTATTGACACCTAAAGCCCACTATGAACAGGAAACTGTACACCATTAAGACCACTGTTCGAATACTGGGGAGAAGTAGCAGGAAACTCTGCTTCATTCAAAACAGATGGTTGTCAAGTCATTATTTTTACGCATGATGAGCTAAAAAAAAAGGTTATGGAGATCATCTCAATTCCCACTTTGGAATTTCAGAGGTGGATTTTCATCCTGGATGGACACCGGGTGATCACACCACTTGCCCAAGCTCTTCACGAATGACCTAATCCGTTTGGATGGCCAAGCGCTATTTGCATACTGTTGGTGAGTTACAAGCACTGAACCATCTTGCTGATGGGGTTATTTTCATTTCTCAGTGGAATTAAAGGGAAGGAGAGGCAATATAGGGTGGGTTGTGGATAACAGGCAGGAAAATTTGTGGGGGGTGCAAGAGGAAAATTTAAGCCCCTCCTGGCATACAAAATCTATGCTACAGGTGCTCTATCCTGTTTTCTGAATAATCAGCGGCCATCGCTTTAACAGCCTGGTATGACCATCCAATGCCTATTACCAAGGGGTAGAGCATGTGCGGCATAAGATCTGCAAACTGGAACCTGAAAATTGAACTGAGATCTCACAACAGACATAAGGCCCTTATTTGCATATTACAAATAGACTTGTTCCTGCAACAGATGGATGTTCTGGCTATCTATTTTATTGACAGGTTGGCACTGATAGGGGGTGGATTGAGAGGGGAGCAGGCAGTAGGTTCAAAGCTACAATTTTCAGAGTCCCATTCCTATCTGCATAGACACCATTGCATTGTAACCCAGCTTGAGTTAATCAGCAATCAGAACTTTTTTTGGCTATAGGTCATAGTCAGCTCCTAAGAATGGGCAACCTAACTCAAAAAGCCTAAAACAACAAACAGATCAATAAAAATCCTCAGAAAATTGGTAAGGGTCCTAGATGTCTACTCAATTGACATTGTATGAAGTGAAAACAAATAAAATACTTATTCTAAAGGTATAGCTACCATAGTAATGGTTGATAAACTGATGTAGATGGAATTTTCTTGAAGTAATACATTTCAAAATCACTCAACAATGACTGGTTTAATTAAGAACTGAGCCATTTGTTTTTTTTTATAATTCCAATCCTTTATTTTAATTAACTTTCTGTCCTCTACTTGTGATAAAATAATTAGTTGCTTGGTAGTACAGAACTTGTGTATTTCTGAAAAAAGAGACATGCTGTCGAAGCTTCTGCTCTTGCACTCATCAGGACAGATGCAAGAATATCAAATTTCAAAGGTAGCAACAATTCATACTGCATGAGATAAAAGATACTGATTGGTTGGTAAATGGACTTCGATTGATCGAGGTGTTGCCATGGGAATGCACCAGAGAACAGTTGTCCCCAAGCTATTGTTTATTGAAAACATTGAAATGCCTGGATATCATCTTTATGTTTGCAGAGGATAGAGCTCTGAATATGAATAAATGTAGCTTTTAGCAAGTGTAAGTGAGCCACATTGAGCTGATAATCTTATATTAGCTGTTAGTGTAATTCTCAGCATGCTCAGGGTTGTTCAGTAAGCTTTATCCAATTGTGGCATCACATCTAATGTTAGATGCTATGTTCTGAGTTTTGCAAGCATGGGCTGGTTGAGTACAGTCAGTAATCTGCCAGATGAAAACAGCCTAAGGGACATGTTGTTTGATATGACCCAACAGTGCATATCCACAAGGCCTTATGTTGCAGCAACTAGTGGATCATATTAAACAACATGTCCCTTCAGCTGTTCGCAACAAGCAGAGTACTGATCATACTCAACCAGCTCGTACTTGCAAAACTCAGAACATAATATCCAATATTAGATTTTATTCTACTTATTAAACAACTGACAACTGATTTAATCAGGGTCACAATATGGCTCACTTATGTTTGCTAGACAGTAAATAGATTCATACTCAGGGCCCTGTCCTCTGCAAACAGAAAGAAAGGACATGTCTAGGATTGAACTGTGGGAAAACTGTTCATTGGTGTGTTCCCCATGGCAAAGCCTCGACCAATCAGAATAGGCTTCCCATTTTTTGGAATTTAATTAAAAGCTTGGGGCATAACTGTACACTGGTACATTCTCCATGCCAATCAGAGTCTACTTGCCAACTAATCTGTACCCTTTTCCTCATGCAGTATAAATTGAAATTTGGTATTCTTGTGTTTGTCGTGTTGAGTGCAAGACAAAAATCTTCAACAGCACACCTATTTTTTAAGCAACACTAAAAAAAATGTTCATCTTTCATGGCTCATGGACAGAAAACAAGGTTTGTCTCTTCCGTCAACTCTTCTTAATTATTTCTCATTAATTCTTTGTTTCCTTTATTCTACGTAGCCCTCATGCACTTTCTCTCATTATCATCTTTATATCTATATCGGCTAATTATTTTGCCCTCACTTTTTTGCCATTTTTGTGTCTCCCCTTCCCCATGCCTCTGTCCAAGTATGTTTTTTTTGTGTGAACTTCCACAAAATTTAATTTGCTTCATAGCAATATCTTGTATTGTTACTTTAGAGTAACATTGTTAGTATTTTTTTAAAGCCATTCAACTCTTTATAGACATAAATCAAATGAATCATGAAACTAGCAGCCTCCACCAAAGAAGTGATAAAGTTCCTCTCTTACAACAATAACCAGTGTCTTCTATGCCTGTATGGCTGATCCATAAAATGAGATTTTCCTCTTAATAATTGTAATAAGCTTGATATGCAGGGCTAGTTTCTTGTAATAAACAGTGAACTTTATTTCCAGACTCCTGGTAAGGCCACATGCTTGTTCTAAGGTCAAAAAGCTTCAACCCTAAGATTTCCCACACTTAGGGCTGATTCGCCTTTACAGTCACATGATCCCTATAACAGTAAGAAATGGTTTGACTTGCAATTGTTATATTCCTCCCCCTTTAATTTTGTTTTGCCATTTTATTTATAGAAACATCTTAACACATATTATATACAATGATATACAGTTCAGGCCATTATCAATTTAATCTTTGAGGAGATTTTCAGATTCAGCTAGAGCGACACAACTTTACAACTGGAGGTTCTTCTATTGGATCGACTTGCACAGGAACTGCAACATCAGCGACATCTTTAGACAATGACAGTTAAGAATTATTTACTGCAGCAGATACATCAGGTATGTCTATTCATTGTCGACCTGGCACCTCAGGGGTCGAAGTTTCGACTTTGATTTCAGCTGGACTAATTGGTTGTTTGGAGGGTTTCTCAACTTCTGAGATGATCCATGTGTTTCCTAACAATCCTATTTTCCACTTCTACTTGATAAGATAACGGTCCTGTTTCGGAGACGATTGTACCAGGGACCCATCTCAGTCTAGTTGCAAAATTTCATACAAAAACTATCCTTCCCACAGTAAACTATCAACTATGAATGCCATGATTCACTTTTTGACAACCCTGGTTTCTCTCCACCTTCCCCTCTAAATTAGGGAATACTAGACTCAATCTTGTATGAAGTTGGCGCTTCATTAACAATTCTGAAGGTGTTAAACCAGTGGTTGCATGAGGAGTTGTGCGATTGCTGAACAGGAACCTTGAAATTCATGTTTCTAACGTTCCCTCTGATAGTTGCTTCATGCCTGTTTTAAAGGTTTGTGCTGCTCTTTTTGTTAACCCATTGGACAAGGGATGATACGGTTCTGTTCTGACATGTTTAATTCTATTTAGGAATTTTTGGAATTCTGTGCTAGTGAAAGCCATACCATTATCTGACACAGTAACTTCAGGTAAACCATGAACACTGAAACTCAGGTGCAATTATTCAATGGTTGCAGAGGATGTAGGTGATCTCGCTTCAAATACATCCATCAACTTTGAATGTGCATCAATAACCACATGGTACCTAGAAATAGACCTACATAGTCCATATGTAGTCTAACCCAGGGTCGACCAGGCCACTCCCATGGATGCAGTGGAGCTGAAATGGGCAACTTCTGCTACTCCTGGCACTCGAGACAGTGTTTCACAATTTTCTCTATATCACTGTCTATACCTGGCCACCAGATATAACTTCATGTGAGCATCTTTATCTTCAAAATACCAGGATGCACATTATGAAGTTCTTACAATAATGGTTCTCTCCCTTGGACAAGGGTAATGACTTTTGCTCCCCATAACAAGATACCACCTTGATAACTCAGTTCAGATCTGCGTACAAAGAATGGGTTTTAATTCTTCAGAGACTTGTGCATTTGACCATCCTTGCAATACCTGTTCATGGGCTCTTGCTAAAGCTGTGTTCAATTCGTATCTGTCTCACGCAGACTGGAGAGGAGTCCAGGAAATTCAACACAAGTACTATCTCTTGAGGTACTGGGCACACGTGTGATACTATCTAGCAAGGGGAGACAACTGAGGCCATCTGCATTTGCTTTATGCACACCCAGGCGGTGCATGGAAGTGTACACGTATGCCAACAAAATTAAAGCCCATCTTTAAATTCTAGCAGAGGCTATCGGTGGGATTGCCTTATCTTCACTAAACAACCCTAACAGTGGTTTGTGATCTGACATTATGGTGAAGTGTTGACCGTGTAAATATTGATGGAACTTTTTTACTCCAAATACAATAGCTAAAGCCCTCTTTTTCAATTTCCAAGTATCCTTTCTTGGCTGCAGAAACTGTTTTGGATACTATTGGTCTTTCAGGTGCATCCTCCATCTTGTGTCAAAATACTGCTCCCACTCCATAGGGAGATGTATCACAAGTGAGTATCAATTCCTTAGATGGTCATAGTGCACTAGCAGACATGACTTAACTCTTGTGAAGGCTTCCTCCTGCTGTGCCCTCCAGGATCATCAGTGGTTCTTCTTCAATAATAAGTGTAAAGGAGCTAACACTAGATAAATAGGCAAGAGTTGACTATAATAGTTTACCATGCTGAAAAAAGATTTGAGCTCCATGACATTGGTAGGAGAGGGCACTTCCTTGATTTTCTCCTGACTTTCTCCTCTAATGGATCCAACCCATGGGCATCCACTCGATGACCCAAATATATAACTTCCTTTGAGTGGAAAGTGCACTTTCCTTTTTTAAAATGAATGTCAACCTCTAAAAATCTCTTCAGAACCTCTTCCAGGTTTGCAACAGGTTCTGCTTCCATGGAACCTGTGATTAGGACGTTGACCAGGTACACTATAAGTCAGGGAAGGCTTGTAGTAAGCTTTCGATCGTTCTTTGGGAAATCGCACAGGCAGAAGACACACCAAAGGGTAGTTGTGTATATTGGTACAGGCCCTTGTGTGTGTTTATGGTGACATAACTTCTTGATGTGCTATCCAGCTTGAGCTGTTGATACACATGACTCAAGTCCAAATTAGTGTTGGATCTTCCTCTGTGAGTTTAGCATACAGATCTTCAATCTTTGGGATTGGGTGTTTGTCTAAATTAGCAGCATTGTTCACTGTTAATTTATAATCTCAGCAGGTGTGAATGGTTTGGTCTGGTTTCACCACAGGGACTGTGGGTGCTGCCCATTCTGAAAATTGGACTGGCTGGATTATTCCTCACTTCTCCAAATGGCATAATTTCACATCTACTTTTTCTTTTAGAGAGTAAGGCACAGGTGTTGCCTTAAAAAACCAAGGTGGTTGCTTCAGAGCTCATGTATATTTTAGCTTGTAGACCGTTGATTTTCCCCAACTCATCTCAGGATATTCATTCATACTTTTTCAGCAACTCTGGAATTCCTGCTGTCCTGTCCTGAAAAATTTCTGACCAGTTTGGTTTGATTTCGTTCAACCAATCACAGCCCAGGAGACTAGGTCCTTCTCCCTCTCAGCACTCTCCATTGCTAGCGCTATCTCCATGGTGCGCTTCAGATCTATCTCACCTTCTGCAAGCAAACGCCGCTGAATGGCATGGTCATCTATGCTGCAAACCAAATGATCTTGCAACATGTCGTTTGAAGTATCACCGAAGTCACAGTACTCAGTTAACTGTTTAACTTCGTGATATATGTTGCAATCGACTCATCCGGGGCCCTTACTCGAGAGTTGAACTTGAATCTTTGCGCAATCACTGAGGGTTTAAGCTGAAAATGTCTTATCACAAGGTCGACTAGCCTGGTGAAGGATTTGGAACTTGGCACATTTGGGTTCATCAAGCTGCGGATTAGGCTATACATTTTGCTCCTGCAGACACTTACGAGAATTGCCTGCTGTTTCTCCCCCGTCCTTATTTAGATAGCCACAAAATAGGAACCTAATCGCTCAATGTATTAACCCCAGTACTCGACGGATGAGTCGCACAGGTCAATTCTGCCAAGGAGAAGTATTGCTGATGAGTACGCTTCTTTTCTTTCTTCCCTTAAAATATAAGAATATCCACAGTCGTGAGATGAGGTGCTGCATCAGCGCTATTTATCCTCGTCGCCAGTCGTAATAAACTTGAAATGCAGGGCTAGCTTCTTATATGAAACAGTAAACTCTATTTACAGACTCCTGATGAGGCTACATGCTTGTTCCAAGACCAAGGCTAAAAAGCTCCACCCCTAAGGTTCCCCGTGCTTAGGGCTGATTCATCCTGTACAGTCACATGATACAACAGTAAGAAATGGTTTAACTTACAATTATTAGTTATTGGTTCATTTATTATTATTTTCTTTCCCCACTGCACAGCTAGGCTATCAAACTTTTCAACATTTATACAGATCATGCAGTCTATTAGCCACATGACTCATATTAAAGAGTCATTTTACAGGTCCTCTATGATTTGCTTTTATTCATTCTTACTAACAAATTGACAGTTTTAGAAATATCGGCTCTCCAAATCTCACGTCCCCATGATTTTGTTCAAGGGCCATAAATTTTAATGACAAAGGAAATTTCTCCTGGTTCCCAATTTTCCCTGAGGTGGTACACATTTTTGACATCAAACAATAAATTATTCAAAAACTCCCTTTAATAAATGAGGGGGGGAGGCAGGTCATTATCTTCCAGTTCAGTAGTCTTCCTTGAACTTTGCCTTTGCTGACAATGACCCCATTGGACTGAAGAAGACCTTCCTCTTCCTTTACTGTTGGTGCCAGATGGGAAGACTCCAACTCAGGGGCTGAATAGTTTCCTAACAACTGGCTTTCCAGCATAAATTAGCTGTGGACACTAGCTAGGAAGCACCACAAATGCAAGGTTTCCTGTTTACATGCACGTTTTAACAGTACGTAGGAAAATCATGCTGCAAGATAGTTAAAGCTACACAAGGGGCAGCTTTGGCAGCTTTTCTGGTAGCTGACCAGTGGGGGAGCTGGATGATGATGTTGGGCGTGTGTCCCAACGTTTTCCCCCATCATTTAGATTTTCAGTTCAGTGGGCACGCAGCCAACTCAGCTGTGCACCCACCGACCTGTCAACGGCCTATTGAGGCCATTAAAAAAGTAATTGAAATGAATAATGGACTTGCCCGTCCAACCTTAAGGTTGGCGGTCAGGCTGGCAGCCCTGGCGGGCTTGCGAAAAAGCATGAAAGCTCATCCATGGGCAGGATGAGGTTTCATGAGGGATTTAAAAATTTTCGGAATACTTTTAAATAAAAGTAACGGACATGTCCCAGCTCATGTGACATTGTCACATGAGGGGACATGTTAAGAAAATATTTCCTAACCTATAAAAAATTTTTATAACTTCAACCGATCTCCCTGAGGCAGCGCTTTGCCTCAGAGAGACCTGTGCGCTCTTGAAAGCGCTTGCGCAAATGAGCACACTCCCAGCTCAGGGAACTCCCCACCCCGTCCGCACAGGGAGTGCTCAGAGCTTCCGAGTGGACATCACGCTGGGCGGGCCTTAATTGGCCAATTGGGAACCCGACCGCCTGGACCCATTCTGGCCTGATCTGCTGAGTGTTTCCAGCATTCTCAGATTCTGTTTTCATTCCTGTGTTTTGATATTCTCCTAATAATCTGCAACTGTAAAAATAAAGTTTAACGTATTTAATTTCAGAAATGCTACGTTTCATACCTTTGATGAGTCAACTTACGGATTGAAGTTGGTTATATGAAGTGTTCTACAACACAGGCATATTTACTTAAGGAATTAACAACTAGTCCGGTTGGTGACATTTTCCAATGTAATGGTTCAATAGGCTTTTCTATCTTTTCCATTAATGAAGTGGATTGATAGAAAGAAACAAGAAAACCCTATATGAATGCTAAATAATAGCTGACTACAGGGGCTAGTCAGGTTGGATCACTCCCAATTTAGCGCCACAACACCACGTGACATCATAAATTATTTAACCCAAGCTCTGACTGCAGTTGTATGTGTTAGTAGGTAAATGTATAGGGTTAGCACAGGATTAAGGCAGCAGTGTTGCTTTGTTTGGTGACTGTTTCTTGTAGAGCACTTAGGTTCAGAGTGATTTGTCACATTGTGAGCTAATTGATTGTCTCCAGCTTTTATTGATATTTCTGACTCCACCTACAATTAAGGTGTTTGCTTTATAAGTTTTACTGTCTGGATAGGCAATATATGAGATCTTTATTAAAGCAGCTATGCAGAAAGGGCTGGAAGCTGCTGATAACTAGCGCCCCTTCGGTATGGCAAAATGCTGATTTCCAGTGCAAAAGATCAAGGAAATTAGTGTGGTTATGCCTGTTTTGACACTGCGTCAAATTTCCTCCACCTTATATCTTCTGATTATATAAATGTTATATCCTTTCTTATCATTACTTTAATGAAAGAGGGGATATAATTACAGTGATAGCTTTATGGAGAATTAAAAAAAAGACATAAAGCTGTTGTGCAAATTGTGTAAAGGTCCCCTGGTGACAGCTATGAAGTGGAAGAATATATAAGTGCAGAGATTACACAAGTGTTTGGTAAAGGTAGAGTAGTTATTTAAAAGGGGATTTTAACTTTCATATCAGAAAATAAGAAATAGGAGCAGGAGTAGATTGGACGAGCCATCGAGCCTGCTCTGCTGTTCAATATGATCATGGATGATCTTCGGCCTCAACTCCATTTTCCCGTCCACTCCCCATATACCTTGATTCCCTGAGAGACTAAACATTTGTCTATCTCAGCCTTAAATATATGCAATGATGAAGCATCCACAACCCCCTGGGGTAAAGAATTTCCAAGATTCACAACACTTTGAGTGAAGAAATTTCTCCCCATCTCAGTCCCAAATGATCTTCCCTTTATCTTGAGGCTATGCCTCTATTTTCTAGATTTCCCAGTCAGGAGAAACAACATTTCAGTGCCTACCCTCTCAATCCCCTTCAGAATCTAGAGCCGGATAAGCAGACCACTTTGTGCCGGAAAAGTAGCTAACTTCTTGACTGGGTTCAAGATAGTTTCCTGCAACAATATGTCCGTGAACCAATGAGGGGGCAGGCCATCTTTGATTTAATAATGAGTAGTGAGCCAGATATAAATATCAGCCTAATGGTGCATGAATATTTGTTGAAAAGCAATCAAAGTTCAACATTGTCTTTGGAAGTGAGAAACATGAAACGGATACTGAAACTTTACATATAGGTAAGGCTGATTTCAATAGGATGAGACAGGTTTTTCATAAAAACTGAGAAAATCTGTTAATAGGTAAATGAACAGAGAGTTCAATATGCATAAATAATGGTTTGATGGTTTCATGCTTTAATTTTCACACATGAGGTGTTACTTAAGAAGGAAACAAGCTTTAAGTTTTACCCAAGTCCAGGTTAAATAAGCTGATTCTGAAATGTTTTAAAGGGCCAGTGTATGATAAGGTTGGTAGAAAACTTCACTGTAAGCTCTGGTTTGCAAGGTTAGCGTAGAAAATGGAATAAGTATTTTGCGTAACTTGCTGATCTCATCGTACAAGGAGATTCAGGGCCAATAGGCACCTCTGACCTCATAAACAGAACAAAAACCTAATATGACTTTATCAGAGCTTCAACATTGAATATGCAGGTCAGATATTGGTGTGCGTAAGGCCACACATGCATACATGTTGTAATGGATGTCCATGGACGTTAGGAAGGGTAATATTTATCATCTTAACTGCTAGGGTTCTGCACTGGTCATTCTTGTACTTAGCAGTCACTAAGGGCAGAATTTTACAGCAGTGGGATTTTACATTCATGCTGCAGTCAAATGGGTTTATAATGGCTTGCCGCATTTTACGGTCCCATCCCTGCTGAAACAGGGCCATAAAATTCTGCCCTCAGAGTGGCATTCAGGGTCATTGACACCAGAACTCTGCTCCCAGCATTTTCCCTTCTCCTCAACAACTGCTAAATGGTAGGTGTCAGCACATTGGGAACTAAGATTCTAATATAAAGATTAATGTATTCTGTCCAGACATATATTAACTGTTTCTGGACTGGGAACAACTTCTAGTAACACCCTGGGCAGAATCTTACCAAATTACTTTTTAAACATAGGCTGCGATCATTTCCGGATCCTGGCACTGATGTTTAATGAAGTCCACCAGCCTGCCGATCTTCCTGAAGGTGACCATTTGACCATCTCCAGGAGCTGGATTGAGTTAAGGATAACAATTGGGCTGCACAGGCAGGGGGGCCAATTGGAGTGCCCAAGGCTGCAGGGGGCGGGCAGCCCCGCAGAGAGAGCTGGGTGCTGCCAATGTATGAGGGAGGCCGTAGAGGCACCTCAAGATGGAAGCACCCACTGAAGTCTTCAAAAGTCGGCATAAAGTGCGGCTACAGCTGTTGGGCCATCAGTGTGGAGGGTGAGCCTCTCCCCAGGATGGCCTGTGGCTGCAGCTGTGACGCTCTGTCACCCATGGCTTTGTGTTGGGGTTGAATTAAAGGTGGCCTTGCTGGCACCCCCTGGCCTGCCACCAGGAGGCTTCCTCCCATCCCCCGCTGGTCAGATCCCAGCAGTATCACCAATTTGCTTCCCAGTGGGCACTTAATGGCTGATAATTGGCAATCCACCTCTGCAGGTGCTGTCGAGATTCCACCTCCTGCGTGATCACCCGGAGATGAGAACATGTCAGAGAGCTGCCCATGGGAGCAAGAGTTTTGGAAATTCCCTGCCTTCTGGCCTCCAAAGCAGCCTAAGACTCCACCCTCTGTTGTCCTGCAGTGAGATGGTCTGCTGGCTTCTTCCCCTTTAAAATCACCATGGCCTTAAGGAAAGGGTTACAGGAGATCTTAGCATGCAGGGAGACCTCCAAAGCTCAAATTAAAAACATTCAGAGGGATCATCTGGTGCTTCTGCCTGGGCATTACTGCACAACAATCTCAAAGCAAGAAGGACGTGGGAAAGGTCTTGAATATATCTACACAACCCTCCGCTGGCCTCTCCCCAAAGCATTGCCTGTTACAGCCTTCAAATTTCAAATGACAAGGAGCTTGCTTGTAGATCCATAAAGGGCAATGTTTCACAATGCATTGCTCCCTTTTGACCCTGGGCACCATGTTATGTGGAGCTCTCTGTGCTCTTTGTTCACTGTGTAGCTGACCTATAGGAAAGTGGATGTCAATAAAAACCTGGAAAAAAATGATAGCTGTGTTCTGAATGCTGCAGTATTGCTGTGGATAGAGACCTCCGCATAAACTCAAACAATTAGCTCCTACAAGGCATTGAAAAGCAGGAGTGAGAAAGAATGCAGCCATTGCAGACAAGGGGTATAGCTCAGAAGGGTCACATTGCCCAGTTCTTCCAGTGAAGCCCACAATTAGGTCATCTATAATTTTAATTGAATATATTTACCAAGTACAGTCTGGCTGAAGTAGACCTTAAAGTGGGGAGATGGTAGGGGTGGGGGGGAATGGGAGTGTTGAATGCATTCCCAGATTGTGGTAAGCAGTGGCCAGCAGTGGGCAAGAAGAATTTTGTATGGCCAAGAGGATTTTTCATATTCCTTACAACTGACCACAACAGTGTGACAGCCTTCTAATGCTGGTTTCAGAGCGACTTGCAATGGTTCCATCAAAAATCGCTGATTAGATCACTGTACCTTCAGTGCCATTGGATGGAACACACACAGTGCATGCTCTGCCCACTGGCACTTGAAAATTTCATCAGGATCCTAAATACCGTGTCGGACTTGGATTTGCACAATCGAAATTGCCCCTGCCTGCTCAGCTTGAGACTGCTGCTCACCATTTCCTTTATCTAGCCCAATATTATAATGGGCTGGACATTGATATAATCTCACCAGTAAATAGCACCATCAATGGTAGGGCTTAAAAAACTCTATTCCTGTCTGAAAAATTCAAAGAAAAAATGCCTCCTCAACTCAAATTTTAGTCTGGTTTTGCTTCCAGAACTGAGTTTTAATTGAATTGAGTTGATGGAAAAGCAATATTTTTTGAGAATAACTCTTTGGCAGCTCGTATTAGTCAGCTAACATTGCCATGAATTACATGAAAAGAATGTAGAATTGTATGGAAAACTATGTTTTAAATGCTCTTTGACAGTAACTGTATATGTTTAGAACTGTAAACTGAACGGTTGATGTTTTGTCGAAGGGTACTGTGCCTTGAACTGTAAGACATAGCTTGCTGCTAGGAATTCCCATGCACTGAGTTCCCGATCCCCCTAGGGAGGGAGACATAAATGCAGCTGAGCAGAGAAAAGTAATGACTGTTGTTTATGTGCATCTCCCGTGGACCAACATTCGGGGCTATTCCGATGAAGGGTCATCGACCTGAAACGTTAACTCTGTTCCTCTCCACAGCCTGACCTGCTGAATGTTTCCATCGTTTTCTGTTGTAATTCAGGGACATCTGCTGGACCAGAATGTGATGTATGGTACAGGGACGCCTTACATGCGTGGCTTAACAACAACAACTTGCATTTATCTAGCATCCTTAACATAGCAAAAACTCCCATGGCATTTTACAGGAGCATTATCAGACAAAACCTGACACCGGGACACATATGGAGATAGAAGATAAAGACATAAGAACATAAGAACGTAAGAAATAGGAGCAGGAGTAGACCATTTGGCCCCTCAAGCCTACCCCACCATTCAATAAGATCATGGCTGATCTGCTCCAGGCCTCAACTCCTCTGTTGTTCCAGCTCCTCAAAGCCCTCAACTTCTCGATATGTCAAAAATCTATCTAACTCCCCTTTAAATACTTTCAGTGATCTAGCCTCCACAAGTCTCTGGGGTAGAGAATTCCAGACATTCATTACCCTCTGAGAAAAGAAATTCCTTCGCGTCTCAGTTTTAAATTACAGTTCTGTAACTATGTCCCTTAGTTTGAGATTCCCCTACTAGTGGAAACATCTTCTCAACATCTACCCTGTCAAGCCCTCTCAGAATCTTGTCCGTTTCAATAAGATCACCCCTCATTCTTCTAAACTAGAATGAATAAAGGCCTAACCTGTTTAGCTGTTCTTGATAAATCAATCCCTTCATCCCAGGAATCAGCCTAGTGAATCTCTTTTGAACTGCCTCCAATGCCAGTATATGCTTTCTTAAATACGGGGACCAAAACTGTACATAGTACACTGGGTGCGGCCTCACCAACACCCTGTACAGTTGTAATAAGGCATCCCTATTTTTAAACTCCAACCCCCTAGCAATACAGGCCAAAATTCCGTTTGCCTTCTTAATTACTTGCTGCACCTGCATGCTAACTTTTTGTGTTTCATGCACAAGAGCACCCAGATCCCTCTGTCTGCACTTTTCTTGGAGTCTCTCTCCATTTAAATAATAGTCTGCCTTTTGATTCTTCCTACTAAGGTGCATGACCTCTAACTTTCCTACATTAAACCCCATCTTCCAAGTTTTTGCCCATTCACTCAACCTATCGATATCCCCTTGCAGGTTCCTTATGTCCCCATCACAACATGCCTTCCCACCTATTTTTGTTTCATAAGCAAATTTGGATACATTACATTCTGCCCCCTCCTCAAAGTCAGTAACATAGGTAGTAAATAGTTGAGGCCCTAGGACTGATCCTTGTGGCACTCCACTAGTTACACTTTTCCAATCTGAAAAAGACCCATTAATCTTCTATCTTCTGTGTGCTAAGCAATCCAGGTGACAGGTGACCAAAGGCTTGGTCAATGAGGTAAATTTTAAGAAGCGTCTTAAAGGGATAGAGAGTGTTTGAAAGACTGAGAGGCTTTGGGAATTCTAGAATTGAAAGATGTAATTATTCACAAATTGACTTTATACAAGATGACAACCATTTCAAAGGCTGGCAATGATGTACTGCAAGCACCTGTTTTGAACCCTCATTTAAGGCAAGCTCAGAGTTAAATAAGCAAAAGGAACAAAGTAGAAGCAAAATATTTACATAATAAAAATGAAAATTGTGAAAGTAAATTCCCTCGAAGGTTAATCCAGTGGGATTCCTTTGTCATTGAATTTGAGGTAGGAATGAGTTCAACAGTACTGTGGGAAAACAATTTGTCACATCAGCCTCTTATAAAGAAGCCATTTATTTTGCAGTTCTCAGAAACCAAGATGTTAAGGCGATATGGAAGGACAATCAGGAAGAGAAGAATTGACTGCAAGTATTTGAGTTAGTTTGAATACATATGCACATGCTACTACTTTCAGTACCACCTCTGATGCAGATTTTGTACAGTAATAAAGCATGCACGTTGATAGATGTGGATTGGCTCCTTGATGTGGTGGAGATGCTTGTGTGCTCTGACAATCCTGAGTGATGCTTCTAGTAGGGCCATTCATAGCATCACTGTTATGGGGTGGTGTGGGGGGTGGGGAATGGGGGTACCAGACAAAGTGCGTACCCCCTACAGCTGAACAGCTGAAGGGAGGCCATGCATCTCACTGGCTATAAAAATGGAAGAAGGCAGCAGCGGCAAGGTTGTCCTGGTCATCATGGTGTGATACATCCCCAAAATTCTGACCACACAACCTGTCATGATTGTGTGGACAGTGGCAGAGTCCCAAGGACTCCAGGTTGAGCAGGCCTCTACCAGGGTCCATTTGCCAAGTCCTGTGGTGATGGAGAATTGGCAACAGGAACAGGGCTATGAACTTGGGAATCCTCAGTCAAGAATTTGCACACAGGCCACAGACGCATGAAGGTTGATGGACACCTGTGTTGTAACTGAGGTGTCTTTGGGAGTAACATCTGTGACTGTGTATCCTCTTCAGAATACCACCTGCTCACCCCAAATGGTGAGGGGGCTAGAAAAGAGAAACCCAGAAGTAGACTGTCCCACTTTCTCCTGGCTGGGGAACCACACCCTGTGGAACCACTATCTTTGAGGTCAAGGGGAAAAAAAAACTTTAAATATTGCAACTTGGAATGTTAGAACACTCATATATAATCTCCAGTGATCATCCAGAAAGAAGAACTGCAATCCTGCAATCGTATCACACGTGAGCCAGCAAGACTCCAAATTGAGAGGGGCAGCTGAAGGAACAAGCAGAGGGATAAAGTTTCTACTGGAAAGGAAAGGCCAACAGTGACCCTTGTGTCCACATGGTTGTTTTTTCCATCCGGAGTAGGATATTGGATGCACTGCCAGAATCCGCCAGTTGTATAAATGAAGGGCTCATTGACACTTCACCCATAGCTCAGCTGTAACTAATATGCCAACGCCATCAGCCCTTATGCCCTGACCCTCGATTTTGAAGAATACGTTAACGAACAGTTCTATTATGACAGTTCTACACTGCCATCCCAAAAGAAGGACAAAAGCAATGCTGAAATTTGTGACCACCTGGAACAAAAATGAGCAGCATTCATTGCCTGGAAGAATAGCCTAAGGTTGCAAGTCAAGAAGGCAGCTTTCCAACAGCTCAAGGCTGACACCCAAAGACAAATCTGGAAGATAAAATCATGTGGGGGGAAGAGAAAGCCTGAAAGATCCAAAAATATGCTGACCATATGCAAAGCTTTTTTGAAGCCACCAGGGTCATCTATAGACCAAGTACAAATGGTACTCCCTTTGCTCACAGGATGGTGTTTCTCTCCTTAAGGTTGATACTGCCAAACATCAATTTTGGAAAGAACATTTTCAACAACTCCTCAACCATGAATTCATAGTGGCAGCTGATAATCTCCAGGCTTTCCCCAGTAGCCTGTGGTACAATCCATGTGTGAACCACCATTGATTGAAGACCTGCAGCAAGCAATCAAACAGATGAAAAACACCAAAGCTCACGGCCCCGGTGGTATTCCAGCTGATGTCTTCATAGCTGGTGGACTTTGGTTCACATCAGGACTCTGTGCACTCATCCTACAGATTTGGGAGGAAAAAGTACGCCCCCTCCCCCCATCCCCCAACTTCAGGAATGTGACAATTGTAACTATCTTCAAGAAAGGGTATCAGTCATGCTGTGGAAACTATTGAGATATTTCCCTCGTCCATAACAAGGGAAAATACTAACACACATTCTCCTGAATTTCCTACTTCCTGTGGCTGAAGAAATCCTCCCAGAGACACAATGTGGCTTTCGACCTTCCAAAGGAACCTCTGATGTGGTCTTTGTTACCAGGTAAGTCCAAGAAAAATGTCCAGAATAACACTCTGCATTACATTCATCGACCTGACCAAAGCATTTGACTCAGTAACTCACAAGGCTCTGTGGATTATGCTCTAAAGACCTGGAGGTCCAAGAAACTTCATCACAATCCTGCAACTGTTTCATGGTGACATGACTGCAACTCTCCTGAAGTGGGCAATCTGAAACAGACGCCTTCAAAATCCAGACTGATTTCAAACAAGTCTGAGTGATAGCCCCCATACTATATACAATCTACCTGACAGTGGCTATTCACCTCATCAAAGATAAACTGTTCCCTGGTGTCAAAACTAAATACTGCCTAGACAAAAAACTCTTTAACCTCAGTCACCTTCATGTCAAAACTAAACTGACCAGCTTAGGCATACTTGATCTACAGTTTGTGGGTGACTGCAGTGTCATTGCCCAACCTGCACCAGATTTGCAAGCCAGTCTCAATCTCTTCACTTCTGCATACAAGAAACTTGGCCTGCCTTTGATTGTTGCCAAAACAAAACTCAACCCACACCTGGTCAGCCAAACGTTCCACCTCCCTTATTTGTTGAAGGAGACACTTTGGGGATACGTTGAGACCTTCAAATACCTTGGCAGTCACCTCTCTCAAAAGGCTACTATTGATGAGAGAATCCAACACTGGATCAGCTGTGCCAGTGCAGCTTTCTATAAATGGCAATAATGAATGGCTAACAACAAAATTAATAAAAATGCTAATGTACAGAGCAGTCTTTACCATCACACAGCAGTGAGATCTGGACTGGCACATTAGAGCGCTGGAGAAATCCCATCAACGATGCCTCTGTCACATTCTCCGGATTCAATGGGAAGGCCATCAAACAAATGCTTGTATCCTTCTTGAAGCCAGCTCTATAAGCATTGAAGCAAAACTCATGCAAATTCAAACTTGATGGACTGGATACTGTGTCCAGATGGCTGAAAACTATTTCCCCTTGTCAGGTCTTGTTTTGTCATCTTTCAATGGCCAACATTCCAGGGGTTGACACTTCAGAAACACTCTGAAGCTCTCCTTGAAGCACGGAAGCATTGGCATGAATGACTGGGAGGAGCTTGACACCAATTGTTTAAAATGGCAACAACTTGTCCATCAAACTGCATGATGATTTGAGTCACAACATCTCCATGATGAGGCAGAGCAGTGACAGAGAAGGAAAGGAAAGGAAGCAAACCCTGCACTCTGGATCCCACTACCTCATGGGACATCTTGTCCCATGCATTCAATGATCTATGGGTCAAGAATTGGCCTGTTCATGAAAACCCATGGGAGAAAATTGAAACCCTGAGTTGACGTCATCCTCAAATCAAGGGACAGCTGATTTCTGAGGCATATTCCACAGCCTAGTGTTTGGATTAAAAGATGTAATTATTTACCAGATAAATCTTATACAGGATGATAACTTGTTAATGATGTGCAATCACTGAGCACGCACATAATTTTATCCTTTATTTTAAATATGCCCCCAAAACTGGACTCAAGACTAAAATCATAATGACATCAAGTTGGATAATGTGTATTATTTCCTGGGGTGGAGGTAAGATCAGCCTTTGCCAAGTATTTTCTGTTATTGGACATGATCAAGAAAAGTCTGTGGTGAAATATTCTCGATCCACCACTTCCAAGTTGCCTTGGCACTATCACTGAGCTTAAGGAGACAACTGTGCTTATACACCACCAGCAGGAATTTTAAGTTCCCAATAATGATTGGCAGAGAAATTTAGCTCTGTGGGTGTCTGCTTTCCTTGACATTTCTCTGTGGAACAGTGATATTTCATTTGTTTAACCACAAATTACTCTTATTGCAGCTTTTTCCCCTTATTTTGGCAGTTTTTTTATTTCAGGCTTTGAACCATGAACTGGAAATCATTTGCACAGCCCTTCAGAAAATTTTCAAGTGCGTAGTTTTTAATCAGTTGCATGTTTGTTTTGATAAGATCATAAATTGGCAAGCAGCATATTTGGCTGCCTGATGAAATGCAAACTGAAATTTAAAAAATTAACAATCACCTCAGTGACATAAAAGTTGTCCTTTCAACCTTTTATAAAATGTTAGAAATATGTAAATCATCTGCTTGTAATATCTGTCTGTCTGCCTTTCTATCTATCTGAATGTGTGTGTGTATGTTGATCTGTGTCTCTGACTGACCATCTATCTACCTGTTTATTTATCTATCTACCTATCTATGTACCTATCTGAATGTGTGTGCGTGTGTGTGTCTGTCTGAATGTGTGTCTGTGTGTTTATCTGTCTGTCAGTGACCTAAAAGTTGTCCCTTCAACCTTTTGCAAAATATTAGAAAAACGTAAATCATCTGCTTGTAGTATCTAAAAACAAAAAAACTGCGGATGCTGGAAATCCAAAACAAAAACAGAATTACCTGGAAAAACTCAGCAGGTCTGGCAGCATCGGCGGAGAAGAAAAGAGTTGACGTTTCGAGTCCTCATGACCCTTCGACAGAACTTGAGTTCGAGTCCAGGAAAGAGCTGAAATATAAGCTGGTTTAAGGTGTGTGTGTGGGGGGCGGAGAGATAGAGAGACAGAGAGGTGGAGGGGGTTGGTGTGGTTGTAGCGACAAACAAGCAGTGATAGAAGCAGAATATCAAAAGATGTCAACAACAATAGTACAATAGAACACATAGGTGTTAAAGATAAAGTTGGTGATATTATCTAAACGAATGTGCTAATTAAGAATGGATGGTAGGGCACTCAAGGTATAGCTCTAGTGGGTTTTTTTTTATATAATGGAAATAGGTGGGAAAAGGAAAATCTTTATAATTTATTGGGAAAAAAAAAGAGAAGGGGGAAACAGAAAGGGGGTGGGGATGGGGGAGGGGACTCACGACCTAAAGTTGTTGAATTCAATATTCAGTCCGGAAGGCTGTAAAGTCCCTAGTCGGAAGATGAGGTGTTGTTCCTCCAGTTTGCGTTGGGCTTCACTGGAACAATGCAGCAAGCCAAGGACAGACATGTGGGCAAGAGAGCAGGGTGGAGTGTTAAAATGGCAAGCGACAGGGAGGTTTGGGTCATTCTTGCGGACAGACCGCAGGTGTTCTGCAAAGCGGTCGCCCAGTTTACGTTTGGTCTCTCCAATGTAGAGGAGACCACATTGGGAGCAACGAATGCAGTAGACTAAGTTGGGGGAAATGCAAGTGAAATGCTGCTTCACTTGAAAGGAGTGTTTGGGTCCTTGGACGGTGAGGAGAGAGGAAGTGAAGGGGCAGGTGTTGCATCTTTTGCGTGGGCAAGGGGTTGTGCCATAGGAGGGGGTTGAGGAGTAGGGGGTGATGGAGGAGTGGACCAGGGTGTCCCGGAGGGAGCGATCCCTACGGAATGCCGATAAGGGGGGTGAAGGGAAGATGTGTTTGGTAGTGGCATCATGCTGGAGTTGGCGGAAATGGCGGAGGATGATCCTTTGAATGCGGAGGCTGGTGGGGTGATAAGTGAGGACAAGGGGGACCCTATCATGTTTCTGGGAGGGAGGAGAAGGAGTGAGGGCGGATGCGCGGGAGATGGGCCGGACACGGTTGAGGGCCCTGTCAACGACCGTGGGTGGAAAACCTCGGTTAAGGAAGAAGGAGGACATGTCAGAGGAACTGTTTTTGAATGTAGCATCATCGGAACAGATGCGACGGAGGCGAAGGAACTGAGAGAATGGGATGGAGTCCTTACAGGAAGTGGGGTGTGAGGAGCTGTAGTCGAGATAGCTGTGGGTGTCGGTGGGTTTGTAATGGATATTGGTGGACAGTCTATCACCAGAGATTGAGACAGAGAGGTCAAGGAAGGGAAGGGAAGTGTCAGAGATGGACCACGTGAAAATGATGGAGGGGTGGAGATTGGAAGCAAAATTAATAAATTTTTCCAAGTCCTGACGAGAGCATGAAGCAGCACCGAAATAATCATCGATGTACCGGAGAAAGAGTTGTGGAAGGGGGCCGGAGTAGGACTGCAACAAGGAATGTTCCACATACCCCATAAAGAGACAGGCATAGCTGGGGCCCATGCGGGTACCCATAGCCACACCTTTTATTTGGAGGAAGTGAGAGGAGTTGAAGGAGAAATTGTTCAGCGTGAGAACAAGTTCAGCCAGACGGAGGAGAGTAGTGGTGGATGGGGATTGTACGGGCCTCTGTTCGAGGAAGAAGCTAAGGGCCCTCAGACATCCTGGTGGGGGATGGAGGTGTAGAGGGATTGGACGTCCATGGTGAAGAGGAAGCGGTAGGGGCCAGGGAACTGGAAATTGTTGATGTGACGTAAGGTGTCAGAGGAATCACGGATGTAGGTGGGAAGGGACTGGACAAGGGGAGAGAGAAGGGAGTCAAGATAACGAGAAATGAGTTCTGTGGGGCAGGAGCAAGCTGAGACGATCGGTCTACCGGGGCAGTTCTGTTTGTGGATTTTGGGTAGGAGATAGAAGCGGGCCGTCCGAGGTTGCTGTGGGAGGGAGATCCCCAGAGGAGATGAGGTCAGTGACAGTCCTGGAAACAATGGCTTGATGTTCAGTGGTGGGGTCATGGTCCAGGGAGAGGTAGGAGGAAGTGTCTGCGAGTTGACGCTCAGCCTCCGCGTGGTAGAGGTCAGTGCGCCAGACAACAACAGCACCACCCTTGTCAGCGGGTTTGATGACAATGTCAGGGTTGGACCTGAGAGAATGGAGTGCAGTAAGTTCAGAGAGAGACAGGTTAGAATGGGTGAGAGGAATACACGGCTGGGGTTGGGATTGGAAGATGGGGTGGGGACGGAGGGACAGGCAGGGGTGGAGGGTCCTAGATGGGTGTTGGTGTCGATGATCCACAAACAGAGGGTCCTAGATGGGTGTTGGTGTCGATGATCCACAAACAGAACTGCCCCGGTAGACCGATCGTCTCAGCTTGCTCCTGCCCCACAGAACTCATTTCTCGTTATCTTGACTCCCTTCTCTCTCCCCTTGTCCAGTCCCTTCCCACCTACATCCGTGATTCCTCTGACACCTTACGTCACATCAACAATTTCCAGTTCCCTGGCCCCTACCGCTTCCTCTTCACCATGGACGTCCAATCCCTCTACACCTCCATCCCCCACCAGGATGGTCTGAGGGCCCTTAGCTTCTTCCTCGAACAGAGGCCCGAACAATCCCCATCCACCACTACTCTCCTCCGTCTGGCTGAACTTGTTCTCACGCTGAACAATTTCTCCTTCAACTCCTCTCACTTCCTCCAAATAAAAGGTGTGGCTATGGGTACCCGCATGGGCCCCAGCTATGCCTGTCTCTTTATGGGGTATGTGGAACATTCCTTGTTGCAGTCCTACTCCGGCCCCCTTCCACAACTCTTTCTCCGGTACATCGATGATTATTTCGGTGCTGCTTCATGCTCTCGTCAGGACTTGGAAAAATTTATTAATTTTGCTTCCAATCTCCACCCCTCCATCATTTTCACGTGGTCCATCTCTGACACTTCCCTTCCCTTCCTTGACCTCTCTGTCTCAATCTCTGGTGATAGACTGTCCACCAATATCCATTACAAACCCACCGACACCCACAGCTATCTCGACTACAGCTCCTCACACCCCACTTCCTGTAAGGACTCCATCCCATTCTCTCAGTTCCTTCGCCTCCGTCGCATCTGTTCCGATGATGCTACATTCAAAAACAGTTCCTCTGACATGTCCTCCTTCTTCCTTAACCGAGGTTTTCCACCCACGGTCGTTGACAGGGCCCTCAACCGTGTCCGGCCCATCTCCCGCGCATCCGCCCTCACTCCTTCTCCTCCCTCCCAGAAACATGATAGGGTCCCCCTTGTCCTCACTTATCACCCCACCAGCCTCCGCATTCAAAGGATCATCCTCCGCCATTTCCGCCAACTCCAGCATGATGCCACTACCAAACACATCTTCCCTTCACCCCCCTTATCGGCATTCCGTAGGGATCGCTCCCTCCGGGACACCCTGGTCCACTCCTCCATCACCCCCTACTCCTCAACCCCCTCCTATGGCACAACCCCTTGCCCACGCAAAAGATGCAACACCTGCCCCTTCACTTCCTCTCTCCTCACCGTCCAAGGACCCAAACACTCCTTTCAAGTGAAGCAGCATTTCACTTGCATTTCCCCCAACTTAGTCTACTGCATTCGTTGCTCCCAATGTGGTCTCCTCTACATTGGAGAGACCAAACGTAAACTGGGCGACCGCTTTGCAGAACACCTGCGGTCTGTCCGCAAGAATGACCCAAACCTCCCTGTCGCTTGCCATTTTAACACTCCACCCTGCTCTCTTGCCCACATGTCTGTCCTTGGCTTGCTGCATTGTTCCAGTGAAGCCCAACGCAAACTGGAGGAACATCTTCCGACTAGGGACTTTACAGCCTTCCGGACTGAATATTGAATTCAACAACTTTAGGTCGTGAGTCCCCTCCCCCATCCCCACCCCCTTTCTGTTTCCCCCTTCTCTTTTTTTTTCCCAATAAATTATAAAGATTTTCCTTTTCCCACCTATTTCCATTATATAAAAAAAAACCCACTAGAGCTATACCTTGAGTGCCCTACCATCCATTCTTAATTAGCACATTCGTTTAGATAATATCACCAACTTTATCTTTAACACCTATGTGTTCTATTGTACTATTGTTGTTGACATCTTTTGATATTCTGCTTCTATCACTGCTTGTTTGTCGCTACAACCACACCAACCCCCTCCACCTCTCTGTCTCTCTATCTCTCCGCCCCCCACACACACACCTTAAACCAGCTTATATTTCAGCTCTTTCCTGGACTCGAACTCAAGTTCTGTCGAAGGGTCATGAGGACTCGAAACGTCAACTCTTTTCTTCTCCGCCGATGCTGCCAGACCTGCTGAGTTTTTCCAGGTAATTCTGTTTTTGCTTGTAGTATCTGTCTGCCTTTCTTTCTATCTTTCTTTCTATCTATCTATCTATCTATCTATCTATCTCTTTTTTATTCATTCATGGGATATGGCTAGGCCAGCATTTATTGTCTGTCCCTGGTTGCTCTTGAGAAGGTGGTGGTGAGCTGCTTTCTTGAACTGCTGCAATCCATGTGGTATAGGTACACCCACAGTGCTGTTAGAAAGGAAGTTCCAGGATTTTGACCCAGCGTCAGTGAAGGAACGGTGAGATATTTCCAAGTCAGGATGGTGAGTGACTTGGAGGGGAACTTCCAGATGGTGGTGTTCCCATCTATCTGCTGCCCTTATCCTTCTAGATGGTAGTGGTTGTGGGCTTGGAAGGTGCTGTCTAAGGACCCTTGGTGAATTATCTATCTATCTATCTATCTATCTATCTGAATGTATCTGTCTCTCTATCTGTGCCTGTCTCTGTCTATCTATCTCTTTCTCTAACTCTATTTCTTTATCTCTCTTTCTATCTATCTCTCTACCTACCCCTTGTATCTGATTTTTCCTGTGTACTTGGTATACAGAGGGCAGAACTTTTACTGCCAAAGGGGGAGTGTGGCAGGGGGGGATTAAAGTCATGAAAATCGCTGGTGGGTCCTGAACCCAACATGCTCCTGTGGACTTCTAGTTTAACTCCAGTGCATTTGGAGCTGCTGTGTGAGTCATTTATATATTCAAACAGTCAATTAATTGTGGATTTAACCAGTATTCTGGTTTGAACACACAGTGCACATGTTTCCCATTTAGTATGGGAACCCTGGGATAGCCATCTCAATTCTCAGGCAAACCTAAGATCTGTTGTTCTGCTGAAGCATGTGTTCACTAGAGGATTGATCCTGATTCTTCATAATCTCACAGAAGAAGGATGGAATATAACCAATACTCAGCTGATAAAGAAATGAGATTGGATAAAGCCTGTTGAGCAGGGTTTCCATTTTCTGTTGCAGAACTATATACTTGGAAGTTGAAACAGTTGGAAGGATAATAACTTAGCTGTAGCTTACCTAACTGGAGCACATAGCTCTGGATTCCATAGCAGCTGCTTTAAGTTGTTTATACTGCATAGCCAAAAAGAAAACATTTTGACTAATTTGTTTCAGATGGTAAACTTTTTTTACTCAAATCCACGTTCTTTTCGCCTCCTATGATCTGAAAGCAGCACAGGTGTTGAAACAATACTTAATGCATCTGTCGGAAATGTCTCTCTTCCATATTTTAGTAGAGGTATCAACTCACTTTTGTTTTAAAAGGGACAATGCTTTGACTAAGTAATGAAGATCAAAATTTCAGATGAATGCAAAGTATATACAACAGCATAACTTCAGGGCCACAATATTTAGATTATGGTTTTATAACATGGTTACCATTTGAAATGAGAAATTAAATTGATGTTAATATTGATTGGATAAGTAGGTGAATAGTTTGCAATGTTCTACCCCATAAACGATCATCTTCCTGTCACTTTTGACCAGGTCATCTCATAGGTCTGTGGTGGCAACATTGGTGAGAATAATATTCATTGTGGCCCAGATTTTGAGGTAATAGGTGAACTAACAAAGCTCTCTGCTGATCTCAAAGAAAGGTTGAGTGATCTCTGTGGTTTTGATTTCTCCTTTCCTGACATCAGCTTAAATTTGGCACCAAGTCAAGGGGATCTCCAGGTGTCCAGCAACAGTGATGTCATCATACAGACTAAGCAGCCAAACACATTGCATTATTTTCACAGATAGGAGATCAGGAAGTTGAAACAACTTTGAATTTCTTCATGTTTAATTTTTCAATTTCATAGATAGCAAAATAAATGATTGGGATGCACATGTGGAATGTAGGTTGCATTTAAAATATTGAAACAAACTTCTAAAGGAATATATCATTTTAAGAAATATGTGAAATTTCTTACCATAATGGAGAAATTTGACACTCAACAAATATAAAGTTGCTCTTTCAGGGCCAGTGAGGCTGTTTAGCAGCAATAATGAACTTTCTGTACCATTAAAAAAAAGTTATACCTCATTCAACAACGTATAATTCTTTTGTGTTTTTACAGCAAGCCTAATAGTGCAAAAGGGCAAGTTCTTGTTAGTTCAATGATTTCCCATTGATTGCAGTTTGAAGCTCCTCTGGAGAAGTGTAAGATCGCTGATAGCAACTACTGGATTTCCATGTTTAACTGCGCTTATGCAGATTCCAGAAGTTGCTGTCTTTTTCAAAGGAGTAATGAAGGTGAACACTGACAGTTTTGCTATCATCGCTACTGCAAAATCTGGACAGTACATTTGTTCATGTCTTTTTTGCTTGTTCAAATTTATGTTAGTCCTCATCCTTTTAAAGATGGAAGATAATATTAATTTATTAAGCCTGAGGATTTCTTCAATCAAGAAATCCATCCCACAATCATCCCTATTTGCTAACCCTTGTGATGAGCCTCTGTTCAATATTATTTGCCTTCTTGTCTGGGCAATATGATTCACACTTATATCATCACTTGCATTCTTGTTTGTGTATTAACTTTTAAAGTTAATTTTTGATCGCCGCGTGTAAAACATTTTCAGCACAGGTAATGTCAAAGAATGATTACCATGGCAGACATTTGGCATGAGTGAATTATCAGTGCTGTGACATTTATGTTAAGGTGAGCATGAAATTCAAAACAAACAGTGCAATACCCATTACCAATTTATCACTGGATACCTATGTGACACCTTGACAAGACCATACACTACAGTATTTGCTAACACAAACTGATAATATATTGTCAGGCCTGGTTATGTGCAAACATATTTTTACTTATTTGAGCAAAACATAACCTGGAGGTCTATTGAACTCAAGTATCACCAAAATAAGAATTAAACATAAAATTGAATTTGTTCATTAATCATTTAAAACAATTATTGAGGCATTATGTTTAATCAATGATAGTTGATGATGTTATGTGTTCAGTTGGCTTGGATAATTTATTGAGTCCAGCATTGTGTGTGAGTTAAAGTATTACTATCATCATTGCTAAGCCCCTGTCCATTTGTACTGATGTTTCTTCAGCTCTCTTCATGTCATATTTAGTAACTTCACCAAACACTTCCATCAGCAGAACTCCCCTCCAAAATAACAAACAAAATAAGTATCATTTAAAGCCAAATTTTTCCATTTATAATTATAAAATTCCCACTTAATGAGAGTTCATCTGAATTATTAAAAGTAGAACACTGTACTAAATGTGGATGCCCTTAATGTTATGAACATGTTATAAACATGTCAATATATTATATGAACTATGGTATCAAGACAAATCAATGAAGTAAAGCTGCAGCATATTACTGCAGAACTGTAATTTCTTCTTGTGTTATCTTTGGGGACAGGTTAAGTGTTTTCCATCTGGCTTAAATTCAAAACAATAAACATGGGAATTTTTCATAATTTGTTTCCCAATCTGTATTGGAAGCACAACTGGCTGCATAGAATTGACTGAGAAATTAATCACTCCAGGGTGCCTCAGATCTCCTTCACACAAAGGAGTTCCAGCTTTAGTGAACATGTCCTTTTATATTTCTATTCAACACATTTTATTCTTCAGTTAATTTCTAAAAATCTTCCTCTTGTTATCATGGGCATAGGTAGCAAGACTGGCATTCTTACCCCTAATTACCTTTGAGGAGGTAATAGTGAACCACATTCTTGGACTTCTCCAATCTATGCGATGAAGTTTCTCCAACGATGCTGTTAGGTAGGGACCTCCAGGATCTTGTCCCAGCGACAATGAAGGACAATGACATATGTCCAAGTCAGGACAGTGTATGATTTGGAGGGAACATTCCCATGCACCTGTTGCCCTTCTTCTAGCTGTTTAAGTACTTAATTGTTTTTACAATTTTTAGCAATATTCTGTACCTTGCTCCAATGCTAATTTTTAAAATGAAAATTAGCATGAAAAATTTGACTATTAAGGGCTATGAGCAGAAACATTCTCCCAGAATTGCATAGGGATAACATTCTTGTACAGATGTGAATTTGTCCTCTGAAGAAAAGATAACATTTCAGCAACTATATTGTTCTCATTAGGAAACTAATTTCTTGAAGTTCTGGGTCTCACATCCATCTCATTTATTCCTGGCACGCTGGTGTGCCTGCAGTGTGAAGTGTGCCAAATGTTGGCAGGATCCTTTGTTGCCGCCATGCCATCAACCTGTTGATGACATCTGCAATGGAGACGGCACAAAGCAAGAAGTGCCCATTTGTACTTGCAGCAGAATTTTGTCATGTTAACAAAAGGGGCAGCAACCAGAATAGGGTCAAAGCCTAAATCCACACCTCGCCCCCAAAACCACCACCCCCCGCCAAGGACCATCAGGACCATTAGATTTTAATAAGATATACATGCAGAATAAAGCTCCCTTTGCTCTGGGCTAACAATGTGCCTTCTGATAAAGGGAGAAGATTTTCAACTTGGTGGTCTGAACCTAGAAGTAAGAGATGAAAGGAGCATGCGCTAATCCACTGTGTCACTCAGTCTTGCAGCATTTATAAATTTTGGAGACTTATTTATGGTCAAAGACATTGCTGAAAAATGCTCATGTGTTAACAAACATGATAGCTTTGTTTGTATGTGTACAGCTTTAATTTCAACTGTTTATGTATCTTAGTTACATTTCTCTGTATATGCATTAATATTTTATCCACTGTTAATTTAGAAATACAGTCATCTACTTATAGATGCTTCCCAGACCATGTCTTAAGGCACATTTATTTGCAAATCTTAGCAATTATTTAATAAACTTTACAGGATGTAAAATGTGAACTTAGAAGCAGTTCTGCAATCTGTTATATCATTTATGAACAAATTGTACTGAAGAAGGCTGAACATTTCCCTTTAAACAAATCTTATCTTTCAAGTGGTTTAGTACTTGACCACCAAGCAAAAGATAGAGAGTTCAAGTGTAAGGCTGCTCATAACTGGAACATACTTCATGAAATTCAAAGTTCATCAACTGTGTATCAAGTTACAGGATAGAATATTATCTGCCAACATGTAGCAACAAAGGAGCAAAATAAATCTCCTATTTACTGACACATTGTACTTGTGCTCTGGTTTACTGTGGCTAACTAATCACCAGCATTGTTTGTTCCTTTGACAATATCTACAATTCATCTTGGAAGAAGTAAAGGTCAGGTATTCTTCTCTCTAGTTTGTTACAAGAACAGCTCTTAAACGCTGGGTGTGGAACAGATTCGACCTCTCAACCAAAGGGGCTGACATGGAAGTGTAAGGGCTTACTAAAGTGAGAATGATCAGAGTGGATGAATAAAATCTTCACTGCAATTACTGAGGACCGGCCTTTACCCTTCCCTTTTTCTGGTAGGGTTCCAAATGCTGATATGTTGGTGCACTAATTCTATAGCTTGAGAGAGATGGGTTTATTAATTATTGAGCGTTTTCCATACGACATTAACAGTTTAGCTAATTTAACTGCAGTGATGATCGCCACATCTCAAAAGACAACTTGTGAAGAATTAGTGCAGCTGCAGGCTTTTCAAATTACAATTATGACGCTTACAGTGCCTATTCCTGTACTATTCTATAATATGTGTTATGAGGATTTTATAAAATTATAATGAGCAACTTTGAATTAATTGACCACAGGTAAATCCACTAGGAAAATCCATGACCCTCTCAAGGGCAATGAATGCACGATGTCCATATCCCCTTGAACATTTTTTTAAATTCAAACAGTTGAGAGTGAACCTTACCAGAACAAGAGAAGGGTGAAGGCCAGTCCTCAGTAATTGCAGTAAAGATTTTTTTCATCCACTCTGATTATTCTCACTTTAACAAGCCCTTACACTTTCATGTCAGCCCCTTTGGTTGAGAAGTCGGATCTGTTCCACACCCAGCATGTGAAGAGCTGTTCTTGTAACAAACTAGAGCGAATCCAGAATCATTTGTGTTCTTCCGCTGTGCTTACTGCAGTAGATACTTTCACCCATGCCTTTTACATTGTGGTAGGAGGGTTGTGCCAGCCAGCAGGGTGTAGAATTTGCCTTCTCTTATGTACCTCCTCCACTAAAATCTGTAGGCCTTAGTCACTGATCTTTTCCATTGTTGTACCAATCCTTTATTGGTATTGTCTCTGTGTGACATTCTGGCAATACGAATGTAAAAGGAGAAGGGTTGTGAGCCAAGCATCTTACAGTGCTCCCAATCATATTTGTGTGCTGACATGCACTAACCATTTTGTCCATTTCATTAATGAGTGTTGTTGATGGATAGGAGACAAAATGAGTCCCCACCAATCTATGCTGCCATGGATGTTGTGGCTGTCACTCCCAGATTGCATGCTGTGCTCCCGACCACTAACTGCCCTTCTGGCTCGCTCCCTCTTAGTCACACGGCTGTGCCATGCCAGTGTGCAGCTGTGAGGAACCTGGTGAAGGGCCAACTGTATAGGTGATTCCGAATGGATGGGTGGCAAGAGGGCAGGTGGATGAGTTAAAGACTGTGGCACTATTAATCATACATCAATTGAAGCATAATATTTAATTACATCACTGAAGAATATATTTAGGAGACAGTGATGCAAAAATGCTGCCATCTCTATGGTTGTGTCTTGTGAAAACACTTGATGCTTTAAGTGGTTCAGTGTACCCCTTCAAAACAATGTGAATAGACAATATTTTCCTATGGAAAGCTCATAATGGACAATCTATTCCAAGGTCAACCAGTTGGACAACGTTTAGAGAGTTATTTGCGCTCACCCAACTGCTCAGTGGCATCTCCTCAAAGCACAGACTCTGAACCAACGATTCCTTGCTCACAAAAGGGCCTTCCTAATGACTCATCTATTCCCAGCTGAGTTGCCCAACCCATGCTGGTCCCGCCACCACCTCCACACTGCTTCCTGGGTCACCCACCACGACTCCCATTACACCTCACCTTCTCGGACTGAAAATTGGAAGTTCCGGGATACTTTTACAGAAGTCAGGTTCATGGGACTGGGAATTCTACAGGCCCTCCTGACTGAACGCAAGACTTGCAGAAATCTTTGTTGTTAAACACTTGTTGACTTAGTTTCTAGAAGGCTGAGCTGGCACTGTTGTATCTCCTTGTAATAGTGAGCTTTTGAGGGGGTGGCTGCCAAGGTATGGGAAGTGTTCAACATGTTCCAAAATCTCTTCTACAGAATATATGGAAGTGGAATATTTGGCTTACAAGGTGTGGAGTATATATGAGTTCTGTTTTGGCAAATTTTAAGGGCTGACCGCATTTCTGGTATACAGGATTGAAAAGATCAAGAGCAGCTTCCAAATCCAGTGCAGACTGGGCAGCAACACTGCAGTCAACTACAAACTGTAGGTCATGTACATCTATGGTGGTCTGTTTGTTTTTGGCACAAAGGCAACCAAAGTTATAGATTTTTCCATCTAGTAAATGCTTAATATTGACACCAGAGTGCAGTTTGATCTTTGATAATGTGAATAGCCACTGTCAGGTAGATTGTACATATTTCAGGGGCTATTAGACAGCCTTGCTTGACACTAGTCTGGATTTTGATGGCATCTGTTTCAGATTTTCCACTCAGTATCACCATGAAGCAATTGCAGGACTTTGATGAAATTTCTTGGACATCGAAACCTTTGAAGCACAATCCTCGCTATTTAGGAATACAGGAGTGTGGTGAGTAACTCACCTCCTGACTCCCCAAAGCCTGCCCACTATCTACAAGGCACAAACCAGGAGTGTGATGGAATATTTCCCACTTGCCTAGATGAGTGCAGCTCCAACAACACTCAAGAAGCTTGACACCGTCCAGAACAAAGCGACCCATTTGATTGGCACCCCATCCAGAAATATTCATTCTCTCTGCCACCGACACACAGTAACAGCAGTATGTACCATCTACAAGATACTCTGCAGAAACACACCAAGGTTCCTTAGGCAGCCCCTTCCAAACCCACGACCACTACCATCTAGAAGGACAAGGGCAGCAGATACCTGGGAACACCAGCACCTGTAAGATCCCCTCCAAGCCACACACCATCCTGATTTGGAAATAGATTGTCATTCCTTCCCTGTCACTGGGTCAAAGTCCTGGATCTCCATCCCTAACTTCAGTGTGGGTGTACCTACACCACATGGACTGCAGCGGTTCAATAAGGCAGCTCACCACCACCTTTCAAGGGCAATTAGGGATGAGAAATAAATGCTGGCCCAGCCAGCGACACCCACATCAGATCCATAAGATAGACAGTCAATTTTTCGTAGGTAATTTTAAGATAGTTTATTAGGAAGCAACAATTTAGATATGATCCAACTAACTAATTAGACAGTAAAAGTAAATGACCTGTGACAGTTGAGAGTGGTTTACCGATCCCAGAGGATGAACGGACGGTTGGCACAGAGTGTGTTCATCTCAGTCATTTGGGATAGCAGCGTATTGCTCTCTAGGCGAAGTGCTGGGGAACTCTTCCCTCAGTTTCCCTTCTCCTCTTCCATTTGAAGAAAGCAGCTGCCTGACAAGCACTGCCTCCTCCTAGCACTGTCCCCCTTTTTTTACTGTGGGCGTCGCTGACTAGGCCAGCATTTATTACCCATCCCTAAGAGGCAACTATGGGCCTGGAGTTGCAAGTAAGCCAGACCAGGTAAGGACAGCAGATTTCCTTCACTAAAGTGCATTAGTGAACCAGACAATGGTTTCATGGTCATCATCAGACTTTTATTGAATTCAGATTTCACCATCTGCGATGGATGGTGAAATTTGGATTCAAACCCAGGTCCCCAGAGCATTATCCTGGGTATCTGAAATATTAGCACAGTGACAATACCACTATGCCACCACCTCCCCCTGTCCCTGATTGCTTGTTAATATACCCTTTCTCTTGGGGCAGGTAGCTTACCCAGTGTCAATGACCTATTCAAACCCTTCTGACCACTGGATACAAGGCAGGTACCCAAAATGTCAGTGTGGTTATCTCCTCCCCTGTTCGTCACCCTGCCGGAGGTCAGCTTTTTAGTTTACATCATGCTGAGGGTCATTACCTGGCCCTTTCTAAACACTTGCATAGATATGGGGGTACACAAGATGCCATCCGACCAACTTAGGAATGCCAACCTGGCATGAACAAAGTCACCCTACGTTTCCAGGGATTGTTTAGAATTGTTGCCAGTTTAGAAGTCGCCTTTTCAGAGAGAACCAATGCTGTTTACCTAATCTCATAAGAGTTCTATACTATGCAGAAAATGCCATTGTATTAAAGGCCCCAATTTTTTACACATATGAAATAGGCCATTTAACCATTACCCCATCAACAGATCATTGTGATTTTCCATCTGAACACTATTTTCCACACTATCCCCATATCCCTTGAATGACATCTTTAATATCTAGAAATTATCAACCTTTGTCTTGAATATACTTAATGACTCAACCTCAGCAGCCCTCTGGGTAGACAATTCCAAAGATTCACCAATCTCTGAGTGAAGAAATCCTCTTCACCTCATCCTAAATGGCCTACCTCTTATTCTGAGACTTCGTCCTTGCTTCTAGACCCCACAGCCAGGAGATACCTCCTTCCTGCATCTACCCTGTTGAGCCCTGTAAGAATTTTGTGTGCTTCAATGAAGTCACCTCTCATTCATCTAAAGTCTAGAGAATATAAGCCCAGTCTCCTCAATCTCTCTTCACAGGACAATTCTGCCATCTCAGAGGTCAGTCTTATGAACATTCTTTGCACTCCTTTTATGGCAAGTATATCTTTCCTTAGGTAAGGAGACCAAATCTGTATAAATACTCTGGGTATGGTCTCACCAAGGTTCTATACAATTGCAGCAAGACTTATTTACTCCTGCACTCAAATCCTCTTGCATTAAATGCCTGCATACCATTTGCCTTACTAATACCTTGAGCACCTGGATGTTTAACTTTCAGTGACTTATGGGTAATGACACTCAAGCCCCTGTGGACATTGAGACTTCCCAATCTCTCACCATTTAAGAAACACTCTGCACCCCTGCTTTTCCTACCAAAGAAGATAGCTTCACTTTTTTCCACATTGTATTCCATCTGGCATGTTCTTGGCCACTCGGTTAGTCTGTCTCTAAATCGCTTGAGGAGCTGTGGCTCTGAGGTGCTGAGCTGGAGTCCGGGCTTCGGACATTGCTATGCATCGGTGTGTGGGGGGTGGTGGGGGGGTAGTTTTTTCCAGGATGCAGTCACACTTCTTAGGATGTGTTCTTCAGATTTGACCTGTAAGAGGGTCCAGAAGGATCTAGAAGGTAGCAATAGCAGAGCCTCAGCCCTCACAATTATCCAGCAGGTTTGAGGTCCTTGCAGCTTTTGTGTGGACCAAAGCAGGAACTGCAGGGAGGATGAACAAAGTGACCATGGCACCATGGTGCAGGAGGCCATTCAAGGGGAGAGCTAGAGGAAGTTAGTTAAAGGGCTAGACACTGTTTTCTGCAGCCAAGGGTGTGAGTCCCAAGTTCTGTGTTGCCTACCTAGTGACACGGTCAAGAAAATCTCCTCGGGTCTGGAGAGGAACTTGGAGTGGAAGGGAAAGGATCCAGTTGTTGTGCTTCTCATGGGTATCAATGACATTGGTGGACTAAGAAAGAGGTTCTGCTGAGGGAGCTATGAGCAGCTCAGGAGTAAATTAAAAAGCAGAATCTCAAAGGTAATAATCTTTGAATTACCACCAGAGCCATGAGCAAATTGGCATAGGGTAAATAAGATCCAAGAATTGAATGCATGGCTCAAAGATTGGTGTGGGTGAAATGGTTTTCAGGTAGCACCTGTACTGGGGAAAGAGGGAGCTAGAGTGTTGGGGGCGACCTTCACTTAAACTGTGCTGGGACCAGTGTACAGGCGAATTGTATAACTAGAGTTGTGCAGAAGCCTTTAGACAGGGTTCATGTGAGGGGAGATTTGGAAAGTTAAAGGGAAAGGACAAGGAAACAGTGCAAGGTAGCGATGCGGGTAATGGTAACTACAGTGTGACAGGAAGGAACAGAGCAAACAAACATAAGAGTGCACAGCAAATATGGTCAGAGTTTAGAAAAATGGTAAAAAGACAGAATTAAAGGCTCTTTATCTAAATTCATGCAGCATTTATTACACTGATGGATGAATTGATAGCACCTGGTTATGTCCAATAAAACAGGATTAATAAATGATCTCATAGTAAAGGATCCCCTAGGTAAGAATGATCATCACCTAACAGAATTTCACATTCAGTGTGAGGGAGACAACTAGTGTTGTCTTATAGAATGGTTATAGCTCAGAAGGAAGCTATTTGGTCTGTGCCAGTTCTTTGTAAGAGCAACACAGCTAGTCCACTCTCCACCCTTTCCTTGTAGCCCTATAAATGCTTCCCCTTCAAGTTCTCTTCCAAATTTCCACTATCAAATCTGCCTCCAAAACTCTCTCCAGGTCCTAACCACTCACTGTGTTTCCTCATCTCTCTGTTGGTTCTTTTGCTGTTCACCTGACATCAGCGTCCTCTGCTTTTTGACCTTTCCACTAATGGAAGCAGTTTCTATTTGTTCCGACTTGACCTGTCATGATCCCGAACACTTCGGTCAAATCTCCTCTCAAGCACTCCAACCACACTGTGCTGAGGAGAACAGTCTCAGCTTTTCCAATCCAATCACATAACTGAAGTCACTCATCCCTCGAACCATTGTCATAAATCGATTCTGCACTTAAATAAAAAAGTTTAAATAAAGGCAATTACAATGGCATAAAGGCAAAGTTGGCTAGAATGGATTGGGGAAATAAATTAAAAGGAAAGATGGCAGAGAAGTGGCAGGCACTTGAGGAGATATTTCATAACTCTCAACAAAAATATGTCCCATTAGAAAGAAAGGCTCTATGAGAAGGATGCACAATCTGTGGCTAACTAAGGAAGTTAAGGATGTTATCAAATTGAAACAAAAAATGTACAATGCCGCAAAGTTTACTGGTAGGTTGGAAGGTTGTAAAATGTTAGAAACCAGCAAGGGATGACTAAAATAATAATAAAGCAGTAAAAATTGGAGTTTGAAAGGAAGCTAGCAAGAACTGTAAAAACGGACAGTAAAACTTCTACAAGTATGTAAAAAGGAAAAGAATAGCAACAATGTGCGTTGGTCTGTTAGAGGGTGAGACAGAGGAATTAATAATGAGAAATATGGAAATGGCAGAAGCTTTGAAAAAGCATTTTGTATCCCTCTTCGTATGAGAAAACACACAAAGCATCTCAAGAATAGCAGGAAAGCAGGGAGCAAAGGGGAGAGAGAAACTTAAACAGCCACAATCACTAGAGGAAAACTACTAGGAAAGCTAATGGGTCTAAAGGCAGACAAGTCCTCTGGACCTGATGGCCTGCATCCTAGGATCTTAAAGGAGGTGACTGCAGAGATTATGGATGCATTGGTCGTGATCTTCCAAAGTTCTCCTAGATTGTGGAGAGGTCCAAGCAGAATGGAAAACATAAATGTAACAATGCTATTCAAGAACAGAGGGGGACAAAAACAGGAAATCAGGAAACTACATGTCCTTTAGCCTAATATTTTTAATTGGGAAAATGCTATAATTCATTATTAAGGATACAGTCATAGGACATCTAGAAAATCATAATACAACCAGGCAGAATCAACATGGTTTTGTGAAAGGGAAATGGTGTTTGGCAAATTTGTTAATGTTCTTTGAGGATGTAGCAAGCAGGGTAGATAAAGTAGATGTAGTGTATTTGGATTTCCAAAAGGCAGTCAATAAGGTGCCACATAAAAGGTTACTGCAGACGACAGGAGCTCATGGTATTGGGGTGATATACTAAAACGATAGATACAGGTAAGATGTGAAAAAGATATTTTAAAACTAAAGAGTACACTGTCCATCCTTTGTTGCCTTGTCTGGTTCACTATCCTTTGTGTGGGAACATAAACAATGAAGGATGGATTTTCTGCTGCGGGTTCAGTTTTTCCCTGAATGACTGGAAACAGTTGCGACAATCAGAAAATGTGGAATTGAGGCATATCTTTGGTTTAGCGGGACTTCTGCATGTCACAGAGATATGTCCCTGACCTTGGCCCATTTTCTGGCCTGTACATCATGAATAATTTCAGCTCCCTGACTTCCAACCAAACATCCTTTCATCCATTTATGGGGCCTCAGAGGCCAGTTACCATTCTGATTGCAGAAAACATGAACATTGTTTTCAAAAAATGGAAGTAGAAAAAGTGCTCAAGTTAAAATACAATCAATTGCATCAGCTTTAGAACCATTTGAACTGTAAATGACCGCTTCACTGTCTCCAGCACTATGAGAAACCAGGCATCATTTGCACCCCCATCCCCCCCCCCCCACCCCACCCACCACCACCACCACCACCCACCACCCCCCCAACCCACCAAACAACGCCAAAGGAAAAAAGAGTTCAGACCACAGCTCCTATTTCCCAGTTTTTACTGGTGTTCCATTTTAAGGTATACAAGGCTAGTTTGGACTAGTATTTTTATTTCCCAGTTTTTACTGTTTTTTTTCATTCTGGCAGTATGTCTATGGTGAAAACATCATTTAAATATTACATATTGGCATATATTTCTATTATTTAAAATAATAACTTGCTTATACAAATTTATTTAAAATTTCCAGTGCAGAATTTGACCGAACAGGTTGTGCTGGTTTTATGCTTCCGTGTGAGTGTGTTCCCTGATTGGCTCAGTTGACTAGACAGTTAGTTTCTGGTCTGGGTTAGGAGAATGCCTGCGCCTGAGTTGAGAACACAGCATGCAATCCAGTGGCCAAAGCTGCCGCCAATCGGTCAAGCGGAATGGCTCGGAGGTGAGTGGGGTTTTGGAGATTCAATAATACACACTGGCCATCCAAATGTCCAGAGGCTCCTAACCTGACTCAGACTCAGCAGATTTATGGCCTCAAGCAGTCCTCTGAGTGCCGGAAGCCTGGGAAGTCTCTGCCTCTGCCTGCTGTGGATCAGGCAGTGTGATGTGCTCACCAGGTTGTGACCCTGATGCCATGCTAGAACTAGGTCCCACCGAGGTCTGTGTCTCTGCACTGGTGGAGGGTGTGGGTGAGCGCTGTGACGGGTCTTCAGTTAAGGTGACATCAGATTCTTCTTCCAAGGTGCCTTCAGGGCTTGGGTCAAGGACTTGGCTCGTGGAGCCCCTCAGCTGCTTCTCAGGCATGCCTGCAAAAGCAAGGAGAGATAATTTGTCCATGGCGGGGCACTGTGGAACAGGGGAACTCACTCACAACATGATTGTCTGTTGAATGCACTGCTGGAACCTCACTTGGTTGAGCACCACCAACCTCACCGTCAGCACAGGAATGGTCCAGATCATCGTGGGCCACCTGGATGGCTCTGTTCTCAAAGTCTGTGATGTCGGGCATTCCTATACCAGTCTGAAAACTCTCCCTCTTGTTGTGTGCCAGCTTGTCCTGCGTGAATACAGTTGGACAGCGTGTAAGTAGGATGCCTGCCAGACCAGATAAGAAGGATGTCTGGCATGTGTGGGGGCTGAGTGGTGCCATGGATGGGATGAGGACACTGTCCACAGGGCAGATGAAGGTGTGTGTGAGAGAGTGAATGGTGATGTCCCTGGAACTGGCAGTGAGTAAGGCCGTTGTGGATTGTGATGGATTTGTGAGGATGTGAGTTGACAGTGATGGGAACAGTGACTTACTCTGGCGGGACAGAGCAAGTCATTCATTCTCCTTTAGCACAGGGTGGCCATCCTCTTTTGCAGGGTGTTGGCACTGACAGCTGCTGCCATTGCCTCCCATGTTGGATTAGTGATCTTGCTTGCTGGTCTTTGCCCAGAGCAGGGTTGAGGACTTCAGTAGGCACCCGAGGGAGGTATCGCTAAATTTGGGGGCAGTATGTTTCCTCCCTTTGGCAGCCATGGCTTTGCAGCAGCATTAGGTCCCTTGGAGAGTACTAGCTCTGTGCAGGGGCAGCCTTTAAATATGGCACCCAGATTACTGAAGGACTGAGGTGACAGCGGGTGGGCGAATCAGAGGCGATCTGGAGTGTTTCCCTGGACGCATTATTAATGAGGCACCAGGAAAGGGATGAGACTGTGCAAAAACCCTCCACTGCGGCCGGCAAATACAATAACTTTTTTCACACCCACTGCTGCATTTAGTACAAAGTTGGGATGATTGAATCCTGGATTTCTCTCATACAGACAACGTGCAAAAAGAGGAGGCTTACCTCATTTTGTAAGGTTATATTTGAATCTGGCTGCTTGAAGCCAATGTACGAATACCATCACCACATGAATTTCAGTGACTCAAGAAGTGGTTCACCACCACTTTCTCGAGGGAAATGAGTGATGGGAAATAAATATTGAACTTGCCGGCAATGCCCACATCCTGTGAAAATGTAACAATAAAAATAGTAAAAGAATGCATCAGACTAGATTTTCTAACCTGAAATGGTTAATTGGCAAAATATGTCTTGTCATCAGGCCTCATAATTTACACAATTAATGCATCCAATTGATATATTGATAGGGGTTAGAACTGGTCATTTATTTTCACACTGCCAATATACAAACAGCAAAAGAGCACAGCTTTTTCACGAAACTTCATTTGTTGAGAGCTTAAATGAGCAGAGTAAGCTTTTAAGTTCTCGAAACGCATTTTCAGGGGAAATTATAATATAGGGATCCTCCTGTGATGTATTGCAGTTGCTGACCTTCTTGTGCGTAATGAAGGTTTAAAATAGATTTAGGTAAACAGGAAGGCAGCAGTTTTCCACTAAAAGAAGTAATGTTTTTCTTTAGAAAGGAAATTATTCAGAGGAAGTTTGTACCTCTGTTTTAGTTGCAAGATCTATCTGTAAAGTCGATAAAAGGCTCTTAGGGAAGCTGATCTGTAACAGGATTATTCTTGTGCTTCTTTTGCATAAAATCCAGATAAGATCAGCAAGAAATAAAACATTCTCCTGACTGCTATTCCAGTCAAGTATTAATAGGCAGGTATAAGCAATTGGGTGAAGTTAGATTTAATATCACAGCGATGTAGTGTGGTCTGATTGGTCAATTGCTGCATGTAACCTGCTTTTGAAGATCTCCTCCTCAGATTTCTAGCGAGATCCTAAATCATTCTTAATCCCCACGATTCTTGTCCCTTGAATTTCTCCTCGCTTCTCATGTTTTCATTTTGTTGAGAATCAGCTAGCTCAGAGATGGCACTTTTGCCTCTGGTTCAGAAAGTTATAGGTTTAAGTAACTCTTCTGGACTTGAGTGCATAGACACGCCGGCGCATTGCTGATGGCGTGTTTTTTTGTCAGAGGTGTGACCTTGCAGATGAAATGTTAAACAGAGACCTTGTATGATCCATTTATCTGGATGTAACAGATTCCGTGGCACTATTTGAATAAGAGGAGGGGAGGCCTGCCAACCTCGAGGCAGCCTAGTGGAATTTAAATTCAATTAATAACCTGAAATTGAAAAACTAATGTCGGTAATAGCGACCATGAAACCATTATTGATTGTTGTAAAAACCCATCTGGTCCACGAATGTCCTTCAGGGAAGGAAATCTGCCATCCTTACCTGGTCTGGCCTACATGTGACTCCAGACCCACAGCAATGTGTTTGATTCTTAATTGCCCTCTGAAATAGTAGGGCAAACCACCCAGTTAAGGGGCAGTTAGTGATGGGCAACAAATGTTGGCCTTGCCAGAAATGCCCACATCACATGAAAGAAAAATATGACTGAAACATTTGTCTACATAACAGCAGTGACTATACTTCAAAGCCAATTCTCTGAATGTGAAGCACCTTGAGAATGTGAAGGATACTAGATTAGACAATAGTTCTTACTTCTGTTTTCACTTTGGGTTGGCTTCTTTCTTATGATCTCTTTGCTGATTTTTCTCTTTTTGTTTCTGAACTTTAACTTTGGCAATTCCAAATAGTGGAGACAATAACTAAAGAAATTGAGGTGTTTAATTTAATCAGCCAGTCATGTTCAAATATCCCAAAGCCGTATTGAAGATGTGCAGTGATCTGGCCAGGCTATCTGTAAAGTACTTCAGACAGTGTTGGTCATCTTCCAATAAGAGAGGCATCAGAGACAGCTGTCATGAACTCATTATGTTTAGTCCCTGTATGTTTTGTAAGCTGCCAACTGTGGAGACTGTAACATTGAGGGCACAGGATGTTACATTTGATCCTGCCTAGTAACAAGGGCGGGACCCTTTGGAGTATTTTGATAGGTCACCCACGTCAATTCAAGGGTCACAGGCACTTTCAGTCAGTCAGAGAGTCAGGAGCAGGGAAAGAAGACCCATGGAGCTAAAGTGCTGCTAGAGTGCAGCGTCAGGTATCCAGGGAAACGTGGTATCGGAAGATGAGACTGAAACTCTCGGGACTGAACAGTCATTGAGGCAGTCCAAGTCGGAGCGACTTTTAGAGGGAATTCTGAGACTGGACCTTCGAAGGTGAAGACTGGAAATCCCTCATAAAGGAAACAAAGTTTTAACAAGATTGTGTAACTCACAGTGAACACTGACATCTGAGAAATCTATGGGATCTGCCTTGGGCACCTCTGTGTGGTGTGTTCGACCACAGTTTGTTAATTCACTTGTACCTCATGTTAATTTTGAATGTTAGAGTATAAGATAGATATTGTAAATTGTTTTACTTTTCTGACTTTGTATAATAAAGTTTAATTTGTTTGTTCAAAAACCATGGAATCTTGTAGCTTTATTCTCTTTGCAAATTCCCAGGATCTCAAGCTTTTGTCTATTTTAAACAGAAAGCTCCTGGTCTGTAGCCAGATCACAACATAAATTTGGGGGTCTTGTTCATGGTCGTAACACAGGGTAGAGGTCAACAGTGAGGCTAACCTCTGGTTGGGTGGATGTGTGCTAGGTCTCTTCAGAACTGAAAAGTGATGCCCAGAGTGGACATAATAGAGATATACACTTAGCAGGCTAGGAAAAGTAAACCTGGAGTGACACTGCCAGATACATAAGGGTTGTCGGGTAATATGCAAAAAATCAAGTCTCATAAGGGCACCTTTAAGCAAATACTAGAAAACACCTCATTATACAGCGGTTGATCAATAGCTAAAATAGGTTGCCAGAAAACATGCTTTAGCCACAGACTCCGAACTGACTTAAAACAAAAAAAAAAAATGCAGGATGATTTTTTTTTAATTAAAAAGATGATAAGTATGTGAACTAGATTACTGGAATGGGTAGTTGAATAAGAAAAGTAGAATTTCAAGAAAGAACTGGACAGGTTCTGGTGAATAAATGGGCATTATGGCTCATAGAAATGCACGCAGGGAATATACTGTTGAGTGTTTTAAGTCATTCATGTGTTAGAAAACAACCACTAGTTCCATTTGATCACAATGTCAGATAATCTTAGACAAATATTTGAAAACCATAGGAAGAAATTGAAAATGGAAATCCATACTACATAACCTTCAATTTCATCCAAAGTATTTTGAGTATTACATTTGGCAGTAATCCCAGAATGTGAGATGGATAAAATACATTGCAAATTATTTGCTGAATTAAATTGTAATTGTAATTATAAAATGTGATTTCAATGACTCTGTCAGCCACTATTGCATGGGAGTTCAAATGATCCAAACCACATTTTAATATTCAGTGATTGGAGGTGAAAAATTTCTGGATTAGTACCATTCACTTAGAGTTTAATTTAGAATATTGTGATGCACTATTTCATCACGCACCAAGCAGTTGGCTCCTTGACCACTGTGAATAGACGGAGCTAATAGCCAGTTTTTATCTCTCTCTTTCTCTTTTGGCATTTTTCTATGATACAAGGGGTCCCCACAATGCTGGTTGATCGCCCTTCTCCATCACCATTCATATCAACCATCATTTTTGGATTTAGCAAGTGGGTTTATGGCTGAATGCCCTTCCTGTCAATCCTCCCCATTTACAGGGACTGGGGACCAGCACAGGTACATGTTGGCTTATCTGCCCTAGTGGTTGGGCTCTTCCATGGCCAACAGATCTTGGAGTGGTAATGGGGCTCTGAAGAAGGGTGATGCAAAACATTAACTCTGTTTCTCGTTCCACAGATGCTGTCAGACCTGTTGAGTTTTTCCAGCATTTTCTGTTTTTATAATGGAGCGGTAATAGCTGGTTTCAATCATATACAGTAAAACTAGGCCAATGGGAGATTATAGATCAGTATTGGTGAGGTTGCAAAGGAATCTGCACTCACATCTCCTGGACTCTTCACTCAGTCCAGTGCAGGGGGTCCATTCATTACAGGCTTCTCTGCCCAGCCAGCCTATTGCCTGTGGAGATCCCAACCTGGTGTAGAACCTGTCCAATTTTCATTCCTTAAGGTGGGTTCTGCAACAAGTAGGCAATCTACTTCACCAGGTTACTACCCAAGTGGAAAAGTTGAAAATGGCTCTGACATCTTGCTCTCCTGAACACAACAAAATGACTTGGGTAAAAAAACAAAAATACCTGAAAAAACTCAGCAGGCCTGACAGCATCTGCGGAGAGGGATACAGTTGACGTTTCGAGTCCGTATGACCCTTCATCAGAATGTATTCCTCTCCGCAGATGCTGTCAGACTTGCAGAGTTTTCCCAGGTATTTTTGTTTTTGTTCTAGATTTCCAGCATCCACAGAATTTTGCTTTTATCTTAGTGTTTAAAATGATTTGGGATTCTTGTTGCAAAGTTGTGATTCTAGTGTATGTTGTATAGGCTAATCCTTTTTTTCTCTCTACCTACTTTTATTTACCTTTATTTGTGTTTATACTTGGATTTCTTTCTTTGCCCATGCGCATTGTAGCAAAAGTAATGCTAAAAGTCTTTTAGCCGCTTTAGAAAAATATACTGCAGTGTGTAACAGGCCATTCTTGTCTGGATGTCGAGATCTTATGAGGATGAACTTCCTTACAGTATTCAGGGCATTGGTGGTGTGTGTATGGCTCAGGAAATTTGTGAGCCAGGGAAGTCAGGTGGAAGTAGTTTCTGCCTGTTTAATGCCACTAAAACTCTTCTCCACATTCCCTGCAAACTATTCAAACCTTCTCACGATTCACCCGAGTCCTGAATGACCTCATTTGATTCTGTTAAAATGAGGGCCCATGGCACAGCAGCTCCCAGTTTCCTGGCTTTTTTTTATCCTATTGGATAGTTTAGCCTGATATTTATAGGGAACAGCAGCTGCCAGGATCAGCTACTACAGGTAGAATTTACAGATTCCTGACAAAAAACAGTGTTGCGATTACAATTTGTGTACCTGCAAACGGTGGTAAGATAAACATCTTAAAGCCAGTTTAAAATGTGATTAGGGTAGAAAAGATTGGAAATAATAAAAAGGAGACAAAACAAGGAAGCAAGGAAACCACAAGTAATTCATCTAGAAATTTGGAATTATTTCTTCAAAACTTTATGTTTGCAATTAAATAAACTGTTAAAGCTATTTTGCATCAGAGATCTTGTGGTGCAGTAGTAATGTTCCTATCTCTGGGCCTAGAAGCTTTGGGTTCAAGTCTCACTTCAGGACTTGATGTCATGAGAGGTGTGTTGTGTTGATTATCAGCCTTCAATCCTTCCAATGTGTCTGATAGCAAGTGGTAAGAGCAGGAGAGTTTCCTGGTCAGTCATACTGCAGAAGGCAATGGCAAACCATTGCTATACTTTGCAAAGTATAATCATGGACCAATCCAATGGAAACCCACGGTCACCAGAGCCCTGAAGGTATGGTACCCGAAGGAGGAGGAGGATTTCCTATCACGATGCTTCTTCCATCTACTTTGGCAGCTAAGCCTTTGAATTATTGAGCTTTGATTGGTCAAAAATGGTTCACAAGGCCACTTTACATTCAATCAAAAGACCAAAAACCAAAAGATGACTTGGTTCTGTCAAAACATGATGGATTATCCATTGAATATGTGAAAGACAATAACACCAATGGAAATTTCCTTTAGGTTCTCCATCTGCTCTGATGGGGATGGCAAGAACCTTAAGGCATCAGCAGTGGGTTACCACATTGTTTTCTATCTGTCTCTCATTTAGAAGAACTCTTCATTATAGTACCAAAAGGCTACACCTCACAGTTGACATTCTGTTTAAAACATACTTCTAAATATTTACTACTCAGCTGGCTCCTTGTTTGATTTTTAACTTCAAAACAACATTTGGTGAATCTTAATTGAAGTCTTAGTACTAGCTGAAAGTAAGAGAAGTGCTATGAACCTAAATCATTTAGAAAGTTTTGCTTGTTAATAATATCTTCATCACCAGATTATTATATCCAAATTATGCTGTAGGCTCCAGAGTGCCTAGATAGTATAACCAATGCAATATATCTACATACTTTTTATAAGACTGTCTAACACAACAAAGGGAATGGTGTTCCTTAATCTTGTACAGGGTTCCTTTCTCAAGCAGTATACTAGAGGTCCGCTAGGGCGGAGGTGTTGGTTGATGCGTTATGAGTATTGAAATAGCTCAGGGAACTATGCTTGGCGTGAATGAGCACCTTGGGAGTCCTGATCATAAAATGATAATGGGCAGAATTTTGCCCTTGGTGGGTGTAGGTTCCCCACCGGCTCGGCGGCGGGCGGACAGCCGACCCCTGCCACGGTAATGGGGCCCGCCGCCATTTTGAGTGGGCGGGCCAAGTAAGGTCAGCCCAGTGGCCTGCCCGACAGGAAGCGCTATGCTCTTCCTGTGCGGCGGGGGGGGGAGGGAATCCCCAGCTGTCAAAGAGCACACTACTCCCTGAGACAAAGTACTGTCTCAGGAAGATTACTGACAGTACAAAAAACTTTAAAAATAGAAAAAGTAAAAAATTATTAACATGTCCCCCTCATGTGGCAATATCACACGAGATGGGACATGTTAATAAAAAGGACATAAACTTTATTACACTTTTTAAAAACGGACATGAAACCTCATCCCGCCAGTGGATGAAGTTTCATGAATAATCAGAAGCCCGCTGGGGCTCCTGGCCTGCCCGCCAGCCTTAAGGTTGGACAGGCAGGTCTTTAATTATTTTACTTATCCTGTCAATGGCCTCAAATCACTGACGGGAAAATTCAGCTCAATGTTTATGTTTCAATTAAAAAAGGGGAAAATCCAGTACTAAAACTAGAATACCAAATTGGATTAAAGCAGATTTTTGAAAGGTGATGTTATGATCCCCAGCTGAGGTTACCACTGGACAAGCCTGATCCCAGGGTGGGACCCAGCTTGATAGATCCTAACTTTTATTTGTTTGTTTAGATATGTGGAGAGGGGCTACTGAACAGAGTCACAGGAGTCAGCTGATGAACTTATAACAAAAGTGTAAAACATTTATTAAACAAGAAAAGATGAATTATATTACAAACCTCCTTCACTCGCAACTATACCTTTTACAGACATATACAGATTTGTAAGGATAGCACAAGTTACAACAGCTATCTTATATTTTAATGTTCACAGTAAATACACAGTCCGTATAAACCTATGGTGAGCTGTGGTCAGACATAGCACACTCTGAAACCAAGTGACAGATGGTACTCTAATCATATGCTATGGATCTCTCCTCAACTCCCCCAAGATGCTTGTCACACCGTGAGCTAACCGGTCTGACTGCACTCCGTCTTTCACACAATGGTGTCCAATCCAAGACCTCACCTTGGAATCTTCTCCCAAACCAACGTTTTCTCTCAGACTCCTTCTGCAAGGGTTCACCTCTGGGTCACCACATGCATTCAAACTGTCTTCCACACATTCTCTCTCACTGACTCAGCTGTCACACATACCATTGCTTCACATGCCCATAGCAAAGAGTTACAGACCCTCAGTTGACTCTTTGGACCTTCTTCCCCCTGCAAGCTGTTCTTGCTTTAAATCTGCTTTCTACAGCTTTTGTCTCGTTAAACCTGAAGCTTGGAGCCTTTTTCTCTGCCCTTCACTCATTAACAGAACCCTTTCCACATTCCTGTCCTTCCATTGGTCTGCTTGGGATTTTCCCCTGTTTTTGTCTCACTCTTTTGGCCTTGGGACCTTTTCCAGTGTCCAGTTTCTCCGGGATCCTGGCTTCAAACTAAAACTTAAAACTGCTGTTTCTTTAGCTTTTTTATGCATGTCTGTGGGAGGGCCCCACCTCTCTGGACCTCTGTTGCTAGGCAACAGCCCAATTCCTCCACTATTGTTTGTTTAACCTAGCTTCAACAGTTGTAAAAAAACCTCATTAGAAATATAGGCACCTTTTTAAAGTGAAACTAAAACTCAGTTTGACCTTTTTAAAACACAAATGCAGAAATACAAATCAACTCAAACTTTAGAGCTAATTTCTAACACCTACAAATATGAATATAACTTACTTAAATGTCTCTATTTCTTAACAGTGAGGAGTGACTAAGCTGAGGAGAGGTGGAAAGAGAAATTTGTACAAGGGACTGTAGAGCAACAGAGGGCAAAAAGAAAGAAAGAAAGACCTTGCATTTAAATAATGCATTTCAAAAACCTCAGCAAGTCCAAAAGCTCTTGTAAAGAATATTGTACACAAATTTCATATTTCATTAAAAAGGGCATTTCTATATTTTTCAAATACCTTGGATAAATAAAGAGGTTGGAAACCAATTAAAATCACTTAAACAGTGCCCCAGATGCTCAGTGCTGAAATGAAACAGGACGAAAGATATCGTCACCATGCTATGCCCTTTAAACTAGGATAAACAAGGTAGATCTTCTGAAGCTACACAGGTCATGACAGGAATTTAAAATTTTTGACCCACTGGTATTGGGGCACAGGGGAAGCCCTGGAACAGAGCTTCCACTTTGCTGCGGAGTTTTAACCCCAAGTTAACGCAGTTCAGACGAAAGGTTATTGAACTGAAATATTAGCTGTAGCCGAGAATCTATCAGCCCTTTGGGGATGGGCTGGAAGGTGGAAAGGTTGGTAAAATAGCAGCCAAAGGCATGAGGAGGGAAGTCTGATGCTTTCCTGCTGCCGCAGGATATTTCAAAAGGCGGGAATGCCAGTAGACGTCCATCAATCGGATGTGTGTGGCCAATTAAGGTAATTAACTGGCTTATTAACAGCCATTTTAGGGTCAGAGCATTCACCTGCTGTATAAGGCAACCTCCAGATACATTGAGGTGGTCTCTCAGCGAATTCCCAGTGGGAGCTTTCCCTCCCAGGGGCCCCATGTCCCATAGAGGGAGCCCCAGTGGCGAGGGCTGCCCCCGTGGCTTTGATGTCACTGCTGGAGGGTTCACCCCTCCAAATGCCAGGGATTGCCCGGCACTGGCAAATCAAAAAAAAAATTCTCTCCGGCCCTCCAAGAGAGCCTCAACATGGAAACCCCCTCTCCTTCTCTCTGCAGCCACCCGATAGGTGCTGAGTTGCCAGTCCTCTGATTGGGCGGCCAGCTCAGAGAGGCATGCCTTCATGGGGTGACAGTACCGGTGGCAGCCTCTTATAGGCTGCCACCGGAAAGATTGCCCCCCATAGTCCTGCTGCTTGTCAGCGCGAGCTCAGGACCTGAGCTTGGTCCTGATGGCAGGACCTATAGCATGCCAGTAAAATTCTGGCCTCTGTTTCTCTCTCCATGAATGGTGCCAGAGCTGCTGAGTATTTGTAACACTTTCTGTTTACATTTCATATTAATCTTTGGGTGGAATATTCCCAGAATTGCAATAAGTGCGGTAGCGGGCGGGTAAAATGGAGTCCTGACCGTCGATAAAAATAGCGAGTTTTCACCCCGTACCTTCCCAAGCCCGCCTCATTATTTATGCATTCCCAGGAAACACGCCATTTCCATGGTGGGCAGGATCTCATTCGCCATTGTTGCATCACACTGGCTGCCATCTTTAAAAGGCAGCCGCCAGCAAAGCGCTCATCGCCACCAGCTCACCACTGCTGTCCGGAAGACATGGCCAGCAAAGGCAAAAAGACTGCAGCTCCCCGCTTCCACGACAGGTTCCTTGAATGACTGCTGGGCGCCGTGGAGACCCACCGGGATGTGCTCTACCCCTGCTCTGGCTGCAGGGTGGGTGGTAATGTCACCAACCCGGCTTGGGATGCAGTGGCAGCGGTGGTCAGTGCAAGTGCCCTGCAGAGGAGGACAGCCACCCAGTGCCGCAAAAGGATGAATGATCTCCTCTCTTCCACCAGAGTAAGTCATTCTTTTCATCACTCCCAACTCACACACACACAAACCACAGGGCCCTCACTCACTGCCTGTGCAAGGGACATCACCATTCACTCTTTCACACACACCGTCATTGTCCTCATCCCATCCATAGGATCACTCACCACCCACACAGGCCAGGCACACTTATCATCTGGCCCGGTGGATGTCCTGATACACTCTCCCCTTCTCCACGTATACAGGACGAACTGGCTCACAACAGGAGGGAAAGGTCGCAGACAAGTGGAGGGAGGAATGTTGGAAATCAATGTTCTGACAGAATCCGAAAACAGAACCATCCAGCTGGTCGGCGATGGCCGGGACCAGTCCTGTGCAGACGGTGAGGTCGACGCTGCTCTACCAAGTGATGATCCAGCAGTGCAACATCCATTAGACAATCATATTGTGAGTCATGTGTTCTCTTTCACAGGCCACTGCCATACACTAATTATCTCCCCTTGACTTCCCAGGGAAATCTGCCAAACAGCCGACAGAGTCCATGACCCAGGGCCTCCAATCAAGCCCTGAAGAAACCTCTGAAGATGAATCTGAAGGTACCCTCCCTGAAGTCCCATCACAGCGCTCACTCACACCCTCCACCAGCACAGGGACTCACACCTCTGTGGGACCTAGCTTTAGAGTAGCCTTGAGATCACAGTCTGGTGAGCACATCGCACTGTCTGATCCACAGCAAGTGGAGGGAGGGATTTCCCAGGTCCGTGGCACTCATAGGACTGCTGGAGGCCACAATGTTGCTGAGTCCAAGTCAGATGATGAGCCTCTGGACTCGGTCATGTCACAGTTGCTGGAGCTGCAAAGGCAAGCTCGGGAACATCGGGAAGGGATGTCGGCTACACTCCTCAGATTGCAAGGCACGATGGAGGAGTCCGTTCATCTTCAGGCTGAGGTGATAGCACCGGCATTGCAATGCACTGAGGTCAACACTGGCAGGATGGCAGCCACCAAGGAGGCCTTGGTCCAGGACATCACTCCTGCACTCCCTGCACTGCTGCGCTAACTCCAACAGTGGTGCCACAGTTGACCTCCAATAGTGTGTATGCAAGAGGGGTGCTGGGCAGCTCGATCACACTCCAGCTACCCCTTCCATTCACAGAATCAGCCAGGGCCCCTCGGGTACCCACAGGGAGGAGGATCAGCAGGTGTACACTCCAGGGCCATCCACTCTGGGAGTGACCAGCCCATCCGAATCCTATCTTGCTGTGACCTCCGCAGACCCAGCTTCACAGGCTGAGGAGAGTGCCACTGCCACACAGCAGGACCCTGAAAGCAGACCAGGGCCCACCAAGTCTCAGCCCTCCAGATGACGCCCACCAAAGTAATCACAGAAAGGGCGTCACAGTCAGAAGGCTGCCTCTACCTCTGCTGCAGATGCCCGGGGAACACCAATAGTAAAAGTAGTTGCACAGCCTGGCCATGGGTGTTGATCACTTGTACATACTGTTCACTATTGTCAATAAACTCCCAAGAATGTCTCCCTGCCTGTGGCTCCTTGTTCTGATGAGCAGTGTTCATGTCTCTCAGATGTGAAACCTTTCTGCACAAGATAAAAGGCAGGTATCTCAGTCCAGGGCCTCTTCCCTGTGCTCTGTGCAGCCTTCAGACCAAAGTGATGGTCCGGCCTCACACTCCCTGGAAACATTACTGATACCTGTACCTCGGCAGTGCTGGTCATTGCTGCCAGAATGTAATGGGCAGGTGCCACAGAGTTCTCTCATTCTCTCTGTGTACTCTCAGCACCTTTAAGGTGGGGCTGGCCCCCTTCACACCAGCATCTGTGACCAGTGATCAGTGCACCCGCTCCTGAAGGGCTGAGGTGCTGAAGGCAGACACAGCATCAGGTGCATCTAGTTTCATGGCTACATCTCTATGAGATGGCCCTGACCACAGAGCGCAAGCGAGCTGCTCTCGGCCAGACAGGAGTCAGACATTCTCAGGGGCTTTCTGAAAATCTATGGAGTGTCCTCACTGCATATTGTCATCCTCCTCCTGCAATTGAGTGACTATTAGGGCCTCCACTGCATCTCCATGAAAGGAAGATTCTCACAGAGGGTATTGGCACTGCAATATGTCAGCCTGCAGTCAAAAGTTCACAACTGTGATGTGAGGATCTATGGGGACACCTCACTGCATGTCATCATCATCCTCCACAAACCTGGCAGCTATGAGGGCCTCCCGAGTGCGCCTGCCTCGTCTAGCCAGTGCGAGAACATCATCCCCTCCATTGTCACGACAGGGGACCCCCCTCACCCTCACCCCGTCAGCATCCTCCTCATTGGAGGAGATGTCCAGTTCCTCCATCTCCTCCTCAGCCAGCTCCTCACCCCGTTGCAGCACCAGGTTGTAAAGTCCCGGCACAAAGTTGTGTGCCATGGAGAAGATGGCATCCATGACCTCACTGATGCGTTTGTTGGTGGCAGATTATGAGATCCCACAGAGGTCACCTGTAGAGCCCTGAAAGGAGCCACTGGCACAGAAATTGAGCATCACGGTCACTTTCACAGCCACTGGCAGTGGGTGCCCTCTGTGTCCCCTTGGCACCAAGTCCTGCAGTAAGTGGCAGATGTGAGCCACCAGGTTCTTAGACATGTGCAGTCATTGGTGACACTGGTCCTCAGTCATCTGCAAGAATGGCAGGCGGTGTCTATAGACCTGGGTGTTGCTAGGCACTGACCAACCACGGCTTGCTGTCACTCCTGGGCAGTGTGTGCAGGAGCTCCTGCTGCCCCTTCTTCATGAGGTTGCTGCTCCTGCCTCTGTGCAGCCAGGAGCCTCAGTCACTCTCTCCTCCATCTTCTATGGTCCCTGCAGGCCATCAGGCATACAGCTAGGTCACCAGGATCCATGATCCTGATGTGGTCCTCCTGCAGCATGAAAGAGAGAGAGAGAGGTGGTTATCATCACTGTACTTAGCATCTTTCCTGGCCCTGTGTGACCACCCCTTAATGCTCTTTGGAGAGTGCTGGTCACCCCTTGGATGACCAGAGATGAGTGGACTGCATGGCTGCCCTGTCAGCCTGTGACATGGGGGACACTGGTCTAAACCATGATGCTGAGATTGCAAGGGGCTGTGAGCACTTCCAGCAGTGACTGCTACTTGGCCAGTATTGGTGAGGAGATTGTACAATGTGCACAGCCCAACTGCGGTCCAATAAAGTGGTGGCGGAGCCGAAGTCTGTGCTGTGGGGCTGGGCGGGGGGTACGGGTTGGTGTAAGGTATGGAGCCCTTGTGGCCCTTTGGTGCCTCCGCATTGCTTGCAAGGGCGGGCAGGCTAGGAGCCCGACCCCAATCATATCATTGTGGCTGCACCAAATCTGTCTCAGTTGCAGAGGAATGGTCAGTTTATACAGGAATCCCTAATGCATGGCCACTCCCCTCGCTTACCCTTCCCCCCACCTCAATTGCTTGTGTGCGGGATGCAGTGCCAGACAGCATTTGACCCCCCACCCCCCCTCAGTTGCCTCCGAGACTGGCCAGCACTTGCCCCTGGACACTAGCACCCCCCACCCCCCACCCCCCCCAACCACAGCAGTCACCTCCAGGGTCAGGCATCAGGTCCCCCCGCGGCCCCCCAGCACCCCTGAGGCCTGTAAACAGCAGGGACGCTGTAGGCAATGCTGCTGCTCACTCACCTCTGTTCCCCCACAGTGAATGCCCCAAGTATTGCAGCAGTTCAACTCGTTTTCCCCTTTGTGTTATCTCTTTATAAAGCATGGTTAACTAGATCACTTGAATAACAATTTAGCTTCAATTCCTCAGAATATTTATCTAGTGTTTCCATTAGGTTGACGGGATCATTTTGTGACCAATGTTTTCTTCTGAATTTTAGGATAAGTTAACATCCTTGGCAATGTTGGGGAGGATTGTTGATTAGAAGATGACCTAGTTCAAGTCACAAGTATAATTTTTTTTTCGAACATTCATGGCTTTAGCAGGTTTATTCCTGTGAGCAATGGATTGTTGACAGTGTGGCTCAGTGTAAGAGCTCTTTCTAGAAGTGGAGTAAATATTGTGTGAAAGAAGAGATAGGATAAATTGCATAAATTCAACAGGGAGGGGAAAAATTGCCATCTTAAAACAAGGATGAATTATATCAGCAATCTCTGTCTGCCTGCTGTCCTGAATGCACATTTGACTAAATTAACATGGTTAGACCCTGTATTTTGCAATGTACCCTTTGCCCCTACCTTTTATAAGAATATACATGGTATGTTCACTTTCCAAGGGAAGCACATTTTCACTTGAGATACTGCATATTTGGACAATATGGCAGAGTGCCCAAGGTTAGTAAGTTCCCAGGAAATACAGCTGTGTCCGAGTAAGTGTTTACTTATGTATGAATGCATTTTATATGCCAAAATGAATCTTTCAATAATAAGGCAAATTTTACCAGTGAATCTGGATGGCTACGCACTTCTCAGGCATACATCAAATACATAAACTGGCATTTTATTTAAACTGAAATGACATATAGTTAAAAGCTAGTAATATTCTCATATATATTCAGTAAAAGCTGATGAATTAGACTTGTGATTGTTCTACAATCAACAATGACATGTAATACAAGTGATAATTCATATTTAATTGCTAATTAATATTAAAAAAGATGCCTTGAAATTTGCAATATATAGTTCCTGCAGGGCTATGCACAGTTTTAAACAAGAGATGGGTGATTAAAGAAGATGGGCGGAATCTTCCGTGCTCGCTGGCATTGGGCATGCTCGGCAGCACGAGCAGACAATATGGTGAGAAGGCCGAAAATCAGTTTCACGACACCAGTTTGCGATCATCCACTCAGCTCGTCGATGGAGGGCCACGTTTCCTGCTATCAGGCATGGGGAACCTCAATGTAGTATGTCTGCATTTCATTATAAGGCAACCCTGCCAGGCTCATCCACCCACACTGGATCATCCGTCCACATAGGTGGGAAAACACGCTGACGTGTTTCACAACTGCGTATAAGTGACATGCATCTGACGAGCTGCGCTTCACTCGAGACTTCGAGGTTTGTTTGCCTATATTGCTTTGGGTAGTGCTTGTGGTCACCAGCGCCAGGTTTCGCAGACAGATCTACATCACTTTTAGAGGTGCTCACAGGCAGGTCTCTACCTACCAGACCAGCCATGAGGCGGGGATGGTTTTGTATGGCTGCAGGGCTCGAGCTTGCTGGAGGAAGGGGGAAAGTGGTCTCAGGCAAGGGAAGAGGCTGCAGGGTGAGGGCTGAGGAAGAGGGGGGTATCCCAGGGTTTGTGTGGGGGTGCAGGTTGATCTGTGCAAGATGGTGAGGGCTGAGGAGGCAGTCACCAAAGCAGATGATGCCAGATGGAGATGTGAGGGTGTGTGTGAGAATGGGTGGTGAAGTCCCTTGAGCTGACAATGAGATGCCAGTGAATGTGTGATGGGCTTGAGTGTGTGAATTTAGAGTGGTCAGATGGTTGTCATACCCTGGCTGCATGGATGAAATCATTCATCCTTATCTGCATTGGATGGCCAACCTCTTCTGTGCAGCATCTGATCACCACTACCATCGCCTACCAAGCTGGAGTGGTAATGTTGCTGCCCCTCCTACAGCTAGAGTGGGGGTAGAGGACATCACGGCGGGTCTCCACGATGTCCATAAGGCGCTCGATGGATGTATCACTGAACCTGGGGGTGGCAGCCTTCTTGCCTTTCAGGGCTATGTCTTCTCTGCAGCCGTTCTGGGCTGTCAGCTCTCAATGTTTCTTTACTTTAAATGTGGTGCCTGGTGTGATGAAGCGGCGAGGTGACAGTGTGGTGGGTGAATTGGAGCCCGCCCGCCATCGAAACGGTGTGTTTCCCTGGAATGCATAATTGATGCAGCGAGGTTGGGGCGATACGGGCGTGAGAAGCCGCCATTGCAGCTGGCAGTTAAAATGTTGTTTTACTCACCCGCTGGCACACAGTGCAAATCTGGGACGATTCCGCTTGACTGCATCCAGTGTGATGCATGCTGCTTTCAATGTAGCTTGATCGCTGTTGAAAAAAAGGCTACCCAGTAAAGTTCAAGCTGTATTCCTCTACAAACCACACTGTAAACAGCAACGATACAAACAAAATAAAAGGGAATCCTTGAAAGGATAAAAAAAACAGCAAAATCAAAATTCAAAATCATTCCATTCTGGGTTCAGGATTTGATGGTTTTGGTCCGGGTGAAAATTTGTCAGATCTATCTGGAGAATTGGAATTTGGGGCAAAGCCTGGCACTATTGGATTTAAGTCCCATTTAAGTCGAGCTGTAAATACTGTGAGAGAAACATGGAAGAAGATCCCGCCCCCCTACCCCCAATCTTACCAAGAGTAAAACCATATCAATGGAGGATTTAGGAATGGATTTATCCTAAATCCTGTAATTGATACTCGAGGAACTGTTCATTTTGGATATGTTACTGAAGCAGACAGGTGATGCGATTTAACCCTAAAGCCCCCATTTAAGGTGTGTGAGTGCTGGATTGTTAGAGGTGAATTGCCATGCTTTATGTGGAATGATGTGGCCATCATTTGGAGTTTTATTTTGCATTATTTTCTTCATTTTTGTTTGCAAGCCTCCCTTGGGATGGTATCTTGCTAAGGGAATTTCCCTAAAATAATATTGTTAGCTGCAGCATGGCTTATGTAATGGGACTCTATGTTGCTATGATGTATGGGATGGAGGAGGAGAACTAGCAGAGAAGTTGGGAAACCAAGGTCATAATATAGAACAACAGGAGTTCCCACCTTCCCAGTTACCTAGTCTACAGAGTGTATAGACTTAGAAGATTCTGTGAAGATTCAGGGGTCTAGGGCTCACTCTGGTATACTGCCTATGTTGTCTCATGACTAGTAGATCATTATGTGCGCCCAACAACCTTGCTTAGGTCTGGGAATTGTGAGGACGAGACAGAGTTTGAAGCTGAACTTCATCAGAAAAGGACACAGCAGGGTCACAAATGTGTGTGAGATAAATGTATGAGAGAGACTTTCTGTAATAAGTTATTATATCAGAGCTTTGCAACATCTGCAATAACCAGATACTTCACATTGTTGGCAGAGTTTAATCCAGGTGATGGAGATCTCACCACTGGCTGGAGAGCCAATGAGAGCCCATATCAGCTCCTTTGGGAAAGGTCACCATGCTATGTGCCAATCAGACACTGAATAGCCAGTGGCAGGCTTTCTCTGGAATCAAGAATCCCAGAGGCAGAGGCCTGCCCCCACCACGGCCCCTCCCCCCCGAGAGCTGCTGACCAATCGGAGGCCTACAGCTATCAATTGCAGGCAGCACCAGCTGGAGCCTTGGTAGCTATCGGCAATGTGCCCACCAGAGGCCCCAGATCAGCGAGGGACGCGGGCCACAGCTGAGTGAGGGCAAGATGGGAGGGCAGGGGGGAAGGTCACATGAGGCGGAGTCAGCTGCAAGGGTAGGGAGGGCAGCTTTCAGCAGCCAGGTCCCTCGATCAGGCACTGAGTGCCTGACAATGAGTGACCCCACTGGGACCCCGCAAGCAAGCACCACAAGGTTTTGCTTTTCAGGTTCCCCTTATGGAGAGCACCCCACCTGCCTCTGGGTTAATACCAGCAGCAGTGGGCTGAGGCCCCTGTGAGGCCGTCAATTGCCCACTTAAGAGCCACGATTGGTGGTGGGGTGGAAAGAGCATTCAGACCCTGGATTTAATCAGTGCAGAGGTGGGAAGGTGGCAGCAACCACCACCCACCCCCCAACCCACTACCCAACACCCCCCCCAACCCCACTCCCCCACCTTCCCACCTCACCCCACCCCCCCACTCCGCCCGCCACCACCAACACCAGGCATCCACCAGCCTCATTAAATACCCTTACACCTCCAAACTCACCTCAGGGAAGGCATTCCAAATGTATCCAACAGGTCGATGTGATGCACCTAATGCGTGGATGAAGAGAGTTAACGTGCTTCTCGCTTTTTGAGTGCTAATTTGCTTCTCTATTTCACCCTACATCTCTGGCTAGTAGTAATGCAAAAAGGAAGGCCAAATGCAAAAGTCTCTCCCTGCCAGATCACAGCCTCTCCATCGGCAATTCCTCAGCTATGCCTCTTCATGGCTAGACATAGAAACTGAGTCCATTGCACCCACAGGGCTAAAGTTTCAGAACAACGTGGAGCAGGTTTGGCCCCCAGACCTGCAATGTGCAAGCCCATTGATATGTGGAAATGCCTTGGCACTCATGAACCAAACTCTCAGCTATGGGCAAGTAACTTCAGTGCTTTGTGGTTGCCTTGGGACAGCTGAGGGCTAAGTGAATAAACCCTGACAAAAAAAAAATCTGGAGTGGAGTCCAAAGGCGGACTAATGCCTAAGTACGTCACCTTTCCGGTAAGTCCTGCAACCAAGCTGTGGCCATACGTAATGCTCTGCATTCCTTTGGACCCAACCAGGGGGACCAAGAAGGTGACCCTGATGCTTGAGCAACCCAGGGTCTCCTTAAACTTTTCCCAGGCTTGTGCCTTGGAGAGGAGTGCCATGCTGGAGTGGGACACCTGAGCCCCACGGGGTAATGTTTAGCACAAAGTTGACCACCAGGGCACAACCCATCATCTCACAAAATGGAAGGCTATCAGAGACTTCACATCAGTTAACTATACATATATTCAAAACACTCCATTTACCATGAAAAGCAGAAATCCCATGAATAATCAAAGTCTGCAAACACCTTTTTTACTTCCAGAACAACTTTAAGTCTTCAACAAGAAAATGATGAACATTAGTTAATGCTTCTGACAACAATAATCAAAGGTCATTAGGGATAGACAATAAATGCTGACCTTTCCGGTGATGTTCACATCCCATGAACAAATGAAGAAACTTTCTGGAACTTTTTAACTGAGAAGTCAATTATACTCACCACTACATACTCCTCTTGCAGTTTATCTCAGTCATATTCATCTTCTTAGATTTAGACATGGTTTCTCTGGTCCCGTGCTTGATAATGGGCAGCAAGATACTGCCACCGGCCCCAGTCCATCGCAATCTCTTTTGCCCCAACCCAGGAGGTGTCCTGCTCTTGAAGGTCCTCCTTAAAAGTACTTTGTCAGGTCTTCTTTGGCTGGCCTGGTCTTCTTCTTCTGTCTTGTGGTGTCCATTCTACTGCCACTCTGGCAGGGTATATGTCCAGGAGGCGAAATGCGTACCCTGCTAGCCTCAGTCGTCTCTCTGTCATGATGTCCTGCAGGCGCCTGTGGCCGGTCCTCTGTAGCACTTACTCACTGGTGATGGTGTCTCTCCATGTGATGCCTAGGATCTTACGTAGGTAACGCAGGTGAATGATGTCCAGCTTATGTGACACCTTTGCTGTTCTCTTCCATGTCCCACTGACATAGGCTGTAGTTAGTATTACAATGGACATGTGGAGTCTCAGCTTCATGGCTGTATTGATGGTGTTGGGTGCCCAGACCACGTGGAGCCACTGGAAGACCAAAGCTGCTTTGCTGATTCTTGTGTGGACATCAATCTCTACATCTCCCTGCATGAAGATGTCGCTTCCAAGGTAGGGGAAGCGGTCAACGTCCTCGATGTTCTGTTGCTCGATGGTGATGGGAGGGCCTTGTTGCCATCCAACCATCACTGCCTTGGTCTTCTCGTGGCTGATGTGGCAGTCATAGTTGAATATCAGTGTATGCAAACTATCAGTTGTGAGCGTGAGGCTTGGAGCAGTGCTAAGAGTGTAAGGGCGAGGTGAGGCTAAGGGCTGGGTTATAGGTTCCCATGCTGGCGTGTCTGAAGGTGGAGGCATTTGGAAAATGCAGCAATAAAATGCAATGCTCGAGACCATCCTACAAGACCACCTGCACTCTACCCCAGTGAAAGTCGGCAACTTCCATCAGCAATGCTGCTGAGACTGGATTTGATATTTTTCCAGTGTCGCCCCTTCAGGCGTAAACCTTGCTGGGGTATCCAGTTTTTTTGGGCAGCAGCACAGCCTGGATGTTGGGCAGGATCCCACCCTGGGCTATGGTGATCCTGCCCGGCAGATTGCTGAGCTCCTCATCATTGCGGATGGCGAGCTGCGGGTGGCAGGGGATGACGGGTCTTCTTGTTGTCCTGGGCTGTGCTGCCGGCCAGCTCGATGATCTCAGCCGTCAGGTACTCGAGGACGGCGGCCAGGTAGACGGGGGCTCCAGCCCCGACCAGTTCGGTATAGTGACCCTTGCGCAGCAGCTGATGGTTACGGCCGACAGGGAACTGGACCCCGGCTCTGGAGGAGCAAGTCTTGGCCTTGGTGCGCCCTTTGCCTCCGGTTTTACTGCAACCAGACATTCTGTTCTCACCCCTGCTGCTGTCATTGGAACTCTTGATCTTGGGGTTACAAACCCAGTACCATATCCACTTGGCTATTTAGGCCAAGCAAACACGTTTTTCCATCTGTTCCTATTCAGATGAAGTTACATTGTTTCATAGTTTGCCATTGTGAGATTTGAACTCTTGATCTTGGGGTTACAAACCCAGTACCATAACCACTTGGCTATTTAGTCCAAGCTCCTGCTGTCATTGGAGTAGAACTGCGTAGGAACACTAGGCAAGTAGCCAATTAATGGTCACTTCAGGGCTTCATTCAACTCCAGTCATTATTTCACCTGTGGCAAGTGGAGACCCATGTCAGGCAGATAGGCCAGAAGATTTGCCTGGTGTCTGGCAGAGGGAGGGGACACCTCCTTTAGGATTCCCCTGTGCCCATCAGAGGCATGCTCCCCCATCAAGGTCAATACCCCGCGTTTAACATTCCCTATCTCCGACCTACCAAACCTGGCCCCCTACCCCTCTCAACCCCTTCATTTGGGCCAATACCCTGGACTTTCCTCCTGTCCAACCTTCATTAGCCCCTCTTCTTTGGGCTGCCTGTAGTGCCAGCAGTGGCCACCGCTGGAACCTGGTGCTGTTGAGACAACAGAGCTGCCAACCAGTATGCTTTTTAGTGAATGTTGGTAGGTGAGTGCTGGGGTGTAGTGAATGGAGCAGTGCATGAAGCAAGTAATAGTTGTTTGGCATATGTTCACTAACCTTGACCACTCATCTGAGGCTATTGAATTTTATGCGGCACTGCATCCAGGTCTCTTGAGCAATGCTGCTGGCATTGATCATGATGGCTATCTGCTCCCATTGCCTTAATGATGTCCTTATGGATAGGGCCTTCTGGCCCCAGCATGGAAGGGGACCTCTCTCAACCTAATTCATCCACTCACATCCCACTTTGCCCTCATCCCATAATCACTTCTGTTTTATAAGCTGCAAAATAATGCAAAATAAGCTGCACAGGGGTCAATGTTGGGGCCACAATTATTTGCAATATATATTAATTACTTGGATGAAGAAAATGAATGTACTATCGCCAAGTTTGCAGATGACACAAAAATAGGTGGGAAGGCAAATGGTGAGGATGACACGAAGAGTCTACAGAGGGATATAGACAGGTTAAGTGAGTGGGCAAAAATGTGACAGGTTGAATATAATGTGGGAAAATTTGAGGTTATGCACTTTGGCAGGAAGAATAGAGGAGCTGAATATTACTTAAATGGAGAAAGACTGAAGAAAGTTGCAGCACATGGATTTGGGGGTCCTCGTGCATGAATCACATAAAGCTAGCACATAAGTTCAGCAGGTAATAGGTAAGGTAAATGGAATGTTGGCCTTTATTCAAAGGGAATGGAATATAAAAAGAGGGAAGTCTTGTTAAAACTATACAAGATACTAGTTAAACCACACTTAGAATACTGGGAATAGTTTTGGTCCCCTTATCTAAGGAGAGATATACAGGCATTAGAGGCAGTCCAGAGAAGGCTCACTAGGTTGATCCCAGGAATAGAGAGATTTTCTTATGAAGAGAGGTTGGATAAATTGGCCTGTACTCATTGGAATTTAGAAGAATGAGAGGTGACCTTATTGAAACATATAAAATTCTTAGGAGGCTTGACAGGGTAGATGCTGAGAGGTTATTTCCCTTTGTGGGAGAGTCTAGAACCAGAGGGCATAATCTCAGAGTAAGGGGGCACCCATTTAAGACAGAGATGAGGAGAAATTTCTTCTCTCAGAGGGTAGTCATTCTGTGGAATTCTTTACTGCAGAGAGCTGTAGAGGCTGGATCTTTGAGCATATTCAAGGCTGAGATAGGCAGAATTTTAATCAGTAAGGGAATCAAGGGTTATGGGGTAAAGGCAGGAAAGTGGAGTTGAGGATTATCGTATCAGCTATGATCTAATTGGATGGCAGAGGAAACCCAATGGGCCAAATGGCCTATTTCTGCTCCTACATCTTATGGTCTTAAGGTCTTAAAATGTTTAAGCATGCACTTCTTGCTTTCCCCACATTTTCCTTTACACCTCCTGCACCAAGATATCCAGTGCTTTATCGGAGAGCCTTGGGTCACGCTCTCTGGACTGTTGTGTCTTTTCCATTCCTCTTGCTGTTGATAAACTCCTCTTTTACTAGTTCCAGCAGCTACTTTAGCTTTGGGTGGCCAGCCATTTCAGTTTTCCCAGTTTTTCACTCAACGTCCCAGTGTCCCGGCAATTTCCCCCAAATTGCTCAAATGTCCTGGTTCCTTGCGTTTAATTTACTGAATGGCAAGCCCAATAAAAACCGCTCTCGCACTGCACCGTGGGAATTGGAATGCCACTCACTCGCTGGCTGTTAAATGGCTGTACCAGGATGCCCCCACATGCGCAGAAACCCTTCTCACCAGTGCCTAGAACCGGGAGGGAATCAGCCTCTGGGTGACAACAGACGATTGACAGCAGTGCCTGCCAACCACAAGCAGCACTTGATGAGGCAGTCAGATGGCGCACATCCGCAAATCACCAATCAAGTGCTGAGGAAGGTGGCAGGCAAGTTCGGTTGACACGTCGCAGGTTCAACCAAACTTCTCATTGAAAGATCACTTGCTTTCCTGCTTGCAGCTCTGGGTTCCCCACTTGAGGTACATTCGATAGTTTAAGATCCAACTTCTGGCTGAAAATGTCTCATATTGGGACCCAATGTGCAAATGAAAATAAATAAGGCTTTTAAATGGAGATTGTTCTTACCATTGTGCCTTGCATCATAAGATTAGGGTGGAATAGAGGTCTCTGGCTGGGATCTTGTGATAAACAAAGCCTTGGTTCAGTTTTTTTTAAAGCAATTAAGGGCGTAATGTCATTGATACAAAATTCTGTGGTGCATGACTTACCTTCAATAATTGGGTGTCTTAATCGAATGGCCAAATCTGATTGGGCATATTCTGGGAGGTGAAATCACATGACCCGCTACTTTCGACTGCCCCTCCCCCAGACTTCTGTCACTGGTCACCCAACATGTGCATCACCACGGAATTCCGCTATCCCAAGGCTTTTTTCAATTTGTCCCGGTTTTGACTTGTGAAAATCTGGTCACCCTATGCACATTGCATTTAAAAGGCACAGGCTTGCTTTAAGCGGGGCTAGCTTCACACGAACCTGGATCCTCTGCCCAGGCATGCAGCCACTCAGCAGCACACTCAGCACGCTGCTGTCATTTAAATTAGCAGGCAGTACAATGATTGTGTGCTGCCCGCATTGGTTTGAACAACAACGGGTTAAATACACATTGCGACCAATTACTGACCCTACCCAATTTTTCACCCAGAGTTTGTACAATTTGATTGTACTGTTACTTGAAGTGGAACGATATGATTTCCTGTCACAGAGGTTGAGGAAGTCCGACATGAAAGTCTTAAAGGAAACAGCTGCAGTAACAATTCCAGAAAGCTAAATAACTGAACAAAATTCAGGATTTTACCCACTTAATCACTTTATTTATGTTCACAGGGTCATGCTGCATGGCAAATAAATGTTAATATTTGGTCTATTTTTTCTTCTTACACATGCTGAATGCTTAGCAGAACATGGCAATATGTTTTTGATTCTCAATAATTATTTGGCAATTTGACAATCTACTAAAAGCCCAATTTTAACTCTGGACCAGACTTTGTTGAGAGCTACCAGATTGAGTTAGAAACTTCTGACCTTGATCCTCTTCCCTGCAAAGTTTGCTTGTCGGGGACCTCATTATAGCTTCTCTACTCAGGCTGGCAAGTTAAAATTACAGACGGGTCCTGGATTTTTGTTGGGTGTCCTTGCTTACTGCTCAGTAGAGCAGGGTGAAAATGAGAATTTGTCAGCTTTTGGCATCTCTAGCATAGGTAAGTATCCTGGGCAAGTTTAGCTGCTTACCCTTTAGGTAAGTTTAAAATCATCTTCACTGTTTCTGTAATTCAGGGTTCAGTTGATGCGGTGTCAGATTTACAAGCAGCTCAGTCAATCATTGCTCCTGCTTGCCTCTTTTTGTAATGTTTTGTCAAAGTCTTAAGAAGTGTCCTGTTAGAGGAGTCAGGTGAATTCTGGAAGATAAAAGTCATATTCCCTTCTGCTGCTGAAACATGCTGCCTTTTTAGTCTCATGGCTTCTTAAGAAGTCATTGCTAGAAACTTATGCCTATGCCCACAAATGAAGGCCATGATGCAGCAAAGTACAGTGAGAAAGTTGAGAGGGCACTGCAGGGAGAGGAGGTTATACCCTCAGCCGTAGGACGGAGCGCAGAGGAATTATTCTGCTTAATTTAAGTAAGTGACACACAAAATTGGCCCAGCACAGCATCTTCATTATTTTTATATCATGCAGCGATTGATTTTACTGATTGGATTGATCGAATCATAAAACACAGAAGGGGTCCATATTGCCCATCGTGCCTGTGCCAGCTCTAGGAATGAGCTATCAATTTAGTGAATCTCTGTTTCTTCGCCTTATTGTAGAATATCACAGTTTAATGGTTTGAATCAAACCTCACCTAAGTTGAACTCTCCACAGGTGCTGTCAGACCTGCTGAGTTTTTCCAGCATTTTTTGTTTTTGTTCCAGATTTCCAGCATCTGCAGTATTTTTGCCTTTGCCTTGCCTAATTTAATGTTAATTCGGTGTGTCTTCAAAGCGATTGAAGAAATGCATGAGAAACAAAGCGATAACTGGTTCAGGTCCTGCTGCTGTAGAATGCTGACTGTCTCTCAAAGTAAATTCAGGGCTATGTGGCTCAAATCCCATAAAACAATTAAGGGCACTGAATTGGAGATGGTATCTATGGCAGCATTAGATCTTTACTACTTCATCTAAGTGACCTTCCTTCACTTGCAAGCCTGACCATGCAGTTGTACAAAACGTAAGAAAAAGATGTGAAATAAAATATCATCTGGTCCATTGAACCTGTCACATTCAGTTACGTCGCAACCAAGCACCATGGCTCTCAAAGCTCCCCAGGCACCAGCAATCATGTCTTCCCCTGTAAGAAGTAAAATCAAAGTAGGTTTAGGAAACACCAGGCAATTAAGAGCAAAAATGAGCTCTGGAAAATTCCCCTCCAACCTCTGAATGTGATCAAAAACAAGTTCAAGCAGGAATTACCACAAGGTACATCATCCATCACTGCGCCTAACTTTTATGTGCAGCAATAGCAACCTCCTCTATGAGCCCATCCAGCTCCATTTTGATTGTCTGCAGGGAATCTGCAGATACCACACAACCAGAGAGATTACTCCCCGTGGTCCTCTGTGAAAAAGGGGAATCCTTCTGACACCTCTCCTAGTTCTATGCTAGCATAATTTACTCTCATTCTGTCAAATTAATCCAACTCAAATAATCTGTCCACAAGGACATAGTCTAGTGCCCTCATCATTTTGAACATTTAATCAAATGACACCAACACTTATGCTCTTCTAGAGTAAAAGGACCTTGCTCTCTGACTTAATTGGTTTTTAGGGTAGGTATTAATTGGATGGATAGCCCTTCTCTAAACATAAGCTCTTGTATAAGGATGCTATAGTACTCTTTGTTTTATATTGGATAATTCTAGCTATATACCTAATACTCTGCTTTTGCAATAGCTTCTCGGTACTGGCTGCACAGATTTATTGCCTATTGCATTATTACATCTAGGTCTACTTCCTGTTCAACAGCCTTTCATTCAGAGCTCAGCACAGTATAAATATGCTTTGCATTAGCCCTGCCTACGTGCATAACACTCAATTTATCAATATTAATGTCTGCAGATGGTTTGCAATTAATGACACAAAATTGGCAAGCCTACCTATGCTTCTCATAAATAAAGGAGTCACCTTAAAAAGAAGCCAATGAGATTAACGGACTGTGCTTATTTAACAGAGTGCATATCGCTCATTGGATTCTGTGTGCCAAAATTTTCTGGGCCTGTTTGGTTCATCATTGCCACATTTTTCTGAGAGGGAACAATGGCTATATTTCTATCTGTGGGTTGTTAGATTTGACCTGGATGATTGAAGAGGTATTTATTCTTTACAGCAAGAGAAGAATTAGAAAACAAAAGGAAAAAGGATGTACGTTGTCACATATCCACTTTTGAGCAAACTGCCTTTCTTTGGAACCTTGGAGGGGGAGGGGTGTTTGTGCCTGGAATAGACACAGGCATGAGACAATAATATAGATGAGATGAGAGGGCTCTGAGAGGGCTTTTCCCCTTATTTTTTCACGGACAGGCTAAGGAGGTGCCCATGCAGGAGTGCCAGAGCAAGTTGGCAGCAGTAGCACCTGGTCCCTCACAGGTTGGATGTTCTGAGATAGGTAGCTAGCAAGGCCAGGTAGGATGATAAAAGTAAGCTCACCTTTGTTTTCAGCACCCCAGTTGGTTCCATGGGGCTAGGTTGGCTTTCTGCCTGCTGGCTTTGGACATTATCACGCTGCAGCCCTGTAGAAGTGGTCAGGTTTTCACCCGTGATTCTGGGCACAGGCCCCTCCCAAGAGGGAAGAGGTTGGTTGTGCCACAAGGGAGGTTGAACCTGCACAGATGACCTGGTGAGAACAACTCATGCCAGGTGGAGCACACTCTGGGATGTGCTGCATCTGACTAATGCCTTTGCGGTCGGACGAAAGAGGAATATCAAGAACCAAAGATTTTTCTCTGTAAAATGTACAGAATTGTTTTCACACAATGTTTATAGTTGGCAGCGCTTTTCTGTGACTACGTGACTTTCTGCTTCAGAATGTGCTTATGTATAAGTACAAAGTGTCTCATGTTGTGAGGAAAGGGCAGTGATCCGTGTTTAGCATGTGTTTACGAAAGCAGCCTGAAAGCTGATGCAGCATATAAATATTTGACTGTTGCATTATTGCCACAGAACTGCTCTAACAATAGGAGTGCTGACACATTTGAGATTTTTTAGAAAATTACATAGCCCTGGATGTTAACGTGATCAGGGGGGGTCAGGTTTTGGACAGGATCCCAGAAGTCTGGGTTTCCCTACATGGCGTGGAGTTTTAACTCCTCGGTGTGCACCTTTTGTCATTGATGGGGTCCTTAGCCTGAAACCAGCCTGACTGAAAGGGTTGGCTTCCATTCAGGTCGGGATGGCTCTGGAAGTATTCACAAGACCAGGTAGATCTGATCTCCAACTTCGGAAGGGGATAGGGCATTGGGAGGAAGCATTTCTGCTCCTCCTGGACCACAAGCCCTGCAGTAAGGGGTCCTAACCTTTGCCCAATGCTGTCCTCAGCTCACTTGCATTTCTGGCTCTCCCAAGGCCTTGGAATCTCAGCAGGCCACAATTAAGCCTGTAAAATACATTAATTACAATGTTTCCAACACCACTGAAATATTCAAATTGCTAGTCTGCCTCCTGGCAGTAGGTTGGCCACCCACCCCCTGTCTCACCCTAATTAAACATGCAAGTAGGGTTTTGGGATTATGTTTGAGATTTTTAAAGTTTTAACCTTTGAGTTGACCCCAGCCCACCCATTTTCGAGTGCTAAAATCCAGAGTGTACAGCATAGAAACAAACTATTGGGCCCAACTATTCTATATCCATGTTATTATTCTAAAGAGCTTCCTCTCAACCCTATGCCTTCCAACCCCATCAACATGCCATCATATTCCTTTCTCTCTCATCTGTTTTTCTAGCTTCTCCTTAGGTGCATCTATGTTGCTCTGCTCAACTAATCCTTGTGGTGGCAAATTCCACATTCTTGCAAATCTCTGGGAGGAAGTTTCTCCTGAATTCCTTGTTGGATTTGTTAGTGGCTATCTTATATTTCTGACCTTTACTTTGGGAATTCCCCACAAGTGGAAACAGTTTCTCCACATTCACCCTATCAATCCCTTTCTATCAAGTCAGCCCCCAGGAAAAGGAGACCCAGTCTGTTCAGACCTTCCTGTTAAGTGTACCCTTTCAGTTCTGGCATTATCTTTTTGAATCTTTTCGATAAAATCGTCAGCACCGTTATGTCTTTTCTATAATATGGAGGCCAGAAATCTGCACAGCACGTCAAATTTGGTTTGACCAAAGCTCCATGCAGATTCGCCATAATGAGCTGGATTTTCATCCTTGAGGTGGGTAGCGAGAGTTGGGAAAATTCCCGGCTCGGCCTACATGCCCCAGGAGAAAGTGGCCACAAAGGTGGGGTTTTCATTCCCAAGAGGCAGGTGTGGGATGCAGTCAGGCCAGCTGAACCAGTAAAATGTTCGGAGGCAGCCACAAGAGGCTGCTGGTTGCTGAGACCAGCTCTTTAAAAAGCACGCCTTGGTGCTGTGGGAATTCGTCTCAAGTAAAATGAAAACAGTAAAGACCTCCGGCCCTCCATACCGCCTCACCCCCCCATATAATCCCATGTCCTTTCCATGCCCCCTCATGCCTTCCACCTGCCCCCATGGACCCTCATACCCTCCTTGCTAAGATATGCCCTCCCCAACCAACTCCTATGGGTCCTCATGCCCTCCATGCCAAGATATGTCTCTCCATCTAAAAAACATTAGGCAATTGGCAGCATAGATCAAACAGCCAGAGCTGTCAATAAAGCAATGTTTTTCCTGGGACTCAGGTGTTTCAATATTCTAATGGATGCCTGGGCTCTCAGCCAAGAATGAATGATGAGGATTGTCTGAGAGACCAGAAATCACTTGAGCCCCAGGAAAAACATTGCTTGATTGACAGCTCTGGCTCTCTGATCAATGCTGTCAAATGCAAAATGTTTAGTCACACAAGATGAAGAGGTTTCAAGTGCTTGCAGTTTCTGCTATTGATACTTTAAAATATCTGGATGATTGACACTTGGCATGTTGTAGAAATAATTTTTTAAAGATTTTGGAAAGTAACCAATGAAAAACTTTTTATCTTTTTTTTTTACACATCCTACTGTCACTATAGATTTCATTGGTCCCATACAGTGTAGTAGGTGAATGGGCAAGAAAGTGCCATAGCTTGGCATGGGGGCCAGGGGCCTTGGGGGTGGATGGAGAACACCTAGGCATGGGAGACATGAGGAGGAACTTTTGAACTTATCTTGCAAAACGTACCCTTATGCAGGCTCTAGTTCTTTGAAATGCTAACCCGATTCTATGAAAGTTGCAGAGGACTAGAACATACCTATCCTTGCAATGGAGTCAATCAGGTCGGGAATGCAGGGTGTGGACTCATGACCCAAACCAGCCCATGCTCTTAAAAGAAACTGTTAAAAATCGGAATTGCTTGGAATGGGGTCAGGAATCCCAGAATCAGGCCCTGGCCACCAGCTTTAAAGGTCCGCAGAGTTGTGTAGACTCCGCGAAAATCCAGCCCATTGTCTCCACTTTTCAATTCTTCCCCTCATTGTTTTGTTTGCTTTTTATGGCTTTATTAACCTGTAGCGCAATTTCTAATGATTTGTGTATCTGTACCTCTTTGCTCTTTTTTAGACCCTAATGATCCAAACTATATGTGGCTGCCTTACTTTTCCTCCCCAAATGTACCACCACAGACTTAATTATATTGAAATTAATTTGCCAATGAGACATTCAAGTTGGGCAAGCTTATTAATGTTGTCATGTATCTTGTCACACTCCTCCTTAGTGTTAATTATGACCCCATAGGTAAATTGTGTTTAACCGTCTCAGCTGAATTTTTTGATGAGGTAACAGAGAGGGTTGATGAGGGTAAGGCTTTGATGTGGCATATATGGACTTCAAAAAATGTTTTATGAAGTGCCACATAACTGACCTGCCAGCAAAGTTGAAGCCCATGGAATAAAAGGGATAAAAGCATCATTGGCTGAGTTACAGGAAACAGAGAGTAGTGATGCATGTTTTTTTTGGACTGGGAAAGGTGTACATTGGAATTTCCCAACAATTGGTACTAGGGCCATGGCTTTTCTTGATATATTAATGACTTAGACATGGGTGTGCAAGGCACAATTTCAAAATCTGAGGGTGACACAAAACTTGGAAGCATTTTGAGCTGTGAGGAGGATAGTGATTGACTTCAAGAGGACATAGACAGGTTGGTGGAATGGGTGACACATAACAGATGAAATTTCATGCAGAAAAGTTGAAGTGATACATTTTGGTAGGAAGAACAAGGAGAGAAAAGAGAAAATAAAGGGAACAATTCCAAAGAAGGAGCTTGAACAGAGAGACCTGGGGTAACATGATCACACATCACTAAAGAACATAAGAACAGTAGGAGTAGGCAATTCAGCTCCTCGAGCCTGCCCCACCATTCAATACAATCATGTCTGATCTCATTTCAGCCTCAATTCCAATTTCCCGCCCTCTCCCCATAACCTTTCAACCCATTACTAATTAAAAATCTGTCCATCTCCTCCTTAAATTTATTCAGCGTCCCGGCATTCGCTGCACTCCGAGGTAGTGAATTCCACAGATTCACGATCCTTTGAGAAAAGTAATTCCTCCTCATCTCTGATTTAAATCTACCACCCCTTAGCCTAAAACTATGGCTTCTCATTCTAGAATGCCCTACAAAGGAAAACATCCACTCCACGTCTACTTTGTCTATCCCCTTTAGCATCTTTTATACCTAAATTAGATCTCCTCTCATCCTTCTAAACTCTAGAGAGTATAGGCCTAAACTGCTCAATCTCTCCTCATAAGACAAGCCCCGCATCTCTGGAATCAATCTAGTGAACTTCCTCTGAACCACCTCCAGTGCAACTACATTCTTCCTCAAGTAAGGGGACCAAAACTGTGCACAGTACTCCAGGTGCAGTCTCGCCAATGCCTTGTACAGTTGCAATAACACACTTCCCTATTTTTATACTCTATTCTTTTAGCAATAAATGCCAAAATTCCATTTGCCTTCCTTATTACCTGCTGTACCTGCCTACTAGCTTTCAGCGATTCATGCACAAGGACACCCAGATCCCTCCGCACTGAAGCATTCTGAAGCTTCTCTCTATTTAAATAATAAGTCACTTTTTTATACTTCTGGCCAAAGTGGATAACCTCACACCTATCCACGTTATACTCCATTTGCCAATTCTGGCCCATTCACCTAACCTGTCCATATCCATTTGTAAATTCCTTATTTCTTCATTGCAACTTACTTTCCCAATTATTTTGGTGTCATCTGCAAATTTAGCTATAGTACCTTCTATCCCTGAATCCAAGTCATTAATATAGATTGTAAATAGTTGGGGTCCAAGGACCAAACCCTGTAGCATCCCACTAGTTACAGCTTGCCATCCAGAAAAAGACCCATTTATCCCGACTCTCTGCTTTCTGTTGGTTAGCCAATCCTCAATCCAAGCTAATATATTATCCCTAACTCAGTGTAATCTTATCTTGTGTATTAATCTTTTGTGTGGTACCTTATCAAAGGCCTTCTGAAGACCAGATATACCACATCTACAGGATCCCCATTATCCACTTTACTTGTCACATCTTCAAAGAACTCTAGTAAATTAGTCAAACATAATTTACTCTTCATAAAACCATGCTGACTCTGATGGATTGCATTTTGATTTTCCAAATGCTCCATTACTATTTCCTTAACAATGGATTCCAACAATTTCCCAATGACAGACTTTAAACTAACTGGTCTATCATTTCCTTCTTTCTGCCTCCCCCCCCACCTTTTTGAAAAAGGGTGTTATATTAGCATTTTTCCAATCCACTGGAACCTTTCTAGAATCCAGGGAATTTTGGAATATTATAGCTAATGCATCCACCATCTTCGCTGCCACTTCCTTTAAGACCCTGGGATGTAGGCCATCAGGTCCTGGGGACTTGTCACTCTTTAATCCCAATACTTTGCTCAGTACTTTTTCTCTAATGATGGTGATTGTTCTAAGTTCCTCCTTCGCTCTTCCCTCCCCACCCCTATTATTTAGTTTAAAGTCTTATCCACGACCCTAGTTGTGCAATTAGCCAGGACGCTGGTCCCAGCATGATTCAAGTGGAGTCCGTCCGAATGGAATAGCTCCCTCTTTCCCCAGTACTGGTGCCAATGTCCCTTAAATTCAAACCCATTTCTCCCACACCAATCTTTGAGCCATGCATTTACCTTTTTAATCTTAATGATCCTGTGCCAATTAGTTTGTGGCTCAGGTAGTAATCTGGAGATTATTACCTTTTTGGTTCTGTTTTTTAATTTAACTCCTAGCTGCTCGTATTCTCTCAGCAGAACCTCTTTCCTCATTCTACCTATATCATCACTAAAGATGGCAGGCAAGGTTGAGAAAGTGGTTAACAAGGCAGATGGCATCCAGGACAAAAACAGAATTACCTGGAAAAACTCAGCAGGTCTGGCAGCATTGACGGAGAAGAAAAGATTTGACGTTTCGAGTCCTCATGACCCTTCAACAAAACTGATTTTTCTTTACAATGAGAGGGGTGAAATATAAGCTGGTTTAAGTTGCGGGGGGTGGGGGGAGAAGTGGAGGTAAGGTGTTGTTGTAGGGACAAGCAAGCAGTGAAAGGAGCAGATCATCAAAATATGTCACAGACAAAGGAACAAAAGAACACAGAAGTGTTGAAGTTGGTGATATTATCTAAACGAATGTGCTAATTAAGAATGGATGGTAGGGCACTCAAGGTATAGCTCTAGTGGGGTTGGGGGGGGCATAAAAGATTTAAAAATAATGGAAATAGGTGGGAAAAGAAAAATCTATATAAATTATTGGAAAAAAAAACAAAAGGAAGGGGAAAGAAACAGAAAGGGGGGTGGGGATGGAGGAGGGATCTCAAGACCTAAAGTTGTTGAATTCAATATTCAGTCCAGAAGGCTGTAAAGTGCCTAGTCGGAAGATGAGGTGCTGTTCCTCCAGTTTGCGTTGGGCTTCACTGGAACAATGCAGCAAGCCAAGGACAGACATGTGGGCAAGAGAGCAGGGTGGAGTGTTAAAATGGTAAGCGACAGGGAGGTTTGGGTCATTCTTGTGGACAGATCGCAGGTGTTCTGCAAAGCGGTCGCCCAGTTTACGTTTGGTCTCTCCAATGTAGAGGAGACCACATTGGGAGCAACAAATGCAGTAGACTAAGTTGGGGGAAATGCAGGTGAAATGCCGCTTCACTTGAAAGGAGTGTTTGGGACCTTGGATGTCGAGGAGAGAGGAAGTGAAGGGGCAGGTGTTACATCTTTTGCATGGGCATGGGGAGGTGCCATAGGTGGGTGTTGAGGAGTAGGGGGTGATGGAGGAGTGGACCAGGGTGTCCCGGAGGGAACGATCCCTAAGGTATCTCCAGGACATAAAACGTTTCTCGGACTGCTGTTCCCGTCACATTCTGAGATCCACATTCAGTGCCATGCGCCGCCATATGAACACACTCGACCTCTCCCTCCAGCAGCACTGCCGTACCCTTTTTCAAAGCTGTGCGTGCCCCCAGTTTCATTTTATTCTTCGTCTCATCCAACGCCTCAACAAGAAACTTTTTCTCTTTCTCTCAAGTGCCAAGGAACGCAAGCTCCAACAACTCATCGACACCAACACCCATCTAGGACCCTCCACCCCTGTCTGTCCCTCCGTCCCCACCCCATCTTCCAATCCCAGCCCCAGCCGTGTATTCACTATACCCCCTGACCTTCCCCTCTCCGACGCTGAACGTTCAGTGCTTAGCAAAGGACTTAGTTTCATACCCCTATGCCCTCACCTCAATGAATTTCGGGCTCGGCACGAGGCTGATCTCTTCTTCCGCCGTCTTCGTCTCCGGGCTCACTTCTCTGGGCAGGAGTCCTCTCCCTGTTCAACGGATCCTTTTACCCACCTCCAATATTCTCCCTCCACTTGGACCCCTCCCTCTGGATTCTTACCTTCTCTTGATCTTTTCATTGAGAACAGTCGGCGCGACATTAGTCGTCTCAATTTCTCTGCTCCTCTCACCCATTCTAATCTCTCTCACGCTGAACTTACTGCACTCCATTTTCTCAGATCCAACCCTGACATTGTCATCAAACCCACTGACAAGGGTGGTGCTGTTGTTGTCTGGCGCACTGACCTCTACCTCGCGGAGGCTGATCGTCAACTCGCAGACACTTACTCCTACCTCTCCCTGGACCATGATCCCACCACTGAACATCAAGCCATTGTTTCCAGGACTGTCACTGACCTCATCTCCTCTGGGGATCTTCCTCCCACAGCTTCCAACCTGATAGCCGCCCAACCTCGGATGGCCCGCTTCTACCTCCCGCCCAAAATCCACAAACAGAACTGTCCCAGTAGACCGATCGTGTCAGCTTTCTCCTGCCCCATGGAACACATTTCTCGTTATCTTGACTCCCTTCTCTCTCCCCTTGTCCAGTCCCTTCCCACCTACATCCGTGATTCCTCTGACACCTTACGTCACATCAACAATTTCCAGTTCCCTGGCCCCAACCGCTTCCTCTTCACCATGGACGTCCAATCCCTCTACACCTCCATCCCTCACCAGGATGGTCTGAGGGCCCTTAGCTTCTTCCTCGAACAGAGGCCCGAACAATCCCCATCCACCACTACTCTCCTCTGTCTGGCTGAACTTGTTCTCACACTGAACAATTTCTCCTTCAGCTCCTCTCACTTCCTCCAAATAAAAGGTATGGCTATGGGTACCCGCATAGGCCCCAGCTATGCCTGTCTCTTTATGGGGTATGTGGAACATTCCTTGCTCCAGTCCTACTCCAGCCCCCTTCCACAACCCTTTCTCTGGTTCATCGATGATTACTTCAGTGCTGCTTCATGCTCTCGTCGGGACTTGGAAAAATTTATTAATTTTGCTTCCAATCTCCACCCCTCCATCATTTTCACGTGGTCCGTCTCTGAAACTTCCCTTCCCTTCCTTGACCTCTCTGTCTCAATCTCTGGTGATAGACTGTCCACCAATATCCATTACAAGCCTACCGACTCCCACAGCTACCTCGACTACAGCTCCTCACACCCCGTTTCCTGTAAGGACTCCATCCCATTCTCTCAGTTCTTTCGCCTCCGTCGCATCTGTTCTGATGATGCTACCTTCAAAAACAGTTCCTCTGACATGGCCTCCTTCTTCCTTAACCGACGTTTTCCACCCACGGTCGTTGACAGGGCCCTCAACCTTGTCCAGCCCATCTCCCACGCATCCGCCCTCACGCCTTCTCCTCCCTCCCAGAAACATGATAGGGTCCCCCTTGTCCTCACTTATCACCCCACCAGCCTCCGCATTCAAAGGATCATCCTCCACCATTTCCGCCAACTCCAGCACAATGCCACCACCAAACACATCTTCCCTTCATGCCCCCTGTCGGCATTCTGTAGGGATCGTTCCCTCCGGGACACCCTGGTCCACTCCTCCATCACCCCCTACTCCTCAACCCCCACCTATGGCACCTCCTCATGCCCACACAAAAGATGTAACACCTGCCCCTTCACTTCCTCTCTCCTCACCATCCAAGGGCCCAAACACTCCTTTCACGTGAAGCAGCATTTCACTTGCATTTCCCCCAACTTAGTCTACTGTATTCGTTGCTCCCAATGCGGTCTCCTCTACACTGGAGAGACCAAATATAAACTGGGCGACCGCTTTGCAGAACACCTGCAGTCTGTCCGCAAGAATGACCCAAACCTCCCTGTCGCTTGCCATTTTAACACTCCACCCTGCTCTCTTGCCCACATGTCTGTCCTTGGCCTGCTGCATTGTTCCAGTGAAGCCCAACGCAAACTGGAGGAACAGCACCTCATCTTCCGACTAGGCACTTTACAGCCTTCTGGACTGAATATTGAATTCAACAACTTTAGGTCTTGAGCTCCCTCCTCCATCCCCACCCCCCTTTCTGTTTCTTTCCCCTTCCTTTTGTTTTTTTTCCAATAATTTATATAGATTTTTCTTTTCCCACCTATTTCCATTATTTTTAAATCTTTTATGCCCCCCAACCCCACTAGAGCTATACCTTGAGTACCCTACCATCCATTCTTAATTAGCACATTCGTTTAGATAATATCACCAACTTCAACACCTATGTGTTCTTTTGTTCCTTTGTCTGTGACATCTTTTGATGATCTGCTCCTATCACTGCTTGCTTGTCCCTACAACAACACCCCCCCTCCACTTCTCCCCACCCCCGCCCCACCTTAAACCAGCTTATATTTCACCCCACTCATTGTAAAGAAAAATCAGATCTGTTGAAGGGTCATGAGGACTCGAAAAGTCAACTCTTTTCTTCTCCGCCGATGCTGCCAGACCTGCTGAGTTTTTCCAGGTAATTCTGTTTTTGTTTTGGATTTCCAGCATCCGCAGTTTTTTGTTTTTATATATGCGATCCAGGGCTTTATGCACAGGGGCACAGAGAACAAAAGCAACCATTATGATCCTTTACAAAGCACTGGGTTGGCGTCAATTAGAGTATTGTGTTTGGGAAGGATGTGAATGATTTAGTGAGGGTGCAGAAAAGATTTATAAGGATGTTTCCATGGATGAGGGACCTCAGTTAAGTGGATAGATTGGAGAAGCTGTGGATTTTTCTTCTAATACAAGAGAATGTGGAGAGGAGGTTTGATAGAGGTGTTCAAAATCATGGTGGCCTTGACAGGATAGATTAAGAGAAACTGTTCCCATTGCAGGAAGGGTCAAGAATGGTCTTCTGTTTCTCTCTCACAGAGTGAAAATTCAGCCCTAAGATCCCGGAATTCCTGCTGCAGCTCTGGTGCAAGTCTGACAACGAGCCTGTTGTTCTAAGTCCCTGCTGATTCCACCTGGCACTCTACAGGTGAAACCTCCTCCCATCAGCTTACAAAGCCAGTGGTGCAAGCCTGAGTGGCCCCAGGTGTGGAACCAGGGGGCAAGGATTCCCTACTTTCTGAGGTCCTACTCTACAAGCTCAGTCAGGTTCTGGTGCATCACTGGAAGCTAACATGCTGAATAGGATGTGTTGTTCCACCTTCTAATTGGGCACAATGGGACTCCAACATGGGGAGGGAGAGGCCAGGCAAAGCAAGTGGCTTAGACCTATGGGTAAGTAATTTAAAAATAAAATTGATTGCCCTCCTTGCACAGGGCTTAAAGTGAGCACAATTGGTTATTAGGAAAGATCCGGGAAAACTTCACATTTTCAATGACATTGAAATTTCTGAAAACTTGAATGATGAAGATGTACACATTGTAGCACCCATGTACATTACTTAACCTTCTGGTGAATGACCTGTCACCATATCATAATAATTGCCAAATACACATCTTAGATGGAGAATGTACCTTAGAGCTCATGAGAAAGAAGCAACTCTATGTACAGTGAAGGGCAAAGCAGTCTAAAATAGTTGCCCTAAAGAGTTGGCAAAAAATGATACACCTTAAGGCAGGTAAGAAATAGTTTAAAAACAAGGATAAAGAAGGAAAGACTGAAACAGAACAAACTGGAAGAGTACAAATGGGTCAGGATCACAATGTTTATGTATAATTGTACAAAGTGTTAGTGAGGAGATGAATTACAACAAAGGGATATTGTTACCCTGGGCGAGGAAGAGTGAGCTAGCTCCTTTTTAGTCAGTCCCCTTGGTGTCGCATCAAAGGGTTCTTTTTATTTATTTTCCCTGTAAATGCCTTTTCCAATCCAAATGTATTTACTTTTCAATAAGGGGCCAATAAATCAGGTTTTCTTGAGTCAAAGAAAGAGTAGTTTATTAGTTACTAAAGCCGAGCAAAATAATAAAAGATAAAAACACAATCACACACACACAGACACACGCGTGCACACACACACACACACACACACACACACACGCAAACACATGTACAGATCTCAAAAGTAAGAAAAGTTAGAGTCCAAATAAAAGTTAAAAGAATATACAATTAAGTCCTTTGCTTATCTTTGAGGCATAGATTGTTGAACGTTGCATCCATTTGAAGCTAGCTGGTTTCCTTTAAAATCCTGGAGTTGAAATTAAGTTTAGGTAACTGCACTTTGCTGGAGATAATCTCAGCTTCAGAGCGAGAGAGAGATTCCACCCCCCCACCATCCACCACCCCCACCCCCAGCCCATCTCCGCACCCAAGGTGTGAAATTCCATGCAACATGTGAGGGCAGGCCTGCAGTGCAATCCATATAGGAACTTTCCAGAAATGTGGTCAACTTACAATATGAGACATCAGGTGACTGGTGGTAGCTATCTTTGGTCAGTGTCTTTTCTCATATTTTTTAAAGAAAACATGCCCTCTTTAAACAGTTCAGTATGTATTTGGTTAGCTGGTGAAGTTATAGGCAGATCTCACTCAGTCACAATTTCCCATTGTCATGACAATATGGAGACAAAATGTGTAGCGTTTCCAGAACCAGTGCTGTTCAGGCACTCCAAATAACTGCGGATAAGTGAGGAGTCCTTTCTCCAAAATGCGAGGTTAACTGATTTACATAGTTTGAGCACAGTCTCAGTGAGTAAAGTGGCTGGTGCCTTTGGCCTTTTTATGAAAACTTATCTCATAACCTTTCTTCTTATCTTCTTGCAAGAGAAAGCTGCCTATAAAGAGAGGTAGCACAAAGGAAAAGTCTGACCAAAGCTGTGAACCATGACTCCTTATTGAACTGAGGGCAATCAAGAAACTGGACTTGGAGGAAATAGAGGAAAGGGGAGCGGAGGTGAGGGGGGGAGGGTGGAACCTGAGCTCAGAGGTCTCTGTAAAACATGTGACTGATGTTCTTTTCACTGCTTATTTCCTTATTTTTGTGTTCTTTCATACTCGGGCCCATATTGTAACATTTCTGTATTGCACACTGCAACCTACTGCCGGGGCATCTATGTTTTGAGAAGTTTATTCTGACGTGCATCATTAAGTAAGTTCTCCTGCTCCTCCAGTTGCCCAAGACCGAGAGCTTTCCTGATAACTATCCAATCCTGACCTGATATCGCACAAAATCTTGCACCACCCACCATAGCACTAGCACAGATGATCTATGGGGGAAGGGGTGGGGGATGGCTCTGTGGAGAATAGCAGCAGAAAGAACTTAATAATGCACTGAGCATGAGTGAGAAGAAGGAAGTGCAGGTAGGATGATAAAAGATGCAATCTCCTGCCCCAAAGTGTGAGGTGTCCTCCAGCTATTGTGCCTGGGAATGTTAATCTCGCAGGGCCTGCTAAACTTGAGCTCCAACCTATAGCAGGCTGTGCGTTTTGTATTAGTTACATTAGGAAATTAGATTGAGATGCCAACGATGCTGGCCTTCAACTTCCTCATTGTTGTCCAGTGGACTGCTCCTACACTGACCCCTGACCATGCCGAGGGCCCAAGAGCAGGGAAGTGGCAGCGGTGATGTGGAAGCAACGTCACATTGGAAGCCCCCCCGAGTCCCCATGACTACAGGATAGGCAGTCACTTCATCAGTAGTGTTGGCATGTTACTTGAAGGGATACCTCCTGACCCAGCAGAAGGAGGGACTGGGACAAATCCATCACTTGGGGCAGTTACTGAAATCCAACAGCAATCCACCTCATCATCTTCCCTTGCTAGGGAGCACTCAAAGAAAGCGCAGGGGGTTTAGTAAAAATAGGCACATCAGCACACTTTGCCTAAAGGGAAGCATTGGGAAAGCACATTGAAGGCAACTATATTATACATTGTAAGCACATAATGAAAGCTGAATTCAATAATAGAATTCTTCTAACAATTGTTTTGTTCTAAGTCACATTAGGGACAAATGAGGCTACACAGTAATTGGATGATACTACTATAGAAACTGTTGAAGCAGAATATTGGATCATTTAAGGGGAAATGGGAGAAATAATTGATACAGAGGAAGATGCAAGGCTATGATGATTGCAAAGAGCAGTGAGGTTAGTTTTAGAATGCTTTCACAAAGAGCTGTCAAATAGGCTCCTTCTGTGCAGTAATGTAACATGGTTTTATGGCTCATAGGTGATGAATACAGCTGGGCCCAATGGAGGGAATTGGCATGGAGAGCAAGCACATGTGGAGAGGAGGCACTCATTAGCAGAAAAAGGCTATTAAATCATGTAGGATGACTTCAGCAGAGCAAGCAGCTTATGTAGTTGGCAAGGTTGATCCATTGTCTTGGCTTTATCTTCTCATTCAGCTGCTTCCTCTCTTCTCTTGCAAGCTGTATTAGTTTGTGGGATTGCTAACTGGGTGTTTGCGAATCAGGGGCCCATTTTGTACCCTTCTAAATTTTTACTTAAAGGGAGTTTCATTTCCATTTAAGTCATGGATACAGTGAAGGACAGGGAAAGATAAAACAAAGACCGGTGATAAACGGATGCTATTTAAACTGGTAGAATCAGATAGTGCTGTGCTCCAGGTAGGCTGAGATCATGTTTGCTTTCCATTTACTGAAATTCTTAGGAAAAAGGTACAGAAGAATGCTATTAAAGATGATGCCAAGCTGTGAGAAAAGTTAAAAAGGATGCAGGGAACATAGGTTGGCAGAGAGGGCAGGTAGGTGGCAAATGCAATTCACTGCCGAGAAATGTGAAGTATAACCTAAGGGGTTAGAGTTTTGGAACAGAAAGAGATTTAGCAATGCAGATACAGGAGGGCCTGAAATTGTGTAGAACAATTCCAATAGCATAAGTGTGGTAAAGTGGCCACTCCTCTTCTCATTCCTGAAGTATTCTGCAAGTTCACCTCATTGACATCTCACTAGCAGGCACCCCGGCATTATGGTTATATCTTGAATGCCTGCCCAAAGAGAACCTTGAGAAATTTAGCAGTGGCTAGTTGCTTCAGAAGAAAAAATTCCACTGTCACTTCTGGAGTTTTAAATATTAGATTAAAACATCTATTAACAAAAGAAAAGAAAACTTAAATACTCAAGATTACAGTTTCAAAATTAAAGTTAGTCTTATAACATTTCCCGAAAAATTTCTACTTAGCTAGATTCACAAGTAAACACCCTTTCTTAGGCAACAGTCTCAGTAGATACTTAATTTACTAAATATCCAGTAATATTATTGCAAGGCACCCACACAGTTACTATAAGGAAGGCATTTTACAAGCTTCTCTCTCCTTCTCACTCAACAATAGAAATTCAAGCCTTGTAACAAAAACTTGATTTCAGGAACAAGCAAGCACTTCTCTAGGGTGTCTAGAGGCTGCATGTTCACAGGCTGCCTTCAAGATCACATGGCCAGATACACACAGCTTTCAATCTTTCCTTAAATACACTTTTTCCCCTTTCATCTTTATCCATTGTTTTTAACTTTCTTTTGAAATTTACCTTTCCCAGAATCTAAAAAATCTTTCATGTTGTCTTTATGGTCACCACTTTCGGGAAAAATAATCTTTATAACATTGCTTTATTTATTTATGTCTTTGCCAGTTGTAACACTTCCTTTTCCCTCTTTGAAATTTAACAGTTAATAACTCAACTCCTCACTCATCTAATGCAAACTCCTACTCATGTTGTATTTATTGGCATCCCATCTTAGCTTGTCCATTTTTACTTTAAAATGCTTGCATTTACACCTAATCCCTTTGATGATATAAACTTTGCAGCCTGACTGTCTTCAGGCTAATCAAATTAGTCACACACACACATACACACGCACACACACACACACACACACACACACATACACACAACATACAAACAGCCCCCACAAGCCTGTTTTACAGTATCCCATAGCAATATTAAAACAAAATGATATTTTCTTTACAGCAAGAAGCCTTTTATAGACCCTGTTGGCAATCCTTAGCAATGGAGTCAATTAGGTACATTTGTAAAATTGGACTTGGAAAAATAGAAAAACCTGATAATGGATGAAAATGAATCAAAGTGAGAAGTCCAGCTAAGGTAAAAAATGAAACCATGCCAATCAAATTCTTTATTAACCTGAGAATAAGAATATGTCATAACTGTTTCGATATGAAACAAATCACAGGGGTGATTTTAACTCTCTCTGCCCAATGCAAATCAGGTTAAAATCACCCAGGTCGCGTACCCACAGGAAAGATGCTAGGAACTCAACATTACAAAATTTAACCGACTAAAAGAAACCTGTCCAAATCTGGTGGAGTCCTTCTTTAAAGCTTCATGCCAGGGTTCGACGATGTCTTTAGGACACAATGATAATTTTAACTGGTGGACTGGGTGGGAAAGCCACTGTGGCTTTCACCACCAACAAAGGAAGAGGTGCCAAGGCTCAAGGAGGTCCAATCAAGCAGGGTTTTTTAATTATTTTGTGTGAGGCCTGGAGAAACAGAGGTTTACCTCTGGATCCAGCAGGGAAATCTTAGGCCTTCCCTACTTACACCCAACCCCACACTGACACCAACCCCGTCCACCCCCTCCCACAATTTCCTGAAAATGAAAACTCAGTGAGATTACATAGTGTTAGCGGGCAGCCTCTGGGCTGTTTAAGTTTCTGTCACTTCCTGAAAATTTCCAAAGCCCAAGGATTTAAATAATCCGGGCCTCATTTCTCAGGCAGTGGGTGAGTCAACTCACCTCGCTACTCAACTCAACTCAAAGTTAAAATTGGGCCCCACAAGCTGTAGAATACAGAACATTTAGACCAAAAAGGAAACACCAACTTATTTGGAAAGAAGGAATGAAACCTTTCTTCGATGGGTTATCAAAACATGCAATGATTAGCTGCTCTAATACCTGAGATTATTATCCTCATAGCTCTAAAAGTAACAGATGGATAATGACTTGGGTGATTGCCTTTTCCAAGCGATTATGCACAGGTTCGTACAAAGCACAGCTGCATGATCTCATGAAAAATTGATTGCTCAGAACATTACTGAACAACAAAAACAACAAACTGTAATGACTGTGCAACTTATGATAAATTAACTAAGAAACATATCTCATGCTTGATTTACTACTTTTCATTTCTGATATAATTTTCAGCAGAGAAAATTGCATGTTTCAGAACACTTGCCCAAAGTACATTAGCTAACTGAGGATAATAGACTTGCGTATCCTTCATTTCGTTTAAAGAGAAATGCTAGTCTGTACCTGGGCCTAGAAATTTGATCATGCTGCACCCGTGTTACAGGTGTAAAATGGACCCCTCATGGCTCAATATGGCTGATGGTGCACCTGTGCAGTCCCATGCCGGAAGTGTGCCACCAGAATATTAGATTGGGCTGCTCTGCTGGTTTCCAAAGGGCTGCCAGGATGTTTCAGGAAGCTCATTACAATATTTAAATAAGGGTCCTATGCTTATAGAAGGACATTTTTGAAAAATTGGGCTGCCCCAGCACCCAGCTGTCAGATGATAAATTCACCCAGCAAATCATGCTGCTAGAGGTTAGCACAGGGCCTGCAGGAGTGTTATTTAAATGGCTTATCCACACCAGTTTACTTGATGGCTTGTCCCCTTGGGCTGATGGTTAACCCTTGGGCCTTATGCACAAGCGAATTCTGCATTCTGCGAACAAGAATCTACTTTGCAAACAGTTTATTCTCGCCATGGGTGGTCTGATAAGTTTACCTTTGGGGCTTAAGGGGGAGAGGGGACATTGAAGCAGACAGGAGTAAGCAGATGCAGCTGGGAGTAAAGAGCAGAGGGTACTATGCAGGAGGCCATGGTCACAGCAGATCTTCAGGGAGCATTTCTCAGACCTCAACTTTGCTGAAGGGCAGTGTGTCAGCTGTGTGTGCTTTGCCAAGGAGATATGATGGAGCTATGACAACTGCTGTTGCCAGAATTATGTATGGACAACATTACCTGTGAAGGTCTGTGGCCCTTAGGAACAAATGGCTGCAGCAGGTGGCATCAGTGAGAATGCCCAGTTTGCTTTGCACCACTGGATCAGGTGACCAGGATGCTCTACCCCAACAGGGACACCTAGTTCACATTCCCCATGGGTAGAGCGAAACAACATGAGAAAAGGCTAGACTGCGCCATAGACTACACCCACATTGAACTGCATGCTCTGCATCATCACATCAAGAGAAAGAAACACCGCCCCCTGAATCTGCAGCCTCTTTGCAACCACAGGCAATAGGTTAGGCCTGTGCCCAGTTTCCATGCAGTCGTCGTGATGTGTTCATCCTGTCCCAGACCTTCTGTGCCACATTTATTCCAACCAGGCTATCAGCTCATAGGTTGGCTGCTGGATGACAAGGAATGACTCCTGATGTGTCTCATGACACTTGTCAGGAACCTGGACACTGACGCGGAACATGCCCACAATGAGAAGCATGCCATCATCAGAAATATCATTGAGCCAAACACAAGGCAGTTCTGAGTTTATTTCCTTTTGTAGAAGACTCTTCAAGGTTATGAGGGGAATTATGAAAATGAATCCAAGCAAATTATTCAACCTGGTGAAGATTTCATTACCAGGAGGCACAAATTGAACATTTAAAACATGAAGGGGGAAATTTCACCAGAACCTTTTCACCAAAAGAATAATGGAGCCATGGAATAAGGTATTCAGGAAGGCCCTTGAATTGTGCATAAGGTTAAGAGGCTAATTGAAACATTTTTGCAGAGAAAAAGGATTGAGGATGTACAGTACAAGTAGAGAGCAGACAATCCATCTGAAGGATTGCTGAGAACGCATTCACTTTCTAACAGCTGTGAAAGACCCCTGCGAGCTGGGCAAGGCATTGCACTGTTACTGATGCTCACTCCCATTTCGTTATAGTTTTGCAAGTGAAATGGTATCATATCACTTACGATAGAACAGCTGTGTAGTCTTGGTATAGACTTTGATTGAAATACTTCTCTAATGAGTTAACCCACAAAGTTTCATGGATTGTTGTATCATACAATAAAGTATCAACTCCCCAGCTGGCAGAAATGGTTACATTATCCAGAAACATTCAAAATACACAGATGCTAAGCAAAGGATACTCGGCAGTGAAAACTGTACGATAAGGAAATTGAATGATTAATTACAGTAAAGCTGCGTAGCTTACGAGCTCAAAAGTATTCCTGGCTGAAAAGGTGGTAGAGGCTGAAACTCTCATGGCATTTTAAAAAACACTTGGATGTGCACTTGAGGTACTATAGCCTACAGGACCAAAGGCCAAGAGCTGGAAAGCGGGGTTAGATTGGATAACTCTTTTTTGGCTGGCATGGACATGATGGGCCAAATGGCTTCCATTTGTGCCACATCTTTTCTATGGCCTGAATCTTGCACTTGTCTGGAGCGCTTGATCGGTGGACCCAGAGCGGCCGCAATTTCTGCTTCCTAGCCGCCGTCAGACCCTGAATGTGATTGGCTGGCCAATTAAGGGCTGGCCAGCGTGAAACATGCCCGGGCTTTGGCGATGTGCTGGTGGCAAGGGCAGGAGCATGGCGGGCGCAGATCTAATGGGGATTTGGTGGAGCATTTAGGCACAGCTGAGGCAGCACCCTGAAGGCTGCCAGGATGTTTTGAGGAGCCTCAGGGAGCTGTCTTGGGGACACTTTGGAAATTTGCAGGAGTTATGACCTCAGCGCCCGCTGGGCACGCAAGGGAGGGAGGGCAATGTTGGTGGGCACTCTGCCCTCTGGTTCTTGGATGAGTGTCTGCTCACTCTAATGGAGGCAGTGAGTGCCAGGTGGGACATTCTGATGCCGCGAGATGGCAAGAGGAAGCCACCACACCAGACAAAGAAGGCCTGGTCAGAGGTTGCAGCCCAGGTCTGCAGGCATGACATAGTGTGTTGCTCCTGAATCTAGTGCCGCAAAGAGTTTAATGATCTTCTGCGCTCAGCAAGGTTGAGTACAAGTTGGCATGGTTCTGTGTGGAGATGGTGAGGGGTGGCCATCCTTCGTGACTCTCAGGAGTATAAGAATCACCGTGACAAAAGGCACATATACCTGTGCCGGCCAAGGATGGGAGATGTGGCCGCTAGCCTTGGGGGCATAGAAGGGTGGGATGTGCAAATTTGACAGGCTTGTCAACCCGGTCCTCTGGGGGGCAGTGGGGGAGCCGAGGCTGGTATTGTGTTGAAGGTAGAGGGTGGACTAATGAGTGCACTTTGTTCCAAACAGGAGAAGGGAAGCCATAATGCTGTGGAACACAGACAAATGGGTGGCCAACCTGCTTATACTGACCAAATTTAAGATGGGTGCCTGTGAGCTATAGAGTGCCAGCGAGGAGCAAGGTCCTCAGGTCATGGAAAGGCAGGGGTGTCGATGGAAGATAAGAGCCCAGGAGGCAGGTGCGGGACTGGCGGAGAGTGCAAACAATGTAGGGTTGTCTCATCTCATATGAGGACTTTTAAGCAAGAATCCCCAGTGATCCAGCAATCATGATGCCACCATGCTGTGCAGTTGTCCAGCCGCTCGCCTAGCATTCACGTTGACTATGTGATGATTGGTAATACTGAAATATAGGCCAGAACTGTACAGTGTTCCAATGGGCATGCGCCCGTCCCGGAATTGTGTGAGAAGAGGTTGGGCATGTGTCTTGATGTTACCGCGCTCGAGCGCAACATTACAGTCGGCAGGTGCATGCGGGAGTCAGAAGCTTGCCCGCCGACAATTAAACGGGCAATAAGCCCATTAAGGAGCCACTTGTCAGCGATATTAAGCGGCCCGTCCACTTTTATGGCTGGCAGATGGGCCAAACGGCCAGGCGGCCTCCACATTCTCCACTGCAAAGCACGTGCAGGGCGGGATGAAACATCCAGGGTTAAATAAAATAAAATAAGATGTTTGAGGTTTGAGGGATGACCTGCTATGCGGTCTGCTGCCAGGTGCTTGCGTTTACAGTACTGTCACAGCTGGCAGCAGTCTTTTTCGAACTCATTTCATTTTTAAATTCCTGCAGCTCCCAGATGCAGCTCCACAGCTGCCGTCAGCCTCCAGGGAGCGCAAGCCCACACTCTCCCTGCTCTCGGCGCCTGCCCTCTTCACACACCCCCTCGACAGCGCTGAGCCATTCCCAGGCTGCATTAATTGGCTGGCCAGCGTGAAATTTCGTTCGGGGGCCGATCGCGGGCAGAAGCGCTTTTAGCGCCCACTTCCAGGCCCATCGATCGCGCGCACTGACAAACAGAAGATTCAGGCCGTAGCCTCGATTCCTCAGGGGAGCCATCCTCCAGAGGCTGCTAGGGCCTCGAGGATCCTCCTTTGGCACCTGAGGAGGAGCCACAGACAGATCCACCAATGTCATACCCTCTCTCACTACTAGGCACCAGCTCAGATACAAGCACAACAGTGGGCGTTAGCTCGTCAGCTCAGAAGAAAGTGGGAGGGCACGGCACACTGGCATGAGGTGCTGGCAGAGGCAGAGAGCACCCAGGGTGCCAGCTGTTGGAGGACTACTGGAGACCAGGATAATGCTGGGCCCGAGGCAGGTGATGGACCTCTGGAGTCGTCCATCAGGCAGCAGATGCTGGATGTCCTGCGGGATGCATGGGAAGATCTGGCAGAGGTCCCTGAGGGTCTGTTTGCCATGGTCTCTGTCATGGACGAGTCCTTGAGGAGCTTGAGCACTGCACTGACTCTGAGCACCGAGGACACAGCCTCCTCCATGGAGAGAGTGGCGACTGTCATGGAGAGGCAGCTCCCGGGATAGAATCAGAGGTTCCTGGGGTCTCACTTGGACTTGCAAGCCCACGCTCCGGCAGTGACCTCAGGAGGTCGCTGGTGGACGAGCTGCCTGTCGTCTGGGTGGGCTCCTCTCATGGCATTCTGGATGAGGGCAGCTTCTCCTCCGCCCCTCTGCCCGTGACCATGGCATCAGATGATGCCACAACGATTGATGAGTGCTTAGCCATGCTGCTGGTCACCCCCCCACACCCCGCCAGACGGACCCTGCTGAGGCCCCGCCGGCCAGAGTACAGCCGCCAAGGTCATCAGGGCCGACCCGACAGCAGCAGTGTCAACAACCTGCCTCCAATGCCGCTGCCAGTGAGGGGGGAGTGGGTGGGGGTGGGGAGGGAGGGGGTCACAAGACGTAGCACTCACAAGTGTAAGTTTAAGGCATCGTGAGCACAGGATGGGCTTATCTTGTGTGACATTCCTTCATTTCGTCAGTGCTTTGTATTGTTTTTGTGTGGCAGTTGCAACAAAATTATGTTATGTTCCTTTTTTGCAACTCTGGAAAAGATATAAATCTAGATTTTGTTTCAGTGCCCTGAGTCTCCTTCATGTTTTCCATAGGTGCAGGTCTCATCAGTGCCTTATGATAGGCGGCCAGGGCAGCACACTCTATTACAGAGGTTGTGAGTAGTTGGTGTTTTGTTATGCGGCCAGGATCTAGACAGGGGTTTGGGGGAGTGTCTATTATCCCAAAGTATGCTGCTCGAGTCTGTAGTTTCCTTAGTTTTGTTATTCAGCATAAGATTCTCCCCTATGTTTCTGTCACAGATGTGTAAATGAATTATTTTTCCACTGTCTATCATTTATTGCATGAAGTTAGCTCATACTGAATACCTTGGTACAGCTCCTTTAATGATTACTGATCAATCGAAATGAGATTAGTCATGTTTCATTCAAATTGTTAAGGCAGAAAGGGTGGTTGGGTTGGATCCATTAGTGATGCAACAGGGTCGATTTTGCAACTGACTGCGTCTGTTGTGCAAAAGTTAAATGAAAGGTGGTGACCAGGAATCTGACCACTGTGTCACCAAATGGAGTAAGCTGGAGGATGGGGGCGGTGTGGTACACAAGGAGCAGCTGGCCCTACAGGAGGATTTGGAGATGAAGTGGGGCTGGATCAGTTTTTACATTAATAGACCACCGCTCCCAAATTGTCATTTAAAGGGCTGGACTTTACTGGATCCTGAGCTCACACTTGCCAGCAGCAGAACTGGCTCTGAAATCACCCCGGCGATGGGACTGCAATATATGTGTCTCCCACTACTTTACCAGCCATCCTACCTCCCTGCCCAATACACAGAGGCTGGGAAAATCTTGCCCAAAATTTACTCCATACTTTTTTTGAATGGTTTGCAGTAGTCCTTTTAAGGGCCATTTGATTGAACTAGCCTATGCCAAGTTAGAAAGTCAAGGGCATGTCTGGCATACACTCCCAAACTGATTTTTCAAAATTGCATTGAGTTCATAATCTATTATCTTTATGAACGATCCAAGTCAGATGTTTCGGATGATTAAAGGATTTGATAAGGTAAGTAGAGAGGTATTATGTCTGCTGGTAGCTGAGTCCAGAACAGAATAAAATTAGAGCGAGGTCATTCAGGGGTGATGTCAGGAAGCACTTCTTCATACAAGGGATTCTGGAAATCTGGAACTCTCTCCCCAAAATGCCACTGAGGCTAGGTCAATTGAAAATGTCAAAACTGAGAGTGAAAGTTTTTTGTTAGGCAAGAATATTAAGGATTATAGAATAGAGGCAGGGAAATGGAGTTCAGATAATTAAATAGGAGTTAGATAGAATAGCCAGAATGTAACTGAATGGTGGGAAAGCCTTGAGGGACTTAATACCTAGCTCCTGTTCCTTTGCTGTCATAATGCAATGTGAAATTCAAGCACAAGATTTGCGCAAAGAATATAAAACAGGGATTCTCTCCTCCACTGGCATCAAATCTTTTTCAACATTAATGGAAAAGCTTCACTTAGAGGAGCGAACTATTTACAATAGATATTCACGACTGATACTGCCGCAAGCTTAACTCTTGATCCATCACTCAGGTAGTAGGGTTCACTTGGCGAAGCTCCTACTGCTAATTTCCTGTAACAACGTGAAGCAGATTACCTTGTCTCCCAGACACGAAGGGGATCTCTCTCTCTCTTTCTCTCTCTCTCTCAGGCATCTGGACTTCCAGTTTTGACAGCCCGTGCTCTGAGCTCCATTCTCAGCTCCCTCTGCTTCAGTCTGCACTATGGGCTTTGGGCTCTACCCCCAGCCTGCCGAGGACACCTCCTCTCTTCGCAACAGGACCCACTGGGCCAACCGAGTTCCCTGCCCAGCGTCCTCCCAGGCTGACAGCCTCTGCTCCGCAGGGAATGCCCCACAGCGGGCGGGGCCCGGCATCTGGCCCTGCTCCAAAGCTAGAAGTCAGGAGACCGAGGTCCCACTCGTCTCCCCCTGCCACGATGACATCCCAAATTTCATGGACCAATGCGGCTGAGAGCTGTTTCTAGCGGACTTCTGAGGCTGAATTTTCAGGCCCTGCTGAGGTCAGGAAAGGACACAGGTAGGGCCTGAACTGCCTGGTGCCCCGGTTTCCTTACCTCCATTCCCGGCGCTGGCCATCTTTGCCGAGGTGGATTCGGGAACGGCAGGGTTACCCACCCTCACAAGGCAGGCAGCCAGTTAGGCTCATTGAGAACCTTGCTAAAGGCATTTAAAGGGATGAGGCCGACTGGGATTTTCCGGTGGTCCTCCAGTTCCCTGACATGACAGCTGCAGTTTAACTGTCTGGAGCTCAACACCCAACGCCAGGCCTGGGGCCGGTGCTCCAGGCCTAGAGGCCCTCCATGCCTACCAGGGTGGGGGTGGAGCCAAAGGCTGCTCTGTAGAGGGACTCCCTCCCCACAGCGGTGGCCTGGCTGCTGAACCTATGTTGTATTTAAAGATTTAAAAACGGTGTGACAACATAGCCATGTTGAAGTGCCCTCTCAGTCACTCAATTCATTGCAGGCACTCCTCTGAAGCTGGAAGGCCTCTGATCGTTCCCCCCCCCACCCCCACCCCCACCACCACCGGCTTCAAGAGACTATCTGCCGTCCTCATGGAGCCTGTATCCATGTCAGTTAAGGAGGTGCTTCTGTGGAAATCCCAAAGTGTGACTGCATTTTTGCTGCCGGGGCCAGTTAAGACCCAGAAGCAGTCCCGACTCCTGTTACCCTGTCCACATCCCCGCAGCCTCCACAAGCAAAAATTCAGATCCTGAGCTGCCCATTTTAAGACCCCCTTCCAAAATTGTGGTGGCCTGGACATGGTAAAAAAAAAAGGTTTCTCCGTGCTGTACTGGCATTTTCATTGCAGTATCGCTCTGTGCCCACTCAATGGGGAGGCAGGGGATGAAAATTGGCCATGACCCGCACGATGTTGTAAGCTATTGAGCCTATACATCCAGATCCTTTCGTTTGTGCAGAGGAGCTCCACAAAGAAAAGCAGAGTGGACTGCAGAATGGAGAAAGGAAGACCGTTAAAGAGGAACTGAGAATGAGGGAGCAGCAGGCCACAAGGAGGACAGATGTGTACAGGAGAGGAATGATCTGATTTATCAGAATAAAGTGCAGCTGGGAATAAAGTATCCTTTCTCAGAGTGGGTGAGGGAATTGGGGCTCGCATTAGCATTCTGGAATAGCTCCAATCGTGGTATGTGAGACCCATAAACTAAATTTCACACATCTGGTATGATCATTTTTTTAAAAACAAATTCTTCTGTAAGGTGATATAGTAATTATACAATTCGTGCTGCACTATTGTGTGCATTGGTCTGTATTCTATCAATATCTCTTACTTTAAACTGAATTGCATGGTGATTTCTAAATATTAAACATCTTGAAGTACTTTATGAATTTGCCACCCATTCATCTTAACTCACTGTGGGAAATGCCCAATCAGTATTTCCTAAGAGTGATGAATACAACCAATTATCTTAGTTTTTGTGCCATTTCAATGCCTCAGTTTAGTGGTTCTTTTTATCCAATGAACTGCCATTAGCTCCACTTCTTATCTATCAACAAGATATATAGAAACCCTTCCCCATTTTTTCCCTGGGAAAATTTTAAAAAAGACTATTCTGTCAAGGCCCCAACACATCTCCTCTTATGACCTGCATTAACCTGGTGGGAAAACTGCAGCAACACCTCTGCTCAGGCCTGAATTAAAATGCCTTTGTGGTACAATTGACATCATTGGACCTCAATTACATATATAAAGAAGTACCTCGCTGACTTTGAGTCCACTCAGAGGGACAGGCTGAAAGGCACCTGAGGTAAAATTCCTCCAATGCTTCTGCAATGTTCTCATGCATGTTTTTAACATACTAAACTTGAAATTATATACCTTCAGGACAGCAACAGGCACCAATTTTCTTCCCCTTTGCTAAAGGCAATTATAGAAACGTAAAAACATACAGCACAGAAGGAGGCCATTTAGCCCAATGTGCCTCTGCTGGCTCTTTGAAAGAGCAATTCAATTAGCTCCACAACCCGACTCTTTTCCATAGCTCTGCAATTTTTTTACGCTTAAGTGCTTATTAACACAATTACAGCGGCTATTTATTAAAGGGCTTTCCCTGCTCAAAGGATGCCATGACAAACAGGAAAGTCTGAGAGTGCAGAAGAAAAGGAAAAACAGTCTTCAAGATTGAATTGCTAACTGATAGTACCAGAGAATGCCTTTGGCCTCCCCTCATGGGAAAAGATGATCATCAACGGAATTGGTACAGAAAGAATAATGGGCCATAACTTTTAACTAGCGTTGGAAAGTGCTGGCTCTCAGGAATTAGAAGAAATAAATGCACACTTAGCTGGTCTTGAAAATTATGCTGACACTTACTTTTGTCAGAGCTACCTGGGGCCTACATCAAATGACTCCTCGCAGGCCCCAATGAAGTGTAGCTCCAATAGATTCAAGGCGGCCACACACCCTTCTTAATACAGCACTTGCTGCCTTAAAGCAGATAAGTTTAAAAGGGCAGGGAAATTGACAGGCCAGGGAGAAGGTAAGTGTCTAAGGTAAGTGAATAGGATTTAGGGGATGGGGGGTTTGGGGTGTCTGGGGGAGTGGAGGGGGGGGGGTGGTGGGGGGCGATCCAGGAGGGGGTGGGTTGGGGGTTGGTGGGGGAGGGTGGTTTCGGTCAGATGTCCTGTTTGGAGTGGTTGGCAATCTATGGGGAGTTGGTGAAGTGTCCGGAGGGTGGAGTGGGGGGGGTGGGGGTGAAGTCGGATATCAGGCAGGGGTTCGGAGGTCTGGGTGGTGTTGGGTGTGGGAGGGGGAGGGGGATGGACAGTGGGCAGTGCAGCGAGGTTGGAGGTCTGAAGGGGGTGGGGGGTGGGGGGGCGAATTTGGAAGGGAATCCAAAGTCAAGGGGAGGGTGGGGTTGTGGGGGGATTGGTCTAGGGGGACGTTGGAGGTCCAGGAGGAGTGAGGGGGGTTGGAGGTCCAGAGGGCTCTGAGGACCGGGTTGGCCGTGGGGGGGGTGGTGAGTGGGGAGAGCCAGAGGTCCAGCAGGGGCTAGATTGGAGGTCCGGGCTGGGTGGAGGTCCAAGGTCCTGGGGGTGGGGCGGGTCTGAGGTCCGGTTGGGGGTCCAAGGTCTGGGAGGGTTCTGAGGTCAGAGGGGCTGGGGGGGCAGGGCTACAAGAGGTCAGGGAGTGGGGGTTCAGAGGTCAGGAAGTGGGGAATTGGTGGTCAGGGGGCAGGGGATCGGTGGTTAGGGGGTGGGGGATCAGAGGTTGGGGGGGTTGGTGATAGGGGTTGGATGGGTTGGGAGGTGGGTTGGGTGGGGAGAGTCCTGTGGGGGTGGGGTCAGGGGTGTGAGGGGGTTCCTGTGTGGTTAATCTGGGTCTTTTCAATAAGCACCCAGAAGTTAGGAGAGGTTTTAATTCTTCTAACCTTTTCTGAGTTACTATTGGTGTAACCTTGGCGGAACCATCCAAAGTTTGTGATTTAAATCACATTTTCAATTGGTTCCCAGCGCAGCATAATTATCCAGAGGAAGTGTGCACTTCTGGGCAATTTCCACATAAACCTTACCTGGGAAATTCTAGGAGAGATTCGCCAGCGCATCTTTGGGATACCCCCCACCCAAATCCAACTGGGGAGATCGGATGTTACAGCAATATTCCAAAAATTAAGGCAGGAATTTCAGACAAATAGCACATTTTCCCTTCCCAACAGCACTGTGGGTATACCTAGACCAGATGGACTGCAGCGGTTCAATAAGGCAACTCACCACCACCTTGTCAAGGGGCAATTAGGGATGGTCAATAAATGCTGGCCCAGTCAGCGATACCCACATCCCACGGACGAATAAAGAAAATATAGAATAAATAGGAAGTGTATTTGCAAGATTCAGATTGGCCAAATGGGAAAATAAAAACCGGCTGAGGTGGGAGTCAGCTCAGTCCTGAGGAAAAAGGTTCATGGAAGGACCTGGCCTGGAGATCAAGGAGCCATTGCAGTTTCTGAGAAAAATAGGCTCCCAATCCAGAAGATATTCATTACCAGAACTAACTTGAAGACTCTTGGAAGAATTCTATTGAGCAGAGCACTATTTCCTATTCATCCACTACGATATTTATTGTGGAAAAGTAGCACCAAGCTTAAAAGTTATGTAAAGGAAGTGTGTGATTCATTGGCAGCATTAAATAAAGCAGGCGGATGTCAGACCATTAATGTCACTATTGGTCCTGGAGGTTTTAGTGCAGTTTTAATTCAGTACTTCTCTTTGTGCTCACAATGTACACATAAAGGATGGTAAAACTGAAATGTAAGTGATCATTTAAAAAAGCACAGTAAAAAATTGCATTTTCTTAGTAATGTTTTAATGTTACGATATTTCTTCAAAATGCAAACCAGTATGAAAACATTGAGTCAGAAGGGAATAATAATTTAATTTTTAATGTACCATCACTAACATAGCAACTAAATCCTGCTGAATAGCTGCTTTTGTTACTAACCATATTCTCCACAGTGCAATGAAGCACATTAACGTCTAACCTGCAATAGCTTGAAGAGGGTCCAATTTCTACATTTTTTGGGCTGGCATGTAGAAATTAACCCATTATGCGCTGCTCCATGAAATATAACGGTTGATACTATAGGGCACATTCTACAGTAGCCAGAGCCTTGCCTAATGTGATAGCAGGTTACAAGTAGGGCACTTGACACTGTGGAACTGACATTACAAACTGCATTCCAGCCTAGCAAGGTTCTGAACCTGGAGTGAACTCTCAGCACAATTGCACTCATTTCCCTTTGAATCGAGGTCTATTTTTATATAAACATTTTCTCCAACTTTCCCAATCCTCTTCTACAAGCTGAAATATATGCTCTATGGTTGCTTGCTATTCTCTGGAACCTCCAAGTGGCTATTCGCGTGTGAGCCATGATACTGGAGTACCAGCAGACATTTGACCTCAGTGGACACCGGACAACACATTCTTTTCTTCACTTCACGACCTATGAACAGCAATCAGCTGGGAACTTTGCCTGAATTTTCTCCTCCTTTGCTCAGGCATACCAAACACCAAAGCCAACTGTAGCGCCTCAGCTGTAAACCCTGTCTGGGATAAACCAACATGCCACAGATCAGGAACTGAACTTGAGAACTTCTGATTCATATTGTATTGAACAATGCCTCAATCCTCCGTGGTGGTGCAGCTAATGTTGCATAAACTTCTGAATAGAAATATTACCCTCAGCCGCCCTGACCAATTATTTGAATGACGTTGGCAATTTTGTCCTTGTTGGTTGAATTGGTTTGTTGAATAAAAGTTGTTGATCTGTGGTACAATTTTAGGATCGAATTTGTGAGACTTAAGTTCTATTGCAAAATCTTACTTGCTGGTAGTGCATCAGGTATGGAGGTCAGTAGAAATCCTTTTAACTGAGGTTGTAGCCTGGCTGAGCAGAGTCTTAAAAAATGCATCTTTTTTACATTTAGTATTTTGAAAGCTTTTAGCCTCTCTATTAAGCTCAGGATTTAAATGTCATGTGGGAAATTAGTAATTGTCTGTAATCTTTCCTTAACCTTATATGAGACTTGTCAACATACTCTCAGGATGCTGTCTGGAAAAAATGTATTTGATTATGTGTACAGTAAGAAGGTGTGAATATCAGTTTTTATATCCTATTTCTGGAAATTTTTGTTTCAAGTGAGCTTGCTTTGAAATGAAAAATACAATGCTTTCTGACACAGTGTCAATGAAATGTCAGTTGAAGATTTAAGTGCTCCCATGTCTTGGTACTTCACAGGCCTGTTAGAGCAAAGGAGGCCATTCAGTCCATCATGTCCACACTGGCTTTCCAAATGAACAATCCCTGTAACCCTGCGCATTATTCCTTTTCAAATAACAGTCTAATTTCCTTTTGAGTGCTTCAATTGAACCTGCCTCCACCACACTCTCAGACCCTAACCACCTTCTGTGTGAAATAGCTTTTTCTCATATCACTTTTGCTTCCTTTGTCAATTACTTTAAATCTGTGCCCTGTCGTTCATGATTCTTTCACAAGTAAGAACAGTTTCTCTCTGTCTACTATGTCCAGACCCTTCATGATTTTGAATATCCCTTTGAGATGTCGTCTCAGCCTTTTCTTCTCCAAGGAAAATAATACGAGCTTCACTAATCCAGCTTTATAACTGAAGTTTCATATCCCTGGAACCAGCCTTGGGAACCTTTTCTCTACTCTTTACAATGCCTTAACAGGCTTCCTAAAGTGTGGTACCCAGAACTGGACGCAATACTCCAGCTGAGACTGAACCAGTGTCTTATACGAGTTCAATCTAACATCCTCGCTCTTATACTCTATGCCCCTATTTATAAAGCCCAGGATACTGTATGCTTTATTAACTGCACTCTCAACCTGTCCTGCTACCTTCAATGAATTATGCTCGTAGAGACTCAGGTGCCTCTGCCCCTGCACACCCTTTCGAGTTGTACCTTTTATTTTATACAGTCTCCCCATTTTCTTCCTACCAAAATGAGATCATCTCTGCATTGAACTTCACCTGCCACCTGGCCGCCCATTCCACCAACTTGTCTATGACCCTTTGAAGTTTTACACTGTCCTCAGCTTACAATGCCTCCAAGTTTTGTGTCATCTGCAAAGTTTGAAATTGTGCTCTGTACAGCAGGTCCAGGTCATTAAAATATATCAGGAAAAGCAAGGGTCCCAACACTGAGCCGTGGGGGTTCAGTTGCAACTTCCGACAATGACCTGTGCCTAACAATGGGCTGTATGACTTACAGTGTAAACCACACTTGCAACAGAAATTGATTTGAAGTGGTCATTAGTCTCTTCAGTAACAAAGTTTTTGATTATGAATAGCTTATATGGTTCAAGCTATGGAATAGTTTGGTAAAGCTTAGATTTCACAGCAATAACTGCGTACAGGAAACAATATGAAGTACATTCCTCATTCTTATTGTCACTAATTGTTTATTTTTTCTAACTATAATACATCCCATGTAATCCTAAAAAAGAAAAGAAAAACTTGCATTTATATCACTCCTCCCATGAACATCGGATGTCCCAAAGCATGCCAGTGAAGTAATTGTCAAGTGTAGTTACTGTCGTAATGCATTAGCCAATTTGTACACAGCAAGCTCCCACAAACAGCAATGTGATAATGACCAGATAATCTGTTTTTGGGGTTTTGTCTGAGGGATAAATATTGACCAGAACACAGTGTTTGGTGCAATTGTGTCACCCACTATTTCCATTTTTCAAAACTGATAATGTCACATTTCCATTACCATTTTCTCCTACCGCTGTTTTTAATGCTAGATTTTGCTACATGAATGTACTTAGTCATACTTTTCAGGCCACATGGGAACCAGATATGTACTGCGGTTACGTAATTGATTTTCAGTGAACCATATCGGTCTTATCCAGTACAAGGGTAATGTATCTCCCTGGGACATTCTCAGTTCAGGGGAAAAAGATTGATTTTAGCAACTGCAGCCTCCCGAATGGGGCAAGGCCAAAACGAAACAATTCATCCCCAATCCTGATTGGTTCTCACTGATGCAGTTTACATACATCCTTGATGTATACACCAGCACTTAAGAATCTGACTATAAAGCTATACCACAAGTGCATGAAAATAATCTTGTTATAATTAATATCAAAAATAGGTTCTAATAGATACCCTGTGGCATTGCACATGAACAAAATGTTTTAAATTTGCTTCTCCCTTTGCACAACTGTCTCTTTGCTTATCTTCCAATCTCTCTGTCTCTCTTTGTTTTTGTTTGTCTTTCCACTCTGTTTCCTCAGGGCCAAATGTGCCGACGTTTTGGCATACTCCTGCTATATCTCTGGCAGGAGCCTGAACTTCCATTTACTTAAATGCAAAGTAAAATCAAGTGGGTGTAAAGCAGCACTCGTCCTGACCCTGTGATTTCCTGCCAGGCTGGGTGGATTAAAGTTACTTCTTTCATTGCCGTAAGGGATAGGGACTTGGAGCTGACAGCACTAGGGGAGAGTGCTGAGGCATGTATTTTAGCATTGACAGACTGGGAACAATCAAGCAAATCTGCCTGAGGTCAGGATAGCATTTGTTTGGGGAGGGGCTGGACAGTGTAATCTGTTATGATGAAATTGGGGTCTAGATGCACTTGGGAAAGGGACATAGGGTCTGATATTTGAGGTCTGGCATCACCGAATGGGGCCTGCCATGGTCAGTAAACAGCTGTGTAATCTGTAAGGTGGAGTCCATTCTGAGGCCAAGGACAGGATGAATGGACATGGGCAGACCTGACAGAATTTGGGCCTATCAGGAAAACAGAGTGAGAGAGATGCATGAACTAGCCAGCATTGAAATGCAAACTTGCATGTTTAGTCTGTAAAATAGTATTGAGGGGCAGATGTTGTCCATTGCTGTTTCTTCCAATGGAAAACGCAGGAAAAAAATATGGAAGGTCTAGGAAGGGAACAAAAGTGGAATTCTAGGCTTTTGACAGAACGTAGGTCTCTGGATAGATTCCAATAGTTCAGGGATAATTTTTTGGGTACGTTGAAAAGATTTTTTGTCAATTTGTTTTTATGTTAAAAATTATGTTAGGTTGCTTTATTGTACTATGGTGTGTTTTACTTTTTAAGGTTATTTAATTGGTTGAGGGAACAACTCAGAGAAATTGGATTAAAAACTTATTCAAATGACTTGATTAAAAGGTTTCTGGTAGTTGCTGATTCATGAGTAGTAGCCTCATGAAATAAAATGATGAGGTAGTTGATTACTCGGTTTTATGCTCGTTTCCCATTGCTGGTCACTAAAGATAGCTTTTCTTGCTTAGACTGATACTCCAGTGCAGCACTGAGGGAGTGCTGCACTGTCACAAGTGCCCTTTTTTTGTCTGAGATGTTAAGTCAAGGCCCCATTTGTCCCACAGATAAATGTAAAAGATCTCATTACGCTATTTTGAAGAAGAGCAAAGGAGCCCCCTACTCATAATGGCTCATCCATTATGCATGTGCAACACCTACACAGATGTCACAAATGTTTGTCAGTCTGTAGGAGGTTTTGAGACGAGGAGGGGTAAGGTTGTGAGAGATTTGCAAAAAAGGATAAGAATTTTAAAATCAAAGCATTGCTTGACCGGAAGCCAATGTAGATCAGTGAGACCAAAGGTGGCATATGAACGGGGCTAATTTTGAAAGACTCAGGATAAGTTATTATTACAAAATTAAAAGTCTTCTAATTTTGTTTCAAGTACTAATCATTTTAATGGGGATGTACAAAAGACCAGGAGTGGAGGAGTGTAGAGGTCACAGAACTGGAGGAGGGTACAGAGATAGGGAGGGGGCAAGGTCATGGCAGGATTTGAAAACAAGGATAGGAGTTTTAAAAGAAAAAGGTTGCTTGACCGGGAGCCAATGTAGGTCAGCGAGTTTATCAGATGATGGAAGATGGGGCTTTTCCCAGGCGGGAGTGGCTAATGAGCCAATTGTGGCCATTAAGTGGGCAATTAATTTCCAGTTATGGGCCTCAACCAACCACCACCACTGGGACTTAACCAGTGGCAGGAGAGGCTCATGCTAAGCAGACAGCAAAGCAGGTTTCTGTGTGCTGGCTGGTGGCAGGACAGGGGAAGTCCCTCCTTATTGGGCCCCATGAGCCCATTGGACAGCTGCCCCAGAAGATCTTAATAAACCCCCCTCCCCCAAGGTTGCCCTCTCTCCATTGGCCTGCTAAATAATCCAGTCCCCAGCACCCCTTGCAAGGACCTCCCACCTTGGCATCCAAATACTGATTCAAATCCCAATCCAGTATCACACACCTCTGCCCCAAAGTAATAGAGAACTGCCAGTATCTGATTGGCAGTTCCCTAAAATGGGTCTTCCTATCCCTGATGGAAAGAAATCTCACCTTTTAACAGCCAATTAGCAGGGCAGCCAATGTTCCCCTTGGTGGGCTCCCCACTAACATTTTAGCCAGGGATGCAGGGAATCCGCCATCTCATATAATTCAGCCCATAGAAAATTTACTGCACAAGAAGAAGCTCATTCAGTCCATCATTTCTGCGCTGGCTGAAGAGTGCTATCCAGGCTAATCCAACTTTCCAGCTCTTGGTCTGTAGCTCTGTAGGTTATAGCACTTCAATTGCATACCCAAGTATTTTTAAAATACATAAAGTATTTCTGTCTCTACTACCGATCTGAAACATTTACTTTATTACCCTTTCCACAAATGCCAGTGAACCTGCTGAGTATTTCCAGTAATTTCTGTTTTCATTCTGCAGTTTTGTACTTTGGCTTACACTGCCCAGGGTCTAGACATATGTTAACATAACTCAAGGAGAAAACAATAGTGTCCCTGGTGAACTATATCAGATACTTGTCTCTCTCATATGCGTGTTTCAACTTCCCTGAGGTTAAACTGAGTTGGCAAGGGATGAGACCAGGCTTGGTTTGAATTATTGCATTGTTCCATCCTGCTGTACGTTGTACATACAGAGTAAACACACTTAGTTCAATTGATGCAACGTATCTTCACATGATCACATGAAAATACCGAATGCGCTAAGTCGTCCTAGTTTTTTGAGTTGATTTATATTAACCTAAAACAGAACAATCCATCTGCTTTCTGTTCAAAAGTCCCAGCTTTTGCGTTCCTTTGCCGCTGAGCTGCCTGTAGAGTATCCTGCTTGCAAACACCAGACCCTTTCAGAATCAAAAATCTCACCTACCTTTCCCAGACAAGCCGAGATCAAAAGGTTTTCCTCCTCAGTAGGTGAGAGTTTTCTCCTGATTACCTGGAAAGCTGAATGAATAACATGTTTAGCCTGTAGGGAAAACAACTTCCAGTTCGTATATTTACCAGCTTTATCTTAGGCTTTCCCTCTTGCTAAATGTATGTGAACATACATTACTCATTCTTAAAAAAAAATCATTATTCTTTTTCTAAATTCTTTCTGTTTTGAAAAAAAATGTTCTGTTTAAAAATAAATCCAGATGTGTGACTCAGTGCTTGCCCCAGGTTATCCTATATGGTGTGTTTGTCTTGCTCCTCAATCTTCCATCTTACATCCCTCCTACCAAGAGTAAATGGAACAATTCCAGTGGCAGCTCCTTGTGGTGAAAGATTGTTGCAGGATGCTCCAACCCCTGCTTCATTAAACCTTTGAGTTCAGGTCATAAAAACAGTGCAACAGTGGGAAGCACAGATGACAATAATGTGGGAACCACAGATGATGATACAGTGGTTGCTGAAACATAACAATTTTAGAACATGAGAATATAAACAAGAGCAGAGGGCCATTTGGTCCTTGGAGCCTGTTCCACCATCCCCTTTCATAAATCTGCATTGAATCTGCTTAATCATATTATGACTTTCTAAGTGCCCTGTTAAAGCTTCCCGCTGATATATTCTAGCATTTCCCTACGCCTAATGTTAGACCAAGTGGCCTTTGGTTCCCCATATTTTCTCTTCTTCCTTCCTTAAATAGCAGGCTATATTCTACCTTCCAGTCCGTGGGAACTGCTCCGGAATATAGGGAATTCCGGAAGATCAAAAACAAGACATTTATCTACCACTGAAGCTACCCCTTTTAAATCTCTAGAGTCCAGGTTGTCAAATCCAAAGAACTTGTTGCCACTTAGCCCCATTAGTTTTCCCTGTACTAGTTGTGATTTCTTTAAGTTCCTCAGACCCTTGGTTCCCCATTATTTCTGGCGTTATTGTGCTTTTTACCATGAAGACAGGTACAAAGTATTTGCTTAATGTCTGTCATTTCCTTATTCCCCATCATAAATTCACCTGTCCCCCTCCAATGGGCTCATGTTTACTGTCAATAATCTCTTCCTCTTTTTAGAAAGGCTTACGATCTGCTTTTATGCCTGTTGTTAGCCTACTCTCATTTGCTGTTTTCTCCTTCCTCATCAAATTCTTGCTCCTCCTTTGTTGAATTCTAAAATCCTCCTCATCTTCAGGCTTATGACTCTTTTTCCCAACTTTGTAATTCTCTTTCTTTGGTCCAATATTACCTTTAACTCATGTTGTTAGCTGTGATTGGATCACTTTTTTTGTGAGGTTTCTGTGGCTTGAAGGAATATATATTTGTTGCATTTCTGGAACCTCCTCTCATTCCTTTGAGGATTTGATGTACAAACTAGTGCCATACTCTTCAGAGAAGACAACTTCCTCAGTCTCTTCTCCAGGCTGCTCTCAGCACTGGGGTCTTCCACTTTATTGTTAAATCTGCAGCTGGCCAGCAGCTTCGTACTTCAGGCAGCACCAGAACCAGTAGTGGCCACTGCTGGAGTACAGGCAATCACCAGGGTTTAAGTCCCAGAGTCCAGGTCAAGGTAACTGTGGGGTGGTTGGCGGGGGGGGGGGGGGGGGGGGGGGGTAGAGAGAGAGATGTCTCAGGGTGGGGAGGAGATAGGTCGGTTGGAGGGGGCTGCTGGTGGGTGGGTAGATGTAGTGTGTTAATAGAGCAGCCAGGAGGAGAGGGAACACCCACGGAGGCCACACCTTGTGTTGTGGGAGGGTGTGCGCCAAAATGTTAAAAGGAGGCTGTTGATGGAGGTGTGTGTTTCCCCACCCCCCCCCCCCTTTACACCTGGGGCCTGAGCAGTGTGATTTCCAGGCTTCCCCCTTGCCCTCGAACTCTACCCGCCAGCCTCGAAATTTCCGACTTAATGCCTGAAATCAGACAATGGCGGGCCAGCTCAAGCCTCACCTATCTCACCATAAAATGTGGACAGGTCAGCATGGGTGGGTGGTCGGTGGGAAGGCCACCCAGGAAACTTTATGGCCCCCACACCCCTCCCCCCTCTGCCTGCAAGCTTGCCAGCGGAGGACCATAGAACTCTTCCCCATGTTTATGGGGTAAAATGGAGATGCTAATGCATAATATGAATGCATAAGGTTTTAAAATACATACACAATTGCAACCCCAGGATTCCCACCCTCCATGATAGTGCCTGCCCTTCAGTTCAACAGTTCAGTTGAAGGGTCATGAGGACTCGAAACGTCAACTGTGCTCTTCTCCGCCGATGCTGCCAGACCTGCTGAGTTTTTCCAGGTATTTCTGTTTCTGTTTTTGTCTTGGATTTCCAGCATCCGCTGTTTTTTGTTTTTAACTCTTTACATTTCACTCAATGCAAGTTGATTTATACGGATCCCATTTATTTTATGTGAGATGTGAAAACAGGTAATTATTCAAACTAATATATTCTGTAAATTCAGTCATTTTGCAAGTGTCTTATCTGTTTTAATTTCGAAATTGTTCAGGTGGAAATAAAAATAGTCAAATATTGTCCCTGGGAAGCCAAGTGTACTTGAAGCACTCACAAGAATTCAATGGATCAAGAAGAGCATTGACAAAGGGGAAACATGAAAAGAAGCTGCCATAATAAAATTGTTCACTGTGCCTAAAGGCTGATCTAATTACAAAATACAGAGTCTGGTTGATTAAACTGATTAAAGCAAATTTGACGTCAATACTTAATGGATGAAGTGGTACAACTTGATAAAAGACAAAGGGCAGAATTTTGTGGCTGACGTGTGGGTGGCGGAGCCGGCACCTCAGTCGCATGAGCGTCCCGATGTCAGCGCGCGGCATCGCGATATTTCGGTCGGCGGGCACGCTATGGAGCGGGATGCGCGCCCGCCATTAATTAGAGGCCTCGTTAAGGCCCTTAACTTGCCAATTGTCCAGGATTTTGAGGGGCCCGTGCGAACATCGGCTCGGAAGGCGGATAGGGGAGATTTTAATAAAAGTCATGCACTGGCAGGATATATGGACTCAGAGGGGTTGTTCATGTTTTCCACGAAGTTTTAATTGCAGAAAGTATTTTAAAGTTGCCTGTTTGATTGGTAGCCATTCACATTGATTTCCAAGAGCTTTTTGTGTACTTTGAAACCAGACTGCAGACTGTAATCTTCCTCGGGCCTGCAGCTTTCCAGAGGCCTCCATTTAGCCTGGGCATGGGTTCTAACACCTACACTGGAGGCAGCTCCTCTGAGGAGGAAGGAAGGGATAGAATAAGGAGGAGGCCAGGACTGGACAATCAGCCTCTAGGGGAGCCACCTTTGGGAGGTCAGGCGCAGGCACAAGGGGCGCAGGGCCAAGAGGTTGTCCAAGGTGCAAGGGGCCGCAGAAGATGCCACTATCCTGCTGCCAGGGTATACAGGCAGTAAAGCAGCTACCTCAATATGTCTGAGGTGCAGTGCCGAAGGAGGCTCCATCTCTCAAGGGAGACAGTCAACTATATCTGTCAGATGATTGGACCTGAGATCTCCTCTAACTGTGTGAGTGGACACCCCATGCCAGCGGCTCCAAAGCTCACAGTTGCCCTCCACTTCTATGCCTCTGGCTCCTTCCAGGGTTCGGTGGGTGATCTTTGCGATGTTTCCTAATCAGCTGTCCACACTTATGTCAAGCAGGTTACAGACGCTCTGTTCCGATAGGTATTGACCTTCATCCATGTCCGCTGTGACCAAGCAAGTCAGGCACAGCGAGCCAGAGACTTCACGGCCATTGCTGGCATCCCCATGTCCAGGGTGCTATAGACTGTACACATGTGGCCATCAAGGCGCCAGCAGGTGAGCCCGGTGCCTTCATCAACAGGAAGGGCTTCCACTCCATGAACGTGCAGATAGTGTGTGATCACAGGATGCTGATTCTACAAGTCTGTGCAAGGTACCCAGGCAGCTCCCACGATGCCTACATCCTCAGACACTCCCAGGTGCCAGGGCTCTTCAGTGCTCTGGCTCGGCTGGATGGTTAGCTGCTGGGTGACAAGGGCTATCCCCTACGAAGGTGGCTCACGCTGCCTCTCCACCATCCAAGAACAGAAGCTGAGGAGTGCTACAACAGGAACCAGGGCACCACAAGGGCTGTGGTGGAGAGAGACATCGGTCTTCTCAAGATGTGCTTCCATTGCCTGGACCACTCAGGGGGCGCACTCCAGTACCCCCAGATCACGTCTCCGATAGTGGTAGCATGCTGCACTCTGCACAATCTTGCGCTGGAAAGGGGGGATACAGTTGACGATGAAGACCTTGACTCACTGGATGAGGCTGCACATGATGTATCCAGCAGTGCCTCAGAGGATGAGGAAGCACAGGGCGATGATGAGGGGCAGCTCACCAACCCGCTACTACACCAAGGAGGCAGGGACGCGCAGGACAATTTAATCCAAAGAACCTTCTGCTAGCTCCACACACATGGATCAGCAGGACCAGTATTGTCTGGCACATCCACACGTGGCACTTAGGTGCTACATCTTCCACCTCATTAGCTGCAACTAAGGGCTTAGTACAGAAACATCAATGTCCACTCAAACACTCATGATATGTCTGTGAAAAAGAAAAATGCACCACAATGGAAAAAACCCTCAGCCATGGTCAGAAAAGTGGACTTTATAATGTCCAAAAAAAGTACACATTCTTCTCCATTCCAGAAAGAAGTATTTCGTTCCCTATTCTAAGGCCAACACAAAATCACCAGTGACATACCTGTTGAGTGCCTAACGTGCCTTATGCTTACGTTTGCGGGTACTACATCTGGGTGCCGCCCCATTGGTCGGGGTGGCTTGTGAGACAGCCTGCTGACTCTGCTGTCCTGTTGGACCCGATGACCTTGGCGGGTGTCCTTTGGCCCATGGAGCCTGTGATGGCCCCGCCTGGGAGGGAGTGGCCAGTTCCAGAACTGGCACTTCCCCAGTTGTTCCAGCCTCGACAGAAGCAACATCGACTGGCAGAGGGGCAGAGGAGCTGCTGCCCTCATCCAGAGCATCCTGAGAGGAGCTCACAGCGATGACAGGCAGCTGCTGCGCCAAAGTGAGGTCCCTTTCGACCTCCCTGCTCATCGCAGATGTATGGGCACCGAGCACGGACACTTGGTGCCCATAACATCTCCCCCATTGGGAATGACCACCCATGGCCAGTACCGCTGTGAGGGCTTGCTGGTCAGAGCGTAACCCAATCAGAAGAATTTCCAACCGATTGAAGCCCCTCTCCATGAGAGTCGCCAATCTCTCAGTGGAGGAAGCCTGAAGCTCTGCCCTGAGGTTCATGCCTTCACGTGCACTCTGCCTAGACACCTCCATCGCAGAGACCAACTGAAGCACACCCTCATGCAACCCTGCCAGATGCAAATGCACTTCTTGCTACTTGTCCTGCAGCTGCTGCATTGGTGACAACTCCAGGGGCGCATCATCACTGCCGGACTCAGCATGTGCCTCGTCCCCTGCAGCCCTCCGGCTGTTGGCGCCATCGGCACTCTCTGTCCCTACCATCTCCTCCAGGGATTGTGAAGCCCTCTGCACTGTGACCCAGGACACTAGCCAACAGTAAATCCCCCACCGAGGTGTGTGTGTCTGCGCTGGTGCCTGGATGGCTGAAATGACATACCGCAAGTTGCACATGTTGCCCCTCAGATGTGGAGGGGGGGCTCCGGTCTTGTTGGCCACGGCCATGCGGTGGTGATGCTGAAATTAACAGCAAGGACAGTGCATCACTTAGCGTTCAGTCAGTAATACCTTTCATCCATTTCCCCCCAGCCTCATAAGTCACTCACCCTTCAAGACCCTAAGGAGACGAACATTGGTGAGGTGGAAAAGAGTTAAGAGGAGCCCCAACCATTAAATGCACATGCAGTCAGGCTGGTCAGATGGCCTCAGGAATGCCACATGGCATGTTATGTGCCATTGGAGTGGGGAGAGTGCAGAGGTACCTGACCAGGATGCATGCTGGCCTGGAGAGTTGTGGTGATGAGGAAACATTGCAAACACTTGCGACATTTGCTGTGGAGCACAGGAGGTTGAGAGGTCACATTATTGACCTTCATACCATTAGGAGAGGCATAGAATGGGTGGGCAGAAGACAATATTTCCCCATGGTGCAGGGATGAGTTATGTGGTGGCATTTATCTAAGTTGAGCGCCATGAGGTTCACAGCTGAGCTGCTGAGGACCTTTTGGACAGAGTAATGTGGGGCGCACTGGCCGAAAGGGTGCTGGAGGTACCAACCCTCCTAAGACGCAAAAAGTCTTTGGCTGTGCAGCAGCGATGCCACGGCATGTTAGGCCATGGTGATAGTAGTTACAAATGGGATAGTGTGACTTTGGAACGTGGTGGAGACGCAAATCCTCAAGGGGATGAGGGACCTTTGTGTATGACCCACACGTCAGAGGGTCTCAGTCTGTGTTGCAGCCATCAGTGGTTTGGATGGTGGGCAGACACAGTGGATGGGACTGTGGACCTCAAATCCCTGGCCGCTGGACCCCAGCCTCACTGACCCGGCCACCCTGGCCTCCTCCCTCCAACCCAGCTCCATGGCCTGCTCTTCAAAAGTTGTCAGGCGTTGAAGGAGGGCGTGCCCACCTCCAGTCCTCTGGTGCTCCCGTGAATTGTGCTGACTTTTTGCCTGCAAGACAGAGAAGAGGATTTATTGGGGCTGATCGCTCATGTACTCTGCATGCGCATGCAGCACCCCAACCACAGTGGCCTAACTGAGGCCTCCAGCGGCTCCTGTCCACACTAATGGTGATCAGTCCCCAGAAGATAGTACGGCTGGTCCCAAACCCCTCCCTCAACGGCCATCTTGGACACATTCGGCGTCCATCACTTTGAATAGCACATGGGTCTTGGCGCCCATGGCAAGGAGGCGTAACTAGGTGTGGCACCGATGCCAGCAGATGGCACTTGGCCGCAACACATTGAGGCTCCCCTTGCACTGTCTCATCACCATCGATATAACATGTGTTGGAGTTCTGAGTATGTGTCTAGCTACCTCCCCTGCAGGTTGCCCCCAGACTACTCAAATGCCACAAACACCAACATTTGCTGCGGAGAGAACCCATCTTCTCCTCAACCACTAAGGCTGATGTAAGCATTGTCAGTACTCATTTGCCCACCCAGTGTGCATCAAATGCCCAATATAGTAACGGCAGCAAGACGTGTGGTGGTGGTGGGGGGTTGGGGGGGGGGGAGGTGTGGGGGGTGGTCTTCAAAGGCTAAGGCTGCCTTCTGGGTCAAATTGCCAAGACTGACATGGTACTCACCCATCCAGAGCGCAGCAAATCATTGAATCTTTTTCTGCACTGGGTGCCAATGTGCCAGACGTCATCATGGGCACTGACAGCGTCACCCAACTCCTCCCACGCCTGGCTGGTGACATGGGGGGGGCCCTCCTCCTCCCATCCTCCGGATCCAACAAGTGCAGGTGGCTGGAAACCTCTTGGAGGAGGACAGCAAGGCAGGCATCGGAGAATTGAGGGGCACAGTGGCCCCCTGCTGGCCTGTCCTGAAGCCTGCAACCCCCGTCCTCCGGCTCATGCTCTTCTACATACACAGCTCCCTCGCTCGCTCCCCGAGTAGCCATGGTGCACTGCCTCAAGCAGGCTGCCTGGCCACTGTTTATACAGGCTGATGGTTCCCCATTGGAACCCGCGGTCTGAAGCTGCCCACCCCAGCGACTACTTTCCCATTGTCCACGGCAGCCGCTAACCCGCCGGGTGGGCCTTAATTGGCCCGCCCGCGGAAAATAGCGGCATGGCCCGTTTTTGTGGCGGAAATCAGCTGCCCGCCCGCCTACCAAGCGGAAAATTCTGCCCATAAACACCAAAAGCGCTGGAAAAACTCAGCAGCTCTGGCAGCGTGAGTGGAGAGAGAAACAGAATTAACACTCCGAGTCCAATATGACTAACCCAGAACTGAGAAGAAGAGAGATACGGACTTGGAACGCTAACTCTGTTCCTCTCTCCACAGATGCTGCCAGACCTGCTGAGTTTCTCCAGCATTTTCTGTTTTTATTTCAGATCTCCAGCATCAGCAGTTCTTTCCCTTTAACTTATTGAAAAAAAAAAGACACACCAGGGACATCCTTTGGAAGCATTGCAGCTGCACCGACTGCTTCTGCCACAGTGGTGGTAACTGTACCTATAGTACTCTGGTATACTTATCTGTCAATGAGCTGCAGCAACTGCCATTGCGTGTTTCTGGCTACCACCTAGTTGCAAAACTGTACCATCTGCTGCAAGGATACTTGCAGTTAAACTATGGGAGTAATATTGCTGGTGGCAGTCAGTTTATTTTCACCTTCAGTAGTTGCAGCCTTCGCTAATCCTCCCTAAGTTAAATAGAAAAATAACAACCAGTCGTGAACTTGGCTGAACAGAAGCTCTCTTAATGTTAGGCTTTGCGTGTGGCTGACCATCCATAAAATCTGTAATTGTTTAATTTACATGTTTTTTCCGATGGTCGCACAATACATAGGAATACATGGTAAGCGTGTCACTGCATGAGCTACAATTTTGGTTGAACTGGAATAGGCTTAGAGGGAGTTGAAGCTTTGCTCCAGACTGATTTTGCAATGACCTCTTTACCTCTTTTGATCAAGGTTGGTTGTAGCCTTGAGAGAGATTTTTGGTGTTTTAATGAATGGAATACAATTCAGTCAATCTCCCTTGCAGATACTGTGACTTGGGGTCCTTCACATTTCTGATAAAACTCTCACAAGGGCAGTGATGAGTCACAAAACAAGGTTGAAAAGCATGTTTTTTAATCCATTTGGCTTGAGGCTTGGAAGATATCCCTTCCTGTAGCATTACAAGGGATTAGGAGAATGACATATTGGTTGCATTACTGGATCAGCAATACAGGGACATGGACTAGTAACTTAAAAAACATGGGGCAGTATTTGACGTAGGTCATGGGAGTCTTGCCCGCAGATGGAAAGCCGGTGAGAACCCTGCATCTCCTCTCGGAAGGGCCCGCCAAATGAACTGCCAGCCAGGCACTTAACTAGCAGCAGGCCTCCCCTGGGATCAAGGACACCAGGGGCGGAAGTCATGCTTGCTAAAAGCTGCCGGCCAATCAGGGGCTGGCAGCTCTACTGAACGGCAGTGCCACTGGGGAGGTGGTGGCTGCGGCTGATAGGATGCTCACCAGGGGCCTAAGACCGTCACTGGATCCCAGGCTACAGGTGAGTGATGGGGCTGGGGAGGCCTCGGGTGAGGATCGTAGGGTGGGGGTCAGCAGCAAGGACAGTGGTGTGGCTCTCAGCTGCCACCCCCACCCCCCCCCCCCCCATCCCAGTTTCCCGATGCAGGGTCCTTCAATCAGGCACTGAGTGCCTTAGGGACATTCCTGCCCCTAACCCCCCCCATTCCCTACCCCAGGGAGCCTGCTTGCCCACAAGTGTTCACTTGTCATGGTTCCAGGTGGTCAGTCCTTCCTGGGTTAATACCAGCGGCAGCAGGATAAGACCCTTGAGTGGGCAGTAATTACCTACTTAAGGACGTCAGTTGGGAGCCAGATAGGGGCTGTCCACCAGCCTTCCTGCCATGGATTTAATCAGGGTGGGCATTAAATTCTGCCTATGAGCTCTCACTTCACTACAGCAGTTGAAAAATTTATAGTCAGTTAGCTCAATAAATCTGGAATAAAAAGCTACTATTAGTAATGGCAACCATCAGACTACTGGACTGTTGTAAAACTCCATCCAATTCAACTGTATCCTTTTGGAAAGAAATCTTCTGCTCTTACATGTTCTGGCCTATTAATGACTACAAACTCACAGCAATGTGGTTGAATGAACTTGGCTCTGAAATTCCACTCAGTTGTACTCCAACCAAGTGACTCACCACCATCTCAAATGTAACTAGAAATGGGAAGCAAATCCAGGCTTGCCAGTGAAGCATGATCCTGCAAATGAATTACAGAAAAGATAATCATGGATTGTCACGAGTTTCTTCCTTTGCTGCTCTTTCTCATGATTGACAAGTTGTGACTAGAATTTTCATTCATCCTCTTGTTTGTAAAGCTAACAAAAACAGCACTAAATGTGGATTGAATCCTGCCCAAGGCTGAGTTAACATCACACCAATTCTCATGAGTGAAAAATGAAATCAGTTTTTGCTTGCCTTACCGCTCCCCAGTGACCAGGAAATCCACAGTATATGTCACTCTGAGACTCACCAAAGCATGTCAAGGCTTAGGATAGAGAATGAAATTGTAATCTGGTGCAAACCAGGTATTCATAGACCATTGAAATAATAGAACTATCGCTACTCAGGTCCTGAAAAGATGTATGCTTGCTGGGTGAAAACGGGAAATTAATGTTCACCCTCTACAATATCGGACGAAGAAGGTACAAAACATTCAGCTTGGGATGCAAGAGTTGGTTTGGGTTTGGCAGAATATAATTCCATTTGCTTTTAAAATGACTGATTTAATTTCATGCTCCGAATGTTTGGCAATTTTTGGCAGACTGCAGGATTTGATCATTGTGATGTGAGGACATGTAAGCAGAATATTGTGATTTATTGAGAAAACAAGGGAAGAAGGAATGACAGCGGCTTTCATCACCTCAGTCAGGATGTCCCAATGTACTTCACATCCAATAATGTACCTTGGAACTGTAGAAAGATTTGTGCCTTAAAAAGAAACTTTAGTGACGCTGTGACTATATCGCCAAATAGGATTTCTTGCACTTGTTAAATCATCTGCGACAGCTTAGAAGGACCCTAAACCATAAACATTCAGAGCAGTTGCCATTTGAGGAGTTACAGCAATTTGCCCATCTTGCTAGGGTGCCGTGAACTGGTATAACTCAACAGGGTCAATTGTGATCTGGGTCTGTTTTAGGACCCAGGCTTGCTGCTGAGTGCCTAACGCTTTCCAAACAAGAGGCCTGAGGATCAATAGAAATTGATGTCAGTCACGCCTCTATATGCATTTCACCTGAGCAAAGGTATCACCGTCGGGCTGCCTGCCTCATCAGCAGCTGCTCTTAAGTAAGTCTCAGGAGCCGCTGACAATTCCCACGAATTTGAGATGTCTTCTGCTCTTCTTGGTTCTATACGGTAGAACCACTGTCTAAAAAATGTGCCCCATGAATTTGGTAGTGCGACCAATACCCACATAAAATGCAAGTAGACTCTCCTACTGCTAAAGTGGTATGCTTTGTGCCCATTTTATGGGTGCAATGCATGTTAATTTCTACCTCAATAAGTTCAAAATGTTACCAGATTTGGCACCAAATTTCTTCCAAATTATTTCACCAGAAGTTTATGGTGCTCACCAGCAGAGGAAGATGCATATAAATTTCCTCATAAATTAATATGCATACGAAGGAGTTGAAGTTTTTTTTTTAAATTCACTTATGGGATGTGGGCTTCACTGGCGAGGCCAGCATTCATTGTCCACCCCTAACTACCCTTGCGAAGGTGGTGGTGAGCTGCCTTCTTGAACCGCTGCAGTCCATATAGTGTAGATATACCCACAGTGTTGTTAGGGAGGGACTTCCAGGATTTTGACCCAGTGAAGGAACTGGGATATATTTCCAAGTCAGGATGGTGAGTGGCTTGGAAGGGAAGTTCCAGGTGGCGGTGTTCCCATGTACCTGCTGCCTTTCTCCTCCTAGATGGTAGCGGTCATGTGTTTGGAAGTTGCTGCCTAAGGAGTTCTGGCATAATTGCACAATGAGCAGCTTAGGCCCAAGGAAACTTTAGTGCAGCACTGGTGCAAACTCTGTAAAGAGTGCACTCTTTATTTAAGCATTTGGAAACAGCAAGAGGTGATTGCAGGCATTTCTTCCTCAGTTTCTATACAGTATACCCACTCAAGACATCTTCCATTCTCATCTGTAGGGCCTCTTTCCAGATCATGAGCTGTCACAAACCAAATGTGCCCAAGCAGCACTATGACAGGGTAACATTTTGCCAAAGAATCTTTCACAGAATGTCCTCCTGGAATAAGTGGAAGACATGTGAGGGATCGGCTCCTGGATATGCTAGGAAGCAACTGGGACTGGAGTTATGGAGGGATTTAGCCCTGACACTACTAACACCCTCACACTGGATTGTGCAGCAATGGCAGAAGAGGTTCAATGGCTTGACCAAGGCAAGAGATGTAAGGTCGAACTGCACTCTGGCCCTTTCTTTCTTGCCAACCCTGGGCACCACCCTGATGCTCCCCATCTGATGTTGCAGATATTCTCTGTGGTGCCTTGAAGGAATCAGATGCCAAAAATATTCAGGGCTGTGGTCATTTTCATCGTGGCAGAGAGAGCCATTCAGGTAGTAAAGCCAGGCTGACGATCTTTGTAAAGTATGTTGTGCAGATGGTCAATGGCAATCTTGAACAAACAATCCCTTTGAACCCAGAGCCCCCCTGAGAGGCCACAAAGAACTTGTGTTGCCTATTGACTCACTATGGAAGGCAGTGCATGTTGAACTGCTGCCTCTATCATGTTGCTTATTTCTCCTCACCTCCACACAGTTCTCTTCCTCCTCCTTCTCCAGAAGGCCGGCACAGCGAGGCTGGCATAGCGTATACTTCCTACAGAGTCATTCTGAGTATATGCAAATCTGGGGACAGTGTGTCATGAGGAAAAAAATCATAGAGTTGGGCTAGTGTGAAATAGGCAGAGTCAAGTGCAAGTAAGGGCAGACGGTGGCATAGTGGTTATATTGCTGGGCTAGGTAATTCAGAGACCTAGGCTAATGTTCTGGGACATGGGTTCAAATCCCACCACAGCAGCTGGTGGAATTTGAGTTCAGTTAATAAATCTGGAATATAAAGCTATTCTTAGTAATGGTGACCATGAAACCATCATTGGTTGTCATTAAAAACCCATCTGGTTCATTAATACCCTTTAAGGGAAATAAATCTGCCATCCTTACCCAGTCTGGCCTACATGTGACTCCAGGCCCAAACTGCCTCTCCGCATTGGCTGAGCAAGCCACTCAGTTCAAGGGAAATTAGGGATGGGCAGCAAATAATGGCCTTGCCAGCAACGCCCACATCCCATGAAAGAATAAAGAAAGTCTCAGTGAGCACAACTGACAAGTAACGGGTTGGAAAGAGGCCCTGCGAAGCTCTACAATACCTCAACCTTGTCAGGGGCAGGTGACTGGGGGACTATCTGTTCCTGATTTATATGGTTATAACTTATGCAGAGTGCAGTAGCAGTGTAAAAGTAGGAAATTCCTGAGCACAGTGCCTCCAAATGGGTGGCACTCCTATGCAAATGAGTCACGCTGGGTCTAAGCCTTTTGTTCATTATAGGTGTCAAGAAGATTGAGGGAACTGCCTGGCACATTAACGGGGCAAAAGAGCAAAATATGCTAATTGACAGTTTTCTTTATCTTTTCTTATACAATAAGTGTTCAGAATGTAACACCACTGACTGAGTATAGCATCCAGTAAGCCAAAGATGTAAGTTTCTAAGACTACAGGTTAAGTTGAATATGTTGCTGACTGATTTCTTGAGACTTCCTTGAGGGAGGGGTGTATTGCTGCCATGATTAAACCACATCCCCATAACTCCCTTTTATGTCTTGAGTAAATGAGTTTGTTGGCCAACCAAACTCTAACAGCATGCCTTCCTATGTTCTCATCAATAGTTGCTTGCAATCAATAATGGGGAGAGACTGATGTAAAAGTAAACAGTGATGGTTTATTGATACATAGGGCACCAGATCATATGTGCTCACTCAGAAACCTCCAGAACTAAACTTACAGTTCCCAGTTGCCCACGCTGTACAGTGATACCATACTTTCTTTAACATACAGAGGGGAGCCCCTAGATTTCCTCCCAATTGTAGGTTGTTTCTGAATACTATTTCAGCAATTGCGGCTCACTGACATTAGACAAATGAAGCCCAACAATAAAAATGATTTGGATCTCCCACCAACCCAACCAAAAATCTGCCCCAAGAACACAAGCAATAGGAGCAGGAGTAGACCATTCAGCCCATCAAGCCTGCAGCTATTCAATACAATCATGGCTGATCTTGGGCTTCAACTCCATTTTCCTGCCTGCTCCCTATATCCCTTAATGAACTGAGACCAAAAATCTCTCCATCCCAGCCTTAAATATATTCAACAATGGAGCATCCACAACCCTCTGGGGTGGAAAATTCCAAAGTTTCATAACCATTTGAGTGAAGTAATTTCTCCTCATCTCAGCAAATTACTCCTTTAATCTTTAAGGAGCCTGTACTAGAATTACATAGAAATCACAGAATAGAAATAGGCCAACCAGCTCAACTGAACTCTGTCAGCATTTATGCTCCAACAGATCCTCATTCAAATCTACTTTATCTAACCCAATCAGCATATCCTTCTATTACTTTCTCTCTCACGCATTTATGTAACTTTCCCATAAATGTATACAGCAACGTAGTCGTCTATAACCAGCTCAATAATCCATTTGCAGAACAGGGATTGCTTTATCAGTATCAAGGTTATTAACTTTTCCGGCATATGGTCTTTCCAAGCAGCAGTATGAAAATACAGACTGGGTTATCCTCCTATTGCTTGTGTGGAGGTGCTTTTGACGGAACTGAAAGCCAGAAAAGTAAAACTGTTGAGGAAGAATGAGAATGAGGATCTGGAGATGGAAGTGAGAGAAAGTGCCACTCCTTCACAGAGGTTGGGAAATGATTGTCCTTCACTAAGAAGACTTGGAACCCAGATCTCAGGGCTTACATAACAACAGTTACTTTGTTTTAAACTCATTATGTCATGAAAAGACAATTACAGCAGCAAATTACTTAAGGAAGATGCGTGTGTTTTTAAAGAAATACAAGCAAGGACACTGAGCAAAAGATAGCTGATAAAATGAAAGAATTAGAGTGGGGAAAGTAAGTTGTTTCTTTGAAACCAATGCTAAAAAAAAACTGCAAAAAGGTTTTCATGAGCCTGGCTTACCAAAGCGTACAAATGTCCACATTCGATGCCAGCAGTTTTACCAACGGCAGGGATGTTAGTTATTAAAATATAACAGTTCTGTCCCTCGAAGAGTTAAAAGAACTAAAGAGGCACTGAGGATTAGAATTTTGCCCAAAAGCCAGAAAACCCAAATTTTTACTGGGGGTGGTCAATGGTCTACAGGTGGAAATTGAAGATGATAAAACTGATAGAGCGGCAGTAGAGAGATTAAAATTGGAGCAGCGAACCAGGTAGTGCTGGAGGCATACCGTCAGAAACTGTGTACCCTTGGGAAATGGCCTGACCAGACATACCTGGAATTTGAAAGGCTTAAGCAACTTGCTTTTGACCAGTGAGTGCAGGCACTTAAAACAGAAGCTGCTTACGAAAACCTCTGTGAAATAATTCTCCGTGAGGAGTTTAAAAACTCCATACCCTTCCCAATAAGAACACACATAGAGGAACAAAGGGTGACAGGGGCCAGGCAGGCTGCCACACTGGCTGATGATTATGAGCTAATCTACAAGCCCTTGTCCCAGAAGACACCCTCCCCTAGTCACCCACAACCAACTGGAAAGAATAGAGGTGGAAAGAGTGATAGAAAACTGATCACCCATGGGAGAGGGGATGCTGGAGCCACTGCTCAGTGCAGAAAGGTTGGTTTTGAGATGAAAAGTGAGACCAAAAAGCCTACTGAAAGGTAGGGCACCTCTGGGCCAACTGCTGGAGGTTACAGGAAAAACCAGTGGGACTTATCCCCCATGCAGAGAATGGGAGTCAATCCAAGAGCATAGCAGACCAGGCTATGGCTCTGACTGTGGGTGCGAATCCTGTAGATGCACTACTGAGAGTGCGGATGAGGTTAAACAAATCCATGAGAGTTACAAGGATTTTGTATCTGAAAGAAGGGTGGCCAGAATGAGGCGAGTAAGTCTATAGGAATACAAGGGCCAGCCAAATGCTACCAATGAGAAAAAGCATGATCTTTCCACCAGGGAGCGCAGTAGGTGCAAAGGTGCTGGTAAAGGGCAGTTGAAGGAGGGTACATGCCCATCCTCTTATACTGGGTGCACCGGGAGTGCGACCTTGTGTCAAGACCAGTGACCATAGGAGTCGTACCCAGTTTGCCTGAGGAAGGGTTGACCTGGCATTTCTACTGGCCACACCTCCACAGGGATGTAGTAAGGTTTTGCACAACCTGCCACATTGAGGGGAAACCCCAGCCAGCAATAAAACCTGTACCTATGATTATCTTGCTGGCTTTTGGTGAACCATTCAACAAGGTGTTAGTGGACTATGTGGGGCCCCTCCCCAAAACAAAAGGGGGCCACAGGTATATCCTTACCATCATGGAAATGGCTACCCGCTTCCCAGAGGCTGTTCCCCAAGGACAATATCTGCTAAAACAGTGGTGAGGGAATTGACCCAATTCTTTACCGGATATGGTCTGCCCACCAAGATCCAGTCGGATCAGGGCTCAAATTTCATGTCCCAAATACTCCAGGAAGTCAAGAGTAAGCTGCACATGACCCAGCTGAAATCTTCAGTGTCGCAGTTGCAGGAGCCACTAGAAACGGTACCACCAGACCCTAAAAACAATGATCAGGGCAGACTGCCCCGAGGACCCTCGTGACTGGGATGAGCCCACTGGTTTTACTCAGTTTCAATTAGTTTACGGGCACCAAGTGCGAGGCTCTCTGAAACTAATCAAGGAGAGGTTTTCTGAATGGGCAGAGGAAGTCTCCATGTTAGATTATGTAACAGTGTTCCACAAGCGACTCACGAGAGCCTGTAATATGGCCCGAGAACACTTAAAAATCTCCCAGACAGCTATGAAGAAACAGGGGGGCAAATATGCCAGGGTCGGAAACTTTTAGCCAGGAGACGACATGTTAGAGGTCCTTCCAAAACCAGGTGAACCATTAAAAGTCCAGTTCAGTGGCCCATACAGAATAGAAAAGAAGCTCGGGGAAGTAAACTATCTAGTTGATACGCCAGATCAGGGGAAAAAGCAAAGGCTGTGTCATGTCAGCATGATAAAGCAATATCACAGCTGGAAAGGGGACAATTAGGCAATGGTCTGTCCCATTGCCACCGACCTAGAGGATGAGGATAGCAGTAGGGATGAATTGGAGTGAGACATGGTTAAGGCCCACATTGAACCCCCTACTACCCGCCTAACCAATACCGAGATACTAGCAAACTTAGACTCCTTATTCACCCACCAAAACTGCACAACAGCGAGCAGACTTGACTAGGCTGCTCACTGCATTTAAAAGCTTATGCAGAGGCTTAAAGGCTTATGCAGGAAGAGGGACACGCCCCACACATAAGGCAATATCCCTATTGTTGAGGCCCAGAAAAGCTGGCCCAGGTTCGGGAGGAGATTAACTATACATGCTGGTGCACCAACTAATAGAGCCTAGCAGCACTAGCTGGAGATCCTCAGTTGTGTTCGTGCCTAAGCCGAAAAGCTCCACAAGGCTCTGCATTGACTACCAAAAGGTTAATGCAGTGACCAGAGCTGACTCCTACCCGATACCCCACCTGGAAGACTGCATAGAAAGGGTAGGTAAAGCAGCCTATATTACAAGAATAGATTAATTCAAGGGATACTGGCAGGTTCCCTTGACAACCCATGCAAAATAAATCTTCACCTTCATAACTCTGGATGAGTTATATCAGTGTTGAGTCATGCCATTTAGACTCCGAAATTTCCCAGCCACCTTTCAAAGGCTGATGAACCAGGTAGTGGCAGTCTTATCCAATTGTTTATTGTACCTATATGACCTCCTGGTGCACAGCGACACCTGAGAAACTCACTTAGAGCAACTGGAAGCCCTCTTCCAGAAAGTACAGTCAGCTGACCCAGTGGTAAATCACGCAAAAAGCAAGTTCGATAAGGCTCAGGTGACCTATCTAGGATGCATAGTGGGTCAAGGACAAGTACTGCCCAGAGCTGCAAAGGTACAAGTAGTAGCACAGTTCCCCATTCCCACAACACAATAGGAAATCATGAGGTTCCTGGGGATGTGTGGATTCCACTGCAAGTTCATCTCAGACTTCAGCATAGTAGCCGCCCCACTGACAGACTAACTACAGGAAAAAGCAAAGGTAGCATGGACTGAGAAAGGAGGGTGGAGAAGCTGCAGAGTCTGAGCTACAAGGAAAGATTAGATAGGCTGAGGTTGTTTTCCTTGGAGCAGCGAAGGTTCTGAAGAGACCTGATAGAGGCGTATAAGATCATGACAGGGTGGATAGGAAGACACTTTTTCCATTAGTAGAGGGGTCAATGACCAGGGGGCATAGATTTATGGTGAGAGGTAGAAGGCTAAAAGGGGAGTTGAGGAGAAGTTTTTTCACCCAGACAGTAGTGGGAGTCTGGAACTCACTGCCTGAAAAGGTGGCTGACACAAATTCTCATAGCATTTAAGAAGTTTTTGGATATTCACTTGTGTTGGCATAGCCTACAGGGTTATGGGCCATGCGCGGGAAAATGGGAATAGTGTAGTCAGGTCTTTGTTGACCGGCGTGGACACAATGGGCCAAATGACCTCCTTCTGTGCTATAAGTGTCCATGAGTCTATGAGAAATGCCAGACAGCTTTCAAAAAGCTGAAAGCCATTTTAACAGGCAAGCCTGTGCTTGCAGCTCCCTACCTTAATCAAGTGTTTTAAGTAGTCATCAATGTGAGTGACATCGGGGTAGGAGCTGTCCTTCTCCAGGAAGATGAATCAAGCAGCGAAGGTTCAGACGGGACCTGATAGAGGCGTATAAGATTATGAGGGACGTAGACAGGGTGAATAGGAAGACACTTTTTCCATTAGTCACTTCTCCAATGGTGAAGGAAGCCCTCAATTTATTATTGGCTCTCAAATACTTTGAGATATACGTCTGAAATGGATACAGAGAGACCACAGTCTATACTGACCACAAGCATTTAAGTTTTGTGGAAAGGTGTAAGACACAGATGGCCAGGTTATTCCGTTTGAGTTTGCTTCTCCAACCATACCAAAGTCATTCACATTTCCTGGGCAATCAAATGTGATTGCAGATGCTCTGTCCAGAACATAAAGAGACCGGTTAGAGCTGAAGAGATAATATTGACCAAAGCTAGGAGAATGAATACGTGTTTCTGTGTTTTATATATTTTTGCCCCTTGTAATGAAATGGGAGTGAATCGCATTTCATTTGTGAAGTGGGAGAAGTGTCATGAAAAGCCGATAACAGCCATTAATTACATATGGGCATATTGAACTCTTTAAGGAAGAAGACACTGTTTTTAAAGAAATACAAGTTAAAAACACTGAGCAAAAGGTGGCTGATAATGTAAAGTGACCACTTCCTGGAAACTTTCTATGTGGATTATACTGAAGGAACTGCCCTGAGAGAGCATGGAATGTTGCACTTGAAAAGGTGTCACAGCCTTCTTCAAACAGAGACACTTAAAAGGGAGATAGGAAAGATGCAAAAGACTGAACTGTAATCTCCCGCGTTTACAGAGACAAAAAATTTATTTGCATGTCTCAGCAGTCACCCAAAAATCAATCTCCTGTTAATTTATATCTCAGAATGTATAAATAGCTCTGATATGAATGCAAGATGACTATTTTCCTCTACTGGAATGCATAGGAAAAAATGGTTTAAAAAGCTAGCTACAGAGCAGTGCAGTGTATGCTGGTCTGCTGTGTGTGTGCCAACAAGCAGAAGACCTACTAGTCACCCCTGCAGTTGCAGATGAAGTCCCTCTCCCTCTCTCTGTTGCTGGAAGCAAGGCTCAGCAGAAGCCACAATCAAAAAGGAAATAGAGCAGCACCTTCAGCTACCCTGCAGAACCAAATGTCTCCAAACCAACTGCAAAACTGCCAAAGTCAGCTCTACTGGAATCACCCAACTTAAAGGCCACAATGTATCATCATCTATGCTTCATGGACAAGCCAAAGACTGATTTGTATATCTGTTTTAGCTTTTATTTGGACTCTTAACTCCTCATTTCTGACCAGTGTGTCAATGAGTTGCATTTTTATTATTTTTTGGGGGGTTTAGTAATTAATAAACTTACTCTTTCTTTGACTCAAGAATTAAATTGGCTTCTTCTAAAAAAAAAACAAATTTGGACTGGATAAACGTATCGACGTGGGGAAGGGATCCCTCTTAACTTAACCTCATGGCGACCAACCAAGGGGGTTGAATGAAGAAGAGGAGCCAGCTCATTCCTCCACGCCCCAAAACTGGGGTCCCATTTGGTAAGTTAATAAAATGGGGGACCTGACCTGGGGACTAGTTGTAACAATTTTTCGTTGCAAAGTACCTGTGGGTTGCTCTGAGGATGTGAAAAACACTCCAGGCAGGATTTTTCCTTCGTCGGGCGGGCGCGGCGGGTGGGCTCGGGAGTGGCCAGGAAACGGATCGCTACCAATTGAGCCCTGACCGCGAATTCACACTGGCTGGCCAATTAATGGCCAGGCAGCATGAAAGACGCACTGAAATGCTCAGCGCTGCTGGGGTGGGGGGCCAGAGGAGGGCCAGTGCGGAAGTTTGCACTTGCGCAGGAGAGCGTGTGCTGACAGCTTCCTGAGGGAATAGAGCTGCATCAGGGAGCTGAAGGATTGGGCATTGTCTAATAAAGATTTTAAAGATGAAATAAATATGTCCCCACATGTGACTCAGTCACATGAAGAGGGACATGTCTGAAGGGTTGGCAAAAATGTTTTACTGGTTTTATATTTACCACTGGAAACCTCGTCCCGCCTGTGGATGAGGTTTTGTTAGAAATGCAAAGGCCGCCTGGCCTACTTGACCACCCAACAACTGAATGGTTAAGCAGGCAGCGAAAAATACAAATTAATTCATACTTTAAGGGCCTTAATAAGCCTCTTAATTGTCACTGGGCACGCTGCCAGATCTTGTGCGTGCCCATCGTCTGAAAGATCGCGAGAGTGAATGATCGCGAGAGTGCGCGACAACATCGGGACTCTCGCCCAACATCACTGCACGTGGTTTTATGCCCAATTGGGTCGGGTGTGAGCCGGCCTGACGAATGTAAAACCCTGCCCTATATAAATTCAAGGTGTCACTCTTGCAGTAAAAAAAAAGAGAGATTTGAACAAGATTGAAAACTGCAAAGCCAGCCACAGCTCTTCTGCATTGGAATGTTTAAAGATACAAATCAGAAAAACGTGGACATGAGATGGGGATGAATTCTACAAGGCAGAATGTTGCTTGCGTGCCCCCCACCTCCAGTAGAAAAATTAGTCTGAGCTGACCGACTTTAAGAAAGACTAAAATTCCACCCACAGCCCCCTGGAGTTTGCATTCTGTACTCCTCAGATCAGCTGGTGAGATAGAGGATCAAAGGACAGTCTCTGGATTATAAAGGTGCCTTTCTTTGATTTGAAAGCATTTATCCTTAACAAGTGCACATGACAGCATTAGCTCAGTAAATGTCGCTCCTCCTCTCAGTTGTACTTGTCTTGACTGCAAATCAAAAATAGGTACATTTTTGTTTGTTCAATCAATCTGGAGGAGATTCAAGTGCAAGGCCCCATTAATGCCATAATCTGGCATTCCAGTTGTAAATAATACCCTTAGCTACTTGGCTGTTCATGAAACTATTGCTTCACCTTCAAAGGACCTATAGTTTGAATACTTCTTGATCAGAGGTAACTAGAACTGTGGTATAGACAAATCATCTCCAAGCAACAATTATCATGTGTCTGAGAATTGCTTAAATCCTAAAGATTTTCAATTATGATATAAAAAAATCCAGACAGTCTCCAGAATGAAAATTCTTATTTTCATGACAATAAATTAAGCCAAGCTTTTTGTTTTCTTCGCTTTCAGCATTTTTTTTGTTTCATTTTGTGTTGAATGGTAGGACACAGCCGTCAAAGTAGCAACATTTTTCATTTTAATTTGCTGGGCGTCTATTATCAGACGAAATGTGAGCCACTTACAGAGATATCAAGACAGGCAGCCAAAAATATCATCAGAGGTAAGTTTTACAGAGTGTCTTAAAGGAGAAGGGAGAGCTGGAAAGCCTTAGGGAGGGAATTCCAGAGCTTAGGGCCCAGGCAGCTTATGGCACAGCTATCAATGGCCTGTAAATGAGCCACAGTAAAACAGTAAGCTAACAAAGAGGATAATGTAATATATATCTATATATTACTGTAAGTTAAATGCAGCATTTACGATTACATATGATAGCCCATTGAACCGAGTTCAAACCTTCTATTATATAAGGCTTTTTTTTTTGCGTTGGCGCTAATTTATTTCACTATTATAGATAAATGCCAATTTTTAATAGCATGTAAAATTCAAGTTTTTAGTGCCAATTTGTTTGGCAAAAGGTTAAGGGGCTAACTTTTATACAAGTAATATTTTTGAGAGGTTTACTTTTGTGCCTGATTTCAGCCCACACAGCGTCCTGTACATTGATTGGCTGGTCTGTCTAGATGAGTCCACTGATTGGCCAGTTATCCCTGGCCTGCTGCTAAGACATGTGTACCCTGATAAGGCCAGGTCTGCTGCTATCAGACAGGTTGCACTGTTTATTTGTGACCCTAGGTATGGCGGGTGAGATTGGCAGGTTGCTCAGTTGCTGTTCTGCCTCCTAGGCTGCCTGCGATGGCGATGATAGAGGACACGCAGTTAGACACCAAAGCTTTCCTGGACAGCCTGTCCTACTTGCCGTCCTTTCGATGAGTGTGCGAAGGTAGAGGGAAGAGAAAGAAAGCAGAGCTGCTGATGGGCTTTGACGCCTGAGAAACTAGAGTCGATTTATACACAAGATATGTGAAAAATTAAGATTTTTTGGCCAAAAGTGAGGTGTGGACCTTAGCATGAGATCAACCATAACTTGAGTAAATGCAGTATTCTATTGTTCCCAAATTTAAATAACCTTCCTTCCAGCATTTTGAAATTTCTGGCTCATATTACTTCTCACTTTTTTTGCAATGAAAGGCATGTTCAATTATTGTTATAACTAAGAGCCTTACAGCTGAAAATCATTGTCGTTGCATCAAATACCTTTTGGAAAGAAGGTATCAAAACTACACAATGCATTTGAAATGCAGTGTCACCAAACATTGATGTGACATTAGAACAATTCGCTTCACCCTGTGGTCTTTGCTCTTGAGAATCTACCTCACACTTAATTACCTTAGAGTCAGCCATTTTCTTCATTTCAGTTAATGTTAGCAGTCCACTGTAGATTTTAATTTATATTTTTATCAACAATGACAACTTGTGTTGATATAATGTCTTCAATATAATAAAACACCCTCAACACCATGGGAGCATTATAAAGCAAAATTTGACTCCAAGTCGCAGAAAGATGTCAGGTCAGATTGCCAAAAGTTTGATCAATGACGTTTAAGGACCATCTTCAAGGAGAATAGAGAGGTAGAGGGGCAGAGAGCTTTAGGGAGGAAATTCCAGAGCTTGGAAGCTGCAGCCATTAAAATTGGGAGAGTTCCAAAAGGCTAGAACTAGAGGAGCAAAAACATACTGGAAGGTTGTGAGGCTTGAGGAGATGACGGAGATAAGAAGAGGGAGGCCATGGAGGGATTTAAAAACAAGCATGAGAATTTTTGAAAATGTAAATAGCACTGTGTAAAGATTGCAGGCTTCAAACACTCAGCAACTCTCTGGCACTCTCAATAGAGGGATTAAAGGGTGGAATCCACATAAATGTTTACAGAGTCTGGCTTTGGCTTTGCCAATATTTAATGGGAAGAAGTTTTACTTGTTGATCCCTTAATGCTGCAGAGGGAGAGGCAGCAAATTTGTGCTTGATGGAGGGGATGGCAAGGCAGAGCTGAGTGTTAGAAGCCTTCCGCTGTGCTGTAAGTCTACATGCAGAAGCTGCCCCATTGCTTTCAAGTGATGTTGTCAAGACAAGGTTGAAGCTGAAGTGGTAGAAAGAAAGAATGGAGGGGCAAAAGTAGACCTTTTGAAGAAAAATGTGATGCTCTTGGAGAATTTAAAGCCAGAGATTTGTTGATAATGCCACTACGCATGCAACTAAGGAAGGGAAGTGGAATAGGATGGGGGATTGAGAGAATGATAATGATAGTCTTCAAGAATGAGAAAAGATTAGAGGGATGGAGGAGGAAATAGAAGTAGCTATGAATTAAGAAGGGTGGGACTAGCTCAGGATGAATTCGGAGTGAGGCATGGCAACTAGGGTGGCAAAGAAAGAAGCAAGACAGTTGGAGAAAACCAGCAAATAAGTCATTATTTTCCTGGTGGTGGACCAGAATAAGTATGAGAGCATTAGTGATAGAAATTCCAAGGACTGAAGGTGATAATTGAGGGCTTGTTGCAAGTAGGGAAAGACGCATATTAGGGAAGGGAGGAGTCTGAGGCATGGGAGGCTTAAACATATGCAGAGCAGTATGCAGAGGTGCACCCCTGCTCCTTCTGACCCCACAGAAGGAAAGTCAAAATCTAGCTGAAAGGCCTATTCAGCTTTTTGATCTTGCACACCAGCTTTTGCCTGGAAGAAAAGCTGCAACAACTTCCTCACTCAGGCCAGTGCTAAAATCACTGTTGGGTCCTGATCATATTATTGGATCCTGAATAGCATATGTGAATTGGCATCTGCCTGGCTTTGATGAGCTGCTTAACTGGCTCTCCAGGAGCATCCATTACAATCTAAAATGGCAGGTTCCAGACAGCCTTCTGGTGGGTAAGTAACCCACTTTCTCAACTTCTGATAAATGGGTTGAGTTAAAATTCCTTCCATTTCCAGAACAGTAAAGATATACTCCTGGTGATGTGTAGTCTGCTTATAGAAGTGACTATCATCACTCAATCTGAGTGGGAAAAGCGAATGTATATACAAAATGTATCGCGGTTACAAAGTAGTTTTATGTTCACAATGGATCACAGGTAAGCTCTGCCACTGCTTACATTTGCATTCTGCTATATAATATTTGATTTCGGTTTCAAATATGCCTCATTGTGAATTTTTTAAAAAGCTCAACTTCATTTAGGATTCTAAAGTGAATAAAATTATCAGTCCTAGAGTTGGATAATAAAACAATATGCAACAATCTTCCTTGCTGTTTTGCGTAATTCTTTTGTCTGAATTTATGATTTCAGGTGCAGAAACTCCCAGGCAATGGTCCCGCAATTATTATTACCAAAGACACTTAATTGGTCCCTTGTATTTTTCTTATGTTCAGATATTCTTTCCAGTTTGTGTTTTATTTTTGATCTAATGTGTTTAAAGATTAAGATCGCGGACAATTTTTTCTGTTATGTATAAACCATCTGAAATTAATTACCGTTTGAAAATAATGCTACAGTGGCTGCTTCGGAATCTGTTATTTTGTCTGTAGCTTAATTGACATTGTCCATCCACTCCAACACATAATCTTCTCTTTCATGCGCTTTTGGATTTTTGGGAAATCTGCAATGTTGCTTAAGTAAGTCTGAGCATTCCAGTTTTTATGGCTTTACCCTGAAGATACCATAAATAATTTCACAGGGTCCTTCATTTAACTTGTAGGGGGTGAAGGTGGTGGAGTTGTAAGTATCTTCGTTCAGAGTCTTGAACACTATTTTATCCAATTTTTGGTTTTGATCTAGTTTTTGGCTGTCTTGGGTAATTAGGGATCATTTTCATTGACTGAATGTCTAGTCTTTTTGGCTGTATTCTTCTGTTTTCATTTCTTCCTTCTATCACCTTTAAACTCAAGAATGTAGCTGTTCATATTTACCTCAGTTTATTTTTCCCTGTAGTATGTGGAACCCTATTTAGATAGTCTGTATTTTTCTTATTTGAGGCTTCTCTTCATGGCCAGAACTTTTTGCTGAGTGGGTGGGCACACGCCCGAACTGTTTGAGTGTAAAATGATGCGCGATAACATTGGACCCCACCCCCCACCCCCCACCCCCCGGCAGCGCTCAGCATTGCAGCACGCGATTCACGCCGGCTGGTCACTAATTGGCCAGCCAGGGTGAAATCAGTGTCAGGGCCCGATCGCGGGCAGCAGTCAGTTTTGTGACCGCTCCCGGACTCTAAATGGACAGACCAGTGTTTCCCTAACATTACCCCACAGTGACCCCAGAGTGAGAGTGGTTGGGGGTGGGTTGTGGTGATGAGATTTGTGAGAGCGGTGGGGAGGGGCAGTGGCGAGAGCTTGGGGGAGAAAGTTATAACAGTTATAGTACCATTTAAAGGCTCTGAGCTCTGACCAACTTGATCCCCAGCAACCAGGAGAGAAGTCCTCTGCCCTTTTCATTGTATCAAAGCCTGCCTTCCTCCTGCTTGCCAACTCTTCCATCCGGCACCTCCCTGCTGCCTGCCACCTCCCTGCCCGCTCCCTGACCCTACCACTCACTGCATCCCTCCCTGACACTGCCACCTGCTGCACCCCTCTCGCTTGCCAACCATCCCTCCCAACTCATCGCTTCCCCCTCCCAAGCCCTGGCTGTGAGTGAGGGGGAGAGGGACGCCGAGAGTATCACTGGATCAAACTCAAGGCAGCAAAATGTAGGCCGGCTGCAGCAGATCTCATGATAACCAGCCAGAATTGGGGATTTGTAGTTTCATCAAAGTGACCCTTTGCAAATGTTCCATTAGAGCCTAGATTCGTCTCCACAGTGATCACTGTTGCCTCAGAGAGGAGGGAGCTCGCGACCCCAATTGCTCATCCCGGGGTCATGACTCATGGTTTGGGAATCCCTGATGTAGACGCTTGTGTCTTCTTACAACAGTGAGAAGATCGCTGATAAGAAGGACACCCAACAAAAAACTGCACACCAGCACATTTTGTTACAAATTATCAGGAAAGACAACACATAGGCCTGGATTTTCCGTGCCCATTGGCGTCGGGCGTGTTTGGTGGATAATATGACGAGATAGCCAAAAATCAGTTTCACAACGTTATGAAGCCAGTTTGCGATCGTCTGCTTTGCCCACCGATGACAGGCTACGTTTTCCTCCATCGGATATCGGAAACCTCATTGTAATACATTAATCGTCCCCCCCCGCTGGATCATCCACCCACACACCAACGTGTTTCACAACAGCATATAAAGAGTGTGCACTTGGTGGGCTGCACTTTGAGGGGACCTTGGAGGTGAGTACACAGTAACGTTGTGCAGAGCGCTTGCCCGGGTCACCTGTTGGACTTCATGGTTGATGTGCATTATGGGGGGGGGAGGGTTTCAGGGCTGGGGGCAAGGGCTGCACTACAGTTGAAGTTGAAGGTAGCACACAAGCATGTGTCAGGTGGTTGGGCGAGGGAAGTAACCACCCATTAGGGAAGCCTTGTATGAAGAGACCATTCCTCTGCAGCTGAGGCAGTTCAGGCTCAGCCACATTGATATGATTGGAGTCGAGCCTCTATCTTCTCTGCCCACTCAAACAATGCAGAGGTACCAAAGTACCACCAAGTGTTCCAGAGCTTTTCACCCCATTGTGAACAGACTGCAATGTAATGAGCATTTAAGTGGACTGCACAACAGTTGGACAACAGGGCACGTTGTACAATCTCCTTGCTAAAGCTGGCTGTGGAGCAGTCACTGGCGGAGATGCTCACAGCCCCTTGTGATGTCATGATTCCCAGTTTAGACCAGTCTCCCCCATGGTTCAAGCTAACAGTGCAGCCTTGCAGTGTGGGTTAGGAGAATGCCTGAGCCTGAGATGAGAGCACAGCATGCAGTCCAATGGGCAAAGCTGCTGCCAGTCGGTCAGGTGGAATGGGGCAGAGGATGATGGAGTTTTGGGCAGCCATGCAGCACACTAATCTCTGGCCATCCAGTCAGTGGCCATCACTCTTCAGGATGCATTAAGGGGCCTTCAGACTTAACCAAGAGAGGTTCTCAGTGCACCCATGCTTACCCACTTTCATCCTGCAGGGGGAGTACACCAGGATCATGGAGCCTGGTGAACTAGCTGTATGCCTCGTGGTGTACAGAGAGCAAAGACGATGGAGAAGAGAGTGACTGAGGCACCTGGTTGCACAGAGGGAGGAGCAGCACCCTCTGGAAGAAAGGGCAGCTGGGGCTCCTGCACACACTGCCAAAGATGTCGCTAGTCGGTGTCTAGCTAGACCCAGGGTCTATTGACCCCGTCTTTCATTCCTGCAGATGTGTCAAAGACTGAGCACGTCTAGGGAACTGGTCAGTTATACCTGCCAGCTATTGCAGGATTTGGCGCCTGGGGAACATGGTGGACATCCACTGCCAGTGGCTGTGAAAGTGACTGCGTCACTCAATTTCTACGCCAGTGGCTCCTTTCAGGGCTCCACAGGTGACTTCTGTGGAATATCACAAGCCGCCACCCACATATGCATCCCTGAGTTCATGGGTGCCATCTTTGCGAGGGCACACAACTTTGCTTTTGCCCGGGACCAGGACAACTAGGATGCAAGAGCAATTCGGTTTGCCCTGATCTTGGGTTTCCCAGAGGTGCAGGGTGACATCTCCATCACAACACGCGGTCAACTATATCAACAACAAGGGATTCCATTCATTGAATGTGCTGCTGGTGTGCGACCACCAGAAACGCATCCTGCAGGTCTGCACACGGTTTCCAGGAACTGTGCACAACTCCTACATTCTCAGTCGGTCACAGATCGCTGGAGTCTTCTAGGGTCCACAGAGGCTGCAGGGATGGCTCCTCGGGAACAAGGGCTACCCGCAGAGGTCGTGGTTGGTGACGCCCTTGTGGTAGCCTCAGACTGCTGCAGAGTGAAGGTACAACAAGGTCCATGCTGCAGCTCACAACTTGGTGGAGCAGACCATCAGGATGCTGAAAATGAGTTCCCAGTGCCTGGACCGGTCTGGTGGAGCCCTGCAATATAGTCCACAGAGGGTGTCACGCATCGTCATCATCTGCTGCACGCTTTACAACCTTGCATTGCAATGGGGAGAGGAGTTGGCTGAGGAGGAGACAGAAAGCTGGAGGTCTCCTCAGATGAGGAGGACATCGATGGGGATGAGGGTGAGCCTCACACTGGCCAGACGAGTCATTTGCATTCGGGAGGCCTTCATAGCTGCTAGATTTTTGGAGGATGATGATGACATGCAGTGAGGAGATATCTTAGATCCTCACCTCGCATCTGTGATTGTTTGACCCCAGTCTCGCTTATGGCAGCACACATACCCTCTGTGATAACGCTCCTGTCATGGAGATGCAGTGGAGGCTCTGATAGTCGCTCGATTGCAAGAGGATGATGACAACTTGCAGCGAGGACACGCCATTGATCTTCACATGGCCTCTGAGAATGTCTGACTCCTGTCTGGCCGAGGGCAGCTCGTTTGCTCTCTGTGATCAGGGTCATATCATAGAAACGCAGTCATGAAACAAGAAGGGAGGGAGGCATTCTTGGGAGTTAATTGACAATAGTGAACAGTATGTACAAGTGATTAACACCCGTGCCCAGACTGCGCAACTACATCTTCTTAACTTTCCCAACCCTGCTGTTCAGTCTTGGTACTCCCACAATATTCACAGCAGAGGTAGAGGCAGTCTGCTGACTGCTATGCCCTGTCTGTGATGACCTTGGCAGGCATCCTCTGGAGGGCTGAGACCTGGAGGGTTTCAGGGTCCTGCTGTGTGGCAGTGGAACCCTCCTTGGCCTGTGGAGCTGGAGCTGCTGAGGTCACAGGAAGAGGGGACTCGGATGGGCCAGACACTCTCGGAGTCACCTGGATATATGGCCCCGAGACTTCTGTAAAGCTAGGCCCCACCAAGGTGTGTGTCTCTGCACTGGTGAGTGGCATGGGTGAGCATTGTGACAGGACTTTAAGGAGGGTGCCTCCAGATTCTTCTTCAGAGGTTACTTTGGGGTTTGATTGGAGGTCCTGGGTCGTGGACTCTGTAGGTTATTTCCTAGGTGTGCCTGCAGAAGCAGGGGGAGATAATTAGTGTATGGCAATGGCCTGTGAAACAAAACACAACACTCACAGCATGATTGTCTGATGGACGTTGCACTGTTGGATCGGATCCTCACTTGGTAGACAACCTCACTGTCAGCACAGGACCGGTTCAGTTGTCGGCCAGCTGGATGGCTCTGTTTTCAATGTCCGTGAGGACCTTGATTACAGGCATTGCTCCAACATCTGTGACCGCTCCCACTTGTTGTATATCAGCTTGTCCTGCATGAATAGAGATGGAGACAGTGTAAGCAGGATGCCTGCCAGGCCAGGTGATATGTATGCCTGGCATGTGTGGGTGGTGAGTGATCGCATGGATGGGATGAGGACAATGACGGTCAGTGTGAGAGAATAAATGGTGGGGCAGAATCTTTGGCTCGTCAGGTGGGCATGCGCCTGAGCCGAATCAGCGCAAAATGACGCACCCGCAGGATATTTCAGTCGGCGAGCACGCGCGGGAGCCAGCAGCTTGTCCTCCGACAATTAAGCGGCCTATTAATGCCATTAATCAACTAATTGATAGGAACTTTCACTGCCCGTCCAATCGTTCAGTTGGCGGGCGGGCGAAAAGGCCAAGCAGCCTTTGCATTTTTGGCAAAACCTGATTCACGGGTGGGATGAGGTTTCATCCAGGAACTTAAAAAAATAAAAACTTTTTGCACTCGTATTTTACATGTCCCTGCTCATGTGACAGAGTCACATGAGGGGACATGTTTCTCATTATTTTAAAATTCTTTATTTTTGATGATAAAAATCTTTAGCTCCCTGAGGCGGCTCTGTGCCTCAGGGATATTTTACTGTGTGCACCCGCGCACATGCACGATCTTCAGCGCTCGCACTCCTCCCGCCCCCACCCTGGCACCGCTGCACCTGACAGTGCGCGTGGCCATTAATCGGCCAGCCAGCATGAAATCGTGGCCAGGTCCCGATCGCGGGTGGCAGTCCGTTTTGCGGCCGCTCCCGTTCACCCCCACCGAGTCCACCCGATGACCGGAAAATCCTGGCCGTGATGTCCCTTGAACTGGCAGCGAGTGAGGGCCCTATGGATGTATAAAGGGTTTGTGAGTTTTTGACTTGAACGTGATAAGAAGAGTGAGTTACCCTGGCGGAACAGAGGAGATCATTCACCCTATAGCAGCACTGGGGGGCTGTCCTCTTCTGAAGGGCATTGGCACTGACCACCGCTCCCACCGCCTCCCAAGCCGGATTAGTGAGGTTGCTGACCATCCTGCGGCCAGAGCGGGGGTAGAGGACATCACACCGAGACTCCACTGTGTCCAAAAGGAGCTCGAGGGACACATTATTAAACCTGGGGGTTTTGCCTTTCAGGGCCATGTCTTCTCTGCAGCAGTTGTGGACTGGAAGCGCTAAGAGGTGTGCATGTGGCTGGATTTTAAATGTGGCGACTGGTGTGCTGAAGTGGCAAGGTGATGGTGTGGCAGGCAAATGAGAGCCCACCCACCATGTAAACACTGTGCTTCTTGGAAATGTATAATTAATACAGTGACTTTGGAATGATATGGTGCGAAAAGCCACAATTGCAGCGGCAGGTAAAACATCCTTTTACCTTCCCACTTCCGCACTTAGTGCAAATCTGGGACGATTTCGCCCATAGAATTTGACAAGATGACCTTATACTGGTCACACTCAGCTGGAACTTTTACAACCTAGAACCTACTTAATAATCTTAAAATACAGGCTCCTGACTAATAAAAAAAGTTGACTATCTGAGTTCTGGCAAGCGTGGCTTCCCTGGAATTAATAAGGTCCAGACCTTACGTGGAATTCGACAGTTATAAAAAATTGGAACATATAAAGGCTGAACCTAATTACAATTAAGATACTACCCCTACCCAAGGCACACTATAGTTATTGCGAGCGTACATTAGATAGTCAGTCGCTTAACTATCTTAGGCATCTCTCACTCACTCAGGGATTAGGGTAAATGTTTAATATTTGATGGATATCCTGCTTAAAATATTTTTTACTGTAGCATTTGAAATTTAAATTTGCATTCCCTACTGGAAATAATATTGTACTTTCTTTTGCCTAGAATCAATTTAACGTTGCGATTGATGGTTTTCACCTGACTGTAATGCATATTTGGTTTTGTAATAAACTTCTATATATTTTAGAATTTCTATTGTTTTCCACAGTCTTCGGTACTGCTAACTCGAGAACCCAACTCCATACTCCCTTTGGTGTGGGTGGACATTACTGGGGGGGTTATTTACCTGCACCCTAACAATAGCTGGGAAATTATAATCTGGCTTTGATTTAATAAAAAAGACATCCAGAGGACAGTAATAATCTCAGCTGGCTCTGGGGAGGGATGGATCATTCTTTCAGACCCATTTGGCATCTTTGGGATCTGTCTTTCTCTACCTGAAGTTAAAGGGAATTATCCTTGTCTGGGAGCTAGGATTACAATATACCATAGCCTGTGGTATTTTTTTCCTATGTATTTGTAATGGGATTTATGTTGCCAGTTACTTTGGTTGTTATTGTGAAGTTAAGATAGCATTGAATGAAGTATGTGTTTTACTGACCCTAGTGTGGGACTGCAAGGCTAAGATAGGTCTAATGGATTTATTTGTGCCAAAGACTCTGGAAGAGGTCAGGGGGTAAATTGGATAGCTCTTAAGCGTGGGGAACGCAATACACATTTACCCTGCATTCATTCAGTGTAATGCAGGCAACATACCATCTTCATACTGCCTGCTTAATACTGCCTGCCTAATACCGCCTGCTTAACACTGCCTGCCTAATACTGCATGCTCTCAGTGCTACCCATGTTGTTCTTTACCTGAACATATCAAAAGGGAGTTCAATATCGTTACTATAAGACCATAAGACGTGGGAGCAGAAGTAGGCCATTCAGCCTATAGAGCCTGCTCCGCCATTCAATGAGATCATGGCTGATCTGATAATCCTCAACTCCACTTTCCTGCCTTTTCCCCATAACCCTTGATTCCTTCACTGATTAAAAATCTGCCTATCTCAGCCTTGAATATACTTAACAACCCAGCCTCGATAGCCCTCTGCAGTAAAGAATTCCACAGATTCATTACCCTCTGATAGAAGTTTCTCCTCATCTCTGTCTTAAATGGGTAACCCCTTACCCTGAGATTATGCCCTCTGCTCCTAAGCTCTCCCACAAGGGGAAACAACCTTTCAGCATTGACCCTGTCAAGCCCTCTCAGAATCTTATATGTTTCAATAAGGTTGCCTCTCATTCTTCTAAACTCCAGTGAGTACAGGCCCAACCGATTCAACCTCTCATAAGAAAATCCCTCCATACCCGGGATCAACTTAGTGAATCTTCTCTGGACAGCCTCCAATGCCAGTACATCTTTCCTTAGATAAGGGGACAAAAACTGCTCACGGTATTCTAGGTGTGGTCTAACTAGTGCATTGTATAATTTTAGCAAGGCTTCCCTATTTTTATACTCCATTTCCTTTGACATAACGGCCAACATTTCATTTGCCCTTCCTATTACCTGCTGAACTTGTATGCTAGCTTTTTGTGATTCATGCACAAGGCCCCCCAAATCTCTCTGTGCTACAGCTTTCTGCAGTCTTCCTCCATTTAAATAATATTCAGCTCCTCTATTCTTCCTGCCAAAGTAAATAACCTCACATTTCCCCACATTATATTCAAGCTGCTAAGTTTTTGCCCACTCAATTAACCTGTCTATCCTTCTGATATAAAATTTACAATTCAAACCATTATTATATTCCTTGACCAGACACCCAAATTATTGGTAAGATCCAGCTCGGGACCAATAGCATTTTGTTTAAAATAGATAAAGTTTGGGATTCAACACACTTGCTGATAGAATAAAGCCAAAAGATTCTGTGTGTTTTGCATAAACATAAGTAAACTTTACTATACAACGTCAGAAAGATTAAACAGATTTTACACCCTGATTGGGTGTGAAATAGCACGCGATGACATCGGGTGAGCATCCCGAAGTCATCGTGCAATTGCACGATATTTTGGCCGGTAGGCGCGCACGAGCATCAGCAGCACCCCCGCCGACAACTAAGAGGCCAACTAAGACCATTAAAGTTTCAATTAGCGGGGATTTTTCGCTCTCCATCCAATATTACGGTTGGCAGGTGGGCAAATCGGCTAGGCAGCCTTTGCATTTTTGAGGAAACCTCATCCAAGGGTGGGATGAGGTTTCCGAGACTAATTTAAAAAAAGATAAAAGTGCTTGAACACAAATTTCAGTATCCATATGTTTAGGTGACTTAATCTGAGGCGTGGGGACATTTTCTCCGGATTTTTAAATCTGTATTTATTGATTTTAAATTTGTCAGCTCCCTGAGGCAGTTCTTCGTCTCCAGGGAGCTTTCATTCTGCGCTCCCTGCGTCCACGCTGACTTCAGCACTTGCCCTCCTCCCGCCCCCACCACAGAAGCGCTGAGCCTTTCAGCGCGCGTTTCACGCTGGCCAGCCATTAATTGGCCAGTCCCCAGTCAGGGTGAAATCGCAGTCGGGGGCTGATCGCGGGCGGCGGTCTGTTCCCCAGCTGCTCCTGGTCCCGCCGATCATGGCTTCCCGCCAGCCCGAAAACCCTGTCCCTGACCTCCAACATGTTACTAGGATGGCTTGAAACACTGCCCCATGCAAGTGACACTGGTTACATGCAGAACGAACCTGCTGTCCTTTCTTGGAATGACAGCGTGCATGACCCTATCACTGCCGCTCTATCTGCGCTCTTACAGTTCTCTGTCAGCCAGCCAGCCTAGACTGCTGCTGCATATGCCGAATTGGTGCATTTTGCAGCAGGGCCTTCTAGACCCGGAACTGCTGAGGTCACCCTGCAAGACCATCTGCCATCTGCAGTCTCCTCCACTGAAAGTCAGCATCCTACCACTTGCCATGCTTCAGCCATTGCAGTAACACTGTGTGGGAGCAGGAGGAAAGACAAAAGGTGCACAGAAGACAGGCACTAAGGGAATGCACAAGGGTGATTAGTTGATACTTGTATGCAATAGTAGATGATGTTACGAAAGTTTCACTTACCTCGTCGGAGAGCAGGAGGCCGGGGACTCCAAGTCCCAACTGACCTCGGTGTTTCTACACATGCACAGACTGGGAGCGTTCTTGTGCAGATCTACATCTCAAATTTTAAGCCAAGGACAGGCCCAGCGCGACTGCACAGAGATGGAAAACAACATGAAAACCCAGGTCAGGTGACCAGGAGCGGACTGCCATTGTTGGCAAGTGTCCTAGGCAGGGGACAGGGAGAGGACAGTGTGGGAAAGATCCCACGGGGAGAAGGGATAGGGTGATGCCCCAAAACAAGAGTCCCAAACAGGGAACAGTGACAGAAAAAGTTCCCAGTTAAGTTAAGGAAAAATAGAGAGGAACAGAGGTGCCAAACAGGAAAAGGGCTGCAGGGAGCTGACTTTTAATGAAGAAGCTCAGAGGATGTCCTGGTAATTGAAGAGAGCTCAGGGGAAGACCTGAAGATCCAAGAAGGCAGCCAAAGCTGGTGACTCCATGCTGGAGGCCACTGGGGCAAAGGTACCCCTTTGGAGCAGTAGCGTTCTGCTTGGTGTGGCCAAAGAGCTGAAGTTGTGCTTGTGAGTTGGTGCCTGAGTACAGACTCAGGAATGCAAGGGAATGGAATCTTGGGAGATAAAATTGAAACCCTGCAAGATGGGCTGTTGTTGATGCTATCCGAGTTGGAGCAACGTTTGGAGAGACTTCCCAGGTTAGAGCTTTGAAGGTAAGGACTGGAATCCCTCGAGAGAGAGATAGAGTTTCAGTGAGATTGGTTGACTCACAGTGTTTACTGATGTCTGGGTAGTTTGTTGAGAAATGTGTGGACTCTGTCTTGGTTACATTTACTATTTAGTGTGCAGTGTGGTGAGTTCAACCACAGTTTGCCTGTTAATTCACATATACCTCATACTTACCCTGAATGTTAGAGTATAAGATGGATATTGTAAAATGTTTCATCTTTGTGACCTTGTATAATAAAAGTTTATCTTGTTTGTTCAAAACACGTGGAATCTTGAGGTTTTGTTCTATCAACAAGTGTATTGAATCTCAAACTTTGTCTACTTTAAACAAAATGTTATTGGTCCCTTACTGGATCTTACCAAAAACTTGGGTGTCTAGTCAAGGATTATAATGATGGTTCAATTTGTAAATTTTGTTTGAAATATTTATTTTCTGTTGGCTTTTTTTTTTGCATTGTGGCCAAGAGGACTGTGAGGTACATAGGAAGGAACAGTAAGATATTCATCCAGGAGCAGAGCTGCATGTGTTGTGAAAACAATGGATTTCTTTATTCTTCTTCCAGGCTCCCTCTACTTGTATATGTGTATGGTGGCCTTAAGTGGACAAGGTGCACAATGCAACTCTCAAGAGATGACAAGGAAGATGTGACGATCAGTGGCAGAGGGACGGTGAGGAGTGTGGGATTGTTGGTGAAGGGGTAATTGGGGTTGAGAGTATTGGTATTGCACTTCAACTGGTTGTCCACCTACAGCCCAGGCAGAAAGGTGCTGTCTGGGCTCCAGCCTCCCTGGCTTTTCCTCATTTTCTGCCTCCTCTTCTTCCTCATGCTCCTCTCCCTCCTCCCCGTACTCCTGCTCCTCAGTTTTTTTTTGTCTGATTGGTGGCGGAAAGGGCTGTTCCCTCCAGGTGGCAAGGTTGTGGAGTATGCAGCAGACCACCATAAATGTTGACATTTGCTAAGCCGAACACTGCAGGGCCCCTCTCGGGTGGCTCAGCCAGTGGAACTGTTGCTTCAACATGGCCATTGCTCTGCTGCATCACATTTCTTCTGGCAGTATGGCTCTCATAGTATGTCCATGTGTGTCTGGATTGTGAACTGTGCTAGGAGCCATGTCGTTACCAGCATGTCACCCAGTAGCCAGCTTTCGGTTTGCTGCGGTGACCGAAATGCAATTGGCATTGCGGACTGTCCCAGAATGAAGGCATCATGACTGCTGACAGGATACTGGGCGTGGATCTGCATGATTTTCTGCCTTTGGTCACACACCATCTGCATGTTGAGGGTGGAATTCCTTTTGGCATGCACCACCTGCATGTCACCACTTTGGGGAAGACTGCAACCCCTTGTGCTCGCTCCGCCTGCTTCCCTCTGGCAAGAGAGAATGAAATGTAGTCAGCTATTTGGAAAAAAAAGCCTCCGTACCTCGCTTATGCAACAATAGGTTCCAAACTGTGAAACATTGAGAATGACAACAGTCAGGAAGTAGCCAGATGCATAAGAGTTCATAGACGCATCGTCCCAGATTTGCACTCAGTGCGGTTGTTGGTGGGAAAAATTATGCTTTACCCACAAGCCGCAATGGCGGCTTTTCACGCCATATTATTGGTTTCCTGCCTCATTAATTATGCAGCCACAGGAAACATGCCATCTCGCTGGCAGGTGCCCTCTGAATTGTCCGCCACGCTGTTATCTCACCATTTCCTCACTCCTGGTGCCATATTTAAACTGTAGCCACACACACAGTTCTCAATGCCTGCAACCCAGGACTGCTCCGGTGAAGACATGGTCCTGAAAGCCAAAAGGAGTTCAGTGACCCGTCACTGGAATGACTTTCGGAAGCCCCCTGTGATGTCCTTCACCCCCGCTCTGGCTGCAGAAGGTCTAGCAATCTCGCCGCTCCGGCTTGGGGGCGGTGGCAGAGATGGTCAGTGCCAATATTGCACAGAAGAGGTTGGCCATCCAGTGCAGAAAGAGGATGAATGATCTCATTTATGCTGCCAGGTTAAAGCAAGCATCTCATCACTCTAAACTCACCCACTCACAAGTCCATCACACATTCACTGACATCTCACTCACTGCCAACTCAAGGGACATCACCACTCACTCTCTCACACACACCCTCACATCTCCATCCAGCCTCATCTCCTCTGGAGACTGCCTCCTCAGCCATCACCATCTTGAGGCCACTTGCACAGATCAACATGTGTCCCCACACACACCCTGGGATATCCCCCTGCCCCAGTACAGCCCTCGCCCTGCAGCCTCTTCCCTTGCCTGAGGCCTCTTCTCCCCCTTCCCCAAGCAAGCCCTAGCCCTGCAGCCATTGAAAAGCCAACCCCGGCCTTACAGCTGGTCTGATAGGTCGAAACTTGCCCCCTAAAAAGTGATGTGGTGCTGTCTGCTAAGCCTGGTGCTGATGACTGCGAGTGCTGCCTGAAGCAAGGCAGACATACCAACCTTGAAGTGCCGAGCAAAGTGCAGCTCGCCAGGTGCATGTTGGTTATGTGCTGTTGTGAAAAACGCTGGCGTGCCTGGAACATCCAGCGCAAGGGGATGATTCCGGCAAGCAGGGCTTATAATGAGATGCTGGAGAATTGAAATTCGGTTTCTGACTTGCAGCAGCGGCAAATGCGGCCCCGCCATTGAAGGGTGGAGCGGACAATCGCAAACTTCTTCCACAATGACATAAAACCAATTTTTGGCCTACTCACCACATTGTGCTCATGCTCGCCATGACGAGTGCCGCCAACAGGACAGGATGATTCCACCCATCTTCACTTTCACAGCTATTCACAATCTTTCTCTGCTCCAAGGGTTGAGTTGTGACTGCAGCAGTTGGCAGATTTCAGTGATGATCTCCCTGGCAAAGTAGGTATCACAAACAGTGGTTATCACTGAGGTTCAGGTAGGAGAATAGCTCCTCAAACACCCTGAGCAAATATGGACACCTGCTGTGAGTCCTTCTCCTCCTCCTCTTCCTGCTGCTCCTCCTCCTTCTTCTAGCAGCTTGTCCTGCTCTGCATGGACTCTGCTTGTTCTCTCAATCATGCTCTATTCAGAGAGGAAGGCCTATAACTGCACCAATGTCTGGGAGCAACTGATTTGTGCAGAAGCCTTAAAGCCAGGAGGCTGGAGCTGCAAAACGAAAGCACCAGCGTCAAACCAGCATTTCATTTCATGATCTGCCTGCTCTGCATGCTTCTGGCAGGTGGTGGATGTCTGCATGTTCACTTCTCTACCAAGTGTGCTTCACCTCAGAAATGTCTGCATGCCGAAGGGGCCTTTTTCAAAGCATAAGGGCACTTGTAGCATCCAAACATTGAGCGCTACTGAGCTTGAATTGACCCCTGTCATATTTTAACTTTGCTATTTAGGTTTTTAGTCACTATATTCCTTTGCCGGTTTATAACTCACTGGATGGTCCAATGTTTGAAGAATATCTGAGAGTATTATAGGAAGCCAGGTTTGATTGGATACTCCACTCTGACACCCCACCACCCCCCCCCCCCCCCCCCCCACCCCCCCAAACACCTACAGCCTTCACCCAATTAGGACAGTGTACTTTTTTTCCCCTTTATCTTCAGCTCAGTGCCAAATTTTGTTTTATGATGTTCCTTTGAAGCATCTTAGGATGTATTACTATGCTAAATAAAGCAGGCTATATAAATGCAAGGTGTTGTTGTTCTTTACTCAAGAGGAAGAGATACCCCCTTAAATGTTCTGTTGGATGTTAATTGTCCACGTTACATGGTAATTTCACTATTAATCATTACTGAAATCCCAGTGATAACACTGCAACCCTTCCCATTCTGTTCAATAGATTCCATTTGATCCCATTTACATCTATTCAATTTAATTGGAATATCAACAGTTATCACCAGAACTCCACAGTTCAGTCACCTGGATAGGTTAGAGAGACTTGGGACTGTTTTTCTTGGAGAAAAGAAGGTTGAAAAGGTTGAGGGGAGATCTGATTGAGGTATACAAAATCATGAGGGGTCAGGACAGAGTAGATAGAGAAAAACTGTTCCCACTGGTGGTAGGATCAAGAACAAGAGGACATTTGTAAGTTAATTGGCAAAAGAAGCAATGGAGACATAAGGAGAAACTTTACCATGTAGTGAGTTGTTAGGATCGGGAATCCACTCCCTGAGGGTGTGATGGAAGTAGATTCAATTGACACACTCAAGAGGGAATTGGATTATTATCTGAAAAGAAAGAATGTGCAGGGCTACAGGCAGAGGGCTGGGGTGTTGGATGAGATAAATTGCTCCTTCAGAGAGCTAGCACAGACATGATGGGCCAAATGGTCTCCTTCTGTGCTCTAACCATTTTCAGACTCTGTGATTCTGTGTAAGTGTAATGTTGAGTACATGAAATCTTCATACAATTTCACTGTGGCCATTTTAACATGTACACATACAGACATGTAGCCTTAAGTTGCTCTCTTCCTGGAGATACCATATTTAGCCTCAGAGCAGTTTTCAATATGTACCTTTTTAAGCATAGACATTATAACCAGAAGTTAGCTGCTTGGGTAAATTTCCGTGCCCTGTATCAAGCGGCACTGAAAGCTAAGACAATATTGGGAAGACCAAAGTGCTGAAAGAACATTAGATTCAACTTTATTACTTGGCCGTTGAATCAGAAATTAGTGGTGAACCATTTTTCAGTAAACAGGGCACAATTTCAAAGTTTGCAGATGATATGAAACTTGTAAATCTAGTAAGCAGTAAGAAGGATAGTAACAGATTTCAGCATGACACAGATGGCTGGTGAAATGGCAGGCAGAAGGTAGATGAAATTTAAACACATAGTGGCATGGAGTGATTCATTTTGGTCAGAAGAATGAAAAGAGGCAATATAAACCAAAAGGTACAATTTGAAAGGGGTTTCAGGAACAATGAGGTCTGGAGGTATACATACACTGGTGGTGCAGTGGCATTGTTAATCCAGCGACCCGGGCTGATGCTCTGGGATATGGGTCGAAATCCCACAACAACAGCTTGTGAAAATTAAATTCAGTTTATGAAACTATCATTGACTGTTGTAAAAAACCCATCTGGTTCACTAATGCCCTTTAGGGGAGGAAATCTGCCATTCTTACCTGGGCTGGCCTACATGTGACTCCAGACCCAAAGCAATGTGGTTGACTCTTAACTGCCCTCTGAAATAGCCCAGCCTAGCTGGGCAATCAAGGGTGGGCAACAAATGCTGGTCCTTGCCAGTGATGCCCACATCTCAAGAAAGGTTATATATTTTAAAAATTATTTGAAGGCGGCACGGCAAGTTAAAATGGCATACAGGACCCTTAGACTCATAAACAGAGGCATTACAAAAGCAGGGAAGTTATGCTAAACCTTTGTGAAACAATGGATACTGGATATTCTGGCCAATTCTGTGTACACTGGAGGAAACCTTAGAGATGGTGCAGAGGAGAATGATACCAGAGTGGAAAAACTTCAGAAAGGCGAAGAGGCTCTGGTCTTTACAGCAGAGAAGTTTAAGGGGAGATTTAATAAAAGTGTTCAAATCTTGAAGGGTTTTGAGAGGGCAAGGTAAAACTGTTTCCAAGGGAAGAAATATTGGTTGCCAGAGGACACAGATTTCAAGTTAATTGTCAAATGATCCAGAGGGAACAGGGGAAGCAAAAAAAAATGGAGAATATTATGATCTAGACTGTAGTGCCTGAAAGCAGATTTATTAATAAATTCAAATGGAAATTGGATATATACTTGAAGAGGAAAAAAATTGATGGGCCATGCAGAAAGAGAATGGAGTGGTACTAATTGGATAGATCTTTTAAAGAGCTGGCACAAGCACAATGGGCTGAACAACCACCTTCTGTGCCCTATCATTCTCAGGTGTTGCACTTTCTTGGCAAAGAACATGACCCGTATGAATTAACTAAAAACGACCCTTGCGATTGCAGGGGTTGACAATATACCAATAAGCAGTAAAAGTAGCAATCAAAAAATGGCCCATCGACAAACAGCTAGCAATGGAGCAGAATGGAAACGAGTGAAATTGCTGCAAATGCTTTTTGAAAATGCTACTTGTCGTCGTCTGTTTTTCATTAAGCTGAACTCAGCCCTGAAAATAATTTTGTGAGATAACAAAATAATTGGAAAAAAAAACAGATTTTTGTGTGTTGGAAATGTCTGCAGCATTGTCTACCTGAATGAAGCCTGTCTCTGAGAAGCAAAATATTTGAGCTCATGGGGCCTCTAATAGCTGCATTCTCTCGGTTGAATGAAAATGTTCAACAAAGCAACATCGTAAACAGTAATCTCAGGGCTCTTGTACTTTATATTTAGGTGCAAAAAGAAATATAGAAGTAACTGTAAAACAAAATATTAATGCTTAGATTTTAAATAAGCAAAAGCAGAGAGCCATAACTTGGTTTGCATGATTTAGTTTGTGGTATGGGCAAATGTAAATATTAGTACACTATATCTTTATACTGTAATACCTTTAGTATTGCAAGAGAACGTCTGCAGATTTGGTATTCACATTAGCAATGATAACTCTGGCCTTGATGATTCCACCATTGTGGCTAAATTTTACTAGTTGCTTTGACCTACAGGGAGATGTGTGCCAGTGTATTGAAGGAGAATAATGAATGAGTTACAGAAAAACAGACTTTTGAAAGCCAGGAGTCCAGTTCTATATTGAAAAGTGGGTGGAGCCTCTCAACACACAAGTATTTAATTACTTAACCCACCCCCACCACTGCACCCACCACCCCCCACCCAGCCCCCCCAGCGCCCAGGAGATAATAATCCTTCACATTGTGTCTGAAGAGATGTATTTTCAAATTCTTTCACTGGAGATTTGACCCACCTCATTTCAATCCCGAATACATTCCCCTCTCTGCCCCCAACCCTTCCCTCTGTCATCATGGATCTGATGACATAAGTGCATTTTTAAACACTCAGGCAGATTTAATCAATTCACACCTTGACATGCCAAGGCCTGTGTACCAGGAGGATGAAATCTATCTCTCCATCTCAGCGAACTCAAACTTTCCTCGTCATGTGATAATGGTGCAGTGACTCTAGATGGCAGCATCAGAGTCATTCTGCTGTAACTACTGAAAATGCTTTTAAATCTACAACAGGCTTACAGAAGGTTTATGTTCTTTAAGATGAGCATTAAGCCCTCACTCAAAAATATGCTCATGGTATAACATCAGCCTGGTAACACCTTGCTGTGAAGGTTTCCCAGTGCTCCTAATGCAAGGCACTCTTAGCTGCTATGTATAATGGCAACCAGCCATATCATACAAATACTGTGCCAAAAATCATACTTGTCTTCAGCCTGGACAAGATTAACAATTGGATCAACGCTATACAAAAACAATATTCCAGATTGTACTTCTTAAGAGTAATTCAGAGTATTTACCCTGATTTTGAAAGGACCTTATTCTTTAAATTAGTGACCGAGAAGCTCCATTTCATTCTTCATTCACCAATATCAATGGAGTGGCACTCGGGAAATAATTTACAAAAGATGAAGCAGGCAATAAAGAAGATAAGTTCTAACCGTGCCCATTACTTTATGTAAACCACCTGTGTCTCATTTCCTTGGGAAACACATGTCACTCATAGGAACAGCCCCTCGAGCCTGTTCCAATGTTCAATTAGATCATGGCTGATCTGTATCTTAACTCCATCTACCTGCCTTAGTTCTAGAGTCCTTACTTCTCTTGCCTAACAAAAATCTATCAATTTCACTTTTGAAATCTTCAATTGAACTAACCTCAACAGCTTTTCGCAGAGATTTCCAGATTCCCATGGACATTTGAAGTACTTCTTGATGTCACCTTTCAATGACCTATTTTAAAGTTATGTGTCCTTTTACTGAACTCCCCCACCAGAGGAAATAGTTTCTCGCTATCTATTAGCTACTATCAAAGCACACCAATTAGATCACCCTTTAATCTTCTATTTGGGAATAGGAGATTTATCTGTGCAGCCTGTCCTCTTAATTTAACCTTTTTAACACCAATAGCATCCTGGTGACATTGCACTTTTCTCATCCTGAGGCGTGGTACCCAGAATTTAGTTCTCTAAATGAGCTCAAACCAGACCTTTATTTAAGATCAGTGATATAAGTTCCTTTCTGTTCCAGACCCCCTGAAATAAAGGCCAACATTCTTTTGGCCTTTTTAAGTATTTGTGACATCTGTGCTTGGACTCCTAAATCTCTTGTCTCCTCGACAGTTCCAAGCTAATCACTATTTAGAAAATACCCCAAATTATCTTCCTTAGGTTCAAAGTTGATGCCCTCACACTTCCCTCACATTGACCTCCATCTGCCACAGATTTTTTTCCCGCTCATTTAATCCATCAGGGTCCCTTTTGCAGTTTTTTGTTCCCATTTATATCACTCATTGTGCCATCTAACTTCTTATTATATACAGCTCTCTGGACCTTCATCTGGATTATTTGTAAACGTAGGGCGGGATTTTCCGGCCATGCCCGCTGCCAGGATTGTCTGGCCCTGCCGAAAGCCAGTGAATTTTTGGCTGGGCTGCCTCATCCCCTATGGCAGATCCCACTGTGGCAAGGCAGGAAAACCTTGGCCATAGTTAAAAGCTGAGGCCTCAGTAGAGATTCTGGGGGACTCCACTACCCCGCCAAATGAAGTAAATGCACATTATCCCTATTCTCTGACTCTTACCTCTTTAACCAATTCCTTACCGATGCCAAAAGATCATCTTCAATTCTATTTGCTCTCAGTCGAGGAATATTGCTGGAAAGATGATAAAATAGAGGTGATGTTGCTGCTCCTTCAAATTCAGTCTGTCAGGTCAATTCCTCCCTATAGCGGCTGTGATTACGTTTTATATTATTTTCTGTTTCTTTTTCCCTTCACATAAGTTATTTGAATGTTAAGTTAAGTACATTTTCTTCCAATTCATCACCCTGCTACCATCTCTATGGGTGTTGGGGTTCAACCTTTCCCACTTGTCCACCCTCTAGATGCTTACCCCCAACCCCTATGCTCCACTGTCCTGCTTTGGTCACAGGCCCGAGGCCTCAGGCCACCCAAGCACTCTCCATTCCCATTAGGGAAATTTGCCTAATGCTCTACCCTGCTCCCAATCCAGTCCTGCTTAGACCTTGGCTGCCTACAAACCTTCCTTTTTGCTAATCCCCCACATACCCCCTTCCCTCAGTGTATATATCCATTCTGGTCCAAATTTCATCAGCAGTTTTCAAACATTAAGCTGGGAAAGCAACAGTTCAATTTGAGTGGGAAGCAGTGAGGAGCAGATGGGACGTGGATGTGGAATAAGGAAGGGGATGGGAAGGTAAGGGGTACAACGTGCAATGTGGGGAAGAGAGGAGATAGGGAGTAATGAGAAGTGGAAGATACAGAGGTTGAGGAGGTGAAGGGATGGTGAAAAGACATGGGGCAGGCAGTGGTAATGAGGACATGGTAGAAGGAAGTAGAAATGAAAATTGAGGCTGTGAGAACAGATGTCAGACAAATGGGTTGAAATTCATCTCATTTGTTTCCCTTTTCATTGGCATTTCCTTCATGTTCCTTTGCACTGCAATCCCCTAGTCATTCCTTTTGTCTGCCACCCTAAAACTTGGCCAGGTCCTGGCCTCCACCTGAAAACCATGCCTTCAGCATCAATCTGCTTCCTCCTGCTATCCACAGCCCAGAATCAGCCTGCAGCTCTGCCAGTCTTGCCACCTGCTAATTTCAGTCTTGTTCTGCAATCAAGTATCCTAAAGCAAACCCACAATCTTGGCCAAATCACTGTCCCTGTCAAAGAATTACCATCTTATGGTGCTGGCCGTATAAGAGCTCATGACTAGCACTCTAAACCTGCAAGAGGAGATGCAACCTTAGGCCCACGTCAGCCTTCACTGTTGCTCTCTACCCCACTCCTGAGATTTAATCCAAATCTATTTCTCACCTCAATTGTTATGCCTAGCCCAATTCCACCAGAGTCTACACAATTGACCTCGCTACCAGCCACAGCTATTGCCACTGCCTTTACCACCATGTGCCAATCCCACATATTCCCCCCGAACATCGTTTTTCTTAACATCTCCAGAATCAGCGTTGTCAATCTTATTATTTGCACAGCACTTAGCAAGCATTCAACATTCTCTGGCCAGGCTTCTGTTTCATCTCAAGGACACCTTTCAGGTTCAGAGTTAGATACTCCAACAAGACCAGTCCGCAACTGTGGCTCCTATCTCCAAACTATCACCAACTGTGGAGTAAAGGGTTAACATCAGAAGCGTACTTGGTGCAGATGTAATAATGATGTCAGATCACATGACTGAAAAGCAGGAGAGATCGGGAAGGAGGAAAAGCTCCGACCTCGTGTCGAGGTCCAAATGTGTAAATACTTGTTGTAAATAAAGAGTCATGATTTTGAGAAACTACAGGCTCAAGCAACATACTTTAGGATAATAGGCAATCCCCAAAAGACCCGACCACAAAATGAAACACCAGCTACTCACGTACATCACCTTCAAAACCCATCATCTTTAAACCATCCACACACAGCATTCCCGGAGTTTCCAACCACATTTTTTCATTCACTCCATTGTATAGGTTCCAATCTTGCCAACTTCTCTAATTTGCATAGTTTTTAAAACATAAACATATGGAATATTTTTTCATATCAATCATGACCTCACTCTAATATTATTTTCTGTTTCAATTTATTAGTTTATAACTTCACCATATATCTTGTCATTACCTTGCTCATCCAGGCTGAGGAGGTGTTGAACCAAGGCCCAGGTGAGTGTAAAAGGTCCCTGATGAAGAGCAGAGGAGTTTGCCCTGATAGCCAGGCCAATTTTTATCCCTCAACCAACATCACTAAAACAGATTATCTGGTCATTAATATCTGATCAAATTGCTGTTTGTGAGACTTTGTCATGTGCAAATTGGCTGCAAATTTCCCTACGTTACAACAGTGACTATATTTTGAAAGTTCACCATTGGCAGTAGAGTATTTTGGGACATCCAGCAATTGTGAAAATTGTGATACAAATGCTAGTCCTTACTTTCTTTTCTTACCCATGAGCATCGCCAGAACTGATCAACTCATAATATTTAACTCCGGCAGCAGTGGTTCACTATGGAGCCAACTGGATTCAATTTATAAGGATGTGGGTTCAAGTCCCACTCCAGGATTTGAGTACAAAAGTCAAGGCAGTGCACTTCTGAGGGAGTGCTGCATTGCTGGAGGTGCTATCTTTTAGGTGAAACCTTAAACCAAAGTAATGCCTGCCCTCTCAGGTGGATGTCAAAGAACCCCAGCACTGTTTTGAAGAAGAGCAGGGAAATTGCCCCTGGTGTCCTGTCCAATATTTATCCCTCAATCAACATCACAAAAACAGACTATCTGGCCATTATGACTTTGCTGTGCACAAACTGGCTGCTGCATTTCCTACATCACATGAGTGACTATATTTCAAAAGTTTTTTTTATTGGCTGGAAAGCATTTCGGGACATCCAGTGGTCATGGAAGGCTCTATATAAATACAAGTCTTCCTTTTTAAATTCTGGAATAATATCCAAAAAATTTATTTCAAACCGAATGCCAGTCAATCCATATTTTTCAAGTATGTGTTTCTTTTAAGTTCCTAGAAAGCATAAATACTGTGTTATGGCAACATAGTTACTACATTTCCTGTGCAATGAGGTTATTGGGTTGCATGCCAATAGTACAACAGTCACACCATTTACACCAATTCTCATGTGCTTTCGCAGCCACTTGATTTTGTAACACAAATTTCTAACTGGCCAGTAAAGCATAGTTCAGAACAACTAGATCACACCTGGAACATCTGTTAGAACTGAAAGCTTCAAGGACATATTTTATGTCTCTGCTTTATTTATTTTTCTATTGATGGGTGATACTTTGCCCTCCACTGTTTTCATGTCCTAGGACAGTGCCTTGAGAACAAACAGTCAAATCAAAAAGCATATCCACAGAAATAACTTGAAACAATTCTGACAACAAATGCTAGTTAAAATTATGCCAAAATAAATCTTGTGTGCCATGGTTAGCAATTCCTGTCTGTCATAGAGCCATTGAGGTCTACAGCACAGAAAAAGGCCCTTCAGCCCATTGAGCCTGTGCCGGTCAAACAAGTACCTAACTATTTTAATCCCGTTTTCCAGCACTAGGCCCATAGCCTTGTATGCCATGGCATCGCAAGTGCACATCCAAATGCTTCTTAAATGTTATGAGGGTTTCTACCTCTACCACCCTCTCAGGCAGTGAGTTCCAGATTCCCACCATCCTCTGGGTGAAAAAATTCTTCCTCACATCCCCTCTAAACTTCCTGCCCCTTACCTTAAATCTATGCTCGCTGGTTATTGATCCCTCCACCAAGGAGAAAAGTTCCTTCCTGTCTGCCCTATCTTTGCCCCTCATAATTTTATACACCTCAATTATGTGCCCCCTCAATCTCCTCTGATCCAGGGAAAATAACCAATCTCTCTTCATAACTAAAACTCTCCAACCCTGGCAACATCCTGGTAAATCTCCTCTGCACTCTCTCTAGTGCAATCACATCCTTCCCATAATGTGGATTAGAGCAATACTCTAGCTGTGGCCTAACCAGCATTTTATACAGTTCCAGCATAACCTCCCTGCTCATATATTCTATGCCTCAGCTAATAAAGGCAAGTATCCCATATGCCTTCTTAACCACCTTATCTACCTCTCCCGCTACCTTAAGGGACCGGTGGACATGCACACCAAGGTCCCTCTGATCCTCAGTACTTCCCAGGGTCCTGCTATTCGTCGTGTATTCCCGTGCCTTGTTTGTCCTGTCCAAGTGCATCACATCACACTTATCTGGATTAAATTCCATTTGCCACTGATCAGCCCACCTGACCAGCCTGTCTATATCCTCCTGTAATCTAAGGCTATCCTCCTCACTATTTATCACCCCACCAACTTTTGTGTTATCCATCATATTGGATATCATATCATATCGGCACATATCATGTCATCCCACTTCCTCTACCCCTCCAAATACCCCCGCATTTATTGTGTTGTCCCTTGATTTGTTGGCCCTCCCCACATGCATTACCTCACACTTTTCTGGATTGAATTCCGTCTGCCACTTCTCTGCTCACTCAACCAAACCATTGATATCATTCTGGTGACAACAGCTATCCTCTTCTCTGTTAACTACATGGCCAATTTTTGTGTCATCTGCAAATTTCCTAATCATGACACCCACATTTAAGTCCAACTCATTAATATATACAACAAGCAGCAAGGGCCCCAACACTGAGCCCTGTGGAACACCACTGGGAATGGTTTCTCATTGGCAAAAGCATCCATTGATCATTACCCTTTGGTTCCTGTCACTGAGCCAATTTTGAATCCAACTTGCTACGTTCTCCTGTATCCCATGGCCTTTTATTTTCCTGACCAGTCTGCTATCTGGGACCTTGTCAAATACCTCACTAAAATCTGTGTAGACAACATCCACTATACTACCCTCATCAATCAGCTTGATGTACCCACACACAAAAGTGGCCATCCGGATGAGGGTGGTGTTGGGCACATTTTTTCCCCTTTATCTAGAGGTTTGTCCATATTGTTCCTGCAAATACAGTCCATTTTTGACCTCCAGATAAAGTGGAAGATGGCTCGGGTGATCGTCACAGCACAGGTGTGAGGCATGGGCCAGACCTGCACCATGTACAGCAACACCAAGAGTGCCTCACACCTAATGACCAGGTTCTTACCTGCAATGGAGAGGGAGCGTCGCTCCCACATGCCCAGTTTTCTTTTCGCCATAGCCACTTGCTCCTTCCAGTTTCTAATGCACGCCTAGGTCCCTCCAAACCATATCACCAGCACCTTCAGGCTGCCTGACCTGACAGTGAAGGGGATGAAGGATCGGTCAGCCCAGTTCCCAAAGAACATGGCCTCACTCTTGCCACGATTTACCTTGGCTCCAGAGGCCAGTTCGAACAGGCCGCAGATGTTGATCAGTCTGCGCACCGACAGCAGATCCGAGCAGAAGACAGTGACGTCGTCCATTTACAAGGAGACTTTGACCTGAATGCCTCCACTGCCTGGGATTGTCACTCCTCTTATGCCCGGATCCTTCCTGATGGACTCAGCAAAGGGTTCTATGCAATGCACTAACAGTGCAGGGGAGAGAGGACAGCCCTGCCTGACTCCAGATTTAATTTATGATTCCCACCCATTGATTGAAACTGCGCTGCTGATGTTTGTGTAGAGCAGTTGGATCCAGTTGCAGATTCCATCCCCAAACTCCATTTTGGAGAGTACATCCACCATGTAGGTGTGCGATATTCTGCCAAAGGCCTTCTCCTGATCCAGGCTAATGAGGCAAGTGTCCACACCCCTGTCCAATAGGCAATTATATCCCTGAGTAGCGCAAGGCTGTCAGAGATCTTCCTGCTAGGCAAAGCACAGGTCTGGTCAGGGTGCACCACCAACTCCAGAGCAGACTTGACCCGAATGGCGATGACCTTGGACAGGATTTTATAGTCCACATTCAACAGTAAAATGGGTTGGCAATTTCTAATATCCTGCCTTCCTCCTTCTGCTTGTAGATGAGGGTGATGATGACTTTCCCCATGAACCCTGATATGCTGCTGTCCAGAAGCATACTCTCGTACACGTCTAGCAGGTCTGGGCTGATCTCACAGTCTCACAGAGCTGAATACAGCTTAGCTGGTAAGCTGTCACTTCTGGGAGTTTTACTTTTCTCAAAGTACTCAAGGGACTTAGTTAGTTTGTCCAGTCTCTCCTGTGTGCTGTCATCTAAGACCTCTGTGATAGAGGACAGGAAGGACTAGGAGGCCATGCTGTCTATAGGCTTCACGTCATACAATCCAGCATAAAAGGATTTTCAGATCCTCAAAATGACAAGACCATTGCTATTTTAGTGGCACTCTTGGCAACTACATAATTCAATATGGGTTGTAAGTAGGAATTTTTAGCAAACTTTGACCCACGATGACAAGTCAATATGACTATCAGAGGACTGAGCCTAGCCTCTTTCAAAACATCTGTGACATTATCTGGTGGGATTATTTTCTAGCAGTGGGACCCATGAACTATCCTAAATAAAGATTTAAAACTTTCAATGCCTCTTCCCCGTTTTGGCATCATTGCAAATTGCAGAAAATTAACCATTGCTAGGCAAGATAAACTACCCTCCTTTCCGGTTACTGGTGGCGGGTGTGATAAGTGGCGTGCGTGAAAAATATGGCGTGATCTGCTTCATGGCAGTGTGAAGGCAGGTAGCACTCGTCCGCTCGGTCTGCCAACTGCGGGCCACATTTCCCGCCATCAGTCGGTGGGGAGCTAATTGTAATGCATCAGCATGTAAATAAAAGGCCATCCTGCCGGGCCCTTGGACCTCCACTGTATCGTCCGTCCACGTTGGCGGGAAAGCGCACCGAAATATTTCACAGCAGCACGCAGGCGGCCTTCACTTTGGGGGACCTGAGTTGAGTGATGAGCAGCAGCGTTCTCCACAGCTCGACCATTGTTTACTGGCCTCAAAGGTGCCGGGGGTTGTGGGGGGGGGAGCAACTGATGCCTGGCCCTGAAGGTGACTGCTGAGGTTGGGGGGTGGGGAATGTTTGGGGGCAAGTGCTGGCCAGCCTCGGTGGCGACCATTGTCAGTGTGGGGGAGGTCAAGTACTGCCCTGGCACTGCATCCCGTGCACAGGCAATTGAGGTGGGGTGCAGGGTAAGCGAGGGAACTGACCACGCATTAGGGACACCCTTAATAAACTGACCGTGCCTCTGCAACTGAGACAGATCAGGCACAGCCACAGTGATGTGATTGGGGTTGGGCTCCTAGCCTGCCCATCCATGCAAGCAACATGGAGGCACCAAAGGACCATCAAGCGCTCCATAGCTTACCCCCGCCCCAACCACCCCCATCCCCCTTCAGCACAGACTTCGAGTCCGCCACCACTTTATCAGATCGCAGAGCAGTTGGACTGCACTCGTTGTACAGTCTCCTCGCCAATGCTGGCCATGTAGCAGTCACTGCTGGAGGTGCTCACAGCCCCTTGCAATCTCAGCATCCTGGTTTAGACCAGTGTCCCCCCATGTCGCAGGTTGACAGGGCAGCCATGCAGTCCACTCATCTCTGGTCATCTGAGGCATGACCAGCACTCTCTGGGAGGCATTAAGGGGCGTTCACACAGGGTCAGGGAAGGTGCTAAGTACAGCCATGATAACCACATCTCTCTTTCATGCTGCAGGAGGATCACGTCAGGATCATGGATCCTGGTGACCTAGCTGTATGCCTGATGGCCTAGAGAGACCATAGAAAACGGAGGAGAGAGTGACTGAGGCTCCTGGGTGCGCAAAGGCAGGAGGAGCAACATCATGAAGAAGGGGCAGCAGGGGCTCCTGCACACACTGCCCAGGAGTGACAGCGAGCCGTGGTTGGTCAGTGCCTAGCAACACCCAGGTCTATAGACACCGCCTGCCATTCTTGCAGATGACTGAGGACCAGTGTCACCAATGACTGCACATGTCTAAGAACCTGGTGGCTCACATCTGCCACTTACTGCAGGACTTGGTGCCAAGGGGACATGGAGGGCACCCACTGCCGGGCTGTGAAAGTGACAGTGGCACTCAATTTCTACGCCAGTGGCTCCTTTCAGGGCTCCACAGGTGACCTCTGTGGGATTTCACAATCTGCCACCAACAAATCCATCCATGAGGTCACGGATGTCATCTTCTCCATGGCACACAACTTTGTGCATTTTGCCCGGGATCGGGACAGCCAGGATGCAAGGGCCATTGGATTCGCCCTGATCTCAGGATTCCCACAGGTGCAGGGTGCAATTGACTGCACTCACGTAGTGCTCAGGTCTCCATCGCTGCACTCGGTGGATTTCATCAACCGCAAGGGTTTCCACTCACTGAATGTGCAGCTGGTATGTGACCACCAGAAACACATCCTGCAGGCGTGTGCACAGTTTCCTGTGAATGTGCAAGACGCCTACACCCTGAGTCACTCACAGATCCCTGCAGTCTTCCAGGGTCCACAGAGGCTGCTCGGTTGGCTCCTTGGGGACAAGGGCTACCCACAGAGGCCATGGCTGATGCCACCTGTGCGGCGGCCTCAGACTGCAGCAGAGCGATGCTATAATGAGGCTCATGCAGCAGCTCTCAGCTTGGTGGAACAAACCACAGGGATGCTGCAGATGCAGTTCCAGTGCCTGGACTGGTCTGGTGGAGCCCTGCAATACAGTCCGCAGAGGGTGTCACATGTCATAATCGTCTGCTGCGCCCTTTACAACCTGACACTGCAACGGGGAGATGAGCTGGCTGAGGAGGAGATGGAGGAGCTGGAGGTCTGCTCCAATGAGGAGGATAATTTCGGGGGTGAGAGGGTCCCCTGTGGTGGCAATGGAGGGGATGATGTTCTCGCACTGGCTAGACGAGGCAGGCGCACTCGGGAGGACCTAATAGCTGCCAGGTTTGTGGACGATGCTGATGACATGCAGTGAGGTGTCCCCATTGATCCTCACATCACAGTTGTGAATGTTTGACTCCAGCCTGGCTTATGGCAGCGTCAATACCCTCTGTGAGAATGCTCCTGTCATGAAGATGCAGTGTAGGCCCTAATCGTTGCTCAATCTCAGGAGGATGAATACAACGTGCAGTGAGGACACTCCATAGATCTTCACATAACCTCTGAGAATATCTGACTCCTGTCTGGCTGAGGGCAGCGCACTCGCGCTCTGTGATCAGGGCCATCTCAGAGACACAGCATTGGAACCTTAGAGGAATCTGGTACTGTCCGCCTTCAGCACCTCAGCCCTTCAGGAGCTAGTGCACAGCATCACTGGTCACAGATGCTGGTGTGAAGGGGGCCAGCCCCACAACAAAAGTGCTGAGAGCACACAGAGAGAATGAGAGGACTCTGTGGCTCCTGCCCACTACATTCTGGCAATAATAACCAGCACCGCTGGTTAACCAGTAAGCGTCAGTAATGTTTCCAGGGAGTGTGAGGCTGGACTATCTCTGTGGTCTGAAGGCTGCACAAAACACAGGGAGGAGGCCCTGGACTTAGACACCTGCCTTTATCTTGTGCCGAAATGTTTCACATCTGAGTGACAAGAACACTGCTCGTCAGAACAAGGAGCCACAGGCAGGGAGACATTCTTAGGAGTTTATTGACAATAGTGAACAGTATATGCAAGTGATCAACACCTGTGGCCAGGCTGTGCAACTAATTTTACTTAACATTCCTAACCCTGCCGCTACGTCTTGGTGCTCTGTGGACATCCACTGTAGAGGTGGAGGCAGTCTGCTGACTGTGACGCCCTGTCTGTGACGACTTTGACAAGTGCCCTCTGGAGGGCCGAGACTTGGAAGGCCTGGCCTGCTGTGTGGCAGTGTCAGCCTCCTCGGCCTGTGAAGTTGGAGCTGCGGCAGTCACCGGAGGATGGGATTTGGATGGGCCGAGCACTCCCAGAGGCTCGTCATCTGACTCGGACTCAGCAAAGTTCTGGCCTCCAGCAGTCCTCTGAGTGCCGGGGACCTGGGAAGACCCTGCCTCCGCTTGCTGTGGATCAGAAAGTGCGATGTGCTCGCCAGATTGTGTTCTCGAGGCTACTCTAAAGCTAGGTCCCACCGAGGTGTGTGTCTGCACTGGTGGAGGGTGTGGGTGAGCGCTGTGACAGGACTTCAGGAAGGGTGCCTTCAAATTCCTCTCCAGAGTTTTCTTCAGGGCTTGATTGGAGTCCCTGGGCCATGGACTCTGTTGGCTGTTTGACAGACGTACCTGCGAAAGCAAGGGGAGATAATTAGTGCATGGCAGTGGTCTGTGAAACAGGACACATCACTCACAGCATGGTCGTCTGATGGATATTGCACTGCTGGACCCTCACTTGGTAGAGAACCACCAACCTCACCCTCAGCACAGGACTGGTCCCTGTCATCGCCAGTCAGATGGATGGTTCTGTTTTCGAATTCCGTCAGAGCTTTGTTTCCCGGCATCCCTCTACCTGTCTGCGACCTATCCCTCCTGTTGTGGGCCAGTTTGTGCTGCATGGATAGAGATGGGCAGAGTGCATCAGGACCCCTGCCAGACCAGATGATAAGTGTGCCTGGCCTGTGTGGGTGGTGAGTGGTCCCATGGATGGGATGAGGACAATGACGGTGTGTGTGAGAGAGTGAATAGTGATGACCCTTGCACAGGCAGTGAGTGAGGGCCCTATGGATGTGTGATGGGTTTGTGAGTGTGTGAGTTGGGAGTGATGAAAAGAGTGACTTACTCTGGCGGAACAGAGGAGATCATTCATCCGTCTGCGGCACTGGGTGGCTGTCCTCCTCTGCAGGTCATTTGCACTGACCACCGCTGCCGGCACTTTGCTGACGGCTACCTTTTAAAGGTGGCAGTCAGCATGATACAACAGCGGGGTAAATGCTGCCCGTCAAATGAGAGCCCGCTCACTATGGAAATGGTGTGTTTCGTGGGAGTGAATAAATAATGAGGTGGGTTCGGGATGATACGGCATGAAAACCCGTCATTTTATTCAGCAGGTAGGACTCCATTTTACCCCCGCCCACTACCGCACTTGGTGCAGTTCTGGGAAAATTCCGCCCTAGGAATAGCAACATCTTTTAAAAATATCACACAAATAAAGCTCCAAAACAATATAGCTTATTATCATTAACCACAGACATCGATTAGGCCAGTGACGAACCTTAACCAGCAGTTGGGAAAACTGAAATTTCCAAAAATATATCCATGTTGGAAAAGTTACAGTAAACAGTAAATGATCAAAACCACAATGTCCTCAATGGTGATTACTTTTAATCTAAGGTATTGCTTTCAGCAGAGGAACTTATAAAAATATCACAAACTTGAACTGCAGTAGGAATTTTAACTCCTCAGATCGGTGGGCAGATAGAATTCCTCGGGTTACCTGACCACCAGAAAAGCACAGAGTCTGCCATTTCCAATTTAAAATGACACTTCTGGACAGGCCAGTAAGACATCCACCCAAATTAGCCAGGGTTATAACTCATAGGGCTTGATTTTATGGCACCCTGGTGAAAGGTGTGCAGGCAGGTAGGTCTGTAAAATGCCATGGGTGTTGTGCCCGCTGCCCAACCACCTATTGCTTCCCTCGCATCACTGTTACCAGAGTCAGAGTAGAAACTGAGAGGCCAGCCCAGGTGAATTGATGCTCTTAAATGGCTAATTAATGGCCACTTATAACCTCAACCCACCACCACTTGGATTTAACCAGAGTTTAGTGTCTAGCCTGGCAGCTCTCACATGCATGGGCTTGTGGCAGCCAAGGTTGGTAGGTGTTTCCTCTTAAATGGACCTGTTGAACCTATCAGAAAGCCCCCTTCCAGGTCTTCCCACCCCTGATTCCCCTCTCCATGGCCTGTCATTCCCAGCAACCCCAACTGCCTTTCCCCCTCACCAGAGCCTTGTAGTTTGGCCCCGATGATACCCTCCCCAACACCTCCACTTACCTTTTAATCCGGTTCTGCCTCCTTGACACGGGGGCTGTTGCGGTCCCAGCAGTGGCCATTGCTCCAGTTGACGCTGCTGGACCAAAGAGCTGTCAGCAACTCTCAGAGGTGGGGCTTCCTGCACACATGGGGGCAGAAGTCCTACCATAAACCAATGGATGCCCCTCCGAGCGTTAAGTGTCTGCTGGATAAGCCCCGGAGCGACCATTTCGCTAGGGGAGTGGGGACCCAAGCAACCCATTAAATCCAGTCCATATATGCTAAACAGCAGTTGGAAACTACTCCCCATTAACTTAGCCAATATTTACCCCTTAACCAACATCACTAAAATAGATAATCAGGCCAAGTATTTCATTACAAAAACAGAATTACCTGGAAAAACTCAGCAGGTCTGGCGGCATCGGTGGAGAAGAACAAAGTTGACGTTTCGAGTCCTCATGACCCTTCAACAGACCTGAGTAAAAATAGGAGAGGGGTGAAATATAAGCTGGTTTAAGGTGGGGGGGGGCAGTGGTTGTAGAGATAAGCAAGCAGTGATAGGAGCAGATAATCAAAAGATGTCACAGACAAAAGAACAAAGAGGTGTTGAAGGTGGTGATATTATCTAAAAGAATGTGCTAATTAAGAATGGATGGCAGGACACACAAGATACAGCTCTAGTGGGGGTGGAGTGAAATAAGACCAATAGGGCATAAATGGTATAGATTTAAAAATAATGGAAATAGGTGGGAAAAGAGAAATCTATATAAATTATTGGAAAAAACAAAAGGAAGGGGGAAGAAACAGAAAGGGGGTGGGAATGGGGGAGGGAGTTCAAGATCTAAAGTTGTTGAATTCAATATTCAGTCCGGAAGGCTGTAAAGTGCCTAGTCAGAAGATGAGATGCTGTTCCTCCAGTTTGCGTTGAGCTTCACTGGAACAATGCAGCAGGCCAACGACAGACATGTGGGCAAGAGAGCAGGGTGGAGTATTAAAATGGCAAGCGACAGGGAGGTTTGGGTCATTCTTGCGGACAGACCGCAGGTGTTCTGCAAAGCGGTCGCCCAGTTTACGTTTGGTCTCTCCAATGTAGAGGAGATCGCATTGGGAGCAACGAATGCAGTAGACTAAGTTGGGGGAAATGCAAGTGAAATGCTGCTTCACTTGAAAGGAGTGTTTGGGCCCTTGGACGGTAAGGAGCTTTTATGCCCTGTTAATCTTATTTCACCCCACCCCCCACTAGAGCTGTACCTTGCGTGTCCTGCCATCCATTCTTAATTAGCACATTCTTTTAGATAATATCACCAACTTCAACACCTCTTTGTTCTTGTGTCTGTGACATCTTTTGATTATCTGCTCCTATCACTGCTTGCTTGTCCCTACAACCACCTCACCCCTCCCCACTTCTCTCCCCCCCCACCACCACCCACCTTAAACCAGCTTATATTTCACCCCTCTCCTTTTTTTACTCAGTTCTGTTGAAGGGTCATGAGGACTCGAAACGTCAACTTTGTTCTTCTCCGCCGATGCTGCCAGACCTGCTGAGTTTTTCCAGGTAATTCTGTTTTTGTTTTGGATTTCCAGCATCCACAGTTTTTTGTTTTTATTTTTATCCATGTATTTCATTGATGCTTGTTGGACCTTGCTATGTATAAATTGGCTGCCGCGTTCCACATGCAAGTGTTAATTGGAACTTCAACTCCAGTGTCTATATGTAAAGTAACATATGGACATTAGATGGCAAACAGCCCTTGGACTTTCCACTTGTTGGGGAGACTAAAACTAAGGGACACAGCTTAAGAGTAAAGAGATCTCGTTTTCAGACTGAGGTGAGGAGATTTTTTTTCTCTCATTAGAATGTGGAATTTGTTTCCCCAGAAAGCAATGGAGGCTGGGTCTTGAATTTATTCAAGGCAGGGTTAGGCAGGTTTTTGATAGACAAGGGATTCAAGGGTTATTAGGAGGCAGACAGTAAAGTGGAGGTGAGACCACGACCAGATCAGCCAGAATCTTATTGAATGGTGGAACAGGCTCAAGGGCTTAGTGACCTACTCCTGCTCCTAAGTCCTATGTTCCTATGGATCAGTAAGCAATACTATTGCAACACTACAGCTACCATTACTTTGAAAAATAAAACCAATATTTAACTGGAAGAACTTGGGGCTCTTCCAGAACTAGATGTTGGATAAATCGAGAGAAATATTGATGAGGTAGAACTGAGTTTCAACATTCTGCATGTAGAGCCAGGTGCCATTTCTTTGAATGATGCCACTAAGGGGCAGCATGCTGATGAGGAACAGGGTGCAGTCCAAAATAGATACATGGGAGACTCCAGGGGGAAATGGTGTAAGAGGGGTTGAGAGGGGTTGGTGGCAGTGGTGTTGAGGAGCAAGGTAAACTTTTACTGAAGATGGTCTGGCAATGATGAGATGGGAAATGATGGAATAAAGTGATGGTAGTCCCACTCAGCTGGACAACAGAGTGAAAGGATTGAGGAGAATGGTGTGGTCGACCCTATCAATTGCCGCAGGTGAAGAAGGAAGAGGAGGATTAATGTATGGTCAAAGACACAGAGGGTTTCATTTCTGACCTTGTTTAAGATCGTTGCAGTGCTGAATTGTGGGAGTTGTGTACAGGCCCTCAAACAGTAACCACATGGTAGGGTTGAGCATAAAAGAAGAAATAATTGGAACTTGTCAGAAAGGCACAATGATAATCATGGGAAATTTTAATTTACATATAGACTGGAAAAGTCAGATGGGCAAAGATAGCCTAATTGAGGAGTACATTGAATGTTTTGGGATAGTTTCTTAGCACAGCATGTTCTGGAGCCAACCAGAGAGCAAGCTATACTTGACCTGGTATTGTGCAATGAGATCAGACTAATCAATGATCTCATAGTGAAGGCACCCCAGATAGCAGCAACCATATTATGATTTAATTTTACATTCAGTTTAAGGGAGGGAGGAGTGGGTCTGAGAGTAAGTTTTTAAACTTAATTAAGGGCAATTATAAGGGCTGAGCTGGTGAAAGTGAGTTGTCAAATTAGGTTAAGGGATTGGTCAATAGAGATGTAGTGGCTAATACTTAAGGGGATATTTCAGAATGCACACAATAGATACATTCCAATGAGTAAGAAAAAGTCCAAGGGATGGACACACCATCCGTGGGTAACTACAAAGATTAAAGATAACATCAAACTTAAAGAAAAAGCATATAATTGTGCAAAGATAGGTGGAAGGCCAGAAGATTGGACAGAATATAAGGAACAGCAAAGAATGACTAAAAGAATAATAAGGAGGGAAAAATTAGAGTATGAGAGAAGGCTAGGTAGAAATATAAAAACAGATAGTAAGAGTTTTTATAAATATTTTAAAAAGAGGAGTTAACAAAGCGAGCATTGGTCTGAAAGAAAGAGAGTCTAGAGAATTGATGATGGAAAACAAGGATGGCAGATGAATAGAACAGATATTTTGCATCAGTTTCCACTATAGAGGATGCAAGTAACATCCCAGAAGCAGCTTTAAAACAGGAAATGGAAGTGGGGAAGGAAGCCAGGAAAATTACAGTCACCAGAGAAGTGGTACTGAGTATATTGTTGGAGCTGCGGGCTGACAAGAGCCTGGATCCTGATGGACTTCATCCTAGGTCTTAAAGTATCTACTGAGATAGTTGATGCATTGGTTTTAATTTTCCAAAACTCCCCAGATTCAGGGAAGGTCCCATTCAATTGGAAGATAGCAAATGTAAGCTCCATTATTCAAAAAGGGATGGAGACAGAAAGTGGGAAACTACAGGCCAGTTGGCTTGACATCTGTCATAGAGAAAATGTTGGAAGCTATTATTATAGAAGTTATAGCAGAGCACTTGGATAGGCTCAAGGTCATCAGGCAGAGTCAACATAGTTTTGTGAAAGGGAAATCGTGTTTAACCAACTTATTGGAGTTCTTAGAGGAAATAACATATGCTGTGGACAAAGGGTAACCTGTGGATGTACTGTATTTAGATTTCCAGAAGGCATTTGATAAAGTGCCACATCAAAGATTATTGTGGAAAAAAGCTCATGGTGTAGGAGGTAACAAATTGGCATAGGTAGAAGATGTGCTGGCTAATAGGAAGCAGAGAGTGGGCATAAATTGATCTTTTTCAGGTTGGCAAGATATAACAAGTGATGCGCCACAAGAATCAGGGCTAGGACCTCCACTGTTTATAATTTATATAAATAAATTGGATGAAGGGATGGTTGTCAAATTTGCTGATGACACACAGATAGACAGGAAAATAAGTTGTGAAGAGGACATCAGGAGGCTACAAACAGATATAGACAGATTAAGTGAGTGGGCAACGATCTGGCAAATGGAGTTTAATGTGGGAAACTGTGAAATTGTCCATTTCCGAAGGAAGAATAAAAGCAAAACATATTATCTAAATGGTGAGAGATTGCAGAGCTCTGAGGTGCAGGGGGATCTGGGTGTCCTCGTGCATGAGTCAAAAAAGGCTAGTATACAAGTACAGCAAGTAATTAGGAAAGCTAGTAGAATGTTATCATTTATTGCAAGGGGAATTGAATACAAAAATAGGGAGGTTATGCTTGAGTTGTACAGAGCATTTGTGAGACCACATTTGGAGTAATGTGTACAGTATTGGTCACCTTATTTAAGGAAGGTTGTAATTGCATTGGAAGCAGTTCAGAGAAGGTTCACCAGACAAATACCTGGAATGGGTGGGTTGTCTTATGAGGAAAGATTGGACAGACTAGGCTTGAATCCGCTGGAGTTTAGAAGAGTAACAGGCGATTTGATTGAAACATATAAGATTCTGAGGGGTCTTGTCAGGATGGATGTGGAGAGGATGTTTCCTTTTGTTGGAGAATCTAAAACTAGGGGTCATTGTTTAAAACAGATGAGGCGAAATTTTTTCACACAGAGGGTTGTGAGTCTTTGGAACTCTGTTCCTCAAAACGCGGTGGAAGCAGAGCCTTTGAATATTTTTAAGGCAAAGGTGAATAGATTCTTGATAAGTGAGGGAGTGATTGGTTATCAACGATAGGTGGGATGCAGATTTCAGGTTATTATCAGATCAGCCATGATCTTATTAAATGGCGGAGCAGGCTCAAGGGGCTGAATGGCCTACTCCTGCTCCTTGTCCGTATGTCCATATGAATTGGAAGGTTTCAAGCATGGAGTTAGGGAATGATGGGCATGGATTTAGAAGGCAACAGGACAAGGGCCAGGATTTTCCGGCCCTGTAGTGGAGAGACACGCTCTGGGAGATTTGGCGACCCAGCCAAAAGTCCATTGACTTTCGGGGGGACCAACAACCCCGGTGGCAGGCAATGCCGGAAAATCCCGCCCAAAGGTTTTGGAGGGGAAAGAGGAAGTTGAACATGGATGGTACTTTCCGAGAATGGAAGGGCTGAGCGTGGATATTTTGAAGAGGGGTCAGTGACAGTCCTGCTAGATGCAGAAGGAAAGAGATTTCAGTGAGATCTGTGAGGTAGCAGTAGGCCTCATCACCCTAACCTTCCATCATTCTCTGCGATGATGCTGCTTGATTTCAGGCTAGGTCACGGAGGACAAACACAGCCATTATGCAATCGGCACAAAGGGGTTACTATAAGCTGTACTTGAGAAACCAGTGCTGGCGGCATTTCATCCTGGTCAAAAATGAGCAGACCAGCCAGGTGATCGCTGTTGGCATGGCAGCCAGTGAAAAGGGGGAACACAGTTGCGATGTTCAAAGAGGACATTGTATGCCGCCACGCTGAGCGGAACAGACAAGTTATGAATGCAAAGACAGGCCTTGCAGGTACATATGCCAGAGAATTTACAAATCCTTTCAGAGAATTCCTTCATCATCTCATGGACGGGCAGTTGGGTATCACGATAAAAAGTGACTGATTTGCCAAGCATCTTACTGGCTGGGGATGAAAAAAAAAAAAATTTGTTTGTTATATAAAATTACGCCATATATTTCAAGTTCCAAAACAGTTGTCAGAAACTCTGACAGAATTAGCTGCTTGCAGGAATGTGCACAGAAATGGGATATCTGGATTGAAATTTGTTAGACCCTTCCCTGATTCAAAAGGTACTTCTTCGAAATTACTGACTTTTCCAAATCGCTCAAGGTATTTCTCCACATACAACAGCCAACATAGAAACCTTAACTCCTCCAATTACCCCAGGCTAAAATGTTCAAAGAGACAGAAGAGCCATGGGGAATTAAATATTTTAGCATTGCCCAGTTGAACCAATTGTGAATTGATAAGAGCCTATATAGGCCAGAACCACAATGATAAAAACAAAAATAAAGCTTCACTGGGTTTTGCAATCACAACAGCATCTCATGCCAGCACTTGTGACAAAAGAGCATTTATCCTGTTTGGAAGGATTTTGGTAACCTTGGTTGCATTTCATAGCACATCGAATGAAAGCTTCCTTGACTTGTACAAGGCTGCCTGAAGATCACACTAAAGGACACGTAGCAGCTAGTAAAAAATGATAAAAATGATGACTTCGTGTAAATCATTTCGTAATTCAGGGTCTAGAGCTAGCTGTCACTGATTGAAATCTATTTTTCATTTTTAGTTTTAAATTCACTTTGAATCTGAACATGGGTGATAAGTTAAAGAGCTATTGGACTGATATCACTTAACAAGCCCCCGAAAAGAAAATCAGCTGCACCCCTTCGAGAAGTTCCAAAAGGCTTACAGCATTTAAACCCTAATTTCTTCATGTTTGTATATTTGATTGTGAAAAAGTCAGCTGTTATTAACCTATCGCAGCTTAAGTTGCCAAAGATGCTGCAAAATTCGTAGACTTTGATTAACAAGGGGACTATATTATATTTTTTCCATGCAAGAGACCATGACTGAAATACAAATGCCTCAAGTAACAATTATAAAAAACTGTAAATCTTCATTTGTTCATCTGTCTTGCAATTATTAAGGAATTGTAGTTGTTCTTCATGGGTTAACAGCTGCCCCTTAACCTCAGACAGTTGGAACCCTTGTCATGCTACTGAATGACAAATAAAATCAGGCCTTAATTGCTCTCCAAGCAACGATTTGCAATTGAATGTCCAGGACAAGAACCTTGTTGGGGACAAGAGATGTCAAGTAGTCACAAGATAAACCTCTTTTAGATGACATTGGTAAGTATTTCTAACAATGAAGTCTCTGTTCAGACTATAAAGGCAAGGAGTTTCAAAGGGACTGAGAGTGCAACCTCATAAATGAATTTTGAAAGCTTTTCGTCAAGAACCAGTCACAATGAACAACTGAATTCCCATCCACTCATTCGCAAGGCTGAATAGAATATTACAATCCAGGCAAGCAAGTAATGCAGAAAGTAGCGCTGAATAATTCTTTTCCTGGAACTGATGCAAAAAAGGGAAAATAATTATTGTTAAATGTGGCGGTTCATTTATGAACTGTATTTTCTAATTATATATTTTCTGATCTTTTTCGGCCGGTTAAAAGAAAATCACAATAGAGAAACGAAAATAAAATTGTTTATACAGATTCCATTGCTCACTGTACGGTGACAGCGGTTTCTGAATAACGCCCATCTCTTCCTGGTGGGAACTCCGAATGAGTTCCTGACTGATAAGGAATGCATTTTCTCACTCTGATTATATTATGGCTCTATTGTAATTTTGACAGGCTGCCCTTTGCAAGAAAATCAATTATCAAAAAGTGATTAAAGCCCAACTGATGCTCACAGAAATGTTACTCTTGTCACAAGCATTCTCCAGGTTGCTCAGCAACATGAAGGATATCAGCAACTTCAGGCGATAAACTATTGAAACGTTTCCACGGCCTCTTTGTGTCCAAGGAAACTTTGGATTTGGCCAACCGGTGTTATTATTTTTTTAAGTTATACTGAGACATGACACAAGCAGATTCTGATCTGTTCAAAGTGTTTAACTATTGAAAGGATTGATAAATGGATCCAGAGAACCTTTTCCTTTTGGTGGCGAGAATCAAGAACGAGGAGATGCGGCCGGGATTTTCCGTGCCCGCTGGTTTCGGGCACGTTCGGTGGTGTGAGTGGACAATGTGGCGCGATCGGTTTCATGACGGCGTGAAACCATTTCGTGACCGTCCGCTCAGCCCGCCAATGGTGGGCTGCGTTCTCTGCCATTGGAAGTTGGGAACCTCATTCTAATACATTAACACATCATTATTAGGCCTGTCTACTGGAATCAGCACCCACCCCCCCCCCACCCCGCCCCCACCCCCAACCACTCCCCCCTACCCAACCCCCGATGGATCATCCACCCACATTGGTGAGAAAACACACTGATGTGTTTCATAACACCGCGTAAACAACGTGCACCTGGTGAGCTGCACTTCACTCAGGGCTTCAAGGTTTGTTTGCCTAGCTTGCTTCGGTCAGCACTCGCCGACATCAGCTTCACAGCCAGCACCACATCACTTTTAGGGGGGCTCACGGTAAGTCTCTACCTACCAGATCAGCCAAATGTCGGTGGCTTTTCAATAGCTGCATGGCTGAGTCTTGCTTGGACGAAGGGGGAGAAGTGGCCTCAGAGAAGGGAAGAGGCTGCAGGACGAGAGCTGTACTGGGGAAGGAGGGTATCCCAGGGTGTGTGGGGGGACACATGTGGCCTCAAGATGGTGAGGGCTGAGGAGGCAGTCTCCATAGGAGAAGAGGCCAGATCAACATGTGAGGGTATGTGTGTGAGAATGGGTGGTGATGTCCCTTGAGCTGTCAGTGAGTGAGATACCAGTGAATTTTTGTTTTATTTGTTCACTGGATGTGGGAACTGGCTGGGCCAGCATTTATCCCATCCCTAGTTGCCCTTGAGAAGGTGGTGGTGAGCTGCTTTCTTGAACCGCTGCAGTTCATGTGGTATAGGTACACCCATAGTGCTGTTAGGGAGAGAGTTCCAGGATTTTGACCGGGCGACAGTGAAGGAACGGTGATATATTTCCGAGTCAGGATGGTGAGTGACTTGGAGGGGAACTTCCAGGTGGTGATGTTCCCATTTATCTGCTGCCCTTGTCCTTCTAGATGGTAGTGGTCGTGGGTTTGGAAGGTGTTGCCTAAGGAGCCTTGGTGAGTTCCTGCAGTGTATCTTGTAGATGGTACATACTGTTGCTACTGTGAGGGGGTGGTGGAGGGAGTGAATTTTTGTGGATGCGGTGCCAGTCAAGTGGGCTGCTCTGCCCTGGACAGTGTCAAGCTTCTTAATTGCCGTGGGAGCTGCGTGGTGGGGCTTGAGCGTATTGTGGGCTTGAGTGTGTGAGTTTAGAGTGATGAGATGGTTGCCATACTCTGGCTGCACAGATGAGGTCATTCATCCTCTATCTGCATTGGATGGTCAACCTCTTCTGTGCAACATTGGCACTGATCACCACTGCCACCGCCTCCCAAGCCTGGTTGGTCACACCGCTGCCCATCCTGCTGCCAGACCGTGGGTAGAGGACATCACGACGGGCCTCCATGCTGTCCAAAAGGCATTCCAGTGACGCGTCACTAAACCTGGGACCCGCAGTCTTTTTGCCTTTTATGAACATCTTCCCTTCAGTAGTCATGGGCTGGAAGCGCTGAGGTGAGTGTGCATGGCTGGACTTTAAATATGGTGCCTGGCGTGATGAAGCGGAGAGATGATGGCGTGGTGGGCGAATGAGAGCCCGCCCTCCATGGAAACGGCATGTTTCCCAGGAGAGCATAACTAATGCGATAGGTTTGAGATGATACGGCGTGAAAACCCACCATTGCGGCCGGCAGGAAAAATATTGTTTTACCCGCCTGCTACCGCACTTAGTGCAAATATGAGGCAATTCCACCCACAATCTTAATGTTAGATCAAGAACATTCTGGAGGAAAATAGAGAAGGATTCTTTTTAAAACCATCTATAGTAGAAATCTAGACTTTTCACTTCCAAAAGGCTGTGGATGCTGTGACAACTGAAACTTTCAGACAGAGCTTGATAGATTTTAGTTAGGTATGGGTATCAAAGGATGTGGAGCTAAGGCAGGAAAATTGAGTTAACGTACTGATCAACCATGGTCTAATTGAGGGTGAGAGTAGGTTTGAGAGGCTGAATGGCCTACTCCTATTTCTATGTTATTCCTTATATAAAGCTATTAAAGATGAGATTATATTCAGATTGTGAACTTTGATGCTTTATATTTGATAGCCTCCAACACTCATGATCTGTGTGGTTCAGCTTGAACTAGTTTACTTAAAGCCCTGGCAATTAACAAATAGAGGGGCAGTTAGCTTAGATGGCTAAAGTGTAGTTCAATTTCCCGGTCTGGCTGAGGTATACTTGGGACCTACCTCCTGGCCCTGCCCCTGAGAGTGAAGGCAACGGCAAACCACCACTGATAAATAAAACTGCCAAGAAAACAGCTCAGAATGAAGCATCAGCAGCAGACAATGAGCCAAGGACCAGCCTCCAGGCAGAGCACACATGGAATGGGAGGAATAATAAGTATCCTATATCTATCTATGAGCCAGCTGCTGAATTGTGATTTTGTTTTAAGACAACCAATTAAAATGGAATTCTTTCTTCAGTGATTTAGAATTGTTTCTTTCATATGTGAATAAAATAGGCTAATTTCATTCACATGGCCTTTTGAACAGTCCCCCATTTGAGGTCAGGATAAATAAACGCAAGTTTATTCTGAACAGCAAGTGCTATTTTTTGCTGAAAATGAGGAAGATGCTGCAGCATACACAATGGAACATTCAAATGGAATCAAGCAGCCACAAGCATACAACTGAAACTAAAACAAACTTCTCAAAAAATTTTAGTGTCTATAGTGTTGAATTGTAATGCCGCTTCTAATTATGTATGTACACTTAACCAGAGCAATCTGAAGAAAGAGAAGGAAGTTATATGGAGAGCACTTTCGAGTTAAATTCAACAACCCATCTTTATGAGGGAAAAATCAATAGAAATATGTGCTTTACGTTAGCAACAGTTCCTCAGATTGGTAGCGTTCTCAGAAACCTGCCTGACCCTCTCTGTGACATTACAAATGTTGAAGCGTGCCAGTGCAACTCATCCCAATTGGAGCACAACTAGATCGGCAATCAATTGACTAGCCACAGTCTTCATCTTTAACTGCATTCATAGAACCACACGGCACAGAAGAATGTCATTTGGCCCATCAAGCCCATGCCAGCTCTTTGAAAAAACTATCCAATTAGTCTCAATCCTGTTCTCTTTCCCCGTAGGCCTGCAAATATTTCCTTTTTAAGTATGCATCCAATTCTCCTTTGAAAGCAACTCCTGAATATGCTCCTGCCACCCTTTCAGGCAGTGCATTCCCAATCATAACAACTCACTTTTACTCTTTTACTCACAGTGTAAAAGAAAAGTTCTCCTCATTTCCTCCTCTGCCTTTTATGCCAATTATCTTAAATCTCTGTCCTTTGGCTACCAATCCTCCTGCCAGTGGAAACAGTATCTCCACATTGACATTATCAAAATCATTCAGAATTTCTGGGGGCAACACTTTTAAATCTCCCTTTAATGCTCTCGGCTCTGCAAACAATCCCAGCTCCTCTAGTCTTTCCACATAACTGAAGTCCCTCCTCCCATTCTTGTGAATCTCACCTGGCCTAACCAGTGTTTCTATTTGCAAAGCCAAGGACCCTGTGGGCTGAATAACGCAGGGGGGCAGACAGATGAATGGCCTCCTATTTCTATGTTATTCCTTATATAAAGCTATTAATGATGAGATTACATTCAGATTGTGAACTGTGATGCTTTATATATGATAGCCTATAACACTCATGATTTCAGGGAGGCAGCACACTCCCACCCCCAGAAACAATGGCAGCGCAGTGAAAGTGCAACCCCCTGGAGCTGCTCCATCAGCACTGAGAGGACCAGGAGGCGCCAGCGGAGAAGAAGAAGACCAAGGCCCATGGATCCCTGGGGCAGTTAAGTCCAAGGCCTTGGGCCGGGAGCATTTGGGTAGGTCAGGGTGAGGGTAAAGGGGATAGCGGGTGGGTTTAAGGGAGGGAGCAGGTAGGGAGGAAGGGGGATTCGACATAAGGGGAGCCGCCCTGGGATCGGCAAAGGGCAGCCCCCGAAGAGCAAACTGCCCTCCCCCTTCCTTCAAGCTCTTTGAGCATTTGAGTGAAAGAAATTGACATTACCGCTCCCATCTGGTGATCCACGCCGAACGCTTTATGGTGTGGGCAGTGTATTATCAGAATCCATTAGCTGGATAGCAAGTCTAATTGACCCGAGATTATTCATTTAACTATGTTGGGTGGGCTGCCAATTTCTGTATTATGGGGGTGAGCTGGGGTTGGGCGGGAAGATGGGAAGGGAGCCCGCCTTATTTTATGTGCCCCCCCACCCGCCTCACCCCCGTAATAAACACCTCCACCCAGAAGCACGTAAAATTCAGCCCTGCATGTTCCTTTTAATAATTTATTGAACTCACCTTACCACCTGCTTTTGTGCTTGTGAATTCTTAGGGCTCTCTGTTCTTGGATCGGATATGTATGGCATTCTGAGCAATTAACTGTGTTCATCTAAACTGAACACCTGAGCGATCAAAAAAAAAAATCAGTTCCAGTAAAGTAATCTAGATTAATGGGAAACGACGGTAATAGAAGTGTTATCCTGCTGGAGGGCACAAGGACAGTTCAAAATTAACACTGAAGCGTGGATTAACTGTAAGCCTGGTAATCGTAAGTGATCTGTATCCGATTTCTTTCCTGAAACAAGCTAAGAGCAATGGGAATTCTTACCATAGACAGGGATTAAACAACAGAAATATTCCAGTGGTTTCAGGTTTTGTCTCTTGTGCAGTTATCAAGCAATCTGTAGTTTTTAAAGAGTTGTGGCATCGACCCCATCCCCACAGCTAGAGCAAATGATTGATGCAGCATGATATCCTGTTGCAAATGTTTATATTTTCATATGTAGCATGATTTTTTTCTCAAGTCATGTGAAAATTTTCTAGAAGTAGCAACAATGCTGCTTTCCTGGACCAGCATAAGTAAAAATAAATCACTTGCGCTAACCATTGCAATTAAAACTGTCACCACCTCAGTGTGAAACCACTTTCAATGATCTCCAGAATAGCCCTGAGATATCTAAATCAAAGTTATATTGTGGCAGTATCTGATTATTGTAGAATATTGTCACTTGTAGTTGTTAAAGGGAATCACTTTTTGGGTAAATGTATTGGTTAACTCAGTTCATTATGAGTATATGAGAATATAAGTCATTTTTTGCATTCCAGTAATGCACATTCCTTAGTGGTCTGGTTAAAGGTGAATGACCCAATTAGACATGGAAACTCAGTAAACAGATCTACTGAAAGGTAAACAGAAGGATAGAGTGCCTGGGTTTCTAGTCAAGGGCCAGCAATGTGCGTGAAGCCAAAATAACTAATAGAAGTATGCACACTAGACTGACGAGAGTACCATTAAATAAAATATTTTTTAAAAAGAGCAAGCTTTGCACTCTGTGTGATGTCGAGTTCATGAGAAGAATTTGATGAGTGTACAGAAAGAGGTTACACAGAAATCTTCTCTGGCATTGCAACAAACATTTGGCAAAATTGATTCATAACTATTTTTCCCTTCAAATTTTTCAGTAGAACAAGCAAAATGTCCAAGCAAGCAAAATACAACCGACAATAAAATCATTTTAATTTTTAATGCATGAAGAAATAGCGATATATACAATTTGATTTGTGGTTCATGCAAGCTACATTACATAGTGACAAACAGATTGATAGCTGTAAGAATGGGATTTTTCAAGGCTTCTTTACTCTGTTAATAATATGAATCATTTGATGGAAAAAAAACCTCTGGGAGTTTTTCAGCTGGCATTCTTCCACCTTTATATCAAGAACTCCTCAAAATCTGGATAGACTCTTGGAATTGTGGAATCTGTGCCTGATAATTGACCGTTCTTGCTTTTGATTAATTATGTTGTAACAGAGTTGTAAATCACCAGACATTACAATCTGCGTTGATTTTAGTAATTTTTTAACATACTTGCTAATGGATCAAAATAGAACAATCCAGCTAAGTCCTATTTCTAAAGACTTTGCTTAATTTTTCATGAAATCTTAAGCTTCGACCAATGTATTAACATATCTGTTATCTAAATATCCCGAACCTCAATAACAACAACAACTTGCTTTGATATAGCACCTTTTACATGGTAAGACATACGAAGGTTCTTCGCAGGATTGTTTTCAAAGAAAATTTGAACCTGAGCCTCATATAAAATTAGGACAGGTCACTGAAAACACAATCAAAAAGGTAGGTTTTAAGAAGCATTTTACAGTAGAAAAGAGAGGCTTTAGAGGGAATTCCAGATGTTTAAGGCGTAGGCAGAGGAAAGGGTGGTCAGGTAGCTTTGTTAGCACAAGATGGAATAATTATGATAGCAAGGCATGATCTTAGGTCAGAAGATGTAGAATCCATATGGGTAGAGCAAAGAAATACCAAGGGGTAGAAGACACTGGTGGAAGTAGTCCATAGGCCTCCTAACAGTAACTGTACTGTTGGACAGAGAATAAATCAGGAGATAATGAGGGCATGTAAAAAAGGCAATATGTTAATCATGGGTGATTTTAATCTTCATGCAGATAGGGAAAATCAACTTGCAGAGGTAGCCGCGAGCAAGAATTCATAGGCATGCTTGTCAGTTTCCTAGAGCAATATATTATGGATCCAACCAGGAATCAGACTATTTTGGATCTGGTAATGTGTAATGAGGCAGGCTTAAGAAATGATTTCAGAGTAAAATATCCCCTGGAAAACAGTGATCATAAGATGGTAGAATTCAGCATTCAGTTTGAGAATGAGAAACTTGGGTCAGAAACAACTGTGCTAAACTTAAATAAGGGTAATTACGAAGGAATGAGGGCAGAGTTGGCTGGAGTGGACTGGGAAAGGAGTTTAGCAGAAAAGACAGTTGATGAACAATGGTAGACGTTTAAGAAAATAGTTCATGACTCTCAACAAAGATATATCGCAGTGAGGAAGAAGGATTCTAGGAAGAGGATAAAGCTACCATGGTTAACCAAGGAAGTTAAGGTTAGAATCAAATTGAAAAAAAATATATACAATGTGGCAAAGATTAGTGGTAAGCCAGAGGACTGGGAAAGTTTTAAAAACCAAGACATGACCAAAAACATAATAGAAAGGGAGAAAATAAACTTTGAAGGTAAACAAGCAAGTAATATAAAAATGGGCAGTAAGAGCTTCTTTAAATATATAAAAAGGAAGAGAGAGGCCAAAGTGAACATAGGCTCCTTGGAGAATGAGGCTGGGGAAATAATAATGGGGCAACAGGAAATGGCAGAGGAGTTGAATAAGTACTTTGCTGCAGTCTTCATGGAAGACACTAATAGCATTCCAAAAATACTAAATAATCAAAGGTCAAAAGGGGGTGAGGAAATAAATATAATAACTATCACCAGAGAAAACGTATTAGGGAAAATAATGGGTCTAAAGGCTAGTAAGTCCCCTGGACCTAATGGGTTGCACTCTAGGATATTAAAGGAAGTAGTTACAGAGACAGTGGATGCACTGGTAGTAATCTTCCAAGAATCCTTAGGGGAGAAATTTTCCAATGGCGGGTGGGCTGGGCAGTAGCGGGCGGGGGCGGGTACATAGCCGATCACCGCCCGCGATCAGCTGCACACCGCCATTTTACTCAGGCAGGCCAATTAAGGCCCGCCCAGGGTAATGTGCAGCCGGTAGTGCTCAGCGCTGCTTGTATGGGTGGGGGAAGGAGGGAGAGTCGGGGCCTGCACTCTTTCGCGCACGTGCGCAAAAGAGCACAACAATCTCCCTGAGGCACGGAGCTACCTCGGGGAGATTGAATGGTTGTGAAAAAATTTTAATAAATAATGTGAAAATTTATTTAAACAAGCCCCCTCATGTGACAGTGTCACATGAGCTGGGACATGTTCGTGACAGGAAACCTCATCCTGCCCTTGGGCTTTTTGCCTGCCCACCAACATTAAGGTTGGACGGGCAGCATTGTTAACAAGTTAAATTACTTTTTTAATGGCCTTAATAGGCCGTTGACAATTCAGCAGGTGCGCAGCCGCCTGCCAAACGAAATATCGACATGACACTCGATGACTTTGGGAAGCATGCCTGTAACTAGTGGAGTGCCACAAGAATCAGCACTGGCCCAGAATTATTTACAATATGTATTAATGACTTAAATGAGGGAAGTGAATATGCTTTCACCAAGTTTGTGGATGATACAAAAATAGGTGGGAAGGCAAGTGGTGAGGATGACACAAAGAGTGTACTGAGGGATATAGGCAGGTTAAGTGAGTGGGCAAAAACTTGGCAAATGGAATATAACATGGGAAAATATGATGTTACGCACTTTGGCAGGAAGGATAAAGGAGCTGAATATTATTTAAATGGGGAAAGCCTGCAGAAAACTGCAGCACACAGGGATTTTGGGGTCCTCTTGCATGAATCACATAAAGCTAACATACATGTTCAGCAGGTAATAGGGAAGGCAAATGGAATGTTAGCCTTTATTTCAAAAGGAATGGAGTATAAAAATAGGAAAGTCTTGCCAAAACTACACAAGGCGCTAGTTAGACCATACCTAGAATACTGCAAATCAAAAACAGAAAATGCTGGAAAAACTTAGCAAGCCTATCAGCATCTGTGGAGAGAAAAACATAGTTAACATTTCGAGCCTGTATGACTCTCCTTCAGAGCTAAAGAGAAGTAAAAATGTGATTAATTTTATACTGTTTAAGTAGGGTGGAGCAGGTGAAGCTGGATAGAAGGCCAGCAGTAGGTGCGGGCAAAGGAGAGGAATACTGTGAATAGTTTTGGTCCCCTTATCTAAGGAAAGATACACTGGCATTGGAGGCAGCCCAAAGAAGGTTCATTATGTTGATCCCGGGCATGGAGGGATTTTCTTATAAAGAGAGGTTGAGTAGGTTGGGCCTGTACTCATTGGAGTTTAGAAGAATGAGAGGTGACCTCAATGAAAAATATAAGATTGTTACAGGGCTTGACAGGGTAGATGCTGGGAGGTTGTTTCCCCTTGTGGGAGAGTCCAGGACCAGAGCATAATTTCAGAGTAAGGGGTCACCCGTTTAAGACAGAGATGAGGAGGAATTTCTTCTCTCAGAGGGTAGTGAATCTGTGAAATTCTTTACTGCAGAGGTCTGTAGAGGTTAGGTCGTTGAGTATATTCAAGGCTGAGATAGATTTTTAATCAGTAAGGGAGTCAAAGGTTATGGGGAAAAGGCAGGAAAGTGGAGTTGAGGATTATCAGATGATCTCATTGAATGGCAGAGCAGACCCAATGGGCTGAATTGCCTACTTCTGCCCCCAGGTCTTATGGTCTTATGGCAGCTGAAGGCACAGTGCCTAGATGTGGGAATGATTAAAATCAAGGCATGCAAGAGGCCAGAATTCAGGAAGCACATGAATCTTGAGGGTTGTAGGGCTTGAGGAGTTTACATATGTGAAGATGGATTTTATTTTTAAAATATTTTTAGGAATGTGGTGGTATACTGTAAAGAAGGCTGTGAGTGTGTGTGTGTGTGTGTGTAATTAAACTGGGCGGTTAGTAAAGACAGCTTGCTTGTGGAAGCAGAGAGGTGAAAGATAAAGGTGCGAGATGCATGGATTTGTAATGAGAGGCTATGGTGAATTTGAAAAGTTGAATATGAGTAAATAGGCTGGGTTTGAAATTTGCATTCTAAGATAAGTAGGAACTTGAAGAATCTGAAAGAGTGATAGTCAAAGCAAGTAGGGAAATGACTTCCCATGTAAAATATTGAGTAAGCAGTTTCTTGTATTGACTGTGATTAATATGCAAGAAGCCTAGATCAGGAAGAACTAACAGCAGCACTCATAAAATATGAAATAGGATGTGGGGTACTGACAAATACTCTGCATTCAAAAGAGCATTGTCACTGCATTTCCCACATGTTCACCGCCTTCCTGATGGGAAGGAGCACAGTTCACAATCTGGTCATCTTTGGTGCTGCTTACTCATTTTGACAAAGTTTCCCATCATTTTCACAGCAGTTTTGGACTGCATACTGTACCAAAAACTGAACTGACGTATACTCCTCAGATTAATTGGGTGTTTTATTTATTGCGAACACTGAAGTCATCAGGGAATTTTCAACTACCCAGTCCCACCCCATCTGTCCAAAGTCAGCTTCAGGAGGCCTGAAGATGGGTACAGTATCATGGTAGCTATGATTCTGCACTAGTAGTCCAGAGGTCTGAACTAATGATCCAAAGACATCCCACCGCAGGAGCTTCTGGGGGATTTATTTTAATCAATTAAATCAATCTGTAATAAAATGTTTCAGTCATGGTGGCCACAAGACTAGCGGATTCATTTAGTTCACTAATGTTCTTGAGGAAAGGAGAAATGCCGTCCTTACCTAGTCTGACCTGTATGTGACTCCAGACCCACAGCAATATCTTAACTGCCCCGGCCGAGCGTACCACTCAGCTGTATCAAAACCACTGCAACGTTCCCCTCACAGACTGCAGTCAATCCCTGAGGCAGCTCACCACCGCTTTCTCAAGGACAATTAGGGGATGGGTAATAAATGCTGGCCGGACAGTGTATGTCCCACATATGCAAAGGAACAGAGAAGAAAGATCGGGCCTACGCGTTTGAATCCAGCATGCACCAAAGGGACAGTAACTGCAGCTCATCGATTGCAGGAAGGCAGGGAATTGGCTGCCTCCTGCACTGAACCAGCCATCAGGTTTAGGCCAAGGAGATAGAGGGAGGGGTTTAGCTAATCCAGAGAAGGGAGGTGGTGGGGAGCATGCATTGTCATTGGAGGCTGCAGTTATTCTGCTCCTTGAGGCCCACAAAAATGAAAGAACTTCGAACAATGATCTCTTTAAGGACCACTGCTTTGGTGAACATCCCATTCATTTGTACTTCAAAATTACAATCAGGATCTTAGAACAGAGTAGAACCCCAATTTGCATATTTTAAAAAAACAGCCTCCTGCACAAAACACCTTATATCCATTTACAGGCTTCCCTTTGGCAACCATGGTTTTCCTACATTGCCCATCCAGTTTCCAAGCACCAGAGGCAACTGAAAATTACCTCGATATCTCTAAATAGCATACTACAATTCATGTCCCTTAACTCTTTGCGAAGGCCACCAAATATCATGCAGCTTGTGGCCCCTCCTAAACAAGTGAAGGTTGAAAAGTAAATATTTGAATTCTTTATCCGGCTGATTTTTTTTTTACACTTTTGAGAAATACAAAGATTGTCAAAACATCTATTCTCAATATTCTGGAATGACACAAAATTAGAATGTCTGTCATTGCATTAAAACACATGCAAAGAATGGTTAAAACAAGTAATTGTAGCTCCCCTTTTCCTAAACACAATCTCTGTAAAGAAGCAAAATTTCATATAAAAGCCTGTGGGGTAATTTTAACACCCAAAATACGAGAGTTTAGGTCAGGTGACAGAGTAAAATGTAAAAAATCTCAAACCAAATCCAATCTGTTATAAGTCTGCCCATTTGCGGTTTTAATGAAGGGAGAACAAACGACGAGAGACAAACATGCTCCCGGGAGGCAGGCAGCTCATTTAAATATTATATAATGAGGCTACGTGCCTCAGATCTTTTCACTCTTCCAGGATTAGCCTTGGCTGGCTGGGTGTGCCGGATCTGGGGAAACCTGGCAGCTAAAGGGAGGTGAGGACTGCTGTATGGAACAGGTAAGTGCTTTCTTGGAACACGCTTATAGCCCAGGAGGTGCAGGGATATTTCTCCCAGCCCACCAAGTAAGATTATGGACAGAATTTTGCTGTCGGCGTGCGGGAATGGGCCCAACATTGGACCCGATAGCCATTGGACTCCTGCCTTTGCCCGCCACTTCCTGCTGCTCTTGGGAGCCGCAATTCCCGCAGGGCGGGCCTTAATTGGCCTGCCCATGTAAAATGGCGGCGCGGAGCCGATCGCAGGTGGTGATTGGCTCCGCACCTGCCCGCGCCCGCTCCCGAACAGCCCGCCCGCCATAGGAAAAATTCACTCCTATCTCTACATGATCTGGCTTCCCCCCACCATGATCATTGATAGCCCCCCAACCCCCAACCTCCTCATCATTAACCTCCTCCTCCGCCATCACAAACATCCCCCCTTCCATAAGTGCTGTACCCCTCACCCCCCGCTCCCAACCCCTCATCTCTAGTCTCAATCTCTCCCTGACTCTCTGCCATTACTGTCCAACAACAACGCACCCATTCCCCACCTCTCCTAATCTTAACCCAGGCGATAGGAAACTGCCCAGCTCTTGGTCTGCAGCTTCTTCTGGAGAGTTCCTGTCTGACAGAGGTCGAGCCTGTCAAGATGGGGAACCTGTTAAGAAGTTACTTGCACACTGTGGAGTTAAAACTCCATGGTATTTGAAACTAAAGCTTCCCCTCTCCTATGCTTGGAAATCCCGTCCCAGTAAATATCGGGGCCCTTTTCTCCAGAATATCAGTTACCTTTGAGACATGGCACTGAATACCAACGTCAAAAAATAGAAATAAAGCTAATCGACCTGCAATCTGAAACTTACAAGCAGTTGCGATTGTTCTCTGATTGACCCAAGAGTCTTGATTTTAACCTAGGACAGGAATCTAGTGAACAGAAGGTGGAATAAGTGGCAAGCTCCGCGGTCTTTCTGGTGAGACCCGTGCAATGTTAAGTCTTGGGCGTTATTAAATTTGATGTATGGGTGGTCCTCTCGATGGTGTGAAGAAATGCCCATCCACATGAAGGACGTCACTTTTAGAATTCATTCTTGGGCTGTGGACGTTGCTGGCATGATTAGCATTAACTCCCTATCCCTTGAGAAAGTAGTAGTGGGCCATTCCAGTCCATATGGTGAAGGTGCTCCCACAATGCTGTTAGATAGTGAGTTCCAGGACTTCAAACCAGTGGCATTGAAGGAATCGCTTTGAGTCAGGTTGGTCTGTGACTTTGGGTGGGATTTTCCTCACCTGCCCATTGCCGGGATTTTCCGGTCCCGCCGCAAGTCAATGGACTTCTGGCTGGGGCGCCGCCTCACCCACAGGCGGGTCCCACCTGCAACAGGGCCGGAAAATCCTGGCCTTTGAGTAAAACTCAAAGGGCGATCCTGGATGTTCCCATGCACCTGCTGCCTTAGCCCTTCTAGATGGTGGAGATTGTGAATTTGGGAGGTTGTGCTGAAGAAGCTATGATACAATGCTGCAGTGCATCCTACAGCTAATAGACACTGCAGCCACTGCACCCATCCTGAGGCCAATTTAAAGCAGGGACGCACCCCTTAAAGTGGGATGATTTATTCATTGAACAATAAGAGAAGATCTCTACGGCCATGCAGCTCAGATCTGCCATCCCCGCCCCACCCCTACCCCACTGCCGCTCTGCAGGTTCTAGTCACAAAACTGGTTGACTCTTAACTGTTCTCTGATATGGCCTAGCAAAGCACTCAGTTATATCCACAGCAGTTCAGGAAGAAGGCCCACCAGCAGCTCTTCGGTGCAACTAGAGATGGGAAATGGCTTGCCTTTCACGGCAGTCACCCAGACTAAGTTGATTTTTGGAAACTCTGTCCCAACCTGCGGCCCTCTTTTGTTTTACAGGCTTGAGATTAAACGTTTGCTAATTTTGTTAACTGGCAGAAATTTCACATGTAGGATAAGAGTAAAGGTCACTCACAACCCCTATGGATGTTATCGACTGACTGTGTTGCCATGCTCTTTAGTGCCTGTGTAAGGTGTGCGTTCACCTGCTAGCTTAGCTATGACCGTGGCTTTAAGTCCCACTTCTTTGATGCAGGTTCTGGCTTTCAAATGCGACAATAAAATGAGCTATTTGAAGGAATGTCGAAAATTTTCTTGATATCCCAGCCCACATTGCTTCCTCAATCAAAAATAGGTTAATTGATCAGGCATCACATGTGCTGTTTGCAAGAGTTTGAAAATTATTGGGCTGAATTTCCCTGACCCCACGGAGATGGGATTGGAGTTGGGGCACCAGGAAAATAGGGAAGAGCCATGTCAGGATGGGCCCCCAGTGCATTCCTGCTTCCCGGGGACAGGTGGGTGGGGAACCCATTTAGCTGCCCAATGCATGGAAGTGGATGGTCAATTAGGGCAATTAAGACCCCACTTAGCAGCCATTTTTGCGTTGGTGCCAATATTTTCATACTATTGGTGCTGCCTCTCCACTTTGTGCAAAGGTCGCCAGTTCAATCGAGGTGGTCTCCCGGCGACAGGCTGCAAGGCCATTGGAACCAGAGGCTCCACAATCCATTTCCGGGTGGGGGGGGTGGGGGGTGGGTAGGCTGCAGCAGCATCTGTCAGCATCCCTGCAGAGGGGATTCACCTCCACCCCGCTGGCCCTGACATCTTCGGGCCTCTTTATTTGCTGACTACACTGCAGGAAACCGAGGGCACCTGCATGTTGAGGTGCCCTCGTGCAGGCCTGCATGACTCAGCCTCAGCGGTGCCCACCTCGCCCGGTTGGCCTGATGGTCTGGCATTGCGGCGGGTCCTCCGATTGTGCTTCCAGCCTCAGAAACCTGCCCACCGCCCTCGAGATGGTGAGCGCAGAGGAGTCCACTTGAGGAGAACAGGTGGGTGACTCCCACTGGAAGATCCTAGCTGTTGTGTTTTTGCTATATAGCCATAGTTAATGGCACTTCAAAAGCAACTTAAATGTTGTAAAGTCTTCTGCAATATCTAAGGACATGATAAAGTGCATGTTTGTCCTTTATTTAGGGTGCTATAGACTTCAGGCTAGCTCTCCAAATTTGATAACACTGCATGCTGAACTCACAAACACAATTGTTGGGTCTGTAACTGTCAGCAAAATGAGCAGTGGTTCCACAGCAGTTTTTGATGATTTTTCTGATTTTTGTTTGACATAATGCTGACGACATAGGAGGGTGCCAGTGGGTAAAAGGAAAGGGAGAGGCTGAGTTGTTGGAGGGAAGTAACAACAGCTTTGAAGGGGAAGGAAACTTCAAATTGCTTGCCCTAGCGCAGACTTATTTCTGATAACAAGGAGCCGCCTATGTCCTGGAGTAGCTCCATATCTTTTAATGGAGCCTATGACTTTGAAGCAGCTTGGGAGCTAATTTAGATTAGGAGCATTATCAACATAAATAGGCCTTACAGCCCTTCAAGCCTGTTTTATCATTCAGTGGAACCATCCTGATCTGGAACGCCATCCACCTACCTTAGCACCATCAGCTAAAAGTTAGCTTTGCTCCTGTTTTTGGGCAATAGGGATTGAGATTCATGATTTGCCCATGCTGAGTTCCATTCAAGTATGCAAATTCCATGCCGCCTCCCCTCATCTCCATGGTTGCACCGTTCAGCCGCGCTCAACCCATGCTGCAGACTGGCTGAACGTTCAACACAACGACCAGCAGGGCGTGTGTGTCTGGCATGTGTTCCAATTCTCCTGCTTCTCTCAAAGGCAGCCTGCACTCATTAGGAGGAATCTGCTGCTAACTGTCGCTGTGTGAATTAGGGTGGCAGGAAAAGCATTGCAGATGGAGCAACAGGGAAGAGAAAGGGCACCCAGGTTCACGGATACAACACTGGAGGCCTTATTCCAGGAAGCTGACAAGGGGTGAGGGACCATGTTTCTATGGAAGTTCAGCACTTGAAGACTTCCCCATGATGCACATCTGGTGGTCGCCGACTCAGCTTCTATTGCAGCACATCCAGTGTCTCAGTGCTGCAGTGGATGCTCAGATGCAGGTCACGAGGCCAATGCTTGTTGCCATGTCAGCTCAGACTGTTCCTCTTATGGCTGATTTAAATCTGATTTAATTCTGTACATTGACAGCTAAGTGCCCTGAACAACGTCCTTCAGTAAAACTGTCAAACCTTCATTTTAAATGACTCAACATATTAAAGACAACACTGTCCAAGGCTCCTTTGTTGCAGATTTATTTAGTTTCTACACCACCTTCTTGTCCATATTACTCACAGGAAGGTCCCACCTATCCTGTGGCACCGCCAGGGATGTGTGAACCTCCCAGCGGTATTTTGCCCTGCCTGTGCCATTTAAACAACTAAAGGTCATCTGGAACATAAGCAGGAACAAATTGCTATTTACTTGGACAGAAGGTGCACTTGTTCTTCAGAAAGGAGCTTAAGAAGCAATCAATGCACAATTGAACTAAACTTAAAAATACCTCAAAGCTATCGATAAGTAGAGGGTGTGTACTTTAAAACAGTTCACTGAATAAAGCGTGAATCGATCTGGTGGAATGACTTGAGAATCAAAGAACCAAGTGAAAAGGGTGACTGACCTTCGGGGGTGGGAAACTCAAGGGGAAGAATTGTCGGGTCAGCGAGTGGGTGCGTAAAATGAAGCGCGATGACATTGGGCGTGCATCCCAACGTCACGCAACGTCGTTTAGATTGTCATTTCGGTGGGCACGCAGCCGACTCAACTGCGCGCCCGCCGAACTGTCAAGGGCCTATTCAGGCCATTAAGGAAGTAATGAAAGTTGTTCAGAAAGCTGCCTGTCCAACCTTAAGGCTGGCGGGGGCTGCGAGGTGAAAAGCCCAGGCAGCCTTTGCATTTTTCATGGAAGCTCATCATGAGGTTTCATGAAGGGTTTATTAATTAAATAAAACATTTTGAAAAAATTAATGGACATTCAGCTAGCACACCACAGATGGACCATCAGGACAAGCCTGGACTGTAGGCTCCATAATCGATACCTAAGTTCCAAATCTTCCAGGTTAGGAACAGTAACTAAGGGCCTTGTTAACAAAGCTGAATGTCCCACAAAGCACCCCTAACATTTTTGGAAACCATATACATGCAGAAGACAGGAGACACCCTCAGCCATGGTCACATGTCTGAATTTAATATCACAGGCAAAGAAACTTAATGAAACAAAATGACAGGGGTGTTCCAATTCAAAGCAAATCATAAAGACCTCCTCTCTGGCCAACACAAAAGCACCAGTGATGAACCCATGGTGTGCCCAAGGTGCCTTATGTTTACATTTCCGGATGCTACATCTTGGTGCTGCCCCCTCGCTGGGAGTGGCATCTGAGCCAGCCTGCTGACTCTGCTGTCCTGTTGGCCTCGATAACCTTGGCGGTCGTCCTCTGGCCCGTGGAGCCAGTGCTGGCCCCGCCTGGGAGGGAGCTGCCAGTTCCACAGCTGGCATCTCCCCAGTCGTCGCAGCCTCACTGGATACTACGGTCACTGGGAAAGAGCGGAGGAGCTGCCGCCCTCATCCAGAGCACCCTGAGAGGTGCCCACAGAGATGACAGGCAGCTGCTGTGCTGATGGGAAGTCACTTCAGACCTCCCTGCTCACCGTGGATGGATGGGCACCAAGCTGGGAAACTTGGTGCCCATGCCATCTCCCACACTGGCACTGACCATCTGTGGTCAATGCTGATGTGAGGGCTTGCTGGTCAGAGAGCATCCCCAGGAAGCCCTGATGGGTCTCCTGGATGAGCCTGTCCACGAGAGTCGCCACTCTCTCGATGGAGGACGCATGGCGCTCAGACATGTGGCTCATTGCTCCGGTGATCGTCCACATAGACTCTTCAACCACGGAGACCAAGCCATGCATAGCCTCATGTATCTCTCCCAGATGATCCCGCACACCCGGCTGCATTTCCTGCACTTGCTGCATCGCAGACAACTCCAGAGGCACATCATCAGGCACCAACTGAGCATGTGCCTGGACCCCTGCAGTCCTCTGACTGCTGGTGCCATGGGCACTCTCTGTCTCTGCCAGCTTCTCCAGCGACTGTGAAGTGCCCTCACTGCTGTGCCTCGGGACACTAGCCGATGTTCTAATTCCCACTGAGGTGCTAGTATCTGTGCTGGTGCCTGCCTGGCAGAGATGGTGTGACACTGGTGAGACTTCAGGGCCCTCAGGTGTGAGAGGGGGCCTCTGCTGCTCCTCCTCCCGGCCCTGCTCCACTGATGCTGAAAGGAAGAACAAGGACATTGGATCAGTTAACGTGAAGACAATGTTAATGTACATCCCTGTCCCCCTGATCATTATGCGCTCATCCTTCCATAAGCAATGGTCAAGCCATGTTGCAAACTTCAATCACTGAACATTCAGCACTGCCTTGGCTGTTGGGAGGACAATGCTGACCTCACTGTTGGACGTACATACCTGCCCGTAGCACCCCAGCCTCACTGACACCAGTGGACCTGGGCACATGGTGCCTCTCCAAATCCAGGGCCTCCTGCTCAAACCGGCTGAGAATGGCCAACTGCGCCTGGCCGCCACCAGTCCTCACCCGCTCGGCAGCATTATGAGCATTCGTCTCCTGAAAATGAGAGACGAGCATTGATTAATGCAAATTGCACATGGACTCTCTTCACGCACGGCCCACTCCAACCAGAGTGGGACATATCAGGGTTCCAGTGCCTCCTCACCCCGCTGCTGCTGAACACTCACACAAAGATGTTAGGCCTGTTCCCCACCCCCTTGGACAGATGCTGTCTACATCACATTAGGCACCACATGGTATATCCTTTCATAGCAAGGAGGCCAAGCACATGGAGCGCAGAGGGCATCAAATGGTTTGTTGCCTCGCCACCTTGAAGCTCCCCTCCCAGCATGTCATCACCCTGACTTGGACATGTCCTGCAGTTCAAGCACAGCCTAGGTGCAGCTCCTCCAGGTTGCCCCAAAACAGTAATGTGGGTCTCAGTGTACCACATGCTGCAGGGGCAGAACCCATCTCATCACCACCCTCTCAGGGTGACCTCAGTATAGGCAATAACTGCTGGTCCACCCAGTGAAGGACACATACCGTCAATGATTCAATGCAGTCACTTCACCCAGACTTGTTGGGGTGGGGTGGGGGGCAGCAGAGGGGAAGCCAACCTGCTGAGTTAAGTGACCAATGCCAACATTGTCCTCACCCTTCCAGAGCGCAACAAGTCATTGACGCGCTTGCGACACTGGATCCAGATGCGCCGCACTACGTCGTGGGAGCTCACCACTTCCACCGCCTCCTCCCAGGCACCATTCTTCATGGCAGGGGGGGGGCCTCCTCCTCCTGTCCTGGGGAACAAGCACCTCTCAACGTGCTGCCACCTCCTCGAGGGGGGGCAGCAATGCAGTTATCAGAAAAATGAGGGGTACACTGGCCCCCCGCCCCATCCTCCGGCTTGGCCTGCCCCGATAGCCTACTCTCCAGCCTGGCCTGCCTCGATGGCCTACCCTCCGGCTTGGCCTGCCTCGATGGCCTACCCTTCAGCCTGGCCTGCCTCGATGGCCTACCCTCCAGCCTGGCCTGCCTCGATGGCCTACCCTCCAGCCTGGCCTGCCTCGATGACCTACCCTCCGGCCTAGCCTGCCCTGATGGCCTAACCTCCGGTCTAGCCTGCCCTGATGGCCTACCCTCCGGCCTAGCCTTCCCTGATGGCCTACCCTCCGGCCTAGCCTGCCCTGATAGCCTACCCTCCGGCCTGGCCTGCCTCAATGGCCTACCCTCCGGCCTGGCCTGCCTCAAAGGCCTACCCTCCGGCCTGGCCTGCCTCAAAGGCCTACCCTCCGGCCTGGCCTGCCTCAATGGCCTACCCTCTGGCCTAGCCTGCCCTGATGGCCTACCCTCCGGCCTGGCCTGCCTCAATGGCCTACCCTCCGGCCTGGCCTGCCTCGATGGCCTACCCTCCGGCCTGGCCTGCCCTGATGGCCTACCCTCCGGACATGAGTCACCTCCGCAGAGCCCTTCGTTCAGCCATTGTGAGCAGCCTTTCCGAGGCTGCCAGGCCTTCCTTTATACAGGCCACTAGGTCGCCATTGGACCCAGCAGGCTGAGCCCGCCCGCTTCTGCTCCGCACCCCCCCAACCCCCCACCCCCACACAATCCAGAGAATTCTGCCCATGAAATCTTATTCACTCTCTACATAATTCAGCTCATCCAAAATTCTGCTGCCTATATCCTGTCTTGCACCAGATGCCTCTTGCCGATCATTCCTGTACTTGCTGACTTATACTGGCGCCAGTCCTTCCAGTTTAATGGATCATGGGCGGAATTTTCCCATTGGCACGTGGGGGCGGGTCCTGCACGCTGACGTGTAAAATGATGCCTGGTGACATCGGGCCAGCGCCATGTTCTTGGATGCGCGCCCGCCATTAATTATTCATGTGCTTAAGGCCCTTGAGGCAGCAACTGGCTGCAATTTTTTGGGGCCTGTGCGATCTTCAGATCGTCGCATGGGCGCAACGGGCAGGTGGGTAGGAGACATTTGTATAAATCTCATCCACGGGTGGGATAAGACGGGTGAGTGGGGTCACGAATTGCTCAGTCAGGTATTTAATTGTGAAAGTTACTGATACTTGCCTGTGTGAGCAGGAATACTTCAAAACTCATACTAGCTGCTTGGACAGGACTAAAAGCCTTCAGGTCAGCACTCTGCAGTAAAGGCCATTTTGCGGGCCTGAAACTTACAGGGAATCTTCCCTTAGCCTGGGAATGGGAATTGTGCTCTCCACTGGAGGCACCTCCTCTGAGGGGGAAGGGAGGGTTAGAAGGGAGAAGAAGCCAGGAGTCACATTCAGCCTCCAGGGAAGCCAGCTTTGGAAAGAGAGGTGCAGGCACAAGGGGCGCAGGGGCAACAGGAACTCCAAGGCAGAAGGAGCTGCAGAAGACGCCACTATCCTGCTGCCAGGGTTTACAGGCGGTGAAGCAGCTCCCTCAATATGTCTGAGGTGCAATACCGAAGGAGGCTCCGTCTCTCAAGGGAGACAGTCAACTATATCTGTCAGATGATAGGCCCTGAGATCTCCGCTAACTGTGTGGGTGGACACCCCATGCCAGTGGCTCTAAAGGTCACAGTTGCCCTCAACGTCTATGCCTCTGGCTCTTTCCAGGGGTCAGTGGGTGATCTCTGCGGAGTCTCCCAATCAGCTGTCTGCACTTGTGTCAAGCAGGTGACAGACATTCTATTCAGGTGTGCATTGACTTTCATCCAACACCGCTGGGACGAGGCCAGTCAGACACAGTGAACCAGAGGCTTTGCAGTGATTGCTGGCTTCCCCCACATCCAGGGTGCAATAGACTGTACACATGTGGCCATCAAGGCGCCAGCAGGTGAGCCCGGTGCCTTTGTCAACAGGAAGGGCTTCCACTCCATGAACGTGCAGATAGTGTGTGACCACAGGATGCAGATTCTACAAGTCTGTGCAAGGTACCCAGGCAGCTCCCATGATGCCTACATCCTCAGACACTCCCAGGTGCTGGGGCTCTTCAGTGCTCCAGCCCGGCTGGATGGATGGCTGCTGGGTGACTAGGGCTATCCCCTCAGAAGGTGGCTCATGATGCCACTCTGACATCCAAGAACAGAAGTTGAGCAGCGCTACAATAGGAGACACGGCACCACAAGGGCTGTGGTGGAGAGAACCATCGGTCTTCTCAAGATGCGCTTCCAATGCCTGGACCGCTCAGGGGGCGCATTCCAGTACCCCCCAGATTGTGTGTTGCTGATAATGGTTGCATGCTGCGCTCTGCACAATCTTGTGCTGGAAAGGGGTGATGCAGTGGACGAGGAAGATGTAGACGCAGTTGCTCCAGATGCTCACGATGAGTCCAGCAGTGAGTCTGAGGATGAGCACACACAGGAGAATGCTGAGGGGGTAGACACTAATCCAGGCATACTCCAGGGAGTCAGGGACACCCGGGAGGCTTTAATCCAAAGAACCTTCAACTAGCCCACCACATATGAGCCTTCAACACACGCCAGGGCTGGAGACTCCACACTCGATACCTGAGTGCTAAATCTGCCTGGATAGTAACATTAACTAAGGCCCTTGTCAATAAGTCAAATAACTCACATGGGTTCCCGCCCACCTGCAGAAGTAAAGGATCACCCTGAGGCATGGCAACATGTCAAAATTTATTGAGTGAACAAATGTCACTTCATAAACCAAAATAAAAATGGTGTTGGACATCACACCAAGTCTTTAATAAACTACTAAGGGCCAACATCTAAGCACCAGTGAGAAATCCGTGGTGTACCGAAGGTGCCTTAAATTTACACTTACGGGTCCTACGTCTAGGTGCTGTCCCCTCGCAGGCACTGGCACCTGAGGCAGCCTGCTCACTGTGTTGTCCTGTTGGCCTCGATGACTTTGGCGGGTGTCCTCTGGCCCTTGCAGCATTTGATGGCCTCATCTGGGAGGGAGCTGCCAGTTCCACAGCTGGCATCTCCCCAGTCACTGCAGCCTCATCAGATGCCACGGTCACTGGCAGAGGGGTGGAGGAGCTGCTGCCCTCATCCGCAGCACCCTGAGAGGAGCCCGCAGAGATGACAGGCAGATGCTGTGCCGATGGTGAGGTCACTTCAGATCTCCCTGCTCACCGTAGATGGATGGGCACCGAGCTGGGATACTTGGTGCCCAAACCATCTTCCACAAGGGCAATGACCAGCTGAGGTCAATGCCGCAGTGAGAGCTTGCAGGTCCAAGCACAACCCCAGGAGGCCCTGATTGTTCTCCTGGAGGTGCCTCACCACGAGAGTCGCCACTATCACCATGGAGGAAGCATGGCTCTCAGCTATGAGTCTCAATGCATCGGTAATACTTGGACTCCTCCAGCACGGGCACCAGGCCATGCAGAGCCTCATGTATCTCCGCCAGATCCTCCTGCATACCCTGCTGCACATTCAGAGTTTGCTGCCTCACGGACAACTCCAGAGGCACATCATGAGCCACCAACGTCACACCATCTCTGCCAGGCAGGCACCAGCACAGATTATAGCACCTTGGTGAGAATTAGATCTTCGGCCAGTGTCCCGGGCATGGCAGTAAGGGCATGTCACACATGCTTGAGGTGTGGGCAGAGACAGAGAGTGCCAAGAGCATGTGCCTGGTCCCCAGGAGTCCTCCAACTGCCGGCACCCTGAGCATTCTCTGTCTTTGCCCGCACCTCAAGCGAGTGTGAAGTGCCCTCACCGATAGGCCCCGGGACACTAGCAGAAGATCTAATTCCCACCGAGGTGCTAATATCTGCAGTGATGCCTGCCTGGCAGAGATGGTGTGACGTTGGTGAGTGGATTTCCTCTGATCCCTCAGGTGTGAGAGGGGGCCCCTCTGCCTCATTCTCCTGGCTCTGCTCCGGTGATGCTGAAAGGAAGAACAAGGACACTTGATTAGTTACAGTGCAGACAATGTCAATGTGCATGCCGCTCCCCCGGATCATTATGCGCTCATCCTTCCATAATCAATGGTTAACCCATGTTGCAAACTTCAATCACTGAGCATTCAGCATTGCCATGGCTACTGGGACATACATGGTGACCTGAGTGTTCGCCAAACATACCTCCCTGTGGCACCCCAGCCTCACCTCCACTGGTGGACCTGGGAGCATGGTTTCTCTCTAGATCCATGACCTGCTGTTCTAAAGATGTCAGGATCGCCAACCGCACTTGGTTCCGCCAGTCCGCATCCACTCTGCAGAATTGTGCACAGTCTTCTCCTGAAAAGGAGAGAGGAGCATCGATTAGTCCAGCCTGTACCTGGATTCCCATCGCATCCCTGCCACCCCAGCCAGAGTGGGACATTGCAGGACTCCAGTTCTTCGTCACCCCGCAGCTGCCGCACACTCACCCAAACAAGCCAGGGCTGACCACCCACCGTTGCCCAAATGCTGCCTCCTCCACATGTGGCACCACAAGGTGTCACTTTGCTAAGCAAGGAGGCACAAGCACGTGGGGCCCAAACACCAGCAGATGGATTGGTGCCCCGCCAACTGGAAGCTCCCCTCCCAGCATGTCAGCACCCTGACTTTGACATGAATCTTTTGCGGCACTGGACCATGAGCGCTGCACCACATCACGGGAGCTCACACTCTCAGCCACCTCCTCCCGCGCACGTTTGGTCAGGTGGGGAGGCCTCCGCCTCCTGTCCCTCGGAAACAGGACCTCCCGCCGCCTCCAGGAGGGCAGCTAGGCACTCATCTGAGAAACAAGGGGCACACTGCCCCACTGCCCTACCCTCCAGCCTGGCCTGCCCCACTGCCCTACCCTCCGGCCTGGCCTGCCCCACTGGCCTACCCTCCAGGCTTGCGTGCTGCTCAGTGGCCCTCTGCGGTGCTCTTCTCCAGGCCATTGTGAGCAGCCTTGCAAAGGCTGCCAGGCCTTCATTTAAACAGGCCACCAGATCGCCTTGGAACCGGCGGTCTGTGTACATCAGCTGCCGCCCACCCTTAATTGAGCCACCCGTGTAAAATGATGGCGCGGATCCGATCGCGGACGGCGATTGGGTCCATGCCCGCCCGCTCCCGCTCGGCCCGCCCGACATGGGGAAAACTCTCCTCACATTGTTCAAATCCATTAATGGCTTCACCCGTCCCTATCTCTGTGGTCCCCACCAGCCTTATAAACCCCACTGCCTCTTCAGAACTGACTCTTAACATGGTCTCTCATGTATGTGTCCCCTCCCTTTACCTAAACATTGGCTGCCCTGCCTTCTGCTGTCTGCGTAGTGGAATTCTTTCCCTGAACCTCTCTGCCTCTTTAAACCCCTCTTTAAAACCCACCTCTTAGAGTCAGCTTTTGGTCACTGCTCCTACTATCCCTTCTTTAATATGATATTCAATTTTGTTACACCCCAGTGCCTTGGTTTTTTTTTTGCCTACATTAAAGGTTCTATATAAATGCAAGTTGTTGCTGCAGGGCACTGCTTCAGTGCCGAGTCTTGTGTATCGCAGAGCAGCTGTCTGCGGGATTGGGATGCAGATCTATTGTTTGGACTGCTGAGTTTTTCCAGCATTTTCTGTTTTTGTTGTTGTATTGTTTGGACAGGGCTGGTTCCAGTGTTTCATTTTACTTCACACAATCCATCTTCCGGTAATCAGGCTTGTTGACATTTGCAAAGATCTTTAGCCTTGGGAATTCCGATTTGCAAATCCATTGCAATGTGCTGCTTAAATAAAGTGAACTCTATTCTCCTGTCTGAATTGTGCAGTGAATTCAGTTTTGCAGACAATTTTAAAAGCGCTAGGGAAATCGCAGTTGTGAATACTTGTACTGAATAAGTCCAAGACAATAGTCAATGTGCGGATTTCAGAGGAGAGAGGCTGTCTTGAATAGTGTGTATAACTACTGCTACAAATGATCATCTTACAAAAACATGACTTGTTACTCATTCACAAATCTACCAAAAGCGATTTTTGCTTCCAGCAAGAATAATATCCCATTTATTTTCAAATGATTATGCAATTTTATTTTACTGCTGCCTACAATTTATTTATCTTTTTATTATTTATTCATAACTAAGACAGAGGAATATTGAAATAAGGTTGTAAAAATTCAACTTAGAATTACAGGGAAATAATGACAGTGGGTACTGTAATATTAATAAGAACATAAGAACATAAGAACTAAGAGCAGGAGTAGGCAATTCAGCCCCTCGAGCCTGCCCCACCACTCAATACGATCATGGCTGATCTCATTTCGGCCTCAACTCCAATTTCCCGCCCTCTCCCTATAACCTTTCAACCCATTACTAATTAAAAATCTGTCTATCTCCTCCTTAAATTTATTCAGCGTCCCGGCATCCACTTCACCGTGAGGTCGTGAATTCCACAGATTCACGACCTTTTGAGAAAAGTAATTCTCCTCATCTCTGATTTAAATCTACCACCCCTTAGCCTAAAACTATGGCCTCTCATTCTAGAATGCTCCACAAGGGGATACATCCACTCCATGTCTACTTTGTCTATCCCCTTTAGTATCTTATATACCTCAATTAGATCTCCTCTCATCCTTCTAAACTCTAGCGAGTATAGGCCTAAACTGCTCAGTCTCTCCTCAAAAGACAAGCCCTGCATCTCTGGAATTAATCCAGCGAACCTCCTCTGAACCGCCTCCAATGCAACCACATCCTTCCTCTAGTAAGGGGACCAAAACTGTGAACAGTACTCCAGGTGCGGTCTCACCAATGCCTTGTACAACACTTCCCGACTTTTATACTCTATTCCTTTAGCCATAAATGTCAAAATTCCATTTGCCTTCCTTATTACCTGCTGTACCTGCCCACTAGCTTTCAGCAATTCATGCACGAGGACACCCAGATCCCTCTGCCACTGAAGCATTCTGAAGTTTCTCTCCATTTAAATAATAAGTCGCCTTTTTATACTTCTGGCCAAAATGGATAACCTCACACTTATCCACGTTAAACTCTATCTGCCAAATTGTGGCCCATTTACCTAATCTGTCCATATCCATTTGTAGATTTCTTATTTCTTCATTGCAACTTACTTTCCCACCTATTTTGGTGTCATCTGCAAATTTAGCTATAGTATCTTCTATCCCAGAATCCAAATAATTAATATAGATTGTAAATAGTTGGGGCCCAAGGACTGAACCCTGTGACAGCCCACTAGTTACAGCTTGCCGTCCAGAAAAAGACCCATTTATCCCGACTCTCTGCTTTCTGCTGGTTAGCCAATCCTCTATCCAAGCTAATATATTTCCCCTAACTCCGTATGATCTTATCTTAATGCAAGTACAATATGATCCATTTATTTGACTACCATAAAAGAAAGTACAAGCTGCATAAGGTTCTTTAAGTAGCTTTGATTGTTCAGCAGTGTTTGTTTATAAACACATATAAATTAACTCTTGTCACAAAAATTAATTATTACTGTGCATCTGTTGAATTTACTTTAAATTGTTAGGTTGGCTTGGGTTTTGTGAGTTTTTGACCATGGACTGCCTTTCTGAAGCAGATCAAAGCTTCAGGGTTTAGCACAAGCACAGATTAATGTGGAAATCCTGGGATTGCTGTCTGTCAGTCACTGCTCTGCCACTGGTAGAGACCTCCCCACCCCCAACACCCAACCTTCTCCAGAGCCAGCATTTATTGAAAACAACTGATCTGCCACAGCTTTCCCTTTTCTGGATCTCACGCCACAATAACCTCATTACACCTTGTTCAATCAGGTGTAACTGTTTTTTTTTACAGGAAATTAAGTGATAGCTCCTGCTGAATGACAGAACTGACCCTGAGCAAATAATTTTATATTTGTTGTGTCATTCAGTGATGTTAATAAATCTAAAATCAACCTTTTAAATCATATTTTTAAAAGTTTTTTCTTAACATTTCAGCTTCTTCCTTCACCTCATTTATATGTCCTAATCTTTATTGTGCTATAAAAAAATATTGATTTGATTTCAGTGTTTTTCATTGGTTGGCTGATGTAGGATTTCCTTAATGTGATTGGGTGCTTGGACAGCTTGGTGACAACATTGCAGCTCCACGTTGGAATCCCTATTAACGAATGATGTAATCACAGCACAAGGAGAGGAGGTAAAGTTCTTGCTCCAGAGATCACTAGAGGCCAAAAAATTGACATTTGCGCAGAGGCCCTGATGTTGGAAGGAAATTGTGTGTCGTCGGCATGCCCAGCGGGTAGCAGGGCTTTCACCTGAATTTTATGAGCAGTAACCAATTAAGTGGCTACCGCTGGGGGCTTCTGTCCTATTAAGGACAGCGACCCGCCCCAAAGATCTGCCTCCCAGTCAGAGGGCGGGCAGTTCAGCAGTGCCACTGGGAGCAGTTGAGGTGGGCAGGAGACCTGAGGCCTCCTGGCAGGTCAGACAAAAAAATTCAAACAATCAGCACGAGAGGGGAAACCCCTATGGGGTTATTGTTGGGGCCAGTGAGGCTGCCTTTCCTGCACACTCGCTGTGCTGCATAAAACCTGCCAACCCTATCCCCACTCAGTAACACCTGTGCTGCCTCTGGGAGGCTGCCTCCATGTCCCACAGGGCAGGAAGTCGCCCCATCGTCCAGATACAAGCAGATGGCACGAATGGCCCTTATTAGGGCTTTTACATTGTCTACTGCCCACTTCTAGTCCTGCCATTGGTAAAATGTCCTGACTATGGGACTGCATAAGGGAGCAGACCCGACGTGGTTCCCATCATTTTGCCGCTACCCCTCGCTTCCCTTCCCACTTCTCAGGGGCCGGTAAAATTCAGCCTTTGGTCTCTTAGCAAGGCTTTCTTCACTGTCAGCAGCAGGTCCCCTCACTTTGCCACTGACTGCAAAAGTCAAGGCATTTTCTCATCGATTTGTTATTGTTCAGTTCACATGTGTCTTTGTCACTTTTTTGGAATTGGCGGGAGATAGATATGCTGCAATCATTCCCAGTTGTGCGATTCCACTGTGGATACAGTCAATAATGATTTTGTCCAATCCCCAAGTAGCAAGTAGGTGTTCTTCCTCATTGGGATAAATAGTGGCCCAGATATTCTGATGGCAATAGTGGTAACTGTAGAGTCCTTTGCTGCTCTTGGATGGAACCCTGAGGAAGTCCTGACCCAGCATGTGCAAGGCATTTACCTGGGAAGCCTAAGCTTCCAATGGGCAGGATTACGCTGCATGGGCCCCTCTGAGAATGTCTCCAACACTGACCTTACTGTCAAAACCTTGGGCTTGATGGCCTGTACTTTACCCCAGGATGCTCCAGCTATTAATCACAGGATCTAGGATGAAAGTGATTAACAACCAGACCAAAATTTGGAAAGACCAAAAAATTGATTCAAAATGAAACCTGAACAATTAATAACCACCTCACCCATTCCCCCAACCCCAACCACCACCGCACACACCCCACTCTCCCATCAACCCCCTACCCTCATAGAAATTGCTCAATAAAAACATTAAGAACTTTAAAAGAAACTCACCATAACACTGCAAACATGCTGGCCTTAAGGGAAGGGTTTCTTAAGCTGGTGACATCGAAAGGACATGGCTTTGCTGCTCTTTCTCCTCACCAGCGCTCCATGTGGATCCCATTGACGCAGGCTCGCTCCTTGCTCCAGGACAGGGAGTCTGGACTGGAAGGGCGAAGCAAGGTAAGGGCGCACATTTAATCAAGGACCGCGGCAACCACCCTGCCATCGTCGCTGACCAGAATAACTGGTCATTCTCACAAAAAAAACTGGTTTGGTGGTACCAAAATACTAGGGGTGGAATTTTCTGCTCACACCAGTGGCAGAAATTATGGTGGGCAGGGGGCACAAAATTCGGCGGGAGGCAAAAAACCCGTTTCCTGACAGCGGGACGCACAGTTGGAATTTTGTTCTCCTGGCTTTCAAGGTGGGTTAAAGGCAAGTCGAGCTTTCCAAAGGACAATGTCAGGAACTCCATTTGCATGCGTTAGCATCTTATGCATGCTCATTAAAAGACCACCTCACCTTCCAAATTAAGTTCTCCACCAGCAACAATCTAGAAAAGCTCAGCTTTATGACTATATATAAGTGGCGGGCACCTGGCAATCTTCACTTCGTCCTTGACTTTGAAGTACGTAGATGTTGCTTTCTCCTTCTTGAGGACCTCGAATAACTTCACTCAACTGCCATTAGCAAACATTGCACCAAGGCTGGACAAGGAAGGCAGGCGAAGGCTGAAAGGCAGAGGTGGGGGTAAGGTGAAAGGGTGGAGCGAAAACTGGACAGGGGAGGCAGACTTACAATGGAAGGTTAGGGAGAGTGCCCGGGGATGGGCGGGAGAATGTCTGGAGAGGGGGGAGAATGTTCAGGGAAGTAGGGGGAGGAGAGTGTCTGGGGAAGAGTCGGGGAGGAGAATGTCTGACAAAGGGGCAGAGTGTCTCTAAGACAGGGCCGGTGTAGTCCTGGGAAGAGCTCATGGTACTGCTGATAGGAGGGAACAGTCACAGTCAGAGGCAGCAGTGGAATGTAGTAGTGTAGCAGGTCCAGGGTTAGTGCCTGGTGAGTGAAGGCTTCATCGGGTAGGTCACAGAGGGGAACAAGACAGGTGGCTCGGATAATGGGAGGGGGGAGGGTCAGGGTGGGCACAAGGATGGTAATGGCTGTCAGCTCTGAAAGAAGGGAAGCCATGTGGAGGTGGATGGTGATGGGGTCCAGGGTAACGTGGGGAGGTTGAAGGGTGAGAGAGTGGAATGGTGATATTGGGTAAGTTTACAGTGATGGGGGGATGTTGGTGGGTGACATGGGAGTCAGTTTGAAATTTGATGTACACCGTTTTACCAAATTGGCCTTGACCACACAGTTAGTCTGTCAGTGAGATCCCTCAAAGTGGGAGGAGGGTCTTATCAGGTGGGTGGAGTTCAAGTCAGCACAAGTGGCCGACTAAAGCCCTAATAATTATGAGGCAACTGGATGTTGACCGTGCTCAGTTGTGTTCTCCCCTCTGTGGTGAAGCCCACATTTCAGCAGGTCTGTGCACAACTCATGGGTCTCATAACATCGAGACCCCAGCAAGGAGTGCAGCTGCCGTTCATTCTGTGTCATTTGCCAATGGCTGAAGTCAGAGACAGGGAGGGAGGGAGGTGAAATGCTTCCTAGGAGCACGACTGGTGGAGGGCAGCCAACTCGCAACTCCAAACTTCTATCCTCCTGGGTAAATGGTCATGGCTGACAAGGGATCATGTGGTTATTCTCTGTGCTACCAAGGCAATGGTCTCTCTATAGAATCTCAAGGGCAGTGGAGACAAGAGGAAAAGTGTCCGTTTCAGGCGTCTTGCACACGGCTCTCATCACCCTCGTCAAGGAGAAACGTTTCCATACGCGTTCATGCGTGAATGGGAGGAACATCCATCTCTGGTCCTCCGGGATGTCCTTTACCTGGAAGGGGTGGGGTGGGGATGCCATGTCTGGAAGAGGTCAAGTGAAGGCCTTAGCACTTGCCTCCTAGCTTTGAGATGGAGGGAAACTTATAAAAGACATGCTCACTTAATGTAGCACTTCATTTGTTCACACATCCACTGAGGCATCGATGATGCAGGCTGCAGGCATCCCAGTCTTGGTAATGGCTCTCGATCAAAAGGGCCTGTCACCAGTTAGCACAGGGCCTTGAGGAGAAAGGGGCTGAACAGCAAGTGGCAATGGGGTACCAATAAGGTCAAGATATTGGCAAACACAGACCACTGTGATTGTAAACATTGGCCCGACCATGGGTGTATCACTGGCAGTGCCCTTATCTAGTGATGTGTGAAAGGCAATGCTGAGTCACCTTCATATGTCCCAGGATGTGGTTTCTCACATCTATCAGCTTCTCCACCACAAACTGTGCTGCAAGGACTCTGGAGCAGTAGAGCGGAGCTCCTGCCCTGAAATCAGTGAATGTGTGTCCAGCTGCCCTTTAAAAATGTTGCCAGGACCTTCGACCTCATTAGGTAACAGCGGGATGGGCCTTCCTGCCCACCCTGCCATGAGATTCTTTGGATATGTGCAATGTGCAGACCGTGAGTGCAAATGCAGTGAAAGGCTCCCCTTAGGTACATCACTGAAAATCAGCTCTCTTAACATAATGGAATGGCCATAGACCCACATTTTCACAGGCTTACAATTTAATTGGTTCATGAAACCGCTATGGAGGCGACTAATAGAGGGCGGAACAAGCTACTGCCTCTAGTCACAAGCCAATATTATAAAATCTCCTTTACAAAGTTATTTAATGAATGTTTACCTAAGTGTTGGCAGGTTTCAAACTGTACACATTCCCTATCATGTATTGTCCATTGAATTAAATGTACATTCCTAATGGCAAGGAAAGAATCAAAGAACCTTTTGAATTACTTAAAGCTGATTCCCTCATGTCTGCCGCACTGCCATACAGTTAGAGCCACTATTTATACAATTGTTTTGCACCCATAACAGCTCCAAATTCAGCCAAGATGCAATTACAAAATTGCAGTGTAAATAGTTTAATGTGTTTCCGAATCCTGGGGCACCTTGTTTACACTCTACAACTTTGCCGTTGTCCAGCTGGCAAGACCCCAACCGCAATTTGAGGCCTGGGGTGGGGTTCCCAAATCTGCAGCCCAGATTGAATAGTGCAATAATGGAATGATCCATATATGGTTATCACAACACATTTTTGGGGCAAGCTCTATGTAGACACTTGTACTTTCAAAGTTTTAGTTGGACCAAAGCATGGATTCTGTTTATGCTGAACCAGATCACAACCATCAAGCCAATAAAGACATAAAACTGAGTGAATGCCCGTTTTGAAATCATAACATTTTCCAACCATTTGAATTCTGGATTCTGTTTTGCTACTATCAGTCCTGCAACTTGGAGAGAAAATACAGCTAACACTTTGACTTGCTATTTCTCTCTTTAATAAAAGAAGCAAGGGGTCAAATACACTTTTCCGCTCCCCCAACCACCCCCGCCGCCCACCCCAACCACCCCCCCACCACCTCCCCGCTATCTTATATTTTGCTGCTGCTGTGTTGCATTTATATCACAAGGGTAGTTTTTCAGTGATAGAGTCGTAAAGGCTTCTCCATTTATATCAGCTGGCTCACTTACAGGCAGGAAGGATGGTGAAGAACTGTGTCACAGGGTTGAAGAACCAAACTTCCTCTGGGTTTTCCACCACGCTCTGACCAGTGGGACAATAGCAGAGCCCTAAGCAAATGGCAGAGGCTTGTTTGTGCCGGGAGTTTCCTCATTGTAGCAGCACCAGTATCTGTCCCTTACAAAGGCAGCAAGAGGTTAGAGCCAGGGAGTTCCAACCTCTTTGGCTCAGCTGGGATCTGAACTTTCAGTGAAGGATAATGTACTCATTGAGGTGAAACATTCTAACCTCCACATGGGAGTGGACACTGGGAAAAAACCTTCCGAAGAAAACTCACTTTTTTGGCAGAATTGATCTTCCCGCTAATATAGGGAGCTGAAGAATGTATGGCTGGAGTCGGGACCACCTGGGCAACCATTTCCCCCAAAGATAGGCACTTCAGACTGCCATGTGCAGGCAGCTATCAGATATGCCCCAAAGCAGGGCTTTTTTTAAATTCGTTCTTGGGTTGTGGGTATGGCTGGCTTAGGCCAGCATTTATTGCCCATCCCTAATTTCCCTTGTTCAGAGGGCATTTAAGAGTTAATCACATTGCTGTGGGTCTGAAGTCACATGTAGGCAAGACCAGACTGGTTTTGTTAAGGGGGGGTCATGTCTGACCAATTTTATTGAATTTTTAGAAGAGGACCAGGTGTGTAGATAGGCCAATGCATTTGGCGTAGTCCACTTGGACTTCAGCAAGGCTTTTGATAAGGTCCTGCATGGGAGACTGAATCGCATGGGATAATGAACATAAGAGCCCATGGGATCCAAGGTAATTTGGCAAATTGGATCCAGAATTGGCTGAGTGGCAGGAAACAGAGGGTGATGGTCGAGGGGTGTTTTTGTGACTGGATGCCTGTGTCCAGTGGGGTTCCACAGGGATTGGTGCTGGGTCCCTTGCTGTTTGTGGTATATATAAATGATTTAGACTTGAATGTAGGAGGGTTGATCAGTAAGTTCACGGATGACATGAAAATTGGCAGGGTGGTAAATAGTGAGGAGGATAGCCTTAGATTACAGGATGATATAGACAGGCTGGTCAGATAGGCTGATCAGTGGCAAATGGAATTTAATCCGGAGGAGTGTGAGGTGATGCACTTGGGCAGAACAAACAAGGCACGGGAATACACGATGAATGGTAGGACCCTGGGAAGTACCGAGGATCAGAAGGACCTTGATGTGCATGTCCACTGGTCCCTTAAGGTAGCGGGATAGGTAGATAAGGTAGTTAAGAAGGAATATGGGATTTATTAGCTGAAGCTTAGAATATAAAAGCAGGGAGGTTATGCTGGAACTGTATAAAATGCTGGTTAGGCCACTGATAGAGTAATGCGTACAGTTCTGGAATCTGCATTATAGGAAAGATGTGATTGCACTAGAGAGAGTGCAGAGATTTACCAGGATGTTGCTTGCGCTGAAGAGTTTTAGTTGTGAAGAGAGATTGGATGGACTGGGGTTATTTTCCCTGGAGCAGAGGAGATTGAGGGGGGGACATGATTGAGGTGTATAAAATTATGAGGGCATAATTTTTCTCCTTGGTGGAGGGATCATTAACCGGGGGCATAGATTTAAGGTAAGTGGCAGAAGGTTTTAAGGGGATGTGAGGAGGAATTTAATCACCCAGAGGGTGGTGGAAATCTGGAATTCACTGCCTGAAAGGGCAATAAAGGCAGAAGCCCTCACAACATTTAAGAAGTATTTGGATGTGCACTTGCGATGCTATGGCATACAAGCTATGGACATAGTGCTGAAAAATGGGATTAGAATAGTTAGGTACTTGTTTGACCAGTGCAGACTCGATGGGCTGAAGGGCCTTCTTCTGTGCTGTAGACCTCTATGACTCTATGACCAGGTAAGGATGGCAGATTTCCTTCCCTAAAGGACATTAGTGAACCAGGTGAGCTTTTACAACAATCAGCAATGGTTTCATGGTCATCATCAAACTTTTAAATCCAGATTTTTATTGAATTCAAATCTCACCATCTTCAGTGGTGGGATTTGAACCCAGGTCCCCTGAATTTTCCTGTCAGCCTCTAGGACACTAGTCCAGTGATTCTCCACCATAGCAGCCAGTGGAATTTAAATTCAAGTAATAAAAATCTGGAATTGAAAGCTATTCCCAGTAATGGTGATCATGAAACTACCATTGATTATTTTAAAAACCCATCTGGTTCACTAATGTCCTTTTAGGGAAAGAAATCTACTGTCCTTACCTGGTTTGGCCTACATATGGCTCCAGATCCAAAGCAATGTGGTTGACTCTTAATTGCCCTCTGAAATGGCTTCGTAAGCCGTTTATTTCAAAGGCAGTTAGGGAGGTGCAACAATGAGTGCAGCTCCAACAACTCTTAAGAAGCTTGACACCATCCAAGGCAAAGCAGCCTACTTGTTTGGCACTCCTTCCACAAACATTCACTTCCTCCACCACTGACAAACAGTGGCAGCATTCTGTACCATCTACAAGATGTACGAAGCCTCCTTAGACAGCAACTTCCAAACCCACGACCACTACCATCTAGAAGGACAAGGGCAGCAGACACATGAGAAGACCACCACTTGGAAGTCACTCATCATCCTGACTTGTAAACATATCACGACACCTTCATTGTCGCTGGCTCAAATTCTTGGAACTCCCTCCCTAACAGCACTGTGGGTGTACCTACACCACATGGACTTCAGTGGTTCAAGAAGCAGGGACTAGAGAACAGGCAGCCAACCAAATTGGCCGGCAGATCTCTAAGGTGGGACTTCCTCCCAAGTGATGGGTGGAGATCCTGCCTGCAGCCAACTGATGCTCATTCGAGCATGAAATGAATTGGGGGTGGGGGTGGCAGGCAGGGTTGCTGGGGTGGGAAACCCCACCATCCGAAATATCCTGGCCTTAGAATCCGCTCATGTGGTCTATCAGTTGTAAAACAACAAACATCTATTTCACTAACCACATCAAAGGCAGATAATCTTTAAATAACTTCTTAAAACTGCAAATCAAAATACGAACTCAGCCTGCTGTTGAGTTAAGTGGTTCTAGGACTTTCGAAACTCAGCCAAGCATTCATAATGGGCTTAGCTATGATAACAAACCCTGGGAAATGTAAACAATGGAGTCTATTGAAACTTAAAAAAAACAGATGGCCTTTTCCTTCTCTAAGCCACACCAGATGTTTTCTCAATCAAAGCAATCTAGATGCAGGTGGGGGCTTTTCTTTCTATAACTGAAAGTTACTGAAGGCATTTTATTTTCATCTTAAAAGGACTATGGGCATTAAATCACTTCAGATTTTTACACTAGAGACCCCAAGCAATATTTTTTTTTTAGTTTTGAATGCCTAAGAACATTTCCCAGTGGGAAAAGTACTTTAATGCATCTCAATAATTACACAGTGCTGATCAATGGAATATTGAAGTGAATTCTGAGAGGCAGTGGACCATGTCTATTTACTGAAGGGGCCCAACTCCAGCAAAATTGTCGGGGAATGGGTGGGTTAAACTGCTCACTCCTGCAGTGGAGCCCCAGGCCCTTATCTCACGCTGATTAAAATTGCCAGAGATGGGATCTCGCACGCCATTTTTAAAGGGCTCTCAATTCGTCCCGACCCGACAAAAGTCCAGACCAATTTCTCTAGCGAGTACACATTGCTCCTTACCTTTCAACCCATTTTTATCCATGCTTAAGGCTTACCCTGAATCTCCACAGCTTTGATTGCCTTCTCCAAAGTTTCGCCAAAAAATGTTTCGAAAGTCAAAATGCATCATATCATAGGCCTTATCATTTTTCAGTAGGATTGCAGGAGGTTAGTTGAGATTTTCCACTTCTGATTGTACGTTGACTGCTGTTAACAAGGTCACTGGTGTGACAAGTGCTTCTTAAGTTTACACATAATAACAGATCTCACTATTTTACATGGAATGGTTTTGTGGTTGTCAGCTATGCCACCTTTTTTGAATGTGAGTACCGCTTTGGCCTGCTTCCAATCCCCCGTATCATATACCTCCTTCAACCTCAACAACAATGCACATTTATATAGCACCTTTAATGTAAAACAAGTCACATGGCACTTTACAGAAGTGCAATCAAACATAAGAAGATGCCAAGCCAAAAAAGGAGTGGGTAACTTAAAAGTTGGAAAAGAGGTAAGCTTTAAGGAGAGTCTTAAAAGGTGAAGAGAGAGGTAAAGAGGTTCAGTGAAGGCAAATCAGAGCATAAGGCCCAGGCAGCTGAAAACATGGCCACCAACGGGGGCGGGGCGGGGGGGGAGTGGTGAATCCTCAAGAGGCCTGGGCTGGAGGGATGCAGAGCCTTTGAAAGGCTGGGGGACTGGAGAGCTGAGACAAGAGGATAAACATTTTACATTTAAGACATTGGGGCCGGGAATCATTGTAATTCAGTGACCAAAGGAGTGATGAGTCGGTGAGATTGAGTGTTGATAGGATGCAGGAAGCAGTGCTTTGTGTAGATAAAAATAGAAATTACCAGAAATGCTCAGCAACATCTGTTTACATGTCCTGGCCCATTTGTCAAGATGGCCAGATATTACTGATGGTCAGCATTTAAAAAGGAATAAAACAAGAAGGTGGGGAGAAAGACGCACCCACACACCCACATTCTCTCTCTTTCTCACAAACGCACACGCATTCTCTCTCTCACACACACACACTCACGCATATACTCTCTCTCTGACACACACACGCTCTTTCTCACACACGCACACACATTCTCTCTCACATACACATACTCTCCCACACGCTGTCCCACACACACACACTTACATACACACATACTCTCTCTCACACATACACAAAATCTCTCTCTCTCACACACACACACTCTCACACAAACACACATACACGCACACATTCTCTCTCTCACACATGCACATATTCTCTCTCTCTCTCTCACACACACACACATACACACACGCGCATACACACTTACACACTCTCTCTCATGCATACACTCTCTCACACACACACATACACACACACTCTCTCTCACACACACACACAAACACACACACAGAAATAGAATGGCCTGCTAAGTGGTGAACTGAGGATCATTAAATGGTGCAAGATAATCAAAGACCAATGCAAGGCATAAATAACATGTGAATGGCTTAAACAGGTAAGTGATAAAGCAGATAAAGATGAAGTATAAATTTGGGAGACCTCCAGAAGACCAAGAATCAAGTGGAATAAAAAACAGATCAACAGCAAGGACACAGATCATCTGGTCAGCAGTGTTCTGATGGATACTCCACTCCTCCCCCAACCACAATCTGACTCTTACAACATAGTAAAACACAGTCAAATGTCCCAAGGCCTCTCAAAGGAGCATAATCTGACAATAATTGGTACCAAGCTAAAGAAACAGGTATTAGGGCAGGTGACTAAAAGCTTGGTCAAGAAGGTAGGTTTTAGAGCAATTTACAGGAAGACAGTTAGGTGAAGAGACTGAGAAAGGAAATTCTAGAGCATAAAGCCTAAAGGACTAAAGGTGGGGCAAAGGGAGTGGAGAATGCACAAGAGTTGGAGGAATGATGGGCTGTAGGATAAATATAGAGGCCATTGAGGGATTTGAACATAAAGGTGAGAATTTTAAAATTGGGGCATTGGTGAACTGGAAGTCAATGTAAGTCAGAAAGCACAGCGCTGATGGGCAATGTTCTCTCTTTTTTAAAAGATTTTTGTTGCGCATGGCCTGCTTGTTGCACTGCATGGTACATTCTAGATTGTTGCACATCTGTGCACCTGTGCATCTTAAAGGGAATGTTTATTACACTGTGTGGTACATTCCAGATATGCTGCATGGCCAGGCACACTTGGCAATGGGTAAATGGGACTCAGGGCAGAATTGTCCCAGAAACCATCCCTGATACCGGGCAGGAAAATTGGCATGTGACCTGCCGATGGCAATGGCAGTTTTTTGTGCCAGATTGTATGCCATGTTGTTTAAAAAATTGAGAGGCACATTGGATCACTGGTGGGGCAGCCTCTGATTCAGGCCTTCACTAAATCGAGTGCCATATTTATAGGCCAGCCCTGCACAGAGCTAGCACTCCTCAAGGGACAGGAAGCTACTGGGAACTGATGGCTGCCAAAGGGAGGAGCCATGCTGCCCCCAAATTTATTGAAACCTCCCTCAAGCACCTACTAGATGTAGTGGAGGCCAGCCGCAATGTCCTCTGCCCCCGCTCTGGGCAAAGAACCTCATCCAAGGTGACAAGTCCAACACGGGAGGTGGAGGCAGCGGTGGTGAGCGCCAATGCCCTACAAAAGAGGACAGCCAGCCAGTGCTGAAAGAGGATGAATAATCTCCTCCGTTCCGCCAGGGTAAGTCACTCTTCTCATCACTCTCGACTCACACACTCACAAACACATCACACATCCACAGGGATCTCACTTACAGCCAATTCAAGAGACATCCCCTTTCACTTTCTCATTCACATCCTCATATACCCTGTGGATCATGTCCTCATCCCATCCATGGCATCACTCACCAACCATTATACCAGGCATCCTTCTCACCTGGCCCGGCAGATGTCCTGCTTACATTCTCTCCATCTGGATTCATGCAGGATAAGTTGGCACACAACAAAAGGGAGAGGTCACAGACTAGCGGAGGAATGCCTGACATCAAGGCCTTCACAGACTTTGAAAATAAAGTCATCCAGCTGGCCAACGACGACCTGGACCATTCCTGTGCTGACAGTGAGGTGGGCGCTGCTCTACCAAGTGAGGATCCAGCAATGCAACATCCATCAAACAATTTGTGAATGAGACCCCTGCCATGCCCTAATTATCTCTCCTTGCTTCCGAAGGTACATCTGGGAAGCATCCAAGGGGGTCCATGAGCCAGGATCTCGACTCCAACCCCAAGGATACCATAGAATAGGAATCCGCAGACACCGAAATTGAAGACCCGTCACAACGCTCACCCACACCCTCCATCAGCACAGAGTCACACACCTCAGTGGGACCTAGCTTTAGAGTAGACAACAGAGCATAGCAATCAGTAGACCATCTCCACCTCCGCTGCGGATATTGGAGGAGCACCAAGGTGTAGCAACAGGGTTAGGTAGGTCAAAAAGATATAGTTACATAATGTGGGCATGGGTGTTAATCACTTGTACTTAATGTTGACCATTGTAAATACACTTTCAAGAATGTCTCTTTGTCTATGATTCCCTGTTATGATGAGCAGTGTTCATGACACTCAGATGTAAAACCTTGCTTCCTATGCAAAATGAAGGCTGGTGCCGCAGTCCAGGGCCTCTCCTCTGTGCAGAATGTAACCTTTTGAGCACAGTGATTGTCCGGCTTCAAAGCCACTCACCAGGTCAGTGATGCGAGCACCTCCATGTGGTTTGTGTTCGCTACAAGATTCTCATACCCGAGCGTCACTGGGTTCCATGATGTTCTCTGTGCTCTCAGCATCTTAGAGGTGGGGCTGCCCCCTCATCTCGACACCATTCCTGACAGGTGAAGGTGCGGTGAAGGGAGCAGGTGATGAAGCCTACTAATGGATTAAGTTGCCTTAAAGTCCACGTGGCCGCTGTATCTCAGCAGCATCTCCATGATATGAGCCTCTTCACAGAGCGTTCACACGCTGCCCTCAGCCAGGCAGGTATTAGATATTCCCACGTGTAATGTGAAGGTATCAGGAGTGTCTTCATTGCATCTCATCATCCTCCTGGAATCTTGTGGCAATGAGGACCTCATGAGTACGCCTGCCTCAAATGGCCAGTGCAGTGGCCTCATCACCTGCACCCTCGCCTTCCAGGACCCCATCACCCTCATCCCCTTCGACTTCCACGTCATGGAGGTTAAGGCCAAAGACAATAATTTCCATCTACCCAATGTTGAACTGAAGGAAATTACGGCTTATCCAAGATGTTGCGAGTGTTCTTATAGAAGCTGGCATCATGTAGATGGGGAATATGAGGCGGCAAGGATAGAGCCTCAAGTAGGCTCCAGAGATAACAATGTGGGGCTGAAACAGAAGCCATTACAGGAGGATTTTTGACTATAACTGGATGGGTCGCTGTGGAACTCAACAAGGGTTGTCACATTTAGCTGGCCAATGAAGGAAAGGAGCTGGAGGAGGATGGTAAGGATTAACATGTGAAACACGCCAGACAAATTGAGAAGGACCAGCATGGATGGTTCACACTGGTCGTGGACAAGGTGGGCCTTTGATTAGAGTTCAGGGTGGCAAGCTAATTCAAGGAACTCAAGCATGGATTTGTGAGAAAGATTCTAAGCTTACTGATTTCCTCAGGTTCAGGTTGCTTTTGCTGTTTCACATTAATTTGAACAATTCAAGGACGAGAAATCAAGTTTCGCATGGGATACGACTCTCCAGACATAAATGGAGAAAATATGATGTGAAATCCTGGGCGAACTCCAAAATACCTTCTGATGGCTGAATTCAGAATCAACATCACAGAATTGTTACAGTGCAGGAGAAGGCCATTCAGCCCATCCAGTCTGCACCAGCTCTCCGCATGACCATTTCACCCAGTGCCATCCCTCAGCCTTCTCCTTGTAACCCTGCAGGTTGTTTCTTTTCAAATAATCTCCTAACCCCCCCCCCCCCCCTCTTGAATGCCTCAGTTGAACTTGCCTCCACACACACACTCCAGGCAGTACACTCCAGACCTTAACCCCTGGCTAGGTCAAAAAGCTTTTTCTCACATCGCTTGTGCTTCTTTTTGCCAATTACTTTAAATCTGTGCCCTCTCGTTCTCCATCCTTTCACTTATAGAAAGTTTCTCCCTGTCCAAACCCCACATGATTTTGAACACCTCTATCGAATCTCCTCTCCTACTTTTTTTCTCCAAGGGAAACAGTCCCAACTTCTGAACTGAACAATTAAACTGCGCCTTCTGGGCTCCTACCTTGTGAATTATTAGCAGGGGAGACGGCAATGATGGAAATCTGCCTTACTTGGTCCATGTGCCTCGCAAAGCCCGCGTCCCCTACTTTTTAAACAAAACCCCTCAGACAGGAAGGGGGTGGCGGGGGGGGGGGGTGCGATGGGAATGTCCCGCTCTCTGCCTGGGATCCGGGAGCCGATGATGCAGAGCCTGAGACTGCGGGCGGAGTCTGGGCTGATCCGTGAAGAAAGCCGGGGAGAGATTGAAAAAGCAGTTTCTGTGGACCGCCCGGAAACTGCGGGCTAGCTTTCCCGGTGAAAACTTCTGCTGCTTGTCCTGCTCCTTTACTTGGGGGTTGGGAGAGAGAGAGAGAGATAAAAATTTCCTGACCGCCCCATCTCCATCCAGTGTGTGTGTGAGTGCGTGATCTGGGGGGTCTGTTAGAACAGTACAGTAAAGGCTGATAACCTCAAAATACCTGTAAAAGCAGAATAGCCATGAAGGAGGTGGTGAATAGATTTAGTGTAGAGAGATAAGGACGATTGGTTAACAGTGAAGTGGAGATATTCAACATTGAGCAGTTAAAAGGCGCAAATCGTTTACTGCACGGAAGTATCTAGGGAGGGCAAACAAAAAATTAAGTTTATTTGTCAAACATTAACGAAAAAAAACTTTTTCATAAGGCATCGTACATCATGAGTCCATTAATAGGGAGTCTCCCTCGTTATTTCTGTTGCCAATAGAGTTAATGCGCCCAGGAGATAACTAAACCCCAGTAAAACGCAGTCGATCTTATCGGAGATTGACTGAACTTTGACTGGGAGATTCGATGCTAATATTTCACCATATGACAGATCGGAGTCCGTCCCCAACGCTCCTCTAACTGCACGGAGTGAATAAGTGGAATTGGCTGAATTATCTCCTGCGTTTTCTCGTCCCTTGGCTTTTTGGACGCCCCCCACCCCTTCCAGCTCCTCCTCCCTCTGTTTTCCAAGTGGAAAACTCTCTCCGCTCCCAGTGACTGTCCTGGTGCTGAAGGACAAGGTGCCGGGGATATTCAGCATGCTCGGTTCTGGAGCCCTGCTCTTCCTCGTCCTCCTCACCCTTGGGGAGACTTCAGTCCTCGGCGTCCAGGGGCAGAGCGAGTCTCAACATGCCGCTAAGATGCAACCGACCCGTGCAGGACCGATCGCGCCCACTCCCCAGGGTATCTTCAACTCCAGCGCCGCCGGCCAGAACGGGAGCCGGGACATGAACCGCCCCATGTGCAAGCAGCGAACAGAGATTAAGGGCACCTTCAAATACATCAACACCATCGTCTCTTGCCTGGTGTTCGTGGTGGGGATCATCGGCAACTCTACCCTGCTGAGAATCATTTACAAAAACAAGTACATGAGGAATGGACCGAACATCCTCATCGCCAGTCTGGCTCTGGGAGACTTGCTGCACATTATCATCGACATCCCCATCACTGTGTACAAGGTAAGGCACACTGGCAAGAGGTAGAGACAGGAGGTGGGACATGCAAACAGCTCCAATGGTATTGAATTAAGAAGTTATTTACCAGTGAGGAATGCACTTTACCTAGAGCTTCTAATCAATTACTATGCAAAGCATTTCTGTTTTAATTTTTAAACTTTGCAAAAATCTGAACGATTATTTTTATCGCTTTGGCGGAGAATGTAGCCATGAGGGACAGTGGAAACTTTTCTTTACATTTTCAATATATTTCCACTTTTCCCTGCTGCTGAAGTTGTGCCTGTCATTGTAGGGCAACGCATCTGTAGATGCTGAATACAAAAACACCATCGATTCAGATAGATTTAAGGTGCAATTAAGCTGCCTCTTGATTCTATCTTGCAAACGGATTTGGGATACGAGTGTTAACTCTGGTGTGTAACATGACTCTCAACAAATTAAAACTGAGACTTCCCCGGAATACGATCTCACCTTCTTGGGGTTTGCAACCAGACGGATTATAACTCCTGTCTGGGGCACACAAAAAAACTGCCTGATTCCCCCCTGTTGGCTCTGCTGGCCACTGTTATGCAGAATTCTTTCGATGACCATTGCCTCCTTTCCTCATTAGGGGGAAACAAAAACATGCCAAAAAATGCACCAGATTTTGCGGTCGAACTATTGGCGAGATTAATGACAATTGCTCTTATTTATGAGTAAATGTTTACAGCAACTTTATTCGAGGCCAGATGGGTATTTAAATGAGGACATTGAGCGTTGCTGTCCAAGATGTGCGGTTCCGCTGTTAGCTTCGCAAAAGTGGCATCTCGCTGTCCGATTTACCATTGAAATGCATTGAACAGCATCAAATTTCTGTATTTGTACAGTAGATAGAGATTAAATTAGCCACAGAAAGTTGCGTTGTCTATTCCACTCTAAAGTACCCTTTTATTCTGATAAGTGTTAATTATTGCCAGTCAACCTCTCTGGCAGTTAAAATTAACTATTAGAGGTGCTGAGCCTTATCCCTTCAGATTTTAATTGTCTGAGATTTTAAGAAACATACAAATTATTTTTATTCTACCTTCCCTTTCTGTCTTTTTCTCTCTCTCAATCCAATCTTATTCACTCTTTATTTTTGCTCTGGCACCTGATTTCACATTGAGTTTGCCCAGTTTTATTTGCACCTCCTTCTAGTTCTTCTGCTGTTTATTTCACAACCCTTCAACCTGATTGGTAAAGGAGATACACACTCACTTGCCCCTGTTCATTCTTATCTCAGATAGCCTCCTGTTTCGCTCGCTACATTGTTTTCAGCCCATGCTTTCAGCAACTTGCCATGCAAAATAAAACCTAGCTAGCTAATTTAACATGTCAAACTAGTGGCAGATGCCGTTAGATGACCTGGCACTGGAAAATCTGGGCCAATGTGGTGAATGGCACTTTTGGAGAACCAGAACAGGGATGGTGGACTGAATAACCTTCTTCTGCACTGTAAAAATTATGTAATTCTGTGATGTGTACTTGCAGAGTTCTTCCACAATCGAAGTGTGAGTTGCATTCCACCACAGTCCATTATATCTCAGGTGTTGTCAACTGCATTTTGTATTCTATTGCTAAACATATCATATCAATGTGCTTGTATAATTTCATCCTAAAACACTAATTTGTGCATACAACCTTCGTTTGCATTCTGGTTTTTTCTTTGTTCGAAAATAAGGCAATCGCTCTCTGTTAATGACAAGCAGCAAAGGAGATTGTAGATACGTGTAACTTTTAATCAGACAATCTAGCATAATGGCTTGCTGCATTGTTCCAGTGAAGCCCAACGCAAACTGGAGGAACAACACCTCATCTTCCGACTAGGGACTTTACAGCCTTCTGGACTGAATATTGAATTCAACAACTTTAGGTCGTAAGCTCCCTCCCCCATCCCCACCCCCTTTCTGTTTCCCCCTTCCCTTTTTTTTTCCAATAAATTATAAAGATTTTCCTTTTCCCACCTATTTCCATTAAATATTAAAAAAAAACCCACTAGAGCTATACCTTGAGTGCCCTACCATCCATTCTTAATTAGCACAATTCGTTTAGATAATATCACCAACTTTAATTTTAACACCTATGTGTTCTATTGTACTATTGTCGTTGACATCTTTTGATGATATGCTTCTATCACTGCTTGTTTGTCCCTACAACCACAAACCCCCACCCCCCCCTCCACCTCTTTGTCTCTCTATCTCTCCGCCCCCCACACACACACCTTAAACCAGCTTGTATTTCAACTCTTTCTTGGACTCGAACGCAAGTTCTGTGGAAGGGTCATGAGGACTCGAAACGTCAACTCTTTTCTTCTCCGCCGATGTTGCCAGACCTGCTGAGTTTTTCCAGGTAATTCTGTTTTTAATCTAGCATAATGTGTGCTAATGCCAAAAAGTAGCATTAATAATGATTCTTGGTGAATGGAAAATGTTAAAAAAGGTCATTAATGCTACTTAACTACAGGTACTTAACTCATATCAATGCCTACCTGTTACATGTGCAAACTTTTATTTGAAACAGCTTCGTAGAAATTGTGAAAATCCAAGTTGATCCAATTAGCACTTTTCCAAGTGCGTGGTCACTATATTGTAAAAGGAGTCAAAAGGGAATGCACACTATTCTTTATCAATGAATAATGCACTTCATGCGAAACCCAATTACTATGCAAAGCATTTCTATTTTAATTTTAAACTGCACAAAGTAAGGCTTATTAAGTATTATCAGAATTTAGTTGCCACAAACTATTATTAGAGATGCTTCCATATTTCCATTCTATTGGCTCTTCCAATAAGCTATGTACATGTACAATATGTGCACTTTTCATGAGGGTGTGAAGATGGTTTCTCTTAAATATTAGACACTGTTTAAAATGACAACACATTAATAGTTTGCATTATGAACATATTAACTGTTATGAATGTTAGTATATCCAGTTAGCATATCTAGGCAATGATAGTTTTATTATGATGTGGTAGATGATGTGTGCCAGGCAGACCAAATCGGCAAGGGAAACTTGGTCATGTTATCACAACAGTTTTGTAATATGTATTTATTACAAGAAGGTGTGTGCACTGAATTCAGAAGTAATGAGTCCACCAAGACCTTTAGAGATTTTAAAAATTAAATTAAAATATTTATTAACAAAATAAAACATTTCAAGCAGATACATAAGACTACAATTACTTAATAATATAACAACTCCTAAAATTCCTAATTAACCTAACACCCAATTGCACTCCCCCTTTAAGGCAACAGTCCAAAATAGATTTTAGATTTAAAAGCTAAACCAGCAAGTTAACACAGTACCCACTTGACAGTGGAATTCAAAATGGCTTTCTCCAACTTCAATTTCTAGGCATAACAGATTTATGCACAAATGGCAGGAGGCTTCTTCAAGGCTGTTTCATATAATCCTGTTAGATCTTACATGGCCCCACCACAGAGCCTTTAATTCTCCTTCAAATGTTTCTCTCTCTTTAATATGTATATTCCATTGCTCCATATGTCTTTTGAACTGTTCCTTTCCCATAATAATAAAAAACTGTCATGTTGCCAATGTTGTCAGTAACCTTTGGGAAAGATAAACACACTCCTTAGCCTAGCTTATGTATTTAGTTGTAAACAGACTAACATCCCTTTGAAACCCAAACAATCCCCTTCACTTATCTAAAAATGCAAATTCCCTTCACACCTTACATGCTAAGACAGCATCCATTCTTACTCATTAGCATTTCAAGTACATTTATAAACCTAACTTCTTTTGATAATTTCATGCTTGCAGTCAACCTGACTCCAAATGTAATTAAATCACACAGACAGAACCATCTACGCTCACACTCATAAATCTACCTTACAACAAACCAGAAAAATATTATGAAAATTATTATACTTTTGTAACAGTATTCTGAGGTTTAACAGGAAATTCTGGCTTTGTTCTGATACAAAAGTTAATATTTGCTCTTGTTACAAAATGCTTGATCAAGTTTGTAGATGGTAGGGAATTATAATATATACCTACAGTTCTGCAGTAGGAAGACCATGAAAAAAATACCAATGTATAATTTAAATAGTGCATCAAATACTGTTCCTCAAAATATGACTCCCTTCTGAATTCACATTTGCTTTTTCTTTTTTTCTTTTTTCATATTTTCTACCCCCTCATAGCTTAAAATAAATATAATCACCAACATTTAAAACACAAGTGTGGTATCATTTAACTACTGCCTCTTAAATTATCTCAATAAGTACATCTAATATCCTATTCTTTTCATCCTTGGTGCTGTCATGCACCTTTGGTCTTGGTCCTTCATCTATGTTTTAAAATGGTATGGTTTGTCCTTTTTCTGAGCTCCATTCTTCCACTAACCCCATTCCCCGCAAACACACCATTCAATATCCTTGGACTGATGGGGCCATCATCACTGGACACACCCTAGATTGGACAATTTCAATCATGAGTCAACTACAGATGTGCAGCAGTTCATGCCAAGACCTTATCTGCCTCTGCATCAGCGAGTAAAATGGAGTCACAACATGGCAATACCTAGAATCTGAAAATGGAACTGTAGATTGTAATAGGATAACTGTTTTGTAACACATCTTAACCAGAAGTAAACCTCCAAACTGAGGTAGTAATGTGAACATGAACATGAAAAAAAAGCATCAAACTTACCAATAACCACTGGGTTAGGTAGTTGTGCCTGAACTTACATATAATAATGCTTGTGCTGACCAGTTATAATTCTTGTAACTACTCCTTTATGATATCAGTATAGATTTGTATTTCTTGTCTCTTCTGTTACTTTTACTCCCTCTCCCTAGTAAACAAGAATTACAGCAATTACTAATCGAGCATTAGAGTCCTACAGGCTGTTTTCAAACTGTTTCATTGGATGTAGGTGTACAATCCTTGCCAGCACAACCTGAACACACTCACAAAGCTGGCAGTGAGCAGAATAGAACTTCCAAGCCCCATAATGTGGAATCGACTTAAAATGTTCAGCTGTTCAGTGCCTCCCCTTTTGCTACGCAAGGTGCATTTAATTTAGAAGGATCTCTCAAACCCCACATTCCTACTGTATGGGCTTCATTGCTGTAACTATACTTTGTAATCTTCATGGTCATTTAGTAGACTATTAGCAAGTAGGGCATCAAGATTAGCATTCGCTTTCAATTATCTCTCTTTCCCCACCAACACATATTTTGTTAATGATTGCTACTTAGAAGCTTTTAACAAGCAAAATGCTACTTTATGTATCAACAATGTCATTGGTCATTTTTGGATAGAAAATCCTGAAGGCAGAAGCATTCATCATTCCAGTCAATATTTATTGATCTGCGCATTTAATGTAGAGAAACACTCGGGGCACTTCACAGTTGCGCTTATAAAGGATGCCAAGCCTAAGAAGGAGAGGTTAGAAGAGAGGAACACCAACTGAGACAATTACTTGGGTTTTAGTGAGATCTTAAAGGAGAAGAGAAGGGTGAAGAGGTGGACAGGTAAATGAAGGAAATTTTAGAGAATATTGCATAGTCAGAATAAAGGGCAGTTTATTGGGGAAGGTTGTAGCAAAGCAGGAGGTTCGAGAGGCAAGAAGGACCAAGACTATAGTGGGGTTTAAATTTAAAAATGAGAATTTTAAGTTTAAGTTGCTGGGGGCTCAGGAGTCAATGTAGGTCAGTGAGGGCAGGGATCCTGGGTGAGCGAACTTGATGAAGAATGCAATACAGACAACAGAGTTTTGGATATACTGAGGTCTATGAAGGCAATAGTCAAGGCTGGAGATGACTAATGCAAGGAAAAGGATTTCTGCAATAGGTAGGTTGAGGTAGGGGTGGAAGTTGATGATATTAGGGAGATAGAAGTATATGGTCTTGTGTTGAAAACTCAGATTGACATTAAATGGATGCTGAGCTTGTGGGGAGTCTGGCTCAGGGAGAGGGACTTAATCAGTCTTATGAGTTGGACATCAAAGGAGATGTTTGGAGAAAAGTGGTGGGCTTTACCACGGCAAAGACTGTAGTGAGCTCAAAGAGGACAAGGAGGATTAATATTTCATAACATCATAGACTTAGGCCAGGATTTTCCATGCCTGCTGGCATCAGGCGTGCTCGGTGGCATGAGTTTTACGACGTTGTGAAACCAGTTTACGACCGTCTGCCCCACCTGCCAAAGGCAGGCCGTGTTCCCTGCCACCGGCAACCTCACTGTAATGCTTCTGCATATCTTTATAAGGCCAGCCCGCCGGATTCATTCCAGCCCCCCCACCCATCATCTGCACACTTCACCGAAGTGTTTCACAACAGCATATATAAGGCATGTATTTGGCGAGCTGCACTTTGCTCGGGACTTCAAGGTTTGTTTGCCGACCTTACTTCAGGCAGCACTCGCAGTCATCAGTGCCAGGCTTGACAGACAACACCACATCACTTTTAGGGGGTGGGTGGCTTTTCAACGGCTGCATGGCTAGGGCTTGCTTGGGGAAGGGGGAGGAGTGGCCACAGGCAAGGGAAGAGGCTGCAGGTTGAGGGCTGTACTGGGGAAGGGGGTTATCCCAGGGTGTGTGTGGCGGCACATATTGATCTGTGCAAGTGGCCTCAAGATGGTGAGGGCTGAGGAGGCAGTCCCCAGAGGAGATGAGGCCAGATGGAGATGTGAGGGTATGTGTGTGAGAGTGAGTGATGATGTCCCTTGAGCTGGCAGTGAGTGAGATGCCAGTGAATGTGTGATGGGCTTGAGTGTGTGAGTTTAGAGTGATGAGATGGTTGCCTTACCCTGGCTGCCTGAATTAGATCATTCATCCTCATCATCATTGGATGGTCAATCTCTTCTGTGCAGCATTGGCACTGATCATTGCTGCCATCACCTACCAAGTTGGAGTGAAGGGGTAGTGCCCCTCCTGTGGCCAGGCAGGGGTAGAGAACATCACAGCGGGCCTCCTCAGCGTCCAAAAGGTGCAGGGCCATGTCTTCTTTGCTGCAGCCCTGGGCTGGAAGCACTGAGCATGGCTGGACTTTCAATGTGGTGCCTGGCGTGATGAAGCGGTGAGGTGACGGCGTGACAAGTGAATCAGAGCCCGCCCGCCATGGAAACGGTGTATTTCCTGGGAATGCATAATTAATGCGGCGGGTTTGGGACGATACGACGTGAAAACCTGCCATTGTGACCGGCGGGTGAAATGCCATTTTACCCACCTGCTACAGCACTGAGTGCAAACCTGGGACGATTCCGCCCATAATCACCGGTAATGTTGTTTGTGACTTTGGTTATGACTAATTTGGTGCTGTGGCAAGGGTAGGAATCTGAATAGAGAAGTTTAATCAGTGAGCTGCGGGAGGGATGGACACGGGTTGGTGGTAACTCATTCAAGACTCTGGAGAGCAAAAGAAATTTGGTGGTGGGATGATAGATTTTAAGGGCAAAGTTGTTGAAAGTGAATGTCTTTGAGGTGGGTTTGGTGATGAGCTTGAAAGGGGGCAGACAGCATGTAAGGAGATGGAACTATCTCCAATGTCAGCTCATGTAATACCTAGAAAGGAAGCTAGATGGCCAAGAGTTTAATGAAAATGAGCGAGTTGGAAGTGGTTCTCATGGTGAGATGATTTTGGAGAGGGTAGGAAGAAAATAGGAAAGAAATATCAGTAAGTATTCCATTAGCACTGCCTACTCAAATTGACTCCTATTCAGTCGCTACAAAGCTCTTTTTAACAAAAAGCAGCCAGTTGAAAACATGGCATTGAAACTAAGAAATTCTGAATGCATTTCTGGGTTTGTTGCCTCTCACTTTAATCTTTACTTTACTATCACCCAGCAGCTGGAGATGGTGGCTGCTTGTTTCCTTGCGTGAAGGAGCCACAAACCTGATAAATGGGAGGATTGTAAGGAGATAATGTAGCTTTCAGCATAAAAAAGACTTGCTTTTATATAGCAATTTTCATAACAATTGACATCCCAAAGCATTTCATAGCTAATGAAGTAGTTTTGAGGGTGTAGTCACTGTTGTAATGTTGGAAGTGTGGCAGCCAATTTGTGCACAGCAAGCTCCCACAAACAGCAATGCGACAACAAACAGAAAGCCTGTTTTTGTCATGCTTATTGAAGGATAAATATTGGCTTGGACACCAAGGATAACCCCCCGCCCCCCCCTTCTCATTTTCAGTATAGTGCCTACAGGGCCTTTGCACCCACCTGAGTGTGCAGACAGAGCCTTGGTTTAACACCTCGTCTGAAAGATGGTGCCTCCAACATTGCGGCACTCCCTCAGTACTGCAGTGGAATGTCAGCCTTGGTTTTCCTGCTTAAGCCTTGGGGCTGCATTTTCCAGTCGGTGAGGAGGGTCGTGAGCACCGAAGTGTAAAATGACAGGGTTACAACGGGCGTGAGTCCTGATGTCGCCCCGCGTCATTTAGATTTTCAGTTCGGCGGCGGACGTACAGTCGAATCAGCTGCGCACCCGCCGACCTGTCAAAGGCCTATTAAGGCCAGTTGACGAGCAATCAAAACAATCAACTGAGCTGCTGCCCGTCTAACCTTAAGGCAGGCGAAGAGCCTAGGCGGCCTTCAGAAAAAACACAAAGCCTCATCCACGGGCGGGATGAGGTTTCATGAGTGTTTTAAAATTTGTATAAAATGTTTAAATAAAAGAAATTGACATGTCCCAGCTCATGCAACAGTGTCACATGAGGGGACATGTCAAGAATCTTTTTTTCAGCCTTTGATGAACTTTTGAATCTTGAGCCGACCTCCCTGAGGCAGCACTTTGCCCCAGGGAGATCCGTTCGCTCTTTCCCGGCCCAACTGAGCCACAGCTGATATGCATGGAATTTTGAATAAAATGAGTCTAGTGTCAGTGTCCAAACTTCCAATATTTGACAATTTACTGCACTAAAACATCAAACAAACCTTGATCAGTCATGTTCTTTAATTATCCAATAAGCCCATTGTCAGCTAAATGAAAAAGCGTGTTTTCTTAAACTTGTATATTATACAGAAAATAATAAACTAATAAATAATCTGCTAAAGTTCCATTCAGCTTTGAAGGACTTGAAAATCTCGATAATATTTTATTTTTATAATTCACAAGCAGAGTGGACATTGAGAAATGTTACCGAATTTCACCACACTGAAACTTTACCAAGTTCTTTCCTCTCCTCAACGAAGAGAACGGATACTCAATTTTAAGTCAGGATAGAAATTGGCTGTATAAGTATATAATCAGCAAAAAATAACTTGGAAGCATTGGATATGAGTCACTCATCAGTGAATTAAGTTTTTCTTATGCTGGCTGTTGCTATGAATCCGTCACTTTAGAGAAAACACACTAGAGAGCAGCCAAATCACATAGCTTTATCTGAGTCACTCATGGTTGTGATCTAAGAGTGGAGTAAGGCTACCGCAACTGCAAGCTAAAATCCTAGAATTCAGTGTATGTAAAGACCTCACCCTGTCTTAGCGTGCATTGGATTTATTTTATAACTACCCCTCAGGCCAGTAGAATATGAGCCAGTACTAGAGATAATGAATGTAGCCAGAGTAAGCAGGCCACACACGCAGATATATGTACAGAGCACTGCTTCTCTCAAAACTTGGGAATACCACTGTGCATGTGGTGGTACATATGATATGCATTATGTATGTTGTGTTTGCATGTGCTTAAAAAGCAATAGGAAACCCGAGCACTAAATTGACTGTGGTGCTTATAGCCTGACTAGCATGAATGTTGTAGAATTGATTAACATGCTTATTCGCATCAGCCATATTCTAAGCCAATGATTTGATCAAGGAGGTGAGATAAAATTGTAAACCTCCAGAACAAAGCTTAAGCAGTTTAGTCCCAGCATTCAATATTGAAAGTTGAATCTTTGTTTTAAACCTATTCCATGGCATCAGGAGCTCCTCCTACAGAGAGTATAATGTACTTTTTTAGTATAATTTGTTTTATCGCCTTTGCCATGTATTTTCCTATTTTTCCTATTACCACAAAAGAAGGGTGTAATGGGAGCTGTTTGGAACTTTGGTGGTCATAAAGTTGATGGATCATATGGCAGACCTAAAGGATAATGTATTCATAATGCAAGCTGTCTAAAATTAATAGATTATATTTGATACTTAACAGAATAGAAATATGTATGCATATTTATATATATTATATATATTGTTATGATCCCAGCTGATGTTAATACTGCACAAGTCAGATCCCAGAGTGAAACCTGGCTTGATAGACCCTAACATTTTTTTTTGGAACCATGGAGGAAAGTTACTGAACAAAATTCACAGGAGTCTGCTGATGAACATTTAACACAAAGAATAAAATATTTATTAAATAAGAAAAATGAACTACATTACACCAGACAAAAAGTTGGAAATATCTCAATACAAATACAAGAAGACACTTCAAATTCAGACAATTACTTTAAGCCAGTAATATCTTTGCAGACACATAAACCAGTGAAGAGTTGCCAATAGCTTGATACACAAAGGCTTCTCACTTGGGATTAGCACAGTTGCAAACAATTTTCTTCTGTTGAATTTGTGAACATTCACTCATTGCTTTTCACTTAATCTTCATCTCTCCCCAAGACACCCAAAGACCGGACTCGAAGCTCAGACTTCCAGTAGCACCTCTGCTAAACTGATCATTTTATTGAGTTCTATAACTGATTATTCAGTCAACCACTATCCCAATAACCTTGTAATGTTTTCTTCTCAGACAGCTAAAAATCCCTGTCTTCACTTTCTGACACACACTGAACACTCTCCTCTGTCTTTCCTTTGTGTCTGCCCCTGGACCACTGTCACTAGGCAACAGTAGAGTTTTTTCTATTTTATATTTTTCTCCACACTATCCCTAAACTTGTAATGCCTTTAACCCATCCCTTTAACGTTGGGTGCTGTAAAACTCATTAAGAATGCATACATACAAGCAAACCCAAAAGACTTGACCCTTAGTCAAGAGTTTATCCAGACACCCAGGCACCAAGACTCATAAGCAACCTAACTGAAACTGAAACCATTTTACCTTTCTTAACACACTAGATATATGTATAATCAACTTAAAATTATACATTGTTCACAACTATATATATGATATATCTAAATATATGTTATATATAGATAGATATGTTGATCACAGAATAACAGAATTTTTACAGTATAGAAGGATGCCATTCAACCCATCGTGTCTCCACTGGCTTCCCAAATGAGCAATTTACTTAATGCCACTCTCCCATCTTCTCGCCATAACCCTTCATATTGTTCCCTTTCAAATCACAATCTAATTCCCTTTTGACTGCTTCAGTTGAACCTGCCTCCACCAGACACTCAGGCAATGCATTCCAGATCTTAACCAATCGCTGCATAAAAATATTTTTTCTCATATCTCTTTTACTTCTTTTCAAAATTACCTTATACCTGTGTCCTCTCATTCTCAATGCTTTCACGAGTGGGGACAGTTTTTCACTATCTACGCTGTCCAGACCCCTCATGATTTTGTGCACCTCTATCAATGGATGCATATACCCAATTGATGAGGTGCATTCAATCTACTGTGTCATCTTAGTATTTAAAATAGTTTATCCCATGCAGCTTCCAATTCACAATTTTTTAGAATCCAATATTGGATTCAAGAAAGCAACATGGAGTTAAAGCTGGTGTAATAATGATACCATTTATGTGTGTCTTTAGATTGACTGTCTAGTATGATCTGATTTACTATTTACTGAATGTGACAATATCATTTAATGGCAGAACATCAATGCTGCACTATCTTTCTTTTACACAATAGTAACTGGTGGGCCAGTTTGAACAGGCTAGATTATTTCTATGCTGTCACACAGAGTATCTTCCATGAATTAAATGGTCAGACATCTGGTTAAACTGTTCCACCTTCATGGTTCTTAGTAATGGTTGGATAGGAATACATATCTCTCAGTGCTTTAATTTTGACTTTAAAACATAGTCATGTAGATTCAGGGAAATGAATAATGTTTAACTTATTATTGAAATCTCTTTCCTCACTGCTATTTTACAATAATATTCTTGTCTTTCTTTGATAATCTTTTTGAAACCATGCATTTCCATCCCCAATCTCCATTCAGCTTCTTCACAGTGCTTGAGCGTAGGTTCATCTGCATTGCAACATATTTCCCAACCCTTTGTCCCCTTTGCTTATCAATGTGACATACCTAAAAAAAAAAGGTCATAGTGTATCTCTCTTACTCAATGCACAAAACCTACAATGGTCAGTCAGATTTTAAATCTGCTGCTGAGACAATATTTGCGCAGTACACAGCTGGATTAGGCCAGTAACATGGGGAACCGGTGAAGGGTGTCTCAGGGTTTATTACGTTTTGCATGCCCTTTGTAAGCCATTTCTAAAGGCTAATTGGATTTCGCTGAACCCCTGCACCGTAATCATTCCCAGGAACTGGATGCTGCTAAAGTCTTCTGGTTCTTCCTAATCCTGGAGATTTCTTCACATGACCTCCCACCTCCAAGTGCCCAGCCAATGAAAACAAAACCATTTCAATTAACAGCCCTTTACTTTTTCTCCTTGCATGCTCACAGCAGTTTCCAGGAGGTTAATCTTTAATCCCGAGAGGCTCCAGGGCGATCCTGGAGGGTTGGCAATCCTACACCTACTCCGAGCCCACAGACTGCAATATTGTAGATTGGCTGGGTTGGGTTCTATACTGATTCACTCACAATGATGGGTAATCCCCATTGTGAGCTATCTCTGCCAAAGTGAACAGCTGGATTCATACAAAATGCTCACCACTTAAAGTGTGTAAATCATTTTTTAACTTCAAGAGGTGTGATATAATGCAGATGGAACATGACTCTTTTTAAATTCTTCCTTCGTTCATGTTACATCAAGCTTCGCAAAACAAATGTTTGCCCATCTGCCATTTTGATGCACGGCTGTTAAAATCTGTGAAGAAAAAATGCCTCTTAATGTCTTGTAAAATTAACAGAAATTAGCTCTTTAATTCATATTTTATGGTGCTGAACAAGGCATCAGCCAGAGTTTGCGCTTCATTCTAACAGACAAGGCTGTTGCGAGCTTCTTTTACGATAGAGATAGTGTACATCTGGAATCTGTCTACCCATCTATCATCCAATTAAGCAACCACTTGGGCATATGCCACCAGCATATGCTACATGTGTGAGAATTTACCTTATTCTCAGCAAGACAGAATGAGATATTTTTATTCACTTTTAAAATGATTCCGGAATTAAGCAAAAACAGAAGCCAAGAAATCACATTCAGTAACTCACTGATTCAGATCGAGAAAATATGCTGAAATGTTTGGCAACTATTGATTATTAAGATTTTAGAAGACAGAGTGCAGTCTGTAACAAATGCGCCTGAGCGAGGCTTTGGTTTCACATCTGATCTGACAGAAAAACGTTAGATTTGCATTTTTACCACTGACAATTGCAGACCATTATACACCCCCTTTTCCTTTTCGGTGAAGTCAAAGGAAAGAGATGTGAAACCAAAGCCCTACCTGCCTACTCAGGTGAATATAAAAGATCCTATGGTAATATTTGCTGAGCAAGGAGTTCTCCCTTGTCCCGGAAAAAAGTCCTTCCTCAAATAATACTACCAGATGCAGGTTACCTGCCCGTTCATTCTCTGTCTGTGAGGCCTTGCTGCATGCAATCTGGTCACTACCCCTTTCCCCCATTCCCTCCACCCTCACCTCCAACAAAAAGTGCGAGGATCTCATGGACCTTTTTCACACTAAGATTGAGAGTTTCAAATCAGCTGTCTCTGGTGAGTCTCCCCCTTGCACTAACCCGCCTCATCAATCTTCCTTTAATGCTCCGCCTTGCCCCAGCCCTGGGTTTGCATCTTTCTCGAGTTTCTCTCCTATCTTCCCTCATGCCCTCTCTGAGCTCATCTTGCCCAGGTGACCCACCTCCTGTTCCTTCAATCTTATTCCCGCTAAACTGCTGATCACCCAACTTCCCCTCCTAGCCCCCATAGTCAATATTGTAAATGGTTGTTGTGTTGCTGTCCATTAAATCTGCCATCATCACCCCTCTTCTTCAAACAGCCACACCTTGACCCCTCTATCCTTTCAAATTACCATCCCATATGCAACCTCCCTTTCCTCTCTAAACTCCCTGAACATGTTGACATCTTCTAAATCCATCCACATCATTCCCAAAACTCCATGGTTGAATCTCTCCGATCAAGGGCTGAATTTGACGCTGATAGGCGGGCGCGCGCCAAACCCGATTGGGCGTGAAATCGCGCGAGGTGACGTCGGCTGAGCTTCCCGACATCATCCCACGCTCGTGTGATATTTCAGTCAGCGGGCACACGCAAGAGTCGGAAGCGCGCCTGCCGTCAATTAAGAGGGCAATTAAGCCCACTAACTGCGCAATTGTCTGTCATATTACATAGCCCAACCTTACAGTTGGCAGATGGGCGAATCGGCCAGGCGGCCTTTACACCCAAGGGTGGGATGAGGTTTCTGTTATTAAATAAAATAGAAATAGAAATCTGCGGGCAGCATTTTTATAATCTATATGTTCAGGTGCCTGATTTTAATGCTTGGACACTTCTTTCCTGATTTTAAAAACTTCATTTCCTGGGTTTCGGGCATTCAGCTTCCTGAGGCAGCTCTCTGACTTCAGGGAGCTTTCTGTCAGCCTGCGCCCATGTCGATGTCATCGCCCGCCTTCCCCCCACCCCCGCCCCGGGCTGCTAATTGGCCAGGTAGCGCGAAATCGCGGTCGGGGGCTGATCACGGTCAGCGGTCCGTTTCCCGACCACTCCTGTCAGTCACGCCCACCGAGCTGAAAATTCAGGCCCAAGTGTCTGCCTCTGCTGAAACAGCTCTTATCAGAGTCACAAGTGACATCCTATGTGATTTTGACAAAGGCAAACTTTCTCTCCTTGTCTTTTAAAATCTGTCCTCAACCCTTGACACGGTTGACCACAACGTCCTCCTCCAACGCCTCTCTCTCTGTCGTCCAGCTGGGTGGAACTGCTCTCATGTGGTTCCATTTTTTTCTATCTAATCTTGGCCAGAGAATTACTTGCAATGGCCTTTTCTGCTCCATGGTGCCCCCCCATGGATCTGTCCTTGGCCTCCTCCTATTTCTCATCTCCATGATACAACATCATCCGAACGTCCAGCGTTAGTTTTCACATGATGTCACCCAGCTCTACCTTGCCACGGCCTCTCTCAACTTCTCCACTGTTTTTAAATTATCAGACTGCTTCTCTAACATCCAGCACTGGATAAGCAAAAATGTCCTCCAATTAAATATTGGGAAGGCAGAGGCCATTGTTTTTGGTCTCCACTCCAAACCCTGCTCTCTAGGTACAGACTCCATCCCTCTCCCTCGCAGCAGTCTGGGATTAAGCCAGTCTGTTTTCAACCTTGGTGTCACATTCAATCCTGAGATGAGCTTCCAACCTCATATTTATACCATCACTAAGGCCCCCTATTTCCACCTCCAGAGCATCACTCAATTTTACCACTGTCTCAGCTCATCTGCTGCTGAAATCCTCTTTCTTATCTTTGTTGCCTCTCCATGCAACTATTTCAATGCATTTCTAGCTGGTCTCCACATTCTTGCCATAAACTTGAAGTCATCCCAAACTCTGCTGCCCATTTCTTAACTCACAGCATGTCCGATACCCCTTTCACCCCCTATGCTTGCTTCCGCTCAGGCAACATTCTTGATTTTACAATTCTCATCCTGATTTTTAAATGCTTCCATGGCCTTGCTCCTCCCTACCTCCATAATTTCCTGCAGCTCCACACCCCTCCGAGATCGCTGCGCTCCTCTAATTTTGCCCTCTTGTGCATTCCCAATCCTAACCACACCATCATTTGTGTGCATGTCTTCAACTGCCAAGGATTCAAGCTCTCAAACTGCCTACACCTCTCTGCCTCTCTGCCTTGCTTTCCTCCTTTAAGACAATCCTTAAACCTATCTCTTTGACCAAGTTTTTGGTCCTCAGGCCTAATATCTCCTTATGTAGCTCTGTGCCATACTTTGTTTTGTAATGCTCCTGTAAAGCACCCCGGGATGTTGCATCACATTAAAGGTAGCTATATTAATATAAGTTGTTGTCGTTGTGCATTCGTCTGTATGACCATTACTGTATTCAAAGCTTATCTATTAGTTTGGGAAATGCTAAGGTGCCATATAAATGCAAATTATTTTCTTCTTCTAGTATGATTAATCTTCAGGCAATTGGACCCATCTTTGTTGCATCTTCAAAGTTTTCAATCTAAAACAACTTACTGACAGATGAGGGTTGAAAGTTTGTGGTTTAAAGAATAGGAATGTTAGTGGGTAACAGATAGGATTAATTGATGAAGTAAAGCTATTAAAATATGAATGAACATCTCTCTATTGCACAGATTTTTATGCCCCTATTTAATATGATATTGCTTTGAACTTTTTTTTCATCATACAGAATACAGCTGTTGAAAAACACTACAGATGCTGATTACATCTTGATATTCTCCTTCCGCTGATTCATTTAAATAGCTTTGTTTTTTTTCAGCTAACTTACTTCTGTTTCTTTTTATTTTTGTTCAATTTTATTGGCTTTGACAGTCCATTCGTTGAAAAAAATAGAAACCATAAACAGCAATGGCAACCACCACTGAATTGTACAAATTATACTGAATAATGTGCCACAATTTGACCCAAACATCTTAGTTGGAAATAAATACACATTTCTCTTTATTTCGGTAGCACAACATGTGCAACTATGCAGCACATGTCAGGCTGCATGCTATTTGACATCTAAGTTAGCTCACAAGCCTCTTTTAATCCTCTTTGCAACCACATTTCTTCCTCAGCAATACTTAATGACATGTTACTACTCATAAAATAGTTACTATTAAAAGGCTCCCACGCCACATCCATTGGCCCAGCTCTGATAACTCATTCTGGTAAAGGTAGGAAAGGTAGAGTATACCTGTACGACTAAATCATCCACTAATTTGCATTACGCACAAACTCCTAGAACGCCTTTAAGTCTTAATGAATTTTCATTGGAAAAATTAAATGTTGCCCCCAGCAGAATTGCTTTATTGAGATAACCTTTATTAGTGGGAAAATGAGTTAAGGAAGGTTATGTCACTTGTGGATGAAAACTGGTTGAGGGATCATTTCAGTGAGGCCAAATGGTATCGCATGTGAAAATTAATATTGCGTCAAATCCTGTGAAATGGTGCCCCCAGAGCAAAGATTTGCCAGATGTGAGTGCAGCTGGTGGGTGAGAGAAGAAGACTATAGCTTGATTCCCTGACCCTCCACCAAGTGCATTGCCTTACTGAATTTGCCATACTATGCCTAGTTGAACTGGAAAAAATTAAAAACATCCGGCCCTACAATGACAGATTTGGGGATGGAATCACACAGTATGTTTTCAGTGCATTAATGCATTCCCATGAAATTTCCCTTTATTAAAGGCACTTATTTAAAACAGACCTTAAATTGTGGATAAAGAAACTTTATACATATTTGTAACTGATATTGCACCTAAATTACTATCCAAACTTGAGTGTTGTCTGAAGAGGGCATTTTGAATTGTACAATACTAGGGTGAAGTGCTGAGAATTATAGATCCACCATTCGATTTCGTTGCAGTAGGTACAATCCAAGGTGCCGATTTGCAGCTCCTTGTGGGGTACAGTGAATGCCTTTGGGGGTGAGCTCATCCTTGGTGACAGCTTTGATCGCTGCCCTATGCTGAACTGATGCATTGCTGTTAGGCAGCTAAAGTTGGTGTCTCATTGAAGAACATAGGAAAGTAAAGGACTAGATAGGACATCTATCTGGCCACACACATAACATCACTGGGCTAGAGAAGGTGAAAAAATAACCTCGCTCTCAATTACTACCTATTGGAAAATGCCCATGTTTGGACATTGTCCAAGAATAGGATTGGATTGTTTTGTTACAATATCTCCAGCCATTTTAGTCTGCTGACCCTCACCACCCTGGTCTTGCATGAAGAGAAGCTCCTAAAGTGAGAGACTGAAAAGCAATCACTGAAAGCAATACATTTGTCACAGCAGTTGGAACAAATGAGCCAAAAGGATGGAAATTGGAAAGAATTTTTTATTTATTTATAAATAGGATGTGAGCATCAAGATAAGGCCAGCATTTATTGCCCATCCCCAATCGCCCTTGAGAAGGTGATGGTGAGCCGCCTTCTTAAAAACAACTGAGTGACTTGCTAGACCATTTCGGAGGACATTTAAGAGATAGTCACATTGTTGGAGTCACACATAGGCCAGACCAGGTAAGGAAGGCAGATTTCGTTTCAATGGGCTGATATTCTAGAGACCCATGATAATTCCCCAGGGATCTGGATTTGAATCCCACCATGGAAAAGTTTGATGATGATCACAAAGCCATTGCCAAATGTTGTAAAAACCCATCTGGTTCACTAATGTCCTTTAGGGAAGGAAATCTGCTGTCCCTACCTAGGCGGGCCTACATGTGACAGCTATTAAAGCTAACCTAGCCAGCGATGACCACATCCCATAAATGAATTAAATAAAACTAGTGAATCAGATGGGTTTTATGACAATATAGTAGTTACATTGTCACTTTTACTGATAGCATTTTATTCCAGATTTATTTAATCAACTTCATTTAAAGTTCCCAGCTGTTGTGGTAGAATTTGAGCTCATGTCTCAGGATCAGAGTCCAGGGTTATGGATTGCTACAGTAGTAGCTTAATCATTGTGCTACAAGAAGAGAAAAAGTAGAAAATTAAAAAGGGTTAAAAGGAGAAAAAAATGTGAATGTATCACTGCGAACATAGCGGTCTGGTAAATTAGTGACATTGCACTTTCAACATTTCATAACTGTACTGATGTCACATTATTAAAACCACTAATCTCAGAAATTAATTTGTCATTAATCCTTCTCTTTCCAGCTCCATGCTGAAGACTGGCCTTTTGGAGTGGAAATATGTAAACTGATGCCTTTTATGCAGAAAGCATCTGTTGGCATTACTGTTCTCAGTCTCTGCGCACTCAGTATAGACAGGTAATTCACCACATCAATCAAACATGTTTTCTCTGCCCTATGTTGCTTGCTGCTTATTATCAAAAGGTATTTCATATTTGATGTGGTTTCTTTATATTGCAGGTATCGAGCAGTGGCATCTTGGAGCCGTATTCAAGGGATTAGAGTTCCCATGTGGACCATGATCGAAATCATTCTCATCTGGGTCGTGTCGATTATTTTGGCAGTTCCAGAGACTATAGCCTTTGATCTGGTAAATATGGACTATCGAGGAAAGAGATACAGTGTCTGCTTGCTTCATCCCGATCAAAAATCACAATTTATGCAGGTATGTGGATCCATCATTTCTGCTTATTGATGAAGTTCAGTCATACACTTTTCTGATCAGATTTGAACAGCGTTTGTGGGTGTTCTCATTCACAGCTGCATTGTGAAGTGAAATTACTTTGTAAGGTCATGCCAAATTTACCAAATAGAACATAAAATTGAACTTATTAATAAAAACACAGCATCTGGAAAAACAAAAAAACAGTTTCTTGATTCAGGTGTAGACTTTTGTTAGAAATTACAATGCTTCAGATAGAGACCCATTCTGGTGAAGGACCCAAAGCATCCCTCTGGCTTTTATCATTCCAGATGCTGATGCACCCAGTGTGTGTCTCCATTTTGTTTGGAGTTTAATTCCTTCTGTGCACAATGAAAGTGCTATCAATATTTTTAAATATTTATAAATATTTCTCGGTTGATGATGCTTTCTTTGTAGAATTGCATTCTCCTGTTGATCATAATATATAATCAGAGGGGAACAGTGAGTTTGATTAGCACTCTCTTCCTTTACTTCAGAATGAATACAGATCCAATTTATACATTGGTGAGTCTCTCCCTCTCTATCTCTCTCTCTCCATTAGACATAAGGATCCTATAAGTGAACTTTCTGGTTAACCATGGTCGTGAGTCCACAACATTAAAACTGCCCAAAATTAGGATAGATTTGCACACAACTGCTATGATTAGGAATGAGAAGTGGGTGATGAAGGACACACAAGTCTATTCTGCATAGTAAATTATATGTTTTTATTCAATGTTATACTTGACCCAAGAATGTTTCATATAAATAGTGAGAACCACAAAGTAAACATTTGCCAACTCAGATGTATCTTCGAGAACATTCATCTCACTGAATTTCCTCAGGGCTTGCTTCCTCTCTGTCGCCGTAATTTTGCAAAAGTAAACAAAGTTCCTGCAGCATTTCCAGCGAAGTTACAACCAATATATTTACACTACTGGTGGTACAGGTTTTCTAGCAGCTCCCTAAGCCGGGACTCCCTCCCAAATGAGGGGCAGAATCCTGTCTCCAGCCAATTAAGGCTCCATTGAGCATGGAATGTGGGGCAGCCGGTATCGACAGGGATGGTCCCCCACTGATTCTTCAGGTGGCAGGGCGGGAAACCCGGCCATCCTGTCCATAGAGTCATAGAATGGTTCCAGCATTGAAGGAGGACATTTGGGTTGACCTGTACATACCAGTGCTCTGCAAGAGCAACTCAACTAGTCCCATTCCCCAGCTTTTCCCTGTAACCTTGCAAATATTTTCTCTTCAGAAAATTATCAATTCTTTTTTGAAAGCCATATTTGAATCTGCCCCCACCAAAGTTTCAGGCAGTGCTTTCCAGGTCTTTGCTGTGTAAAAAGGTTTTTCCTCATGTTGCCATCACTTGTTTTGCCATTCACCTTAAATCACTGTCCTCTGGTTCTCAACACTTCTATCAATGGGAACAGTTCTCCCTATTTACTCTGTTAAGATTCCCCATTATTTTAGAAACCTAATCTTCTTTTCTCTAAGACCCAACTTCTCCAATCTATCCATGTAACTGAAGTCCCTCATCCTTGGAACCATTCTCGTAAATCTTTTCAGCATCTTCCCTAATGCCTTCCTAAAGTGTGGCGCCAGAGTTGGGCAGAATTATCTAGTTAGTGGTTATAAACATATGAGCGATGGTAAAGTAAAGGCTTTTTTACTGCATGTGGTTGAAGTTGGGAGGGAGGTCATGCGATGAAACCTCCAGGAATACATCCAACTGGAGTTGGCAACCCTAAGTGGTAATAAATCTAGAATTCTGTACATAATCACAGATGTTTCAAATATTGAGTGTGTAAAGTGTTTTATGTCAGCAGGACAGAGTCCAGACTGTGGAAGAGTGATTCTTTCAACATCATTGTCTGTCATCAGCCTAATGTGTGTTTTTATATTCCCACTTCCAGTTCTACAAGGCAGCAAAAGACTGGTGGCTGTTTGCTTTTTATTTCTGTATGCCTCTCGCATGCACAGCTCTGTTTTATTCTTTAATGACTTGTGAGATGTTAAGGAAGAAAAGTGGGATGCAAATCGCTCTGAATGACCATCTGAAACAAGTAAGCATCCGAATATTAATCTGAAATAATGTTATTACGATTTTCAAATGTAAATAGCTTAAACAAAATCACTAGTCAATTTAATATCTTGTTCTTGCTAAATATTGTGACCCTTTGTTCTGTAAATGATTTAAGTCTTTTCCCCAGTTCACTATGGTTCACATGAATATTACAGTAAATTAGAGCAATAAATTCAAGCCTGAAATTTCACAAAAATTCTACCAATCTTCCAGCATAACCCTGGCAGGTGACCAGTGAAACACTCATTCTGGAGATCAAGCTAGAGTTATGACAGGATTCCAGCACAGCTCCCAAGGAATTTCAGGGCCTCAGTCTTCAAGAGGAAGTCTGACTATTGGCATTTATTTTTATTTCATTCCGTTTTATTTCTTTCAATTCGCCTCTAAGGGGCGTCTTGTGGCATTGTGGGTATTGACCCTGCCTCTGAGCCAGAAGTTCTAGGCTCAAATCCCACTCCAAGATTTGATGGCCTTTGAAAGTGTGTTCACACCGCAGCCAAACAGGTTGATTATCAACCCATGAATCCTTCCAATATGCCTGTGGCAGGTGCCAAGAGAAGGGGAAACTCCTACTCAGCCATGCTGAATGTGGAATGGTGTCCCTCGAACAATAGCTTCAGGTTAGCAACTCCTTCCAGGAAGAATAAGCTGCCGGCACAGGCATAAGTGTATATTTCATCTGCCTTGTGCATCTCTAGATGTGGGAAGCCAAAGAAGAAATTCCCTGCTATTTTCCTGCACTCCCTTTTATAAAGTTGATGACTTCTTCCTGCTTGTGGCCATTCCACCCATAAATCCACTATTCAACAATAGGAGCTGTACAGCCCAATCCTTGCCCTCCTCCATTGTTCACCATTCAGCTATGGTGACCAGATATTGAGAACCTGCCGCAACGCTTCAACCCAGGATTGGAGATGAACAAATTCAGCACAAACAAAATGTTTTTCCTTTTTATTGCAGATTTTGTCCATTACTTGATTATTTACCAAGGTTCAATGATTAAAACCCCATGCTAAATCGCATAAGGATTAATTTTAGCTGTAGTTGATAAGTTATTCAGCAAATAAGCTTGTAATAACAAAACAAAGTAAAATATTGCAACAAAATGTCTTATTATGAGGAGGTTACATATATTTCCCACTGATCTCATGGGCGGGATTTTCCATTCCCGCCTTCCACTGGGATCTTCCTGTCCTGTCGCAAGTCAATGGACTTCTGGCTGGGTCTGCGGCGGGTCCTGCCTGTGACAGGGCAGGAAAATCCCAACCCATAAATTTTTGCTTTCAATTCCCCCCAAGTTTCCTTGTGAAGTGAATGTTTAGTCCCTCTACCTGAAAGTTATGTCGTGCTGCATTATCGTAAGAACATCTAGCGTATTAAACAAAATGCCCCTGTTATTCATAGCTTTATTAGAACCCATCAGCAAAGGAATGACATGCAAATGCATTAAGTTTCTATCACTGCATATTTACGATTTTTCCAACTTTTACTAGGAATCTGCCACGACTCATTTCAACGTCATTCTCAACCTTTCTCACAGCTCTTTATCTGCCACTATTTTTTTCTGTTTTGACCTTTTGCCAAGATCTGAGGGACAGAATATTTCGGTCTGTTGACGGGTCAGGGCAGGAAACCTCTGAGCTTAAAAATGCCCCAAATTTAGCATCAGTTTGCTTGCAAGTAAAATGCACCCAACCTCCAAAACCTAAACCTGGCTACAGTCAAGGGTTCTCTTTTGAAGAGCATTGTTACATTTATCAAAAAAAAAGACAGGAATAGTCTAGGGAATTAATTGGTTAAGTTGCATTTATCTCCTGTTGTCTGTGAGCCAATATCAAATGAACGCAAGTTAAAGATGAAGAACTTAAAGCTGTTGGTAACAAGCACTTTGAGAAGCCCAACAGCTTCAGCCTTAATAATTTTTTACTTGTACCCGCTTCTCCGAGGGCATCACCGTGTTCTCGTGCCCTAATGGTTTCCGACCTGCCTTAACAGCACCTGCCTCTCCCAGTTGGCCATCTGATTGGCCCTCTGTCTGAGAGCCTGCTAAACATATGTAATAGGGTGCTGAATATGGAGGAAGCCAAATAGAAGGCTACCTTCAGGAAAATTGCACCTTCGGATGTCATGCCAGAAAATACATGCTTGGCATCCCTATTTGGTCCCAACGTTGAGGTCCCAAAGCCCCTTGGAAAATCTAGCCTATTAATTCATTCTTGAAAAAAATGGAAACAATTTACTCTTGTGTTAAAGTGAAATTGTTTTCATAAAGAACCTGCTACAGCTACAGTACCGCCAGTCTGGCAACCTCAGGGCCGAAGCCACGAGGGTTTTGGATATTGCTGGATATAGTTCATGCAGTTCAGGCTGTGGGCAGCTCAGGTTAAGCTGGGTCGGGTGGGGTCAAGGGTCACTTGGAGCACAGGATAGCGTGGTACGTGAAGCAGCGAAACCAATAGCTAGTCTGAAGCCACACCGTGCCAACTCAGTGTCTAACCGAATATTCCATGTAATCTTTTTTTCTAATTTTACTCAATTCAAATTGATGCATAGAACATTATAAAAGTGTTCAGTTTTTGGGCAACTCCAGTTTTTGCACAGCTGAATTTGAGACATTGTATCAGTATACTGACCCTCTAGCGTACATAATGCAATACTTGCAACAATGCAATAATGAATATTTAATTAGTATTAATCAATTATTTGCTATTACCTCAAAAGGTTAGATTTTAGATTTCACTTAATATAGTAGTTCTAATTGGATTGCATCATTCATGGAGGGCTCGCCAGTACAGTGTATTGTTCTCCAATACTGCTTCACGGTACAACTGAAAGCACATTGTTCATTAAAAAAAATGGTACAAATGTAAATTTGCTCTTTTTAGCCTAAGGAGCGAATATCTCAATACTGCAAGATGTTGATGAACATGCAACTTCTTCGCCAAGAAATGTTTCACTTGAATTAAGATTAGTTAAAAATTGCCAAATTAATCTCCAAGCCATGACTTAGTTGATCATCGTCCAACAATATGCATATGCTGTTTGGACTAAGTGGAATAAAACTGACTGCTTTAAACTATGAGTGCTTTACAAACCTACACGTGCCATACTTGATCTTGCAGAATCTCAGAACAGTTTGTCTCATCATTCCAGAACTAAATCTTCAACTGGAATTATCTATTGCAATTCCATTTCCCTGTTCTTTCTCCATACCCTTTTTTGCTCTTTCTTTGCAATCATTTATATACTTCCCCTTTAAATGACTCAAGGGCAGTAAAACATTCCATGTTCTTGTAATTTTCTTGTGAAAACAAATCTTCAAGCTTTCCTCTTTGATCTTCCAGTCTTATGTTAATGCCCTATCATTACTGATTCACCAACCCATGGCCACGATCTTTCCCTATTCACCATCTCAAAAATCCTTCATAATGTTGAAAATTTCCATTTTATCTCCCTTTAACCTTCTCTGTTATAGTGAAAACTGTTGCAATGTTTTGCACCTTTCTTCAAACTTGTAACCTCTTATTGCTTGTCATATTCTCGTGAATTCGCATTGCATCAGTTTTGTAGCTGTAATAACCTTCCATTAACTAGGTTCCAAGAACTATGTAGAATACTCAAAGAGTGAGAATGATTTGCCCGAAATCATCACTTCCCTGTATTCATGGTCCATAAGCATTTATCCCAGGATCCTACTCACCTTATGGCTTTTTTATACCACATTTCCAACTTTAAAGATTTCTCTGCTCACCCACTCGGATTAGAATTTTACCATTTAAGGTGTAGTCCTTTCACTGTTCTTTTTCCCCAAACTATAATATTTCACTTATCAATGTATTAAGCTGCATCTGCTGTCTATCTGCCCACTCCACTAACTCTGAAGTAGTAGAAAAAAATTATGAAGATGCCCCTACCCCCTTGCCACCCCCACAAATTCATTGACAGAATTAGCGAAGAACTATATTTACATGAACATGCCAAAGCAACAGATCAGTCAAATCAATACCGTGGGAGGAATCCATGGTTAGCACCTGGTTTGTGTTGAATTATATGCATCAATCAAGGTATGCAGGGGAGTGATATGCTAAAATGTTGAGTATGTTGCTAAATTCATGCAGTGAAAATGGTTTATTGACTGCATTCATGCAGGGTTTACCACTGTAATAGTACTGTGTCCTCATTGTGTTTTTGGTTGCTAATCATGAAGCTCTTTCAAACAAAGGGTTCAATGGTATAAGTAACATTTTGACCATTGACTTGCAGCGTCGTGAGGTAGCAAAGACTGTGTTCTGCTTAGTCCTCGTTTTTGCCCTCTGTTGGCTTCCACTTCATCTTAGTGGAATTTTAATGAAGATATTCTACAATGAACATGATCCCAACAGATGTGAACTACTGAGGTAAGACTTAACAGAATGTGAGACTCAGATTAATATAACACATGCAGAGAAATAACTATTGACACCTGTTAAAGCTTGCTTTCTGATGAAGAATTAGGATTCAGGGGCCGAGATTTTCCGTTCCTGTTTGCGGCAGGCATTATAATGGGCGGGAGCAGAAAATATCAGGAGATCGCAAAAATCGGTCTCGCGCTGTAGTAAAACCAGGTTATGATCATCCATTCCACCTCTCAGTGGCAGGCCGCGTTTCCTGGTGCCGCCGGTCAGGAACCGAATTTCAATACTTTAGCATCTCATTATAACCGGAATCATCCCCCCCCCCCCCCACACTGGATCGTGAGCTCACGTCAGCGTAATTGCATGCTGACGTGTTTCACAACGGCGCATAAGTGACGTGCCTACCGGCAACCTGCACTTCGCTCGGGACTTCAAAGTTCATTTGCCTACGTTGCTTTGGGCTTCACTCATGGCCAACAGCACCAGGCTCTGCAGGAAGCACCGCATCACTTTTAGGGAGGCTCAGGTGCAGGCCTCTACCTACCAGACCAGTGGTAAGGCGGGCGTGGCTTTTCAGTGGCTGCAGGGCTAGGGTTTGCTTGGGGAAGGAGGGCTATCCCAGGGTGCGTGTTGGGGGGGAACATGGTGATCTGTGCAAGTAGCCTCAAGATGATGAGGGCTGAAGAGGCAGACTTGAGAGGAGATGAGGCCAAAGGAAGATGTGAGGGCGTGTGTGTGAGAGATTGAGTGGTGATGACCTTTGAGCTGGCAGTGAGTGAGATGCCAGTAAATGTGTGATGGCCTTGTGAGTTTGATTTTAATTCATTCACTGGATGTGGGCATTGCTGGCTAGGCCAGAATTTATTGCCAATCCCTAATTGCCCTTGAGGAAGTGGTGGTGAGCTGCCTTTTTGAACTGCTGCAGTCCATGTGGCATAAGTATACCCACAGCGGTGTTAGAGAGGGAGCTCCAGGATATTGATCCAGCAACAGTGAGGGAACGGTGATACATTTCTAAGTCAGGATGGTGAGTGGTTAGGAAGGGAACTTCAGTGATGGTGTTCCCATGTGTCTGCTGCCCTTATCCTTCAGATGGTAGTGGTCATGGTTTTGGAAGGTGCTGTCCATGGAGCCTTGGTGAGTTCCTGCAGCGTTTCTTGTAGATGGTACACATGCTGCCACTGTGAATCGATGGTGGAAGGAGTGAATGTTTGTGGTTGGGGTGCCAATCTTTGTCCTGGATAGTGTCAAGCTTCTTGAGTGTTGTAGCTGCATTCACCCAGGCAAGTGGAGAGTATTCCATCACACTCCTGGCTTGTGCCTTGTAGATGGTGGACAGGTTTTGGGGAGTCAGGAGGTGAGTTACTCGCCACAGGATTCCAAGCCTCTGACCTGCTCTTGTAGCCAGAGTATTTATATGGCTAGTCCAGTTCAGTTCCTGTTCAATGATAACCCCCAGGATGTTGATAGTGGGGGATTCAGCAATGGCAATGTCATTGAATGTCAAAGGGCGATGGTTAGATTCTCTTTTGTTAGAGATAGTCATTGCCTGGCACTTTTGCAGCACGAATGTTATTTGTCACTTGTCAGCCCAAGCCTGGATATTGTCCAGGTGTTGCTGCATTTGGACATGGACTGCTTCAGTGTATGAGAAGTTGTGAAAGGTGCTGAACATTGTGCAATCATCAGCGAACATCCCCATTTCCGACCTTATGATGGAAGGTCATTGATGTAACAGCTGAAGATGATTGGTCCAAGGACACTGCCCTGAGGAACTCCTGCGGTGATGTCCTGGAACTGGGATGGCTGTCCTCCAACAACTGCAATCTTACAACATGCCATCTTACTTTCTGCTAGGTATAACACCAACCAGTGGAGAGTTTTACCCCTGATTCCCATTGACTCCAGTTTTGCTAGGGCTCCTTGATGCCATACTTGGTCAAATGATGCCATGATATGAAGGGCAGTCGCTCTCACCTCACCTCTGGAGTTCAGCTCTTTTGTCTATGTTTGAACCAAGGCTGTAACAAGGTCAGGAGCTGAGAGGCCCTGGCAGAACACAAGCTGACGTCAGTGAGCAGGTTATTGTTAAGCAAGTGTCACTTGATAGCAGTGTCGATGACCCCTTCCATTACTTTACTGAGTGTGTGAGTTTTGTGTGATGAGATGGTTGCCTTACTCTGGCGGCACTGGATGGATGCCCTCTTCTGTGCATCATTGGCACTGACCACTACTACCACGTCCTTCCAAGCCAGATTGCTGGATCTCCTGCGGCCAGACTGGGAGTAGAGGATATCAGGTCGGGCCTCCAAAAAGGCATTCCAGCAATGGGTCACCGAACTCTTCTTGGCTTTCGGGGCCATGTCTTCACCGGAGCGGTCCTGGGCTGCAAGCATTGGGAACTGTGTGCTCGGCTGCAGTTTAGATAAGGCACCTGGAGTGAGGAAATGGTGAGGTAATGGTATGGTGGGCAATTCAGAGGCTGCCCGCCAGCGAGGTGGCATGTTTCCTGTGGCTGCATAGTTAATGAGGCAGGAAGCGGACGATACGGCGCAAAACCCTGCCCTGGCGGCTGGTGGGGAAAATGTCCTTTTTAACACGGGCCACCACACTGTGTAATTCAGGAAAAATTCTGGCCATAATCTGGGATTGTATATACTTGTACAATATAAAAACGAAGTATTTTAGCCTCCATTTCATTTGCATACGGTAGATTAAAACTCATCAAAAGTAGTATGCAAAAAAAGACATGACTATGTTATAATAAAAACAGAAAGTGCTGGAAAATCTCAGCATCTATGGAGAGAGAAACAAGTTAATGGGCGGAATCAACCCAGATTTGCACCAAGTGCGGTAGCAGGTGGGTAAAACGATGTTTTACCTGCCGGCCGCAATGGCGGCTTTTCACGCCATATCGTCCGAAACCCACTGCATTATTTATGCATTCCTGGGAAACACGCCGTCTGCATGACGGGTGGGGTCTCATTCACCCACCACGCCATCACCTCGCTGCTTCATCATGCCAGGCACCACATTTAACATACAGCCATGCTCAGTGCTTCCAGCCCAGGACTGCATTAAAGGAGACACAGCCCCGAAAGGCAAGAAGACTGCAGCCCTCGAGCGCCGTTTGGATGCCGTGGAGATCCCGCTATGATGTTCTCTACCCTTGCTCTGGCCGCAGGAGGGTCAGCTACATTACCACTCCAGCTTGGTAGGTGATGGCAGTGGTGATCAGTGCCAATGTTGCACAGAAGAGGTCGGCCGTCCAATGCAGATAGAGGGTGAATGATCTCATCCGTGCAGCCAGGGTATGGCAAACATCTCATCACTCTAAACTCACGCACTGAAGCCCATCATACATTTACTGCCGTCTCACTCACTGCCAACTCAAGGGACATCACCACCCATTTTGCACACATACCCGCACATGTCCATCTGGCCTCATCTCCTCTGGAGACTGCCTCCTCAGCCCTCATCATCTTGAGGCCACTTGCACAGATCAGCATGTGCCCCCACACACTCCCTGAGATACCCTCCTTCCCCAGTACAGCTCTTATCCTGCAGCCCCTTCCCTTGCCTGAAGCCAATTCTCCCGTTTCTCCAAGCAAGCCCTTGCCCTGCAGCTGTTGAAAGGCCACCCACAATATGGCTGATCTGGTAGGTAGAGATCTATCCGTGATCCCCCCTAAAAGCAATGCGGTGCTGTCTGCGAAGCCTGGCGCTGATGACTGCGAGTGCTGCAAGATTGGCGAACAAACCTTGAAATCCTGAGTGAAGAGCCAGTGCATGTCGCTTATGCGCTGTTGTGAAACGGGTTTTCCCGTCGACATGGGTGGACGATCCAGCTGGGAGGGGGGATGAGTCTGGCAGGCTGGTCATACAGTGATAGGCTGATTTATTGCAATAAGATTCCCACGTCTGATGGCAGGAAAAGTGGCTCACCATCGGTGGGCTGAGCGGACAATCGCAAACTGGTTTAGCGCTGTTGTGAAACCGATCACACCATGTTTTTCACTCATGCCACCAAGGCGCCTGATGCCAGCGGGCATGGAAAATCCAGGTCAATGTTTCGATCCTAATATGACTCTTCTTCGAAGAAGTCATATTGGATGCGAAGTATTAACTGTTCCTTTATCCACCGATGCTGCTAACCCACTGAGATTTTCCAATTCTTTCTGTTTTTATTTCAGATCTCCAGCATCCACAGTGTTTTTCTTTTACATGACTATGCTGTGTCTAGTTTCAAATTCTCTAAAGAGTAGCTCTTAAGGCTTGCTATGAAGTATTTTACTTTATTGCCGTGGATTTTCAGGCGATATGTAAGGTTTTGTAATTTCAAATAGTTCTATTTTCTGATTAGTTCTTAGCATTTATCCAATGTATGATTGTTTTAAATCTTAATTGACTGAAAGTATCTATCACATTAGAATAGATCACTATTATAACTTAATGTCACAAGGCTATACTATGCCCATACCCAATATGAATATACACATGTACATAGTCGTATGGCCCACACTGAGTTCATGGAAGATTAAGAAGTCAATATGGCAGAAAGTGCAGGAGGGACTTGGTGCGAGTTAAGAGACAGATAGCGGAACTTTAGATGAATGTAACAGCCGGGCACTACTGGGACAAACTCCATCCAGTCCAATATTATACCCTACATCAAAAGGCATGTCCAGGGCAAAGGGTCTGTGAGTTCCATAGCCCATGGCCTACAGTTCACCAATTGACTAATATATAAGGTGAAAGGAGGTATATCAGCTCCCAACCAGCAGATGTGGGGCTGTTTGAAGGTTAAATCATGGGTTATGGCCTGAACCCGAAAAGGTAGGCTGATATGACATTTTCGTTCTTTGGTTCACTGTGGTGGATAGCCTAGATATGTCCATGGGACCTTCCCGTGAAACGTTGAATAAGAAACCTTCCCTGATCCTTGAGAGTCTGTCAGGATTGCAAACCCATTGTTTTTTGATCGAAAGCAATCACAGATCTGTCATCAAAATGAACCAGAATAATGACAATTCCCCAATTTTTGAGGAAACTCCATCAGCTGAAAGGGGGATATTGATCCTAATGAATGATTCACTCATTTTGATTCATTACATACATTTGATATTTAAGTGTATAAATTTAATCAAATATTATAGGCAGACATTCTTGCACAGATCTGATAGAATGCTACAACATCTGAAGGATGATATGTTACACAGACTGCCCATGTGTATGTAAAAGATCCCTTGGCCCTCTTTGAAGAGGATCAGAGATTTGGACAATGCTCCAATTTTAACCAACATTATTAAAACATATTAAATGGCTGTTCGTTTGCTGTTTGTAAGACTTTGCTATGAGAAAATTGGCCTCTGCATTGTGAAGTGACTGCATATGAAAAGTAATTGATTGATTGTAAAGCACCTTGAGAACATGATGAGATGCTCATCAAATTGAAGTTCATTCATTATTTTGGACATACATCCGAGTTACAATTGAGAAATTAAGACATGTGTACAATAGATACATGGTTAATTAGCACCTAAAACACGTTTTTATTTATTCTTTCACGGGATGTAAGTGTAGCTGGTAAGGGCAGAATTTGTTGCCCATTCCTAATTGCCCATGAAATTAAGGTGATGGTGAGCTGCCTTCTTGAAACAGTTCATCTGGTATAGGTATAACCACAGAGCCGTTAGGAAGGGAGTTCCAGGATTTTGACCTTGTAACGGTGAAGGGACAGTGATAGGATGCCGTGTGGCTTAGGAGAACTTGCAGGTGGTGGTATTCCCATGATACTGCTGCTCTTGTCCTTCTAGGTGGTAGAGGTCACAGGTTTGCAAAGTGGTGTCGAAGGAGGCTTGGAGTGCACCTTGTATAGGGCATGCACTGCTGCAACTGTGCTTTGGTGGTGGAGAGAGTGAATGTTTAAGTGGTGGATGGCAGGCTGCTTTGCCCTGGATGGTGTCAAGCTTCTTGAATGTTGTCAGAGCCACACTCATCCGGGCAAATGGAGAGATTAGCACCTGAAATGTTTTAATATACACTTGCATACATAATAAAATATTTCAATTCTCCAAATGACCACTTCTAACGTTTCTGTTTTGTTATCCAGTTTCCTCCTGGTGATGAACTACATTGGCATCAATATGGCTTCCCTCAATTCCTGCATCAATCCAATTGCACTCTACTTTGTCAGCAAGAGATTCAAGAACTGCTTTCAGGTAGCAGCATAATTGTTTTGAAGATCTTCACCCTAAATCACTTATTGTTTGATTCAGAGCTGCTGCTAAAGTTGAAGCTTAATTACTAAAGTTTAAATTTAATGATACAGCTTAAAGTATTAATCAATTTAAGATTTAGCTGACAATTATTTAATCAAACTCATGTTCATCAGTTTATTATTCATACTTTTTAGTATCCTTAAATTTTGAAATTAAAAATTCAAAGAATAAATTATAAATCATGTAAGGTTGTTTGGACTTTTTGTAGCAGTTGTGACAAATCTACAGAGAGCTAACAATGGGCTGAATTGCCTTCTTCTGTGCCATTATGGCTCTGTGACTCTAAATCCATCAAACAGTCAATAGCAATCTCCAAATCTCGGTGTAGAGTGGCGCAAATCCCACCTGAAACACCAAGTGCAAACAGTGCTCAATGTGCTGAGCTAAACTCAGTTTCATAATTTATTCACAATACCGAACACAGATTCGAGGGCTGACAGGAATGGTGATAGAGGGACATTGTGCAAGTGATATGTAAGTTAACGGGACAATAATAGGGCAGTGTCACTAGATGGGAAGGGAATATAATTTCAGCAAGCTTTCTGAGAGCCATTTGATTGCAAACCATCATCAGCCTTTCTCAAGGCTGCAAATGCAGGCGATTAAGACACAGCAGGCAATAGTGAAGGGGAAAGGAGCTTAAGTGCAAACATACATCTGTGGACAAGCAACAAGAAAAGCCTCCATTTGATGGTCTCTTGAAAGCGAGGTGGTGGCAAACCGAATGCATGTGAGGAAGTTTGCCTCTTCATGATGCAACACTCACAGGCCAGTATTGCAGCAGGGCTGCAAGGAGGTGCAACTAAGTTTTAGGCCACATCTGACTCTTACCATCCCTACATGCATGGGCTGTCAACTGCGTTATAGCCGCAAGTGTGGTTACAGAAAATGGTGTGGGTCAGCATCTGTGTGTGTCCTGGCCTAAAGCCTTGGAAAGTGATAGTTCTGTGGTCATTGGCAGCAAGGTATGACAGGGTCTGTACAGATGGTTAGTAGGATCTCATTGACTGCAGTCAAACAGGCAATACTCCCTCTTAATCACCTCAGTATGCCTTCCATGCAGCATCACAGAAAGCTTTGGTTCAGCACGGTGGTTGGTGTTAGTCATTCAAAGATTGTAGTGAAATCACCAGAGTTCAAATGGCAAAGCTTCCTTTGGGAAGAGGATCCTTCACCAACAACAACTTGCATTTATCTGGTGCCTTTAATGTAATAAAATCTCTCAACGTGATGTCAAACAAACTATGACACTGGGCAACATAAAGAGAAATTGGGATAAGTGACCAATGTTCACTGTAAGCTGCCTGGTTGCACAGGCCAAACACAAGTCCACCCTTTACCATGCATGTGTGGTCTCACCAAAAATATTTAAAAGACCCATGCACTTAAATTAATAGGGCATGCACAATTAAAAAAAATAATTATATGAGTCGTTGCAGGTGACCTAGAGTTTGATCAAAGAAGTAGGTTTTAATCAGCAGTCAGAGGCAGAGAGGTTTTGGGGAGAAATTACAGAGCTTAGGGCCTAGGCAGCTTAAGTCTGGCCACCAAATATGGAAGCATTGGAAATCAGCAACAGGCCAGAATTAAATGAGCATGGAGGGTTGTAGGGATGGAGGAGGCTACAGATATATGCAGGAATTGAACACAGTGATGAAAATTACAAAACCGAGGCCTAACTAATATAGCTAAAATTATTGCTGCCAAAGCATGGAAACCTGAGAGTTTTCCTAAAGTACATGGCATCCAGTATGCCCATCAAATGCCAAATGGAAGAGCACTTTTTCCTGCCCCCTTTTGCCTCTCCTACTAAAGCTGAATTTCATTTGGATGGGACCTTCCAAGGACCTGGATGCCTGGCTGGAGATTGCAAAGGGATAAATTTAAGTAACAATTCAGCGTTCTTGATCGCTGCTTGACTTGACCTTTAAGTACAATCTGCCTATACCCATTTCATATGAGAAACTAACATTTTCTCCAGTGTGTCCTGTTTGACATTAAAGTTTTTGAGGATGTTAATTTAAATTGACGATTGCAATCTTAGTTTCTCTGCGTTAGAAAAGGATCCATTTATTTGTAGCTGGAAACGTAATGTGGAATTTTCCCTTCATTCAATCTGGTGTCTGTGAACAATGATTGCAACCATATTGTTTATTCATGGCTATGGTGAAACTTTTAAGTCTGGATGCTACTGTCATTTCTAATGGTTGAACTATCAGATCTGTATATATTCTGCAAAAAAAAAACGGCAGTCAAGTGTTATTGTATCTTTTCAGCAATGAGTTACAATTGCAAATGCCTGTAAAACATCAACTTCAGTAACTTGGCTGTTGTGGCAAAGGATGTCCCAAAGAGGATACTATGGAGATTGGTGAAGAAAGAAGGGGTTTATTGACAGCTCTGTGCCTAGGCAGAATAATACACTGTGCATCCTTTAGCTAGTTCACAAGTAATTCTTGTTCTAGCATTGTGGAATTAAACAACTGAAGGCTAAGAACACAAGAAATAGGAGCAGGAGTAGACTGTATGGCCCTTCAAGCCTGCTCTGCTATCCAATATGATTATGGCTGATCTTGGGCTTGAACTCCACTTTCCTGCCCACTACCCATATCCCTTGATTCCCTGAAAGACCAAAAGTCTGTCTATCCCAGCCTTACATGTGTTCAATGATGGGGCAGCCACAACCCTCTGGGGTAGAGAATTCCAAAGATTCACAATCCTTTGGGTGATGTAATTTCTCCTCATCTCAGTCCTAAATGATTCATTCCTTATCCTAAGGTTATGTTTTAGATTCTCTGACCATCGGTGAGATCACCTCTCATTCTTCTAAACTCCAGAGAATATAAGCCCAATTTACTCAGCCTCTCATCATAGGGACCCCTCATCCCAGGGACCTCAACCTCATGCATATGTTTTGTCTTGCCAATGATGGCCCACGTCTGTGTTACTGGAGGGTTAGCAAAGCATTTCTTATTGTTTTACCACCAAATATTTTGCTGTAATTTACTGGCACCTATTGTTATAACCCATTGTGAGCATTTATTTTAATTTTAATGTACCCAGTTCAGGGATTATACTCAAAAATCACACGGTCTAATAGTGATTATTCTTCAGTTACTGGGCAGAAGGATGAGAGGAGTTGTGCCATTTCCCCCAACAAAGGCGTTCTGTCTGACCCCGCTTCACTACATATCGCACCGTAACTTCCGATGGAGCGGCAATTGAGTCAGATTGCCACTCCGCTCAAAAGTTCTTACCTGCAAATCCAGGTGACCCTTTCTCACCCGAGCTTCCAAGTCAGGCCGGGTGAGATCTGAGTAATGCAGCGCATTCCTGGGGCCTAGCGTTGAAGGGCTGTAAAGTTAAAGATAAGTAAACCCGCACCCTTTTTTACAGTTAGTTGCAGTAAACCAAGTAAGATTAAAAGTCCAGACAAGTTAAGTGTATAAGGCAGGATTTGGCGCTGGTGGGAGAGGTGGTCAGGTTGAAGAGGTGTCAGGTCAGGAGGGGTCGAGTCAGAGGGGTCTTGGTGGGGTGTTGTGTTGGAGATGGTCGGGCCGAGAGTGGGGTGGGGGGAAGAGGGGGGGTGGGTCGGGTTGGAGGGCAGTTGGGTAGGGAGCAGTCGGGTTGGATCAGTGGGGGGTGAGATGGGGTCGGGTGGGGTGGAGTCAGGCCAGGCCTTGGGGAGGGGTGGGAGAGGGTCTTGGGGCCAGGGGTGTGGGGCGGGATGTTGGGTCGGGCCTCAGGGTCGGGGGGGAGGGGGGGTTTCAGGTTGGGACTCGGGGTGTGGGGGCCTCCAGGGTTGGAGGGAGGGTGGTCAGGTCGGACATCGGGGGGTGGGGGGAGGTTGGGCAGAGTCAGGCTGGGTCAGGCCTTGCAGGGCTGGAGTCCCAAGCAGGGCAGATGAATCCTGATGGCGGGGGAGGGCGGGGGTGGGGGGGGTGGTGCGGTGGGGTTGTGGGAGAGGGGTTGAGGTGGGAAGAGTCCTTGGTGGGAGAAGAATCTGTGGGAGGGCATTTTGGGATGGTTCCCAGTGCAGGGTAATTGCCCAAGGGAAGCTTCCAGGCAACTGCCTTGCAAACCTTACCTGGGAACATACTGTGTGTGTGTGTGTGTGTGTGTGTGGTGGATGGGGTGGGGGGGTGGTGGTGGGGGGGGGGGCGCTAGGGTGTCGGGCGGTTGTGATGGGCATTGGTGTTCCCCAACACATCTTTGGGGTAACCCTAGTTACACTGACCTGGAGTTCGGAAGTTATGGCCCAGGACTGAACTTGGTTGCAATATCAGTGGCCCTAAAATGGATAAATAGCGTGCAAACGTTTGTGGAGGACAATACTAGTCCTTCAAAATATACGAAGACTTGACAGTATCTTATTTTCTTCCCATGTGAAGCAGTCTCCTAGTTCCAGGCAAACATCATGTAGACTTTTGTATAAATACTGGTATTTGAGTCCTTTTTTTATTGCATTTGTTGCATCATTGATGTTGTGCTTACATCCACAGCAGATTTTAAGTAATTTAAAGTGTTTAAAATGTCAAACCCTAGCCTTCTAAGTTCAATATACTTGAAATCATTTTTGGTTTAAAAACACTTAACCTTGCATGCAAGTTACTAGTTATATATTGCAAGTAGTCCGTACTCTCTAAAACACCACTGATGAAATATCTGTAGGGGTGACCCTACCAATTTGCTTAATCTGCATGCATCATATTGCAATATTATGACTGAAACAGATTTGTAACTCATTTCTACAAAAAAAAGATAATTATAACAAAATGAGAATAAAATGCATCTGTATAAAACCATGCAAATTGTGTGTCATAATTATGGTGCTACAACAGTTAATGATTTTATTAGCATTTATATTTAGTCTCAAGAATAGGATACAGTGAAAGTTATGGAGACTTAAATAGGTATTTTTGCATCTAATCCAACAGTCAATTAATTACATGTTAACCAGTTGTGTCAATACTGATGGCCTCTGCCTGAGGACTTGAATAGCATTATAGCAATGAGATGTTATTTAAACTTCACAACCTCTAGTGTCTGTACTTTGGGAATAAATTACAATTGACCTTTGATGAATGGAAAGATAATTCTTGCGGGGCTGTTGGGGGAAAAGCATGGGAGTGGAATGAGTTGGATAGCTCTTTCAAAGAACTAACACAGGCACAATGGACTAAATAGCTTCCCTCTGTGTTGGATGTGATTTATTATTTGAAAGTCGACAGCCATTTCCAGTATTCTAGGTATTAATTGCTGATTTGAGTTGGCAACTATTATTCGCTCCTACAAACGCAAAAATTAATGCATAAAGTTTCATGCATATTGGGTTAATTGGAGTTAGTGGGAGGCTTGGTTGGGAGGGAAGAGACGCAGAGTGTAAGGCAGGACCTTACCAATAATTTGCAGGAGGAAGTAAGAGGGTGAATCACACTGGCAAGCTCTCATATTTACATATTGGAGATTGGCATGAGAAAAAGCCACATGGACGATTCCCAGCCTTCCTTCACAACCTCAGGTGTAGCCTATGACCTGGACAGCAAAACAAAAAAAAGAAAAGGAGAGATAAAAAAAACAAGATAATGAAAAGAAACACAAAGCAAATGTGCCTCATTGCCCTTTTTACTTTATTTACATCTTATTAACGTTGTGAATGTGCGTTATTGCTCCAAATGTGTCAAAGTTATTGTAAATAAAGTTGTTCATAGGTTATGGATCTTTTCCATTCTTGAAGAACACTAGTCAACGGACTGTTAACTAAACTGTTCTAGGTTTTCTCACCTATTTGCTATGATGGGAATTATAAAATTTTCTTTGTTATACACAGTCCTGCCTTTGCTGCTGGTTCCCGAGGAAGACTATGATGCACGTGTTGCCCCTGGATGAGAAGCAGTCCTGCATCAAGTGGAAGTCAAATGGCATCGATCATGGCCTGGACCACAGTAATTCACGTTCCAGTAATAAATACAGTTCATCATAAAAGCGAGGCAGTCTTCCACACATCCATCTCAAGGAAGAATGCTGGCACTGCCTAAAACTGTACAAAAAATTGCATTGCTACCATAGTGAAAGACAAAAGCCCAAATTGCAAACCATACTCCTCTCCCAAAGGAAGGGCCGATGCGGCAATGTATTCCAGATGCATACATCATGCAAGGAAACACCATCTAGAAAAGCTCACATAGTCTTTAAGCATTCACTGCAGCCTATAAAGAGTAAATAAATATGGAAGAAACTGAGGACAGACCAACGGACAGGGAAAACCATTGTTAAGGCACTTGAATGGTCTGACTCTGCACTTTGGGGTCACCAGAATGTTTCTGACTTCTAAGCTGATCTGTTGCAAAATATATTACTGAAAAATGAGCCTGAGCCACAAGATTGGATGACGAGGTTTCAACTAGCATGTATTATATGCTGAGAAATGGGTTTCAGTAAACTGAATAGGTCATATTGTCTAGAAAACAATTTTCTCAAACTTTCTGAGCAATATTTTATTCATAAAATGGACTTTGGGCTGGACCCATTGCCTTTTATACTTTATTTACATCTTACTCATATACCTGGTATACATGGTAAAGAGAATTTTATTACACCATCATGGGAGTTGCATCAACATCATAAGGCCTTGTGATGCTAGAAGACACACAGCAATTATTTGAATAAGTAATAACATTTAATTCCCATTATCCAAAATATAAAAACAATTGGGCTGTGTATATTCACATGTGATTCTACACCCATAATGAATACATATTAATCTTTGGCAACATTCTATAATAAAGGTTTTGATGCATTGACCTACTTAAGCAGTTTGAATTGCTGTTCCTGGAAGAACACTCTCCCTCTCTGCTTGCCCATTGCTCACTTAGTGAAGAACTATTAAGGGGGGGATGGAAATTCCCTCTGTTTTCCTATTTGGAGAGAAATTTTGAATGCGATTGTAGCAAAGTTGCAAAGATTTCACCACGAATAGCAAAGAGGAAATTCTCCTCCCTCCTGCAACCCTCTACCGCCCCCGCCCCCATCCCCCCCACTGCCTTTTATCAATACCATACAGCAGGAGTTACCAGGTTATGTTAGTAGTTACAACAATCATGATCGATCTTTCAACACCCTGGCTCTAACCAGAGGCGAGAAAGGCTTCTTCATCTTTGAGCAGACCAGATTGTCAGCAAATTAAATCATAACTTGGACTCGAAACGTCGACTCTTTTCTTCTCCGCCGATGCTGCCAGACCTGCTGAGTTTTTCCAGGTAATTCTGTTTTTGTTTTGGATTTCCAGCATCTGCAGTTTTTTGTTTTTATCTCATAACTTGCCTGTCTATTCCAAAAAGGTGCATTTAACCACAACATTTTGCAGTATTATTTTGTTAAGATATTAAATGTATATTTTTTAAAAATCATTTTGAAATACACTTATTTAACATTTACTTGGCACATAGTTGATTCATAGTGTTATATCATTGATGAGAACTAAGTACTTCCTGAATTTCTTGTATATATTGTTTATATGACACCTACATTTTCAATTAAATTAGCTATAATACATTACTGAACATAAATTGTTCTGGCCATAGTTTGCATATTCCAGCAACTATTCTGTTATTGCTAAATGCCAGAAATGTATTGAAACAAATGGTTGCTTCATGTCCGAGAATGTGACAATGTTTTCATTTCAAACTGATGATTTATGCTTATTATTCTCTTCTGTATATTTCTCATAATCATTTCAGTAATTTTATTGTAAAGCATTGTGTTTTTCTTTCTAATGCCTTTAACCAGTACAAATGTGAATGTTTCATACAGAATAAATTACAGTTTATTAGTTATTTTTGCCTTATATCTGAACCTTCTTTCTTCACTGAGAAGAATCAGCCATTAACCCACTCCATTTCCATTTTACTTTTTACCACTGCAACCTGCTACAGGAATTAATCTAAATTATAAAAACATGTCCAACTGGTAACATGATGGGTAATGAACAATCATTAATAGTTTAAGAAACAAAAATAAGAACTTCTGGTAGGTTCATTGGCATATGTAAATAGATAGTGTGAATCAGCTCTGTCAACACAATTTCCATATCTAAAGAGGATTGGAAAAATATGATAATGGCTTCTGCTATTCCTCCTGGGCTTACTTCAACAATTTGTTTTATTCATTCATGGGATGTAGGCATCGCTGGCTGAGCCAGCATTTATTGCTCATCCCTAATTGTCCTCGAGAAGGTGGTGGTGAGCTGCCTTCTTGAACCGCTGCAGTCCCTGTGGTGTAGGTACACCTACAGTGCTGTTAGAGATGGAGTTCCAGGATTTTTGACCCAGTGACAGTGAAGGAACGGCCTTCCAAGTCAGGATGGTGTGTGGTTTGGAGGGGAACTTGTAGGTGGTGGTGTTCCTATGCATCTGCTGCCCTTCTAGGTGGTAGAGTTCATGGGTTTGTAAGGCAGTGGTGGAAACCATCAGGGTGTGACTGCCCCACTTTGGGTTGTGTTTGCTTTTTCAGAAACAATTCCTTTCTACAATTATCTCTAATGATTGCTCCACATCCTTTTCTAATATATTATGCTTTCAATTTCATTACCATTTGTAAAACTGACACAAAATATGTAATTTATCCTTACTAAAACACCTTACTCTACGAAACTTCTCTTCAAACTTGAACGGCTGTAACATCTCTAACCCTTTTTTTTAAATCTGTACTATTTTCTTTTTTATATCTGCTAGCCCTTTTTATCATATCCCCTTTAAAGAAAGAATTTGTATTTAAATAGTGGGATTCAATGGAATCTCCTTCATCATTCCCTGGTACATGTTCAATATCCATTATGGCTTTTTTTTAAAGTTTGCTATCCCTAGTTTCATCCTGCACCTCCATTTTAAGTTTTCAGTCAATCTCACTGGAGTAGAGATTAGCTTGGGCTGGTTTAGGGTCTAGGCTTGATGCTACGGTGTCAGCACAAGCCTTATAAAGAGGGTCCAAGGATAGAAATTGGTCCTTAGGCCTCACCTAAATAATTAGGCCAGCTCCTGATCCACTTGCCTTGTGGGAGACATCAATTTTGACCTGACTTCCCCACCGCCAGTCTCCTACAGTCTCCCATTGGGAAGAGAGAAGGCGACAGCTATTCTTGTGGATACCGAGGAGCACTTCTACTACAAAGGACGGATGGTTTTTAATTGCAGGAGTTTACCTTTGGTTGGTGATCATCAACCTTTGATAAGCAATTTGTCTAAGGGGCCCTTTAATAGGCATCCAGGGAGCTCGCTAGTAGTGCCCATTTGCACTCTCACTTTAGTTGACACCCACCCTCTTCCTGCCCGACCCCCTTGGCAATGTTGAGGCTTTCTCAACTCGCATTTCACCCTGGCTGCTCATTAATTGGTCAGCTAGCATGAAATTGCGTTCGGAGGCCGATCGTGGGCGGAAGTGCAGTTCACGCTGCGTGCAGGCCCGCCTATCAGGCACGCACGCTAAGAATGAAATTCATGCCTATGTCTTGCCTCTCACCTGCCATATTAGTTAAACCTTGCCCTGCAGAGCCAGATATTCTCCCAGCAAGGACACTGGTCTCAGTTCAGCTGAAGGCTTTCCAAACTACTTCCTTTACCGACCTGGTGCTAATCTCCAAGAAATCTGAACTTTTCCTTTCAAGCTATTTCTAGCCCAAAAAAATTGAAGGTATCCTTTGGTGGTCACAATTCCTGGGGGGCTGGTTGCCCTCAGCTGCCTTGCCCATTATCCATACTGGCCAATATGAATGAGCATTAATGGGCAGCATTGGCAACTTATTCAATGATACTGGAATCACAGCAGAGCCTAATCCAGCATTCACTTGACATCCATACACTGGGCATCGTTACATTAGCAGCACCCTGCTCGCACAAACATGCAGGGGATTGCTGAATAGCAATCAGGAGCCCATTTTTCCCTTCCCTAACCTGTAGGCATGAAGCCCATTGCACTGCTTCCTTTTGCTGCCTTGGTTGGATCAGCTAACTCAGTAAAGACCAAGAGCCAAACTGGAGATTTCCTGGGGCAGAGTGCCCTCCGTCACGGCAGGTTTGGTGGTGGGGGGGGCCATTTAACCAGGCAGGAGGATGGTGGGATGGGGATTCTGCCACCTTCCCATCTCCACCCCAATTAAGTGTGGGGCGGGAAGGCCTGTGGTCAGCTTTCTTAGCTTGCTACCAATCCAGGCTATTAAGTGGACAATTAATACCCAGTTAAAGGCCTCATCTTGCCACCACTGCTGGTATTAACCCAGCAGCAGGTGGGGGGCTCACCAAGACAAGCAAACCTTGGTGAGTTTGCTTGCAGGCTCCCAAGGAGGTGCTCATTCAAAGGTCTGATCAAGGGACTGGGAATTGGGAAGGCGAGGGGAGGAGGGTAGGGGGCTAAAAGCCAAGCCCTACCCTTGCCTCCAATCACCCTCCCACACTCCCCCCCCCAACCCCTACCCCATGAACCCCTTCCCACCATCACTCATCGGTGTCTGGGTCCCTCCTTGATCCAATGACTTGGGTGGTTGTAACACTGGCAGTAGCCACTCCATCCCTCAGAGGTCATTAGCTCATGGCGGGTGGGACCTTCATCCCGGGAGAAGGGTCGCTGCTGGCCTGTCAAATGCCTGAGCGGAACAAGATGCGGTGGGCCTTCCTGAAAAGAGGCAATGTGAGGTCTTGCCAGATCTCCAGCTGGCAGCAGAGACCTCCATTGCCTCCACAAGATTCTGCCCTTGGTCTTTAAATGGTCAATTTGAGAATCTCATCATTAATTCAAAGGTGCGCCACCCCATGACATTAATATATAAAAACAATCGGGCAGGGTGTATAAAGAGTGCACAAACTGTCACAAGCCATTTTGTGACCTTAATGCTGAATTTTAGTGTCAGCCCTGAGTAGCAGATGAAGGGGAAATGTTCCACTCTAGTTTAAATTGTGTGAACCAGAGCACAGGAGTAATTAGAGACTGGTCACTCTAAATCCCTTCCCACTTTTTTGCATTACATGTATTTCTACCTTTGAGGTGGGGAGTGTCATGCTTTGTTACATGATATAAAGGTACTAATCACTCACAAGGGATTGTGCAAACATGTCTTTGGTTCACTTATTGAGAGTGGGCACATGAGAACATTTATGCGGAGGTATAAAGCTTAAAGACATCAGATTTGCAGAGCTATGTGTGTGTGCTCTGCTGAAAAGCAAAATCAAAACTAAACTAGATTGCATGACACACTTCCTTTCTAGTGATGTCATTCTGCAATGCCTTAAAGGCATATTACAACAGGGGGTAAGAATGTGCAGGAGCTTCATTAGCATATGTAAGTTGAACTGTACATGCTCTACATGTAATTTCTCATCGTGCTTGCATTCAGGATGCTCAATAATATTTGTACTTACGTATATTGGGATTCAATAGTTTCCAAGGCATTGTGAGGGTGCAACAGTTAATTAAAGCGTTCACTGATACCTCTCTAAGTGTTTTCAGACATTTTCTGCAGTTTTTCTTCATTGGTTTGGTCCCCCTCTCCCCATTACACAGCTCCATTACGTTCTGGAGAGAATTGTCGAATTGGAACATTTGACTTTATGTAATATTAAAGTTTTCTGCATCCAACTTAACCCCAATCTTAGGGCAGAATTTGCCCTCAATGGGCGGGTGGGGCGGGTCCCACCGGCTCGGCAGTGGGCGGGCAGCCGAACTTCACCGCCGAAACGGTCCCCGCCGCCATTTTGAGTGGGCGGGCTAATTAAGGCGGGCTGCCCGACGGGAAGTGATATACTTCCCCATCTGTGCGCATTGCTCCCTGAGACTAGGTGCTGTCTCAGGGAGATTGTTGACTGTTTAAAAAACCTCAAAAATAGAAAAATAAAAAAATAATTAACGTGTCCCCCTCATGTGACAATGTCAAACAAGATGGGACATGTTAGTAAATATGACATAAAGTTTATTAAAGATTTTCAAAACAGACATGAGACCTCATCCCGCCGGTGGATGAGGTTTCATGTTTTTTCAGAAGCCCGCTGGGGCTCCTGACCTAACCACCAACCTTAAGGTTGGATGGGCAGGGCCTTTAATTGGATTAATTACCTTGTCAATGGCCTCAATTGGCCATTGACAGGTCAGCGGGTGGACAGCGCTGTGCCCCCGCCTTCCTGGATATTTAAATGGGTCGGGGGTTCCTCCCAATGTCATCCCGCGTCATTTTCCCGAGTGGGCCCTGCTCCCAAGTCACCGATGGGAAAACCCTGGCCTTAACCACAGCTTCAGAAAAATAGGGCTGAATTTTGAGGTCCTGCCAGGGGTGTGAATGGAGCCAGGCGGGGGATGAAAATATCAATGGCAACTGGCATGCCGGTTTCCCATTGCCATTCCCGGCTTTGGTGCCATTCACCATGGCAGGGGGAGGGCGGCTCTGGCAACCTGCCCATTCTGGCAACGATGCCAACTGAAGTACTTAAAGGGAATAATTTTATGACAACGTTGTGGCAGGGATGAGGCAGTAAAATGCAGCGAGCCATTCAAAAGTCCATTGATTTCTGTGGGACCGGAAAATCCCACCAACAGGAAGGGCTGTAAAATTCCACCCAAAGAGTTTGTTGCGAGCTCATTCAGGGCCATTTTCAGAATTTGGCAGGAGTGTACAGGCAGCATGTGTTGTCTAGTGCAAATCAGGTACATGGAGACAGCAACAGAGTTGAGAGTCAGTCATGGCTGCCCCAGGAAATAAGGTGGTCCCCATGAAAGGGATAATGCCACAGAGGGTGACTCAGCCACTGGCACACAGATGCCTTTGGATCAGCACAGGTTTCAGGGAGAGTGGTCAGTAAATGCATGCGCAGTGGGTTGTCACCCTCCTGGCATCAGCAGTCATAAGAGAGGGTGGCAAGGCTTCCAGCCACAATTAGGACTTCATCCAAGCATAAGTAAGGGAATTCTTGGCAGTGGGAGCATGACTCTTAGATTGCAGTTCCAGTGATGCTGAGGTGCAACATCCTTAGATGGAGGGGAAGAGCCCCAGGCATCAGGGGGGCAGCGGAGAGGATCGAGGGGTAGGGAGGAAATGGAAGCCACACCCTCAGCATTAAATCTACATCCAAAGATAGAGCTATCTTGTGCTCACCAAGAAACAGTGCCACAGGAGACTATGTCTATCCAAGCAGATTGCCATAGAAATTTGTGCCCTTGCAGCAGAAGATATCACAACGCATAGCCCTGCCAGTAGCAAGCCAAGTCGTTGTGACTTCATTGTCATTCATGTGAACTTCTTTCCCCCTGCCTCCTTCCAAGGATCAGCTGTGGACCTTGGTGGCATCTCACAAGTGACTGTACACCAATGCATATCACAGGTTACTGATATTCTCTTTATGAAAGCTGGGCTGTACATGCAAATCCTGACAGATGGGACCTTACAGGTACAGAAAGCAATTAGTTTCACCTCTATTGCTGGATTCCCCCAGGTGCAGGGCACCAGTTGTACCCATGAAGCCATCAAGGCACCCAGTGACCAGCCAGTGAGATCCATCAACAGAAGGGGCTTCTACTCCTGTCATGAAGATATTAATGTTACTGGAAATTATTTTAAATTGGACTTGTAGTAGGGTCTGTGTCTGTGGGTGTAAGTGTGTGTGTCTTAATTGGATTAAAGCCAGCTAGTCTGGGTACTTTGCTGTTTAATAGTTTTGAGATTTTGAACAGTAGGGTAGAGGGTACATTTGCATTTTGTTGAATAAACCATTCAAAGACCGAGGGTGAAATCTTGCACCTAGCTAGGAGACACCAAGCTATATGTTTACATTACTAATAAAATTGGTACTATGAAAGGGGTTTATTGTTAGAACAGGTGGAGTTCAAAGGGCCTGGTGATACATTGAGAATTTACATTCAAAGGGAAAGCTAGGTATGTACAGAAAAGAGTTTTGTGTGTATAGAGGCATGCCACCTGTAAGCCTACAATTGTGCAGAGGAACCAAATTGAAAAGGACCTCATTTTGAATTCGTAAGATAAAATGTGCTTTGCCTGCTGTCTGTTTAAGTCTGTTGTGGGATATTGTTGCCTTGGTGAAGATGTACCTAGGAGTGATTAATTTGGGGATTTGTTTAAAAGTTATTATGGTAGTAATTTGTAATCATGTGTATGTATTTAATTCCTTATTAAATGAATAAATGTTTAATTTAATTTATATAAAAAGAAAACTTCTAGAGGCTTGGTGGTTTCATTTCTGAATTCAGAGCTGCATCTCAAACATACCAATTGAAAATACAGGTTATGACAGTTGTTTAAAGTTCCCCTCTGGGACTTTGAATAGCTTAGCCTTTATCAACTGCTGTGTCATAACAGTGCCTCAAGTTTCAACTGACCTGCAACCACAACAGTGCCTTTCTGAGTGTGTGCGTTCACTTTCCTGGAGAGGCCATGATTCCTTCATCCTCCACCTGTCCAGGATTCTGTGGTTCTCCATTCCGTACCCAACCCAAACTCTATGGGCAGAATTATCAGGTTGGTGTGCAGCTGCGCCCCCCAACCCACTTGAGCATAAAATAACTCGTGATGACATCGGGTGAGCGTTCCAGCGTCATCCCGCGCTCACGCGATATTTCGGCTGGCAGGCACACATAAAAGTTGGTAGCTCGTCTGCAGACAATTAAGGGGCCAATTAAGCCCATTAAAGTTGTAATTGTCCCCAGATTTTCATGGTCTGTCCAACCTCAAGGTTAGCAGACGGGTGAATCGGCCAGGCAGCCTTTGCATTTTTCATGAAACCTCATCCAAGGGCAGGATGAGGATTCCATCATTAAATTAAAAAAAAGAACAATAATCTATGGACAGAATTTTTATAATGCATATGTTCAGGCGACTGTTTGTGATGCTTGGACATTTTTGTTCTGATTTTAAAATTTATTTAATGCTCTGTGCCTTCAGGGAGCTTACATTCCGCGCTCGCCCGTGCCTGCGCTTATGTCAGCACCACTGTCCTCCCTTTCCCACCCCTGCAGCGCTGAGCATTTAAGTGCATGCATCACGCTGGCTGGCTGTTAATTGGCCAGCCAGTGTGAAATCACGGTCGGGGGCCAATCACGGTACGTGCCCCGGCCGTTCCTGGACCCACCAATCGCTCCTGCCTGCCAACCTGAAAATTCTGCCCCATGGCTAGATTCTAGGGGACCAGAGATATGCCTCAAAGAGATGGCTATTCACACTTTTACATGACCCCAAGACAGAGGTACAGATGCACCGCAACCACATTCTCTGCTCGCCAGGGCAATCATTGAGCAGGCCATCGGGCTTCTGAAGATGTGGTTCCAGTGCCTCAACCAAACAGGTGATGCCCTACAGTGCATTCTTGCAAGGGTCTCTCACATGCCAATGGTCTGTTACATTCTCCATAACGTGGCCCTTCAGAGAGCTGAGAACTTTGAACACGGTGAAGTGCTGAATAAATACAGCTCAGCAGAGGAAGAGAAGGTGCATGCAGGACATGAAAGAGGAGAGAGAAGATGGAGAACACAGATGTTCCCCAGCTGTATAGGGAAGTGTCGGAGGCTGGCGTGGAACTCATGGTTGTCGTCAGGTTACAATTACCATCAGGCAATACCTGATTCAGGCTGGGTTCAACTGAGCCCCTCTAACCCAGGAGGAACAGCATACTCTGCAACTCACTTTCAGCTACTTGTGAGAACACTTCCATTGAAGACATAGCCTGGAATGGATCCATTCATCTCACCAATGTACGATGCACATCTTTCTAGAGGTTTCACAGGCACCATTGATAGACCCTTGCTTCCCTTTACCACTTCACTTGTGCAACTATTAATAAAACGTTCACATGTCTGGTTTCAGATATCAAGGTTTGCACAGTAATCTAAAAGGCAGAAAGTGCACATCTACACGTGATAGATATCCCAGAGACCCACTCAGTGCTCAGCCCAACACAGTAGTCTCTGATCTTAGCCATTTCTATGCGGTGCTCCCCTTTTGGCCTGGTAGAAGGTGGAGGTAGCCTGCTTGCAGCTAAGATGCACATGGTGATCATCCTTATCATGGCGGTGCTGATGTGGCTACCTTCAGAGGCTGGTGTACTGGCATCATTGCAGGGTCAGTCTCCATCCCTGGGCCCTGATGCACAGATGCTTCTTCAGTCAGGGAGGCCAAAGAGGTTGATGATGATGACGATGGTGCCCATGAGAGTTGGCACCCTCCTTGGTAACTGCCTCAGCCTTGGATTGGTGTTTCAGATAGCTGGAGGGAAGTACCAGCTGGGGCAAAACTGGAACACCCTCCAAATATCCCTGCATCATATAATGTCACTGGCCAACCCAGGCTACATAGTGTGGAATGCATTCTGTGAAAGTCAGTGTGCAGTTCCTGCGTGTACTCCGAGTGCGGCCTTATATGGCTTTCCATGGGGTTGGTTACTCTGTGCGTGGAGGAGCTCATGTGTTCATAGCCCTGAGCCATGGTGGCAGTCATGAGCTGGTTGGACTCCTCCATTCTTTGCCCATGACCCGAAACTGCCTCAGGGGATTCTGACATGTGGGAGCAGATCTGTTGCTGCTGTATGTACAGCCTCATTTCCTGTGACTCCTGAGGCCCTGCACCTGTGTCCAGCTGAGAAGGGCTGTGTCTGTCCTCGATCTCCCGAGGTGCCTGCTCACAGCTCCCTCTGCTTCTGTCATCTCCTCCTGCTCACTCGTGACTTGCTCACCGTCCCCCCCCCCCAAGTGTCACCCTATCTACTCGCACACAAATGCCCACCGAGGTGATAGTACTGCGCTGGCTGCAGACTGTGTTTGTAAGATGCGATGGCATTCAGTGTGAGCACTGCTTTGGCTGTGATGGGGCCAGTGATGGGGAGGGAGTCGGTCTTATTGCCTCGAGGTCTGCACCTGGGGAAGACACAAGAAGAGATTATGAGAGCCAGCCTTGGATAGCCAAGGCCCTCTGCGGTGCTGAGGCTTCGCAATACAGCTCAGCCTTCAGCATGCTGTCAAATGGGGTGGAGTGCAATGCACGCCCTTAATGAACACAAGGCACTCTCAAATCACCATCTCTAACAAATGCCCATCATGCCTTGTTCAACATCCACGTGGTCAACGACCCTGGTGATGTCCGTGACTCCCTCCTCCACGGCAGCCATAATATGTAGCTACGGAACCCCTCCTCCTTTCTGGACCCTAGGGCGTTATGAAACTGTTTTTCCTGTGACGACAAAGGAGAGAGAGAGAGAAAGAGAGAGAGCGATAAGGTACTGTCACGGCCAGTGTCAACTGCTCCTATTCATTAGAAGCTGCATGCCTCAGTGCTGACAGGTCCTCAGCAGCACCATGGCTCTGAATCCTTCTGAGGGATCAGAAAGAGCCCAGGGCACACACTCCTCCCACATCCAGGAGCAACATGTGCCCTCAGGTTCCTCAGTTGGAGTAACTGATGGAGGGTGAACACTCAGGGGCCTGTCCTGAGAACTTGCTGCTGCACTCACCTTACCAGAGGAAATATGATCATTTAGCCCCCCCTCCCACAACGAGCCCAGTTTCTACGCACCACACTCTGTCTTCCCACTGTCTCTGCGACCTCCTTCCAGGTATACTTGGTTTGGGTGGTTGGCCCTCTCCTGCAATCCTCTGCGAAGATGAACTCCCTCCTTTCCCTCAGTCCTTCATCGACTTCCAAATCCGAGTGTCCCGTGTTCCTGGTTCTGCCTCTCCTCAGGCTGCTGTGTATTGCACTGAGAAAAGATCAACATGTGGGTTCGCAGCAGACAGCCATTATTCAACTTTATTTACACCTCCCCAATAGAGAAGTAAGCAAATGCAATATACCCACAAAAACATCTTTCCACCAGCAGGTAACGCATTGAAATGTCAGCCATGTGATGGCTGCTGTGGGCTTTTTAAATTGGGCCAGCCTCCTTTCAGTCCCCTCTCCGGTCCCAACCCCCCAGCTGCTCATTTGCCACCCTACCTGCACCCCCCCCCAAGCCAATTAGCAGTCCACTTCCGTGAAATTCAGGGGCTGTGGCTCTTCTTTCCCAGGGTGTTTGTTTGTGTGTGAGTGGGTGGGGGGGCGGGGGGCTGTGGGAGTGGGATGGGGCGCAGTTCGGGTGGGGATCAGGGCCCAGAAGTAGTCCTGACATCCGTGTCCAGACGCTCCAAGGAAAATCCTGCCCATGACCCCTACATAGCCAATATGACTTTTCCATTTTGTGCCGATTTGTGCCAGGCTCTGAGCAATATTTTTCAGTGGACGTATGGCCATTTAATTCAAAATGCTCAAACCTATCGTATGCACCTTTCAGAGACAGTTCAGAAAATAAATTTTCAGCTCATTAGTGGGGCTGCATTCAAACTTCAAATCACCGAGTTAAAGTACAGCAATTCATGGCGCCAGGCAGTGCTTACATACCTTAGGTATTTTTAAAAGTTTAACTTCGTATCACTTGACTTCTTAACTACATTAGAGAAAACACCTGCATTTATCAATGAGTCAGCCGTTGACTGAAATCAATCTAAATTAAAACAAAAGAAAACTGACTTCAGTGAAAGAGGCAGGTTTATAAATCATAAAAAAACACACTTCATATGTCACATGTGAAATTGTTGTTGGTATAGTAAAAAGAATTAGGCAGCTATTTCAGACTGGTTTCTTTAACCTGGAGCTTATATTTATAAGTACCTACCAACCCACAAATGTACATCATCAACAGCGATTAGCATCTCACCAATCTTTTATTGGGCTATTTACAACAATTAGTCTTTGTGATAAGGAGCATCACAAATTAAACACAGCTCCACTTTAGCAGCAAGATAATACATCACATGACAAAAAAAAAGAACAACAACAGCAGAAATAAAAAACATTTAGCCACTTGGTAGTACAGAACTTGAGAATTGTTGAAAAAAGCGACAAGCTTTTTGCCTTGCACTCATCAGGACAGATGCAAGAATGCCAAATTTCAAAAGGAGCAGCAATTTATACAGCATGAGAAAAGGGTGATGATTGGTTGGCAAGTCGACTCTGACTGGTCAAGGTATTACCATGAAGAGTGCACCAGGGAACTACTATCCCCCACACTTTCACTTAATTCAAAATAAAGTGCAATACTTGGACATGTTCTTTTCGCTGCAGAAGACCATAAGACCATAAGACATAGGAGCAGAAATTAGGCCATTCGGCCCATCGAGTCTGCTCCGCCATTCAATCATGGCTGATAAGTTTCTCAACCCCATTCTCCTGCCTTCTCTCCATAACCTTTGATCCCCTTACCAATCAAAAACCTATCTATCTCGGTCTTACCGGCCCCTGCAAAGACAGGTCCCTGCAAATAAATATATGTAGCTTCTAGCAAGCATAAGTGAGCCACATTGTGAGCCCGGTTGATAATCTTAATTTGGTTGTTGGTGTAATTCTTAGTGCACTCAGGTTTGTTCAGCAAGTGCTGTCAAATCACAGAATCACATCTAATGTTAGGCATTATATTCTGAGGTTTGTGGGCACAGGCTGATTGAGTACAGTCAGCACTCCTATTGTGAACAGCTGAAGGATTGTGCTGTTTGATACGATCCACCAGTCATTGGGATGTACAACCTATGTGCCTGGCATTGTTTGGTACATTTGTGTGGTAGACAGAACATCTATTTGGCTTGCAACATCCTGTTATTGGAACATTCCATTCGTGTTGCTCCTGCACAGTAGCAGAGTGGAACAGCAAAGTTCCGTGACTGCTCTATGCGGGCTGCTCATAACATTCACACCAGTATTCATCAAGTACTTTTGCACTTTATTTAAGTTCATATAGCTCCTTCCTCCCTTAATTCTGATTGCAGCTGGTGGGTGAGAGTGTATTTATAATCTCTGCAGCTTCTTTCCACGCTAGGCATACTATTTGATTATTGGTGTGCTTCCCTTCAATTTCATTAAGTCCAATTTAGTGCTTCCTCACACCATTAAAAAAGAGCCTGCAGGGCTTCCTGTGCAAGGCAAGCTTTGCATCCAAATCTTCCCTCCTCCATTCTGTAGGAATTTCCTTTCTTTACGGTTGGATCCACAGTTAATAGTTTTGTCCTTATCCCATCAAATGGTGCTTCAACAGAATTCTCGTTGGCACGTACAGACCATTTGGTGGAGTGAGTGCAAATTAATGTAGTGTTCCAAAAATCACAGGTACAAGATTGGTCTTTCTTGCAGATTCGTTGTAAAAAGGCCTAGACTGAAATCCTATTTTAAGAAGAATTTCTAGACCTCAAAGTAATGCGTCAAGGGTGTCATTTACACAAGGCCTTCCTTTTCTAGGTAATGTGGTCCCCTTATCTGTAAAGAAAGACACCAGTAAACATTTTAAATCATCACCTTCTTCTCAGCTTTATTTTAGATCTTTCCACATGCTTCAGGTTGAGATTCTCTTACAATGATCCAAATGGATTACAGGCTGACATCTCACGCTAGGTTGAGCGAGTGGCTATGTGACAGACATTGAAAGGGTTGCCAAAGGAAATAACTTGTAAGAGGGAACGATGCCAGTGCCAGTGGAGACATTTAGATATGTGTGTTTGTAGTTGAGAAAACAAAACTAGAGAAGAAAAACACAGTGCAACATGTACTTCAGGTATATCTTTCATTTGCTACATTTTTATGTTCTTGCATGCTGTCCAATCACACTGCAGGTTAATCTTTATTTCAAGATTTATCCTTCCCTAAAAATAGGTTCCATGAAAATTACTTTAACCATTAAATGTAAGAAATAAAACAGTAAGTTAGCCCATCGAAATTGCTTGGATGAATTTCCCAGGAAGTTTAAACCTCTGATGGGCAATTCCTTGCTGCCCAATACCTGCACAAATGTGCCTGACTCTGAGCTAGAGTCAGAGACTTCGGACAATTTTGTGGAACATACCTGGGTAATTACCCAGGGTATGTTAGACAGATTAAAACCTGGTCTACCACTTCCGTAACTCCATAACCAACTCCCCAGTCACAACTCCTGACACTTCGAATGCACCCCCGCCGATCCCCCCACTCTCTGAATACCTGACAACTCCCCACCCGACCCACCCCGACTATCAGCCAACTATCCTCCAACCCAACCCCACTACCCCTTAACCCCCTGACCACTCCCCCGCCCAACTAATTACCTCCCAGCCACCCACTAACCCTGACCATCCAGATACCCAGCACAATCCAAACCAACTACTCCACCAACCCGACCCAAGCCACCCTGATTACTGCCGACCACCTGTCTACCCCTCAACCACACAACTACACCCCCGAGCTGACTACCGCTCCCAATCAAATGACTACCCTCCTGACCAACTGACTACCCTCCCGCCCAGACCTGACTACCCCCTTCGACCACCCAATTACCCTCCCAACCCTACCCCGAAACCACCAGCCCTACCTGACCCAACTATCTACTTACCCACCTACCCACCTCATCCACCAACCCACCCTACCACATTCCTATTACCCACCTACCTACCCTAAAAACATCCCCACCTACTCACTTACCCTCCTACCCACTTCACCCCCATTACCCACCTGCACAACCTACCCACTCACCCACCCACCCTCCTACCAAACCTACCCGCTTACATACGTAACCATCAACCACTCACTCACCTACCACCTACCTACTCACTCACTCACCTCTTCACCCACTCACCCATTTACTCACCCATTCACTAACATTCAAAGGTTTGGCCTTTAATCTTACCATATGGCAGCGAGGTGTCGTATTCTGTCTTCCTCTGACACTACTCCGCTCTGATTGAGTTCCCCAGGGGACGCTGTCCTGCACATTTCTGTGGAAGTTGGGACTGGAAGACCCAGGAAGAAATGTGCAGCAGCATCAAATTGGGGGAATTCGCAAATGCAGCGCCATCCGCTCACCATTGCCGCTGCTCAGAAGATTCAGGCCATTGAAATTGTTTTTTCTCTAAATCAAAGCTCCACAGAGTGAAGCAGTTTTGCTCTTCAGACATAGAATGCATTTGCAATATCAAAAATCAATCTTCAGGGAATATTCAGTTACTAGAAAAAATTGCACTGAAAGAAGTCACCTTTCAAAGCAATAAAGTTTTTAAAAAAGTGTCAGTATGGTTTCAGTTTTGTATTCCAGGTTAAACGTTAAACTCTTTTGATTACTAAATGACACAAGCAACAATCGGAATCACAATGCCTGGAAGTACTTTCGAACAATAGGGTAGAAGTTCTAACAACAATTTATATTTGTATTTATACAGCACCTTCATCTTAATAAAATATCCTAAGGTGCTTCATTATAAAGCAAAATATGACACTGAGCCACAGGAGGAGATTTTAGGGCAGATGACCAAATGCTTGGTCAAAGTCATAGGTTTTAAGAGTACCTTGAAGAAGGAAAGTGAGTTAGAAAGGGGGAGAGGGGTAGGGAGGGAATCCCAGAGTTTAGAGCCCAGGTAACTGAAGGTAAGGCCACCAATAGTAAAACAAGAGGCCAGAATTCGATGAGAGGAGGTATCTTGGAGGGTTGTGAGGCTGATGGATATTACAGAGAAAGGGAGCAGCGAGGCTATCGGGGGCTTTGAAAACAAGCATGTGAATTGCAAAATATTTGACTGGTAAAATTGTGGCAGGTGCAGGGGTAGGCAGGACACACACGGTATTTTACAACCCCAACTGCAAATCCACTGCTGTGGGGGGCCGTAAAATCCAGCCCCAGATGTGAGTAGCCCCACTTATCTGGAAGAAATGGTGAAGCTTTGGAAGAGAATGACGTGGTAAACCATGTCAAAGACCACAAGCAGGTCAAGAAAGATCAGGAAGAATAGTTCATGTTCTTATTTGAAAATAAATAACCCATTTTTTTTCATAGGATGTGGGCTTATACTAGGCAATTAAAGAAAATAGTAAAAATGATTTCAGTAATATATAATGCTCAGATTACATTGGCTGTGAAGCACTTTGGAACATCCAAAGGGTGATAAAAGCACTATGTAAATTTAAATTATTTTCTTAATTTAGCATCTTATATATTGAAATGGGAGAATTTATAATAGAGAACAAGGAAATGGCAGAGCAATTAAACAGCTTCTTTAGTTCTGTCTTCACAGAGGAAGACACAAATAACTTTGCAGAAATGCTAGAGAACCAAAGGTCTAAGGAGAAGGAGGAACTTAAGGAAATTAGTATTACAAAAAAAATAGTGCTGGAGAAATTAATGGGGCTGAAAGCCAATAAATCCCCAGGGCCTGATAACCTGCATCCCAGTGTACCAAAGGAGGTGGCCATTGAAATAGCGGATGGGTTGTCACCTTCCAAAATTCTCTAGAGTCTGGAACAGTCCCGGTAGATTGGTGGGTTGCAAATGTAACTCCACTACTTAAAAAAGGGGGGAGGGTGAAAACAGAATTACAGACCGGTTAACCTAACATCAATAGTAGGGAAAAAGCTAGAGTCTATTATAAAGGATGTGATGACAGGAAATTTAAAAAATATTGATGGGATTAGACAAATTCAACATTGATTTATGAAAGGAAAATCATGTTTGACAAACCTGCTGTCATTTTTTGAGGGTGTAACCAGCAGAATAGGTAAGGGAGAACCAGTGGGTGTGGTGTATTTAGATTTTCAGAAAGCTTTCGATAAAGTCCCTCATAAGAGGTTAGTGTGTAAAATTAAAACACATGGGATTGGGGGTAATATATTGACATGGATTGGGAATCGGTTAGCAGACAGGAAACAGAAAGCAAGAATAAAGGGGTCTTTTTTGGAGTGGCAGGTGGTGACTAGTGGGGTACTGCAGGGATCAGTGCTTGGGCCCCAAATATTCACAATATATTTCAATGATTTGGATGAGAAAACCAAATGTAATATTTCCAAGTTTGCTGATGATTGAAAAGTAGGTGAGAATGTGAGCGATGAAGAATTCTCTGCCACAGAAGGCTGTGGAGGCCAAGTCACCGATGAGAGGCTTCAAGGCAATTTAGACAAGTTGAGTGAGTGGGCAGATGCAGTATAATATGGAAAAATGTGGAGTTATCCACTTCAGTAGGAAAAACAGAATGGCAGAGTATTATTTAAATGATGATAGATTGTGAAATGTTGATGTATAAAGGAGCCTGGGTGTCCTTGTACACCAATCACTGAAAGCAAACATGCAGGTGCAGCAAGCAGTTAAGAAGGCAGGTGTATGTTGGCCACATTACAAGAGGATTTGATTACAGGTGCAAGGATGTCTTACTGCCTAGGTGATGCCACACCTGGATTATTGTGTGCAGTTTTGGTCTCCTTACCTAAGAAAGGAGATGCTTGCCATAGAAGGAGTGCAGCGAAGGTTCACCAGACTGATTCCTGGGATGGCAGGATTGTCACGTGAGGAGAGTTTGGGTCAACTAGGCCTGTATTCACTGGAGTTTAGAAGAATGAGAAGGGATCTTCACTCAGAGGGTGGTGAACCTATGGAATTCTCTACCACAGAAGGCTGTGGGGGCCAAGTCACTGAATATATTTAAGAAGAAAATAGATAGATTTCTAGATTTCTAGGATACAGGGAGAGAGCGGGAATAAGTCATTGAGATAAAGGAACAACCATGATAATATTGAATGGTGGAGCAGGCTCAAAGTGTTGAATCACCTACTCCTGCTCCTATTTTCTATGTTTCTACATATCTTTCAGAGGACAACGTGTCCCACACAACCCAACTCTAGCTGTGGGGCTTGGAGCCCCAAGGTTTTGATTGAGACTTGAGGCTGCTAGCAATTGTCTCAATCTGCAGGTGCTGATTGGTGCTTTTCAACTGACTTTCATACATTTCACTGTGTTATGTGACCAATAATCACATCACTCAAGGGCTAAACCTGTTCTCTTTGATAAATGGAATATGTGATGTTTTGTACAGTATAATGGCACTTTCTGAATAAACTTTAATTTGATTTGCAACCAATTAATTGCAGCCATATCATTGGCTGGTACTAAGATATCAGAGTAAAGCAACTGTTAAAAATTAATTTCAAACTGTCCCTGCTCTGATGAGAGCTTTCAGTCTACCATGCCACATCACATACCAGCACACTGAAGAAAAGGCAAAACTTAAATGCAAAGCAGCGCATTACTAATGCTTTGAATGCAGCAAATTAATTTACATATGATAGGATGTTGTCGGACTGCAGCGACTGTTGCTCAATTTGTTATTTGCCTGCAGCAGATCCTCATTTACATGCAGTTAGTTCATCAATCATTGATAGATGTGACGGTGTACCTACTCAGAATATGAAATTATGTTTGAATGGAAGACAGCCCTTTAAATTTGGTTCCCAGCCAGTATTATTTTTTTTAAATAATATAAAGATTTGGTTCATAACTTATTTGCTCCATTGTCAAGAAGATATAATAATGCTATTGGAAATTTTTAAAAATAGAATTCTAGTGGGGTCTATGCTCATGTGTATGACTGTGTGTGTCTTAACTGGATTAAAGCCAGCTAGTCTGGGTGCTTTGGTGTATAGTAGTTTTGAGATGCTAATTAGATAAATGTAAGGAGGGTAGAAGGTAAAGTGTAAATTTGCATTTGTTAAAAGAAACCATGAAAGATTGTGGGTGAAACCTTACACCTAGCTAGAAGACACCAAGCAATGCGTTTTTTTTTACAGCAAAAGAAGTGGTGGGATGAAAAGGATGTTATTGTTAGAAGAGGTAAAGTTAAAAGCCAAGTGATACGATGGAAAATTTACATTCAAAGAGAAAGATATGTATAAAGGAGAAAGGAGATTGTGTGTAAGGTAAAGGCATTTTAAGATCCAACAAGTGTGAGAAGCCTCCAGCCTGTATGCCTCAAGTCTGTCTGCAAGCACCCAGAACTGAAAGAAACTCATTTTGAATGTGATTGCCCAGGGTGTGCTTTGCCAGAGGTCTGTTAAAGCTATGGGTTTTATTGTTGCTTTAACAGGGGTGTAACTGAAAGTCAGATTAATTAGGGGATTTTTGTAGTTATTATAGTAGTAATTTTGTCGATGTATGTATGTGTTTACAATCTTTCTTGTATTAATAAATGTTTAATTTAGTTTTAAAAAATCTCTTGAGACTCAGTGGTCTTATTACCACTGAATTCAAAGCCTGCATCTTGAACATACAAATTGCAAAAATGGGTTTTGACAGTTGTTTCAATTTTCCCTCTGGGATTTGAGCAACTCAGCCTTTATCATTGGTTGTGTCATAATACCATAGCTAAGGTGAAAACATGGGGTAGGCAACAGCACATAGAGAATGGGTTAAATGTTAAAAATGCATATAATAAGTAGAACAGGCTTAAGGTAGGAAAATGTGTTGTCTTCAAACCAACAAAAACTTGCATTTTTGTAGCACCTTTAAATTGATAAAAGGCTCCAAGGTGCTTCACAAGGCATTGCAAAACAAAATCTGACACTGAGCCACAGATGGAGATGCTAGGACAGATGACCAAAAGCTTGGCCAAAAAGGTAGACTTAAAGGAGGAAAGAGAGGTAGAAAGATGGGGGTGTTTAAGGAGGGAATTCCAGAGCTTAGGGTCTAGCCTGCTGAAGGCACAGATATCAACAGTGGGGCACGCAAAATCAGGGGTTTTCAAGAGGCCAGAATTAGAGGAATGCAGTTATCAGGAAGGGTTGAGGACATTACAGAGATTTGGAGAGGTGAGGCCATGGAGGGATTTGAAAACAAGGGAGGTAATTTTAAAATCAAGCCATTGCTTAACCCAGAGTCAATATATGTCAGTTAGCACAGGGGCGATGGGTGGATGGGACTTGCTGTGTGTTTGGACACAGGCAGCAGAGTTTTGGATGACCTTAAGTTTACAGAGGGTAGAACATGGAAAGCTGGACAGGACTGGACTGCATACGTATGAGATTTTCAGCAGCAGAAGAGTTGGAATGGGGGCAGAATTGGCTATGATACGGAGCTGGAAATAAGCTATAGATAGTATGTTCAGAAGCTTACCTTGGGTCAAATATGCTGCCAAAGTTGCAAGCAGTCTTGTTCAGCTTCAGACAGTTACCGCTGAGAGGGATGAAGTCAGTGGTGGGAGAACGAACTTTGTAGTGGGGACCCAAAGACAATTGCTTTGGTGCTCTCAACATTTTGTTGGAGAAAATTTCTACTCATCCAGTACCAGATGTTGGACAAGGAGCCTGGAAATTTGGGGCCATAGAGAGAGCTGGTGGTGTGGCAGAGCTGGGTAACATCAGTGTATCTGTGCGAAATAAGAGAGACCCAAGGATAGAAATTTAAGCTCTATCAGAACACAACAGAAATAGAATAGGAGGAATATGAACGAATTAAGAACATTTCAGTTAAGAGTTATGTTAAACATGCACATATGGAATGGAAAGAAAACAAATTTCCTGACAATTTTTTAAAAGCACAACTTGATGCACATATTCCTGATGAACGAGAGTAAGGTCAGAATGTCTTTCTGACAAGTATTTGCAGTATTTGCAGAGTCATTTCATGATCTATGCAAATTTGGCAATAAACAGTACTTTGTCTATCCTGATAAATGGTATGTAAAATAGCTCCCGCTGTATACAGAAGTGGTACTGTTCAGTTATTTCCTGTGTACTTGTGTACACTCAAGCCAGTACCATCCAACCCTGCCTCTTGCAGCAGACTAAACAAGGTCAAGTAGGCGTCAGTAAGATGCTTCACTGCATCAGGCGCATCACTGTGGCTGTGATTAAAAAAGGATAAAATTTGTTCTCCAGAATTAATGCCAGCTAAAAAAGAATCATTCCAAAGAAAGAAGCCTTAGTGCCTCAGCATACACATAATAGCATGAAATTCTCTGTAGATATAAAGGACTATTATCCTTATGAGCCCTTCAGTAACATGTCTGAAGTTGCCACGTCTAGATATAAATACAAAGCTGATATCTCCCATTTTGAAACCTAATGGCACACACAGACCTACATTGTTCTAAAAGCTGGAAATAAATGTTATGATTTTTAAAGTTTATCGCAAAAGCTAGTTGTGTACCAAAAATTGTTTTTGAAACATGACTTACTTCAGCGATTTTTTTAGAGCACAACGTCTTGATACCAGCGCCATCGACTGTGAAGTGGGGCAAATGCCGGCACCAATTCAAAACAAAACGCAACTCTCAAGATTTCAATCTGCCACATGTGAAAAATATAAAGCTCTCCAAGATGGATTGCTCTGCGTTTTTTTGAAAAGTTCTTGGCGAGTTGTGCACTCATGAGAAAAGCATGAAACACATCTGTGAGGCAATGCAGCCTTAAAATTGCACGGTAAAGCTTTTGAAAACAATCATTTAACAAACAGGAATTGCTGGATAGCATCTCTGTTTCACAGGAATGGAAAGGGCTATTTCCTTGACTAGGGACGTTTAACAGGCAACACTGTTCATCTTCATTGTTTAATGGTTTCAAATCTCTTCTGAAAGTGGTTGGGTGAGAATGGGGTACTCGAAGGGGCCGGGATTGTCTTAAACTCGTTCTGAGCAGTTTAAATGTTTGATAGTTCGGTTTATGGTTAGGTTTCTACTCCAGAAAAACTCTGCTGCCTGCATCCTTAACCCAAGTCCCAGTCGCCCATCGCCCCTGCGATCACTGACCCACATTGTCTCCTAGTGCGGCAACTCTCCGATTTTTTTAAAATGCTCATGCTTATTTTCAAATCTCTCCATGGCTTTCATCCCTCGTTGTGGAGAAGGCCTTGGCTTTGACTTCAAGGGTTCTGATTGTTTTCAGTTAGTAATGTTATAGATGCAATTGCCCCTGGGGCTACAGCAATAGAAGACGATGGCATAGAGGCGGCACGGGAAAGGACAAGTTGCTTGCAGAGGTGGGGGGGGGTGAGGGGTGGGGTGGGGAGGCTTTTCAGCAAGAGGCCTTATTCACTCAGAGTATTCCAAGAACACTTCTCTTACCACAACTTAGGCCGGGGCAGTGTGTGCACTGTCTTTGTTTTATGATGGCAAACTACCATCTATAGCATGCAGACCTGTGGTCTCAGAGCAGGGTAAAGATGGTGCTGCAAGCGGCTGTGAAGGTAATGTGGCCCTGAATTTCCTTGCACCCGAGTCCCTCCATACTGCAGCAGTTGTCATCTCCCTCTTTCACTGACCAGATCTTGACCACAATGGTAAAAAAGGTCACCACAAAACAGCCATTCTAAATCAACATTATCCAACAAAGCATTCTTTTCATTCATTCATGGGCATCACTTGCTGGGCCAGCATTTATTGCCCATCCCTAATTGCCCTTGACAAGTGGTGAGCTGCCTTCTTGAACCGCTGCAGTCCCTGTGGTGCAGGTGCATCCACTGTGCCATTAAGGAGGGAGTGCCAGGTTGTTTGGCACAGCGACACTGAAGGAATAGTGATATATTTCCAAGTCAGGATGATGAGTGGCTTGGAGGGGAACATGTAGGTGGTGGTGTTCCCATGCATCTGCTGCCCTTGTTCTTCTAGATGGTATCGGTTGTCGGTTTGGAAGGTGCTGCCTAGGGAGCCTTGGTGAGTTCCTGTAGTGCATCTTGTAGGTAGTACACACTGCTATCACTGTGCTTCAGTGCTGGAGGGTGTGAATATTTGTAGAAGGGGTTAAAATCAAGAGGGCTGCTTTGTCCTGGATGGCGTTGAGCTTCTTGAGTGTTGTTGGAGCTGCACGCATCCAGGCAAACGGAGAGTATTTCATCACATTCCTGACTTGTGCCTTGTAGATTGTGGATAGGTTTTGGGGAGTCAGGAGGTGAGTTACTTA